>NC_136417.1:129739598-130472098 GCF_052625555.1 Lactuca saligna | reverse complement strand
GTTTATTCCGCATTAACTAATATTTATTGAGCTGTCACCCCATAATTGACGTATCTCATTACTTGTTCGTTTTGCCCTAATATTATATATTACAAGTCTGATCTTTCAAAAAGGTTATTCGATCAAGCATGGACGGGTCGCCATCTAATCCCATTAATATTTCGAACAGCATTGGATCAACAACGAAGATTCCCATCCCTTACACCCAAGATTATGAAGTCTGGGCAAATCACTTTGAAGATTATGTTATAGGATCTGAGGACAATGGATACCTCATCTGGGAAGCAATTGTATCGGGACCCTTTGCTCATTCTGCAACTTCAAGGATTATTAAAACTCAAAAGGAGTATAATGATCTTTTGAAAGATGTTAAAGATGTTGCTCAAGACGAAAAAGATAAATTTCGGTGCAATATTAAAGCATTGAGATTAATCAGATTCGCTCTTCAATCTGAAACTTTCAGGCTGGTGAGTTCATGCACTACTGCCAAAGAAATATGGGACAGGCTTCGCGAATTGTATTCTACGGACGAAGATCTTGAACACTCCATTCAAACCTTACTCTTATCCGAGTTTGGTGAATTCAAGCAGGGAGTCAAAGAAACTGTGACTCAAACGTTCGATCGCTTCAATCATCTTCTTATCAAGATGATTAAACATGATATTGAAAGGAAGTTAATTGAGCAGAAAGTCACATTTTTGAATGGCCTCAGATCTGAGTGGAGAGCTGTATTGTCCACAGTTAAAGCGCATGAGAAATTCAAATCTTATTCTCTAGCAAAACTGGTGGGCATTCTGAAATCTCAAGAAAAGATCGTACTACAGGAGAAAAATGTAGTTTCAAGCCTGGGTTCATTGGCCCTAGTATCCAAAAGTAAAGCGGTGATGGATGATGAAGATCTGAACATAGAAGACTATGATCTTACTTCTGAAGACTATGCTATGATGGTATCAAACCCTAAGAGGTTCATCAAGAAAAGATTTCCCACCAATAAGAACCGCAATTGGCAGGGAAGTTATAGCTCTTAAAAGGTCAAAGACGAACCGAAAGCAGAAGAATCAAAGAAGGAACCGAAAGCTGAAGGAGATTCGGGAGTGAGCTGTTATTACTGTGGAGGAAAGAATCACTATGCTAAAGATTGTGTCCTCAAGAAAATGGCAGAAAAGGATGAAGAAAAAGATAAAGAAGCGTTGTTGTTGAAAAAGTTGGATGAGATCAGGAAGAAGAAATCTACTGCTAACCCGTCTATGAATGCTTTAATTGTACAGGGTTCGATAGCAAATGATGAATTCGGAGGAGTGGAGGTCTGGTCAACCGACTCCGAGGATGATGAAGTAAGGAGGCCTTCTCATGGAAAAGCTTTTGTGGCGAAAGAGAAGGATAGCAGTGGAAGATGCTTGATGGTGTCCGATGTATCTCATATGAGGGGATACAACACGGATGGTGGGAACAAAGACACGAAGGAGCAACAGGACATGAGCTTTACAGCAAAACCGCTCAGCGTGCAATTCAACGAGCTTGATGAACTGATCAAGAAGGTACAATCCGTTTTTGTTTCATTTAAAGTCCCACAATGCTCATATGAAAAAGAATTAAAAAATGTTAATTCAAGAATTTCTCATCTAGACGGCAACTTAACGCAAACTCGAGTCACCAATTCTAACCTAACTGAACAAATAAGCAGGGTGTCTTCGAAGAGTGAGGAACGGAGGATGTGGATCGAACTGAAGGAGTCGGAGTTAATCAAAACCAAGGATGAAAACATTTATTTGCAAAGAGATAATTTGAAACTTTTGAAACAGCGAAATGTTTTTTGTTTGATTGCTAAGCGTCTTTACAATAATATTACTCAACTCCATTTGAACTGTGAAATAGGGCAGAAAATTCATCGTATGATTTTGCCTTTCCTTGAGTTTAAGGAGGATGAAATCGACGCTGAAGCATACAATTGTGAAAGTGTGGTTTCATTTGAGGATGTTAATCCGACGTATATGTATGGTCTAGACAAAATTGAATCTTTCATTAAGTCCAAGGACCATAAGGACATGCTGAAAAACCTTTTGGATGAAAATGACAAACTGAATCTAAGGACCGAAACCATACAAAAGTTTGACTCATTGAATACCGATTTGAGCTCAGAAAATAAAATTATGTTGAAAAAGCATCTGAGCTTAATGAGGATAATGACATGAGTGAAATTTCTGTAGAGGATGAAGTTGACTGTTCTGAGTTTGTCAAGAGCGTACCCGAAATCCACAAAAATCTCATGTCAGAAAACTCTGTGGAGTTTGCTCGCTTGTCCCAACAAAAGTCCCCAAAACTTGAAGAAAAAACTGTTGTTTACCAAAAGGTAAGGACAACACCAAATCAGGTGTATAAGGTCACAGGTGTAACCAAACATCAGACAGCCGAACTCATAGCCATTGTAAACGAAGACAATGCTGATGGTTGTGATGAGTTCTTCTGGTCGGCTCGATTCGACAATGCTGATGAAACTGTTGGTCTATCTGAGCAAACATCCTGGAAGACAAAAGGAAGATATATTCCTGAGCCACTAAACAAGCCTGATAACTTTGACGTACCGAGTACTAGTGGTACAAAAGATGTTCCTAAAGAAAAAGCAGATTCAAGTGAATCATCATCGGTTCAAAGTGGACCTGTTGACACCAGTAAAAAACAAATGGCGAACATCCATCATCAGCCGAAACAGATGAGAAATCAAAAACGACAAAGGAATCAGAGATACAAGAAGAATCTTTCTGAAAGAAAACAGTTTTGGCAGTCTCAAAATGCCTATTTCTCATATCGTGACAAAAATTTAAAGTCAGAGAAAAATACGGTTGGATCTCAAGAGAGAAATAACAACCGAAAGCAGAAGTTCGGTTCAGAGAACTGTATTGACCAAAAGCAGAAGTTCGGTTCTGAGAACAGTATCAACCGAAAGCAGAAGTTCGGTTCAGAGAATAGTATCAACCGAAAGCAGAAGTTCGGTTCAGAGAACAGTATCAACCGAAAGCAGGAGTTCGGTTCCGAGAGCAAAAGAGACCATAATTCTAGGTTCGGTCCCACTGATAATCAAAACCGAAAGAGTCACCTAGAATATCAAGTCAAGAAATCATCTCAGTCTAAATTCTCTCATTCTAACTCTTCTAATTCTTCCAATCATTCTTCTTCTCAACCCCATTCTAAATCCAATTCTGCTCGAACTCAAAAACCTAAATCTTCAACTGACCTGAAAGGGAAATCAAAAGTTTCGTCAGTTAAATCCGAGACTAAACCAAAAGCATCAAATCCCACTAAGATTAAGGTTTTCACCATCAAAAAGAAAGATGAAACAATGTTAATAAAAAGAACATATTTTGTTGACATCTCTCTTGCTACTCCTATTCCTGTGAAAGGCTCACGTGGACCCAAGAAACTTTGGGTTCCTAAATCTGTTTAATTTGTGCAGGTTATCAGTGACGAGCAGTTCGACGAAGAATGGTATATCGATAGTGGCTGCTCACGTCACATGATAGGGAGGAAGGAAGAGCTAAGAGAATTCAGGTCTCTTTTAAACGGTGGAAATGTCAAGTTCGGGAACAACTCCTTCGGAACCATAAAAGGCTATGGAATGATTACAAACGGTGATTTCACGATTATGAAGGTTGCATATGTAGAAGGACTACAACATAATCTCATCAGTGTATCTCAGCTTGTTGGAGGTACTGGTCTAAAGGTCTCGTTCGATGATGAGGGTTCGGAAATTATTGAGAAGCAAATGAACAAAGTTATTCTCAAATCAGAGCGCAAAGGTGAAATGTTTCCCCTAAATCTCAAACCAATCAAAGGTAATCCAACAATCTACTTGTTATCAAAAGCACAATCTTACGAAAGCTGGTTGTGGCACCGAAGGCTTTCTCATCTCAATTTTAAGGATATCAACAAACTTTTCACTGGAGGTCATGTTCGTGGTCTTCCATTGCTCAAGTACGATAGAGAACATTTGTGTGCGACATGTGAAATGGGGAAGCAGAGTCGTCAAAGTCATCCATCAATCATAAACACAAAAGTTGTTGAACCACTAGAGTTACTTCATATTGACTTGTGTGGTCCATCATCAATTGAAAGTATCGGCGGTAGCAAGTACATTCTTGTTATTGTTGATGACTTCTCGCGTTTTACTTGGGTGTTCTTTCTTAAGCTTAAATCTGAAGCGACTCACAAGCTAAAGATGTTCATCAAGCAGGTGGAAGTACAGCATAAGAAAGTCGTTCGGAACATCAGGAGCGACAATGGCCTGGAGTTTAAAAATAAAGAATTCGAAGAATTCCTGGCGGAAAGAGGAACTAGTCACAACTTCTCAGCTCCCTACACACGTCAACAAAATGGAATAGTCGAGAGGCGAAACCGATCCTTGTGTGAAGCAGCCCGAACCATGCTAAGTTTTGCTTCTTTACCTTTATATTTTTGGGCTGATGCTATATCTGCAGCTTGTTTTACACAGAACAGGTCATATCTCAATAAGCGATTCACGCTCACTCCTTATGAGATCATCAACAACAGGAAACCGAATGTTAAATTCTTCCATGTGTTCGGTTCCCGGTGCTTCATCTTCAATTCTAAAGAGCATCGCAACAAATTTGATGTCAAAGTCGATGAAGGGATTTTTCTGGGCTATTCTCTCACTTCTAAAGCGTACAGGGTATTAAACAAACGTTCAAGGAAAATAGAAGAGACGTATTACGTGACCTTTGATGATAGCTATGTCAAAAAGTCAACAGCAAACGTAGACTCAACTGGTGAAATCTTTCCTTAAACAGGTCAAGTCACAGCATCAATTGCAAATCTCTTTGAGAAGTTTGTCGAGTTATTTGATGAACCAGAGAAGGCTATTAACTCGGAAGCCAGTGCAGCTGACAACAAGGTGGATCATCTGAAGCAACTAGTAGAAGATGCTACAAGGCAAATGAATGAAGGAGTGCCCAGTTCCAGCGCTTCAGTCAAGGGGGAGCACGCCAATACTGCAGCACCCGAAGGTACTGTAGCACCCGAACGTTCCACAACACCAGAAGGCACAACAGGACCCGAAGGTACTGTAGCACCCGAACGTTCCACAACACCAGAAGGCACACCAAGACCCGAAGGTACTGTAGCACCCGAAGTTACTGTAGCACACGAACGCTCCACAACACCAAGTACTGGAGCAACCGAAGGTACTGTAGCATCTGATCACTCCACAGCATCTGAAGGCACCGGAGCACCCAAACTCTTCACTATACCCGAAAGTCCGACTATTCCAGAAAGCTCTTCATTCGAGGGGGAGAATGCCAATATGCTCTATGACGATGAAAGTCAATCCAAACCAGAAGAGATGGTAAACGCTGAATTGGATCCTTCCTATGATCCAAATTACCCTCCTCTCATCAAATGGACCAGAAATCATCCGGTCTCTCAAGTTCTAGGTGATGTTTCTGAAAATGTTCTGACCCGATCACAACTTAAGGCTAAACAAACTTCCCTATTTTCCAAAGTAGAATTTTGTATGTTTAATTCCTTAGTTTCAAAAGTTGAACCCAAGACAGTTTACACTGCTCTCGATCACTCTGATTGGGTTCAAGCAATGCAAGACGAACTGAACAAATTCAAAAGGAACAAAGTTTGGCGCCTCATTCCAACTCCTCAAAATGCATCAGTTGTTGGTCTCAAATGGGTTTTCAGGAACAAAATGGACAAGGAAGGGTATGTGATTCGAAACAAAGCACGTCTGGTAGTGAAAGTATACTGTCAGGAGGAAGGAATTGACTATGAAGAGACTTTCGCTCCAGTTGCAAGGCTGGAATATGTTCGCATTTTTCTTGCCTATGCAGCACACAAAAACTTCGAGGTCTACCAAATAGATGTCAAATGCGCTTTTCTGAATGGAGAACTCGAAGAATCAGTCTACATGGAGCAACCTCCTGGCTTCATCAATGAGAAGTTCCCAAATCACTGCTATATTCTGGACAAGGCGGTTTATGGTCTGAAACAAGCTCCTAGGGCCTGGTATGAAATGCTAACAAAGTTTTTAAAGATGTCTAAATTCAAACAAGGTTCGGTTGACCCAACCTTCTTTCGTAAAAAGGAAGGTAACCACCTTATGATTGTACAAATTTACATCGATGATATCATCTTTGGCTCAACGAATCCCAACTTAACAGCTGAATTAAGAAAGCTGATGGAGACTAAATTTGAAATGAGCTCCATGGGTCCGATTAACTTTTTTCTTGGATTAAATATTAGACAAGGACCCGAAGGCATCTTTATCAACCAGGAAGCATACACCAAAACTCTTCTTGCCAAATTTGGTATGATGGGAGATTCAAAGGTCAAGGTTTCAATGGCATTCGGAACGAAACTCACCCCTTCACTGGAGAAACCAGCAGTTGACATTACGCTATACCGCCAAATGATTGGGTCATTAATGTATCTTACTGCTAGCAGGACTGACATCATGTTTTCCGTATGTTATTGTGCTAGATTTCAGGCGAACCCACGAGAACCTCATATGCTTGCAGTGAAGAATATACTTAGGTATCTGAAGCGAACTACCTCTCTCGATCTATGGTATCCATCCAACTCAGGCTTCTTCGTTCAGGCCTTCTCTGATGCAGACCTTGGAGGATGTGGTTTAGACAGGAAAAGCACCACAGGGGGTTGCCAATTCCTTGATGGGAAATTGGTCAGCAAGCAGTCAAAGAAGCAAACCTGCGTTTCCCTTTCTACAGCCGAAGCAGAGTACATTGCAGCCGCCTCCTGCACATCTCAAGTCATATGGATCCAAAGCCAACTCAGGTATTATGGACTTAACATGAAAAAGATCCCACTATATTGCGATTCAGAAAGTGCAATTAGGATCTGTCATAACCCAGTGCAACATTCTAAGACCAAGCATATAGCACTAAGGTATCACTTCATTAAGGATCATGTGGAGGATGGAAATGTTGAAATTCACTTTGTTCGAACCACCGATCAATTGGCAGATATCTTCACCAAAGCCCTACCTGAAGCCAATTTCAATAAAATCCTTCATGGTCTAGGAATGATGGAATCTGAATCAGTACCAAAGACTTCATCCCAAAGTTAAAAAGTAAGGAGCGAAATGAACCGAAATGAACCGAACGTGCGGTCCATTTCGGGTTCGGTTCACATGGGAACCGAAATGAACCGAACGTTCGGTCTATTTCGGGTTCGGTACCATAACACATATTTTCGCTCAATCTCAAAAAGGTGTTGTCTATGGTTGTACACATTTGTAAAGTTGTTTTCTAAAAATCCAAAAATATTTTTTTAGGAACCGAAATGAACCGAGCGTTCGGTCCATTTCGGGTTTGGTTCAAATTTTTTTTTATTATTCATTATTTATTATTATTACTTATTCTGTATTGGTTTTTCCCTTTTGTAAAGTTGTTTTCCAAAATTCAAATTTTTTTTGAACCGAAATGAACCGAGCGTTCGGTCCATTTCGGGTTTGGTTCATTTTTTTTTTTATTTTTTTATTTATTTATTTTGTTTGGTTTTTCTCTTTTCACAATCTTAAAATCTCCAAAAATATCTTTGTCTCATTCTTGTTTAACTATACTTGGGATAGGTTTGGTTCTCATACTTTATATTAACTAGTTAAGCGTCCCTAGAAGCATGCTGCTGCATGTTGTCCAAAGCCTCAATTGATTTTGAATAAAAGCCTTAATGACTAGGTATATACAAACCTTGCCTTCCCAATAAGGCTGCTCCATTTATTCTAATCATGAGCTACCTTACTCTTTTCTCATATGGGTTGAGAGTTTACTTCTTGGTCACTATTTTCAGCAGAGGTACTATCGCTTTTCTTCACCACCTTACTCTTCTCCATCATATTTCGGTCCCATATCGTAACCCTTGAGACTCTCAGAATTAACCACTGAGGTTTATGGTTACAAAATATCTGTGTTTATGATCTAAGCCACGTGTCACTACGTGCTTGGTGAAACCCAAAATTCAATACCTATCATGAATTGACGGTCAACATGAAATCTCTCTTTGGTTGTGCGATTCTTATGAATTTGTTATTTACCATAACATTTCTTCCCTTAGAATCTAGTTTATTTTTTTTTTGAGATTTCACCATCATATATTTTCTCCAAGTCACTATATCTGTTATCCAGCCTACTTGTTCAACAGACCTCATCGGTCTCACAAGTACTTCATTTAGTCTCGGTCTTATGTGAAGGTCCGGGTTTCTAAATTGAATCGAAAGCCACCCTTTTATGCCTAACAAAAAGATGCTTTTCAACACTTCTTAGAAAGTTATTGATCGTAATTCAATGGGAATCCATACAAACACTTTAAGGTCTCTCTTGACCTTGAAGAAAGTGATTCGTGCCCGGGATCAACTGTTTTGTGTCTATTTTGACATCACTACTTCCCATATATATCTCGCTTTATTTCCTTATCTTTCACACTCTATGCACGAAAATCTTTGATTTTCCAAAATTCTCGTTCGGTTACCTTATAATCTTATGTTTGGATGATAGCTATTAAACAAATAAGATGCTGACTCAGCCGACAGAGTAACGACCTCAATAGTGAGGTGACGGGCACGCGTGCAAAACGGAACAGTTCTTCTCTCTCATGCGTAATCATCGGGGGTGCCAACCGTCGCGCTTCAGTCAAATCCGAAACCGTTTTATTGTATCAAGAAGATTTGGGGATGATCTTTCTCTCTCCTTTACCCACGGTATAAAAGGAATACATCTGCTTCATTCCAAATTTATCACAATCAAAACTCAAACGAGCAAAAACAGGCGATTTCTCATCTACTGTTCATCATCTTCTACCTTTAACCATGGCGGATTCTTCATCAGTTCAGGAAACCTCCTCCTGCACAAATATTCTTCCAATCCGTGCTCAACAAAGCCTGGTGATTGATCTCAATCCTAAAGCTTACGAGAATTACATGTATCCCATGGTGGAGTGCCTCAAATACTCTCCGTTGGTGCTCGCTCTTTCCAAAGTCGAGCTTGTGCCAATGGAATGCCTTTCCCAGGTCTTCTCCACAGCCCATTATGACAGATTAGTGGATCGCATCTACTTTGATCTTCTTTCACACAAGACCTCCATCTCTAAGCAAAGATTCTGTTGGCTCCTAGGCTTTGAAGCCGATGAATCTAGGGTTAATCCCGACACCATTTCCGTCGGGCAATTATTTTCGATGTTCTACAATATGGGTTACACGGAGATTCTCACAACGGTCACAAGATTCAAGAAATCATGTCTCCCTCCTCCATGGAATGGTTTCTTCACCATTCTATTCAAAGGGCTCTCTGAGCGTAGTTTTGGTTGTGATGGGGCCAGCAAACTGTTTATGACCATTCTCTATGGTCTATATCACGGCCTTAACCTCGACTATGGCTCGGTTCTATGGCAACAACTCATTCAGAGCCTAGCCTCCTCCTCTCGCCACACTGAGGTATCCTACGCCAGGTTCTGGACGCTCATCACCAAGTGGGCCATGGATAAACTTCATGTTCCTACTGTTGCAGGTTCCCTTCTCTCCAACATCAGCGTCTTCCACACCACCAAAATCATTGTCACCGATCCGACAAAATTTTCTTTCGTTGGATCCATTCCGGACTCTATGTTCGCTGGGGTGTCCAAGGAGAGCATCATCATGAAAGCCTACAAGGACTTTCGTCCTTCGGGCCCAAGGGAACTTTCTACTGAAATGGTTCAGTCCATTAATGATGCAGATAAACCTGCTGCTAGAGGAAAGAAACCCGAGCAAGGGAAGATAAAGAAAGCAGCAAAGGGGGCAAAGGGTCCTTCTCCTAAGAAGCGAAAACCCTCAAAACCAGATCTTTCCCCACCAGCAAAGAAGAAGAGAGTCCAACCCAAGAGAAAACTTATTCTCTCTTCTTCCTCCAGCGACTCGGAAGAGAACCACTCTGACTCAGATGAGTCAGCCAGAGGCGAAACTCCGCCTCACTCACCTGGTCATGAGGTACACATTTCATCAAAACCTCCTTCCCCTTCTCCTATACCCACATCTTCCATTCCCATCATAACCTCCTCCATTTCCATTCCCTCCATATCTACCCCTATTTCCATTCCCCCCATAACTACTTCTCTTCAAACCACATCAACCACCCTACCCCCACCACTTTTTACAGAAGCCACCACCACTACCACCCGTGAGGTTCTAACCAACGTATATGATACGGGGGTTTCTACTTCACAACCCGAACCTACATCTGCACCCGAACCCACTATCCCAACCGAACCACCAACTGCTCCCTTATCTCCCACTCCATCTGGTGAAACCGAAACCTTTTTGGGAGGGGAGGATACCGTTTTTGACTCCATCTACTACAACCCCTATCAACTTCAGAGTGATGATGATGATGATGCTCCGGTAACTAAAAAGCACATCAAGGAACTCCACGAGAAGATTGACAATCTTGTGGCTTCTTCCTCCTCCTCAACATCTCACTTTTCAGAGGCTGCTATTCAAAATATGGTGGAGTCACTCTCCAAAGCACATGAAGCCACTATCAGCTCGGCTGCTGCTGCCATTGATAAATCCACGAAGGCTAGTGCTGTAGCGACCGAAAAAGTCAAAAAACTATTTCAAGACGCCCAGATATGGCTGGAGTCTTTACAGGCGGCATCAGAGACAAACACTAAGAAGATCCGCACCGTTGTGGAGAAGCTGGTCCATTCCTTCGAAACGGAAAAAGATCAATTTGCCAGCTTCCGCCAAAAACTCAAAGAAGACAACCAATCATTTCAGTCTTCGGTTGCGGATCGTCTTCTCTCATTCCAAGCCACTCTTGCCGCCGAATCTACCACAAAGGAACAGCTTGCCCGAAAGTCTTCCGCGCTTACCTTGGCAACTCATCAGCTCTCCCAAGCCGAGAAGGAGATCGACTCTCTTCGGTCCGAGAAAGCTGTGGTCAAGAGTTGTGTTTCAGATGTCCACGGAGCTTTGTCTAATATCATTGAAGCCCATGATCCGGTCCTCAACTATTCGGTGAGGCGTAGTCTTGCAGAGAAGCTCGCTCCTGCTCTTGCCCTACTTAGCCGAATTGAAGGCATTCCTGAGCAGGAGGACCATCCGAAACAAGGGGGAGAAAAGAAGAAGTCCACGGCTCAACAGAAACCCCCTCCAAGTTCCATACCTCAATCTATTCCATTTTCATCACTTGTGCCTCCGAAAGCACCCAAACCAACATCTGGTCCTTCATCAGGTTTGAGTGCTCAAGCCAAAGCCAAACAAATTGCCGATGATAGTGATGAAAGTGATGATCAAGAACCGATTGTCAGCTTGGTCAGGAAGCAGACCTGAGAGAGAGAGCTGGATGAAAAGCTCGCATAGTCAGGGAAGCCGAGGCCAAGGAGAGGAAGATAAAGGAGGCTCATGATCTCCTTGAAAGTAGGAAAACTTTGTTTCCTCCTTGGACCCTCGAAGTGCTCATCAAAGAAGCCATTGAGTCCCCTTGCACTCTGTGGCTAGAACCGGTCATCTCCCTAGACCGTGTCAACTCAGTCGATTCCCAGTTCGACATGCCCCTGACCCGAAAGGCCTTCATCTTCCATGCGTTCGCTCATATAGCTGAAGTTCCCGATCCTCACCCAAAGGTGTATAGGGAGCTTATAGACTATTACCTGAGGACTGCTCAACCTCAGTACCAAACTTGGAGCGTACAGAAGATAACCAACGTTCGGGTACTCAAGCCTGTTCGTGAAGGTAACTTTGTCAATGTCAGATTCAAGGTCTTGAGGGGATCTGAAAAATCTGAGCATTCCATCTCTCTGGTTGATCTTCCCAACCTCAACCCTCACGATTGGATCGTTCTGCACAACATTCTTCTTCTCAATGAAGCTGAATATGGTCCGATCATATACCATTTCAAGAGAATGTTAGTTTGCTATATTTTGGAGGTGGCTAAGCTTGATCAAGAGGTTGCTATTATCCTGAGGAAGAAGCCCATCATCACTCCAGTTGGTTCTGCTAGCGATATAAACCGAATGAAGATGGGAAAGATTGATCCGAAACAGAACTCAGTCATGTTCACTAGAGCATAAGGCCAGAAATGCCTGTTTGCTTTAACTGACAAACATCTCTACACCACTACTTGTCTGGAGCATGTCCTGGGTATAATCAATCGTTGCAAGCAGAACACGGATAGTGATAAAAAGTACTTCAATGATATGATAAACTGGTACATTCACTTCCGTCAAACACTTCTTGCTATCATCCCCTACCTGTTCAAGACAGTCAAGAAAGCCAGTTCTGCGGGGGCAAGCAAGCTGGAGTGAGGTCTCGCCCCAATAGACGCAAAGGGGGAGATTGTTGGGTACTTGGTGTTGCATCTTGGGCTCGCTTCCTAGTCCATCTTTTATGCGGTATGGGCCTGTCCATCCGTATCTTATTTTCTAGGGTTTGTGTATTAATAGATGTTTGCATGCATGTTTTTAGTGACTGATAGATCAGGGTTTTTACGTGTAATTGAAGAAGATATCTTTTTGTAACCCTAGAATCCTCTACAGCAGAAGTTCTTCATCGAGCTCTGCTGAGGATTGAAAGTCCTAATCATTCAACACATTCAAATCCATTCTTGAGTATTGCTTTACATTTCTTTACATTCTTTATATACCTGTTTCAAAGATCTAATCGATCTAAGAGATTTATATCTCATCATATATATATATATATATATATATATATATATATATATATATATATATATATATATATATATATATATATATATATATATATATCCTTCAACAATCTCTTGCCCAAACAAATTTTAATTATTGATTCATATTTAAACTTACAATTTTTGTTAAATTAATCATCTCAAATCTAATAAATGTTGTTTTTGATTTCTTCTAAATCAATCCTAAAAAATTTCTAGAAATATGAGAGAGATTATGCATATCTAAAAACTCTAACCGTTTGCATTTAACTTTTGAAAATCATTGTTTCATTGAATTGGTAAAATGCAACAAAACGAATGAAGAGAAAAGCAGAAAATTATGAGAAAATTATGATTATGTAGGAGAATGGACTCAACAAAATAATCACAATGTGACACAATAAATCACAAAAGTGGCAATAATCTTTTTATTAGCATTTTCACAAGCATATATATATATATATATATATATATATATATATATATATATATATATATATATATATATATATATTCACAAAAAAAGATAATAGAAAATTTTATACACAAATCATTAATATTTAAACACAAAATTATATCAAAAATTCACAACTTAATATCACAAATTCATAATTTAATACACATAAAAGTTATATATTTGTAACATAAGACTTATTTTTATAACGTTTGATAAAACATTCAAAGTTTAATATACAAAATTAACAGTTTAATACATTAAATTCATAATGTTATACACAAAATTATATAGTCACATACATATTCTCAATTTAAAACTTATATTTTCACGTTCATATCTGGAGGTATTTATTTGTGTTAAAATGTGAAGTTGTTATATTAAGCTGTGAATAAAATTCAAAAATTAATATACAAAATTCATAGTCTAATACAACATATTCACAACTTTTTTATATGTACAAAACTTACCGTTGCAACCACTATTTATTCAAAATCATATATGTATATAAAGTCATGTATTTATAGCTTTAATAGTATATTCAAAATTTAATAAACATATTAATTTATTCAATTTGAATTTTATACATAACAATTACCTAAAAATTAATTTATTCTTATGTACTTATACATAAATAATCAAATAAATATATTCACAAGAAAATTAATAGAAAATTCATATACAAATCATAAATATTTAAACACAAAATTATATCAAAAATTCAGATCTGGATAACAAAAAATTTAGAATTCACAGTTTAATAAAACATTTTCAGATATTATATTTCAAACACTAAAATTCATAATTTAATGAATAAAAAAACATATTTCATGGTATCATACACACTCCAGATAGTAATTCATAGCTTAATACAAAATTTTAAACACCTTTTTGTAACTTAAAAACTTACAGATCTCGTTGAAGCATTTGAATGTATAGAAGGTTGAGAGAGTTAACACGACGTTTTCTAGTGCTGTGGAGAGGTCAGGGATCGAAATTTGGTCAAAAATGAAGTACAACTCATATATATGAAGGTATAGAAGGCTGTCGTCGATTGTGATGATGACAGCTCACCGGAGCAGCGACAATGTAGGTCGTTGGAGGTCATATGACTATTGCCGACACTGGAGGTCTCACCGTCTTCGCCAGCGGTAGTGGCGGTGGTTGAGGTGTAACTGGTGGTAGAAATCAAAAAGAGACATTAGTTGAGTTATTGAAGAGAGAGAGAGAGAGAGAGAGAGAGAGAGAGAGAGAGAGAGAGAGAGAGAGAGACTAAATCCAAATCTAGATCTGGTTTTGAATATAATAAGTATTGTGTAAGATGTGAGTCTAATAAAGCTATTAGTTAAAAAGAATGCTTCTTAAATGGTTCTTAACTTTTTGTGGTTCTTATTCGAATATTTTAATGTGAGTTTTATATATATATATATATATATATATATATATATATATATATATATATATATATATATATATATATTGAATATTTTATTTTTTTGGAGCATTGTTTATTATATGTCTTTTGGTTCTTTTTTTAACCCGTCCATCGAAAAAATTCATAATTTTTTTTTGAATGATGTTCATATGCAAACATGTTACGTATGAATAGAAATAATGTATTTGTGAAAAAACCAAAATACGCATGTGTGCACATTTGCACATCATAAATATACACATGCACATGTGTAAACTTTTTCCCATTTTTTTAAAGAAGTGTCACAATATGGTAAGATGTTGATATAGATATGATTGGATGAAAAAAAAATTTAAAAAAAAATGTTTTTATTTGAATGAAATGTATATGTGCACATTTTACGTGTACAAACACAAATGCACAAATATTTAAATCACCATTATAAATATGTGAAAAAACATAAATATGCAATTTTGCATATTTTTACATATAAATAATGCATTTGTAGAAAAATAATTTGTATGTATGCAAAAAGAGAAATGTGCATATATATATATATATATATATATATATATATATATATATATATATATATATATATATATATATAAAATTCATGATTATGAAATCTTAAAACTAAAAAAACATGTTATGTATGAATGATGTGCGTATGCAAACTTGTTACGTATGAATAGAAATAATGTATTTAAAACTAAAAGAATTCATGATTATGAATGATGTGCGTATGCAAACATGTTACGTATGAATAGAAATAATGTAGTTGTGCAAAAACCAAAATACACAAGTGTGCACAGACAGAAACGTGTATATGTGCACATCATAAATATACACATGCACATCTGTAAACTTTTTCCCATTTTTATAAAGAAGATTCTTAATATGCTAAGATGTTGATATAGATGTGATTGGTTGAAAAAAATATGAAAAAAATGTTTTTTATTGGAATGAGATGTATATGTGCACATTGTACGTGTACAAACACAAATGCATATATGTTTAAATCACCACCATAAATATGTGAAAAAACATAAATATGCAATTTTGCATATTTTACATATAAATAATGCATTTGTAGAAAAAAAATATGCATGTATGCAAAAAGAGAAATATGCATATATATACATACAAAAAGATTCATGATTATGAAAATTTAAAATTAAAAAAAAAACTCTTAATTGGTTAAGATGTTGCAATAGATGGTGATTTGTAGAAAAAATTAAAAATAAAATGTTTTTTTCGAGTGATGTGTATATGTACATAATTTACATAGACAACCACAAATATGCATTGTGCACATCACCAATATACACATTTAGTATGTTACAACCGTCTAATTTGATGGTTTATTTTTGATCCTATTGATCTCAAAAAGGTTAGTGGTCTCAATGTATATTCCCTCATATATATATATATATATATATATATATATATATATATACACACACACACACACACACACATATATATATATATATATATATATATATACACACAGAGAGAGAGAGAGAGGGAGAACATTCAGTACTTGTTAAGACTCATAACAAATCAGATACCACTTGTCAACTTTTGATGACCCTTGTTAGAAAGTAATACGGATAACAAGCAAAACTATAACCAACAAGACACAATATTTACGTGGTTCGGTCAATGTGACTCACGTCCACGGCCAGGAAGGGAGTATTCATTATTTCCGAGTTCTCGAACAGAGGTTACAAGTACAATTCACTAGAGATTCGTCCTACTCACTAAGGATACAAGATATGAGACACCTTAAATAACTAAGCAAGCACCCCTATTTACTATTAGGGGGTCAGACCTAATACCCTAATGGGCCAAGCCCATGAATGGTGACAACCAATCATATTGTGTTATTAAACATCTTCTAGAAATTCTTCCATGTCATATAACCCGTGAGCATCAACAACACATGATGGCCCACCTTGAACAAAGTGGAGCAACATGATGCACGAGTGGAACATCATGATCACTAATGGCCCAACATCCATCATGGTGGCACAACATGGTGTATACATTGAGCATGATCATCTTGTAAGAAAACATAGATCGATATGGTAGAACAAAGGAATCAAGATGTTGCATCATGTACCAAGATGGTCCATGATGATGCAACATCTCGTTCGTAGAAGAACTTCCCTTCTTGATTGAGCAACAACATCTTCATGGCTCAACATCTCCTTGGCTTAACATCTTCACTTGGCTCAACATCACCCTGGGGCAAATTCCCCAGGAATTGCATAACTTCCTTCTACATGATAGAACATGATATTCCATGTTGCTCCAAGTGCTCCAAGTGCTACAAGTGATTCATGTTGCTCCATATTGCTCCAAGCCACTCCCAATTGTTCTACAGCACTCCATGTTGCTCCAAACATCCTTTTGGAGGATATGCTCCTATGTCACTTGATCTGTTTCTTTGTCTAATGATCCAAAGCCATCTTAGATGATTTGTTCCTTTGTCACTTTCTGCATAAACCTAAAGTGATCCACTGATATCTAAGTGCTCCAAATCCTCCATACTCTTGATTCTCCATGAGAATACTCCAAATGCTCAAGTGACATTTAACAATCTGCGCCTTGACTTGAGCATCCTATGAAATCTACCTCAATCAAGAACTTCTTCTCTCATCTTGCCATCAAGCCTCAAAGGTGCTTACCTCCTACGAACAACAAAGTGCAAGCAAAGCTTGAACTTCTCTTTGGGAAACGACCTTGACACCATATCTTTCGAATTCTCATTAGTACTAGAATATTGATTGCATAACCTGTCATGATAGGTTTCTCAACCTTGAAAAGAAGAGTTTGAACAAGACTAACCATTGATGATCTTCTTATCTCCAGATCACTTTCATGATCCAAGTCTATCAATCCAACCAGATCCGTAGGTCGTGTATTTGCACCATACACCAAAAAACATCAAGCGTTCCCTTCAAGTGTCGCAAGATCCACTTGACCACTTCTGAATGAGCTTTCCCTCGATTTCCTCGAACCACTAATGAAGTACGAACATGTTTGGACTGATCATGATAGAACGACCGCAATACTTTCTCAATGTCGTGAGAAATGTATAACCATCTTGCATTTTTATCACTCCAAATCTCAATCCTTGTTATCTTCTTTTTAGCTCCTAAATTGTTCGCCATAAATTCATTCTCCAGAAGCTTCTTCAAGTTGTCATTCCTGGCATCAACATCACTGGGCACTTCTTCCCTGCGTTGAACAAGGTATTCATCATGTCAATGTTGTTCCATGCCACCTTATTGTTCCTTACTTATCACAAAACTATGTGTGGTTTTTGTTTCAAACTCCACCTTACGGCTAGCATCCTGATCATTCCCCATAACGCTTGTACCACCTCCTCTCTGGTTACACATAGCAAATTCAAGGTCACATTTATGCTAATAATTTTTTTTGGAGTTTGTTCTTCTATACACCACAAATAATGAAATTTACTTCCGAATGCATATCCTATAAATATGCACTTCATTTCCCTGTGCTCTAGTTTACCATCATTCGCACGAGCGTAAGCAGGGCATCCAAACATTCGTAAACCAGAATTCTCAGAGAGTTTTCCATACCAAACCTATTGAGGAGTCTTAAAAATTGTAGTTGATGGAGATCTATTTGCCAGATAGCAAGCAGTATTGACTGCTTCCGCCAAGAATTGCTTTGATAAATCAACAGATAATCGCATACACTGAGCATGCTTCATCGGTGCTTGGTTCACCCATTTTATCACTCCGCTTTGATGTGGTATTACCCGTATAGTGTGATGCCTCACTATACCTTCTGTTTTTTAGAAGTTGTCAAACGAAACCTTGTAGAAGTCCAACCCATTTTCTATTTTGAGTGACCTGACATAGTTCCCAGTATGTTTCTTAACCATTGTCTTCCACTCCTCGAACCACCCAAACACTTCATCTTCATTATTTGTCTTCAAAAATACACCCAGGTCTTCCTTGAGTAATTATCGATAAAAGTCACAAAGTAGTGACATCCACTATGAGATTTCACATGAGAGGGACCCCATAGATCTGTGTGAACACAGTTGAGAATCTCCTTGCTTGAGTGTTGAAGCGAGCTAAACTTCACCCTATAGTGTATCTCTTGAAAACAAGCTTCAACAGGTTCAACTTTTTTAGTTGCATCTCCAACAAACAATCCATTCTTTCTTACATGTATCAATTTATGATGTCGCAACTTCCTTTCATCATCATACCGATCCAAGGATTTTGATACAGTCACTGTTCCCCCAATTTTATAGCTATCCAAAATATAAATCCCATGAGGATTCATCCTTCCCTTCATAACTACAAGAGCACCATTGGAGAATCTTAACCAGTTACCCTCTCCAAAATATTTCAATCTATCCTTCACCAAAGTGCTAAGAGAAATCAAATTCTTTAGAAGTTCCGGGATGAACCAACAATGCAGTTTCCTGACAATACCATTATGCATCTTGAGCTGCACCATGCCACTGCCATTGATACTACTCACCTAATCATCACCCATCTCGACTGTGCGATTCCACTCTTTGAAGGAGTCGAACCAGTTGCGACTACATGTCATATGATAGGATGATCCAGATCCCAAGACCTAAGAATCGGCAAAACTAGATGTACAAACTATCAAAACTTCACCATCATCCCTCTTAATTAGAATTTCCTTGAACCACAATAGCATTGTCATTTCTTGGTCCAACACCATTATTTCCTTTCTTCAGCAACATACAATCTCTTCTGAAGTACCACTTTTCCTTGTAGTTATAACATTTGCTGATGGATTTAGATTCCGAACTTCACTTCCCTTTGTTACCTCAACCTCTATTTGATGTTCTTTCTATGCCTGTGAACAAACCGGAACTGGAAACTTCTTCTCCAACTAAAACTTTTTTTTTCCAGTTCCATTGCCATCAAAGAATCCTTCACATCATCCATAATCAGTGTTGGCCTACCACATAACATGGTATCAATGAAATTCTCATAAGAATTCGATAGTGAACATAAGAAGACAAGTGCTTCATATTTTTCTTCAATCTTTACATTCACACATTGTAGGTCCAATATGATCCTATTAAAGTTTTTCAAATTATCCTTCATTTGGGTGCTTCATGACCTCTGAAGAGTATACAAACTTTTCTTCTTGTATAGATTGTTCGTTAGAGAATTTTTATGATACCTATCACACAATTTCTCCTAAAGCCCATCAGCACTCCTTTGATCTACGACCTCTCTCAGTACTTTGTGTGTCAAACTCAACAGAATAGCAGTATGCGCTCTTTCAAGAATATCTACCTTCCTTTCATCCGCCATGTCCTTTGGTAGTTTTGCTTCTCCTTCCAGTGTCGTTGCATATCCTTGTTAAACCAAAAGACTCTTCATCTTCACCTTCCACAAAGTTAAATAATTTGAACATTGAACTTATCCAAATCAAAATTGTAAGATGCCATCCTCAATCGGTAGAAAAACAACTACAACTCTGATACTACTTGTTAGGGAAAACAGGAGATACTAGTTAAAAGTCCAAACAAATCTGATGTCACTTGCCAAGTTCTGATGGCCCTTGTTAGGAAGTAATGCGGATAACAAGCAAAACTATAAGCACACAAGAAAAAGAATTTATGTGGTTCGGTCAATGTGACCTACATCCACAAGCAGGAGGGGAGTATTCTTTATTTTAGAGTTCTCGAATATAGGTTAAAAGTACAATTCACTAGAGATTTGTCCTAGTCACTAAGGATACAAGATAGGAGACACCTCAAATGCCTAAGAAAGCATCCCTATTTATACTTGAGGGATCATACCTAGATCCCTAATGGGCCAAGTCCATCAACCCATAGGTCCATGACAACCAATCATATCCTTCCATGCATCATCTTCTAGAACATTCTTCTATGTCATACAACCTATGAGCATCAGCAACACAAATGATGGACCACTTTGACCATAATTGTGACAACCCGAAATTTTCATTCGGACAAACTCTAAAGTCAATCACTTCAATTAAAATTCAATTACCTTTCTAATCATTGTTAGCCAATTTAAAATTCCATTTGAGTATTTTTAATAATTATTCTCGAAACGAACGGGTATAAAGGAATTAAATTCTAGGACATCGGGGTAACAATGGAACAATCAACGCCTTGGATTAGTGTTCACGGCCAAACTAAGTGATTTTGGGCTGTGAACTTCCTTAGGGCCGAAAACTATTTGGCTTAAATGGGAGTTTACTCCCCAAACTCTCCATTTCCAACTTCCACCCTCAAGTTTACTCCTCATTCTCTCTCAACTATCATCCCGTCTTTCACCCGATCTCCCAAAAATGTAAGTGTTTCTCGACTTGATTTTTTTTATAACATAACACCTAGTGTTTATACATCATTTCATCCATTCATATTTGTGTTTTACTTAGATCTTCAAAACACCAAGAACACACACTAGTGTTCTTGGACCTTAAACACCAAATCAAGTCTATATCTTGTAAGTACACTTACCCTAGTTTCTTGTGTGCTTAATATGAACTTCATAACACTTGAAAATCATCAAATAACACAAGAACAAAGGAGTTTACAGCCAAGGATGTTCTTGGGCCGTAAACCCCTTTTAAAGTGGTAAAATGGACATTAGTCCCTTCCTAAGCCTTGGATGCCAACCTTGAACCTTTCTAGAAGTGTTTAAGACCTTAAACAACAATCAAAACATGTCCCTAAAAGAGTTTACAGCCATGAACACATAATAATATGGTCATTTGGCCGTAAACTCCACAAGGTGGCCTTATTATGCCCTTAATGCTTTCCTAAGGCTTGGACTTGATCATTGGATGTGCAATCATGACTTATAAGACCTCAAAACACAATTTGGCACTACCATGATTTTATGGCCATAAACTCATGGGGAAATGGTCATGGGTCGTAAACTCTATAAAGGGGTGGTTCGTGGGCCATAAACTCCAAAGCCAAGTCATACAACCCTTAGGTGCAACCCTTTGGTACCTATAGCACTTGAATCAAAGTGTTTCCATGACCTCGGGTGTCTTAACTTGATTAATTAGTTATTAATTGACTAATTAGATTACATATATGTTTATTATATGATAACTAGGACCATTGTGTGTGTGCTCAAGTCCTTACTTGACACCTAGCACCTTGTCCAACACTTCCGACACTTCCGAACAAGCCACTCACTGCAGGTGAGTTCATAACCCTTAACTAACCTTTGAAATGTTTTAAATGCTTTATGGGGGGGGGGGGTAATACAAGTTGAACCATGTTAGTTATTAGATCAATCACATGTGATTAATAACTAACATGCAAATGGATTTTTCATGCTTTAGACTGTTTTACCAAACAAATAACTTCAAATTGTTTATCAAACCATTTTATATGACAAACTCTTTATCAAATTCACTTTTTATACTAAACCTTTCCTTTACAGTTTTTAAACTTATATATTGTTAAAACCATGTCTACTACATATATAGTTATATAAATAAGGTATGAAGGACTTAGGATAGATAACCAACCCACTTTACTTCCTGTCCGCGTTTGGTTGTGGTCCTAAAGTACCCGATTATTTGTCCGAGTGTCGTTCAATCCTTACTTATATATTATGTATATATATGTATAGATATAAAGATTTATATCTCAGTTCAGTAGATTCAGTCATTCATCAAGTTTAGTAATAAATTATCATAGGTATAATTTAGGGTTATACTACTTACTACTTCTAGTTCAATGAAACATACAAGAGTCAGTTCATTCATGAGTAATTACTTATTACTATGAGAACATATACAACTATACTAGAATGAGAACATATACAACTATACTAAAAAAGAGAACATATACAACGATAATATGATGAGTAACAATACATTACATATACATGAATACGTTAACATAAATGTGATCCACTGTATTGGAGCATGCCTGCAATGTCATGGCCCGAATTGTAGCTAGAGTATCTTGGAGGGAGAGTGTGAGTTTGCGTATAGATCTATATTGGATTGACTATCCTATACCTTGCTGCTAGCTACAGCCGGACCTGCAGGTCTGCGGGTGCCAAACGTCATACCTTTTTACGACCTACAATGTCGTGCTCACCAGTCAATAGTATGGTACAATTAATCACATAATACCTTAATATAAATTCGGTTTAAGGTAGTTAGTACAACAGTAGTTCCTATAATACAACACCACAGTACTACATTAATTTACCCTTTACATTTATTATTGATCATTTCACTTAAACATTAATGTACAAACTATATTTTGATAACGATAGTTGCACTTGGAAAAATTACACACTTTTACAAGAAACAAACATACAAAACAGTCATGCCTTGGTAGAAGACTACTTTTAGTAGAAAATATAGGGTTATCTAGGAGTTACACACTTTTACAAATATTCGCATGCTTTTACTAAAAATGTTTACAAACTCGTATTTCAAACACTTTTTCAAACATTTTGATAAAAGCATAGACACTAAATACTTATGAACTCACCAGCTTTAATGCTGATAAACTCTTTCAAAATAACTTGTATTCTCAGGTCATCAGTAGACAGGTACCGAGGACAACTTTTGAGAAGACGGAGCGCATACAAGACTCCTCTTATATTTTGATTCATATTTTGGTGTCATATATACTACAGAACACACTTGTATTAAAATTATTTATTTAATGCAATGGATGATGTTGTTTACTTGTTTACTATTAAACTGTGTTGTGATACTCTACATGACGTCCTCTGCCCTAGAACGTTTCCGCCGTTCTCGGTTTTGGGGTGTGACAATAGTGGAGCAACATGATGCATATTTGGAGCATCATGATAACTAATGGCCCAACATCCATCATGGTGACACAATGTCACACCCCAAAACCTAGAACGGCGGAAACGTTCTGGGGCAGAGGACGTCATGTAATGTATCACAACAATGTAAAGTAGTAGACAAGCAACAAGATCATCCATTGCATTAATAGTATAATTTTAAATACATGTGTGTTCTTTCGTTGTATAAAACAACATAATGAATAATCAAAATAAAAGACGAGTCTTGACTGCTCCATGTTCACAAAACCTGGTCGTCGTACCTGTCTATTTGTGACCTGAGAATACAAGTTATTTTGAAAGCGAGTATCAACAATAAAGCCGGTGAATTCGTAAGTATTTAATGTCATTATTTGTAAATAAAACTTGTAATAAAAGACTTGTAATTGTTTTGAGGAAAAGTTTGTATCAGTATGAAAACCCTAGAAAATCCCATATTTCCTACTAGTATAAAAAGTAGTCTTCTACCAAGACCCAAATGAAAGTAAGTAAATAGCCTTCTAACGAGACTCACTGAAAGTAAGTAAGTAAGTAAGTAAGTAAGTAAGTAAGTAAGTAGTCTTCTCATGAGACACACTGTAAGTAAGTAGTCTTCTCACAAGACCCGCTGAAAGTAAGTAATAATGTGATTGATGGTCCCCATACTAAAAGTTCTCCTTAGAAGAGATTCTGGGGACTAATGGTGACTTCCACATCGAATCGCTAGGTCGAAATCCACATTTATGTTACGTAATCATATATACATATATATATATATATATATATATATATATATATATATATATATATATATATATATATATATATACACCCAAAATTATACCTATAATAGTTTACTAGAAATATATGAACGTATACCTTTGCTACCCAAAGGTACTAAACTAACTGATTAGAACCTTTATATCTTTATATGTATACATAATATACAACTAATATTTAGACGACAGTCGGACAACTAATTGATACCCTAAGGCCACATTCCAACGAGGAAAAGGAAACAAGGCGAGTTAGCAGTTCTAACTCCTTCAAACATTATTTATATAACTATACATATATAGACATGCTTTTAACAATTGTACTAGGAATAGTAAATAGTATCTCCTAAACATACCTATTATAGTTACTAGTAATGTATGTGAATAACCGCAAGTATACCTTTGCTACCCAAAGGTACTGAATTGACTGATAGAACTTTTATGTCTATATATGTATACATGATATATAATTAATATTTAGATGACATTCGAATGAATAACGAATGCCCGAGGACCACATCCCAACGAGGAAAAGGAAACAAGGCGAGCTAGTCATCCTAAGTCCTTTAAACATTACGTATATAACTATACATATATGGGCATGCATTTGACAATATGAAAGTATAAAAGAAGTTTTGATAAAACCTTCGAAAAGTTTAATAAATAAGAGTTCATGACTTGATGTCAATTTATAAAACAATTTGAAAGTAGTTGGTTTGATAAGACAATTTTAAGTATAAGAAAAACCTTTGTTTGAAACACAATTGTAACAAAGTTTGAAAGGAAACATACAGTATGTAAGACAATTTGATAAAGAGTTTTAACATGTAAAACCATTTGAGAAAGTCATTTGAAGTAACATATTTAGTAAAACAACTAAAAGTGTAGTAAATCCATTTGTATGCTAGTTATTAATTACATGTGATTGACATAATAACTATCATAATTCAACTTGTATATCCCCCATAAAGCATTTATTAACATTTAAAAACATTTAAAAGGTTAATTAAGGGGTATGAACTCACCTGTTGTGAGTGGATCGTACGGAAGTGTTGGACAAGGTGGTAGGTGTCAAGTGGAGATTTGAACACACAATGGTCCTAGTTAACATATAATGAAACACATTTGTATCTAATTAGTCATTTAACAACTAATTAACCAAGTTAAGACATCCTAGGACATGGAAACACTTTGATTCAAGTGCTATAGGTACCGAAGGGTTGCATCTAAGGGTTGTATGGCATGGCATTGGAGTTTATGGCCCAAGGACCACTCCTTATGGATTTTACGGCCCATGGTCATTTCCCCATAAGTTTATGCCGGTAAACGTATGGTACTAAGTGCCACTTGGTGTTTTGAGATCTTATAAGTCATGATTGAGCATCTGATGATCAAGTCCAAGCCTTAGGAATGCATTAATGGCACATTAAGGCAACTTTCTAGAGTTTATGGCCTAAGGACCACTTTCTTAGGTGTTTACGGTCGTAAACTCTTATGGGGACTTGTTTTGATTCTTTTTTAAGGTCTTAACCACTTCTACGAAGGATCAAGGTTGGCATCCAAGGCTTAGGAAGGGACTAGGGTCCATTTAACCACCTTAAGAGGGATTTACGGCCCAAGAACATCCTTGGCTTTAAACTCCTTTGTTCTTATGATCTTTGATGATTTTCAAGTTTTATCAAGTTCATATTAAGCGCACAAGAAGCTAGGGTAAGTGTACTTACAAGATAGAAGCTTGATTTGGTGTTTAAGGTCCAAGAACACTAGTGTGTGTTCTTGGTGTTCTTGGTGTTTTGAAGAACACTTGAAGATTTAGTTAAAAAGCAATAATGAATGGATGAAATGATGTATAACTACTAGATTTTAGGTTATAACAACAAATCAAGTCGAGAAACACTTACGTTTTCGAAAGATCGGGTGAAGAACGGGATGATAGTTGAGAGAGAATGGGGAGTAAAGTTCAGGGTGGAAGTAAGAAATGAAGAGTTTGGGGAGTAAACTCATGCCTAAGGCATGAGTTCATGGCCACATGAGAGTTGGCCATGCCCAAACTCTAAAATTTTGGCCATGAACTCCTTATTAGGGTGTTAATGGTGGGTTTGCTACTCCAAGACCCGAGAAGGTACTTCCTTTCATTCGTTCGTTTGAAGAATAAATGCTAAAAAAACAATCAAATGGACTTTAAACTGGGTAACAATTATCAGAAAGGTAATTGACTTTTAATTGAAGTGTTTGACTTTAGGGTTTATACGAATGAAAAGTTTGGGTTGTCACACACAACATGGTGTATTACTTGGGCATGATCATCTTCTATGCAAACGTGGATCAATATGGCACATCAAAGGAATTAAGATGGCACATCATGTAGCAAGATGGTCCATGATGGTATTGTTGGGGTTCGAAGGTAGATGTTGAAATTATCTTTGTTTGTTTATAATATCGAAAGTTTGCTTGTACTTTATTTATGGGCTAATTTAGTATCGAAGCTTAGATGTCTAATGTCTTTATACTTTTTGTGCTTTCAGTTTTCACTATAAATATGAGAAGGATAGTTTTAGAGGTTAATAACTTTTCTCTTATTGTAATTATTTTCTCTTTACCTCTTGTATTCAAATGATCAAGCAATATAATGTGCCAAACAGATTATATTTAGATTTAATGTTCTAATGTAACGCCTAGATCCCTGGTACGTATCTAAATATCTATTTATTCATTTTCACATGGCAACTCGATGTGTTGGTAGCCCCAAACTCATTAAGTAGAGATAGAAAGGGACATGGGTTTTGAAGTCTACTTGACGAGTTGGGAAGCCCCGACTCAACGAGTAGTACTGCCAGGATGAAACCCTAAATTCGGGGTTTTACACCCGAATTAAGCATCTTAATCCTCACCTTTTGGCCTCATTTCCAGCCTCCTAGTCCTAAACCCTAATCCATGAAACCCAAGAGCATTTTGTGAGTGTGTGAGCGATTTTTGAGTGATTTTGTGTGTTCGTCAAGCTAAAAGAAGAAGAAGGAGCTAAAAGGTTCAAGGAGAAGCTTGTAGATCCATGGATTTCCTTCCATCCTCATTACTTCCTGGTAATCAATTCTCTTGCTCGATCATTCATTCATTAGATCTATGCTCTTTCATTATTTAGAGGGTTTTAATTCAAGAACCTTGGGCCTTGGGATTTAGACGTCCCAAATGGTCTACATTCAGATTTGGGATCTAGAAGGGGTTCTATGCCATAAAGGTGCAAACTTTATGACCATGGAAGCCCCATGAAAGCTTAAAAACATTATTGTGGCCTTTTTAGCTTAAAAGGCCATGCATAAATATAAAGGTAGGAAGTTTACGTGTCCAAGTAATGAGAGAGGTTAGATATGTGATTTTTAGTTTTGGTTTAGTGCATGAATGGCTTAAGGACTGAGTTTTAGGTCCCAAGGAGTTAGGGTTCAAGCTATACCCACTAAGAATGGGGTATTAATGGGTAAAGCTGGAAACCTTACCCTCAAAAGGACATTTCCGGGGCTTATGAGTAGTATGAAACTTGGATCTGAAGTGTAAGGGCTGAATCCATCAAAAAAGCCAAACATACTAGGGGACTTGACGAATCCAGAAGGGGGACTCGACGGGTTGAGTCGGTTTGCCTCGATTGTGTACTAGGTGGAACTCGACGAGTCAGCGAAGGGACTCGATGAGTTGAATTAGTTTATCACGAGTCTAAATAGTCTAGGAACTCGACGAGTTAGGAGGTAATTCGACAAGTTGGGTCAACTGGAAGTTAACCTTGACTTTAACTTTGACCAGGGGTAAAATGGTTATTTTACCCTTAATAGGATTTTTAGTTTTTGAATAAGTGTTCCTTGTGGATTATAGTCGGGGAGTTGTCAAAGCAGCCATCAAAGATTCCTCACTTGAGATATCAACAACAGTTTGAGAGGTGAGTTTTCCTCCAGTAGAACGGGTTGGAGGCACTAAGGTTGACCCGCATATGTATGAGTATTAGCTAAGTGTGGGCGGGGCTCGTATCTTATAGTAGCCGAGTGTGGTTGGGGATAATATCTCATAGTTTTATTTGAGTATTAATATATATATATATATATATATATATATATATATATATATATATATATATATGACTAATTGATAGATTTAGTTATACTTGTTGTCTGTGTGATAATTGTATGCATATTTAGTAGCTGGGTGTGGGTAGGGCCCGTATCTCATAGTAGTCGAGTGTGGGTGGGGCATGTATCTCCTAGCTAGCCAAGTGTGGGTAGGGCCCGTATCTCCAAGAAAGCAGAGTGTGTGTGGGGCCCATATCTCCATGTAACACCGTAAAAATTTGAACAATTTTTCACTTTTGAAAAACCATTAAATATAGTTTGCATTCATAAATAAAAACATTGTATCAACATTGTATCAGTAGAAAATCCTAAGATCAAAATGTTTATTGTCCAATATGCGTGTGTACGAGTCATGTCGGCGCCTTCCCGCGATCATCGCTAGTACCGGAAACACAAATCAAATAACACTGTAAGCATAAATTCTTAGTGAGATCCCCAAAATACCACATATAGCACATACGCCTTTCCAGGCCATAGGACCTTCCGGTCCAAGTGTCTCAGGGGATTTCCATCCCAGACTCTGTTGACCTTCCAGTCCGTATCATCTTGACCTTCCGGCCCACATCATGCTCATATCACATAACATATCACATATATCTTACATCACATATACATCATACATATAAGACCCTTCGGTCACATATAATTAACCAATCGAGTAAGGCATAGTGAGAAGACTTACCTCAAACGTCTCGTAAATCTCTGACTCGGTAGAAGTACTGCCTAGCCTCCACCTATTCACACAAAGTAAATACCCTCATAAACATAACACTCGAGGCTAGACTCGACCCTCTATTGCCACCCTTAGAAGGGTAAAAGACTATTTTAACCCCCCCCCTCTCGACTCAAGGACCCCATTGTTGACCAAACCCTAAAAGTCAATAAAAGTCAACTTTGACCCAACTCGCCGAGTGCACTCCGGTGACTGGGTGAGTACACACATGTCCACTAACTTTCTATCCCGCTTGGTACGTTGAGTCCTACCCTGTGCTCGACGAGTCACACCTGGCATGAATCGCGGGGCTACCTCGACTCAAATCGCCGAGTCTCAAGAACAACTCAGCGAGTACCACCTTGAACTCCAGTTTTTTATCACCCTTTTGACTCACTGAGTTATCCCCCAACTCGGCAAGTCTACTTACTGAGTGATCTGCGTGGACCTTAACCCTACTCGCCGAGTCCCAAGAACAACTCGGTGAGTTCATGCCATACACAAACTCTATTGACCTCATGTGGTCAGATCTGTGCCCCTAATCCATAGATCTGGTCTTCCCAAGCATAAATGTCACGTAAAGTCTGAATCTTGATGCTTATAACTCAACCAATAGGCATTAAATGGTGATTTTGTCCCAAATACCTTAACCCAAGGTCATGACCTCCATTGTTCTTCATAAATCTTGAAGAATAAGGCTCTCTGGACATCTATGGGTCCAGGTACAAAGCCTTATCTCTAGAAGGGACTATTTGGACCTCAAAACAACTTAGTCAAGGGTGCAAGAAACCCTAAAACCACATATCCTTCCCAAAACAGAAGAAGAGCCGAAATAATACCTCAAATGAATGATCTTAGCTTTTAGTCCTTAGAATAGCAACCTCCTTTGCCTTCCCCTGTCTAGAACCTCCTTCTTCTTACTAACTGACACCATAAAGATAAACAATGGTCACACCTTGCTTCTCAAACGATCTGAGACTCTATCTATGGGGGTAGTAGCCACAATAGACGGCCATAAGGGCCTTTAAATAGGTCCCAAGCACTAGAAATTAGGGCTTCACTAAATAGCGTGCACTCGCCGAGTCCGGTCATGAAATAGAATGAACACCCGCGTCCCTACTCGGCAAGTCTTGGCGCCAACTCACCAAGTTCCTCCACAAACTCCAAAAATTAAATGAATAAATAATATACCTGGGACTCCGGATCCCACACTAGAATCAGACTTCGCCCTCGAAGTCTCACTCTGAAAATAACTCCGGATGCTGCTCACTCAACTGACGCTACGGCTCCCAAGTAAGCTCCGACCCTTTCCGATGCTACCACTGGACCTGTACCAGAGGCACTTCCTTGTTCCTCAGGACCTTGATCTATCGATCCCATATCACCACTGGTTTCTCGATGTAGTTCAGGCCCACATTCACCTGAATATCCTCCAATGGCACCACCGCCGACTCGTCGACTATACACTTTCTCAGCTGCGACACATGGAAGGTACCATGAATCTGGTCCAACTCTGCAGGTAACTCCAAACGATACGCTACCCTGCCTACTCTCACGATCACTCTGAATGGCCCAATATACTGTGGCCCCAACTTGCCCCTCTTCCTGAATCAGATCACTCTTTTCCAAGGAGATACCTTCAGGAGCACGAAGTCACCAACCTGAAACTCAAGCTCAAATCATCGACTATCCGCATAACTCTTCTGGCGACTCTGAGCGTTTAGCAACGTCTGCCGGACCTGCTGAATCTGCTCAGTCATCTGAAGCACGATCTCTGTACTTCCCATCACACGCTGCCCTACTTCTCCGCAGCAAATGGGGGTTCGACACCTCCTCCCATACAACACCTCAAATGGTGGCATACCAATGCTCGAATGATGGTTGTTGTTGTAGGAAAACTCTGTTAAGGGCAAATACGTGTCCCAACTCCCGCTGAAATCTAGCACACATGCTCGAAGCATGTCCTCGAGCATCTGAATCGTCCGCTCACTCTGTCCGTCAGTCTGCGGGTTGTATGTGGTACTAAAATGCAACCTCGTACCCAACTCCTCATGGAATTTCTTCCAAAATCTAGAAGTGAAACGCACATCTCGATCTGAAACAATCAAGATTGGGACTCCATGTCGCGATACCACCTCTCTCACGTACAATTCTACCAGCCTCTCAGCAGAAGAGATCTCACTGATGGCAAGGAAGTGAGCGCTCTTTGTCAACCTTTCCACACTCACCCAAATTGCATCGACACCCCTAGCAGTCCTTGGCAACTTGGTGATAAAATCCATGGTGATCTGTTCCCACTTCCACTCGAGAACCTCCAATGGCTGCAACTTGCCATGCGGATGCTGGTGCTTAGCCTTAACCTTGCGACAGGTTAGGCACCTTTCAACGAACCATGCGACGTCCCTCTTCATACAGGTCCACCAATATTCCCTCTTCAGATCCAAGTACATCTTAGTGGCACCGGGATGGATTGAGAACTTTGTTCTATGCGCCTCCTCCATCAAAATAGTACGTGTTCCGCCCACAAACGGTACCCAAATCCGTCCCTGAAAAGTCACAAGCCCTCGGTTATCGGTAATGAGCTCTGATACTTCATAGATAACTCGCTCCCTCTTCTGGTTTTCCGGTCTCACGGCCTCAGTCTGGGCTCCTCAGATGGTGTCCTACACCAGAGTCATCACTGACAATCTCATACAAACGTCTTGCATCAGAACACTCACCACCATACGACTCAGGGCATCGGCTACCACGTTAGCCTTACCCGGGTGATACAGGATCACACAATCATAATCCTTTACCACATCCAACCATATCCTCTGACACATATTCAGGTTGGGCTGATCCATCAAGTATTTTCAGGCTCTTATGATCCATGTAAATGGTACATCAGACTCCATAGAGATAGTGACGCCAGATCTTGAGGGCGAACACGACTGCCCTAACTCCAAATCGTGGGTAGGATACCTCGTCTCATGAGGATTCAGCTGCCTCGATGCATACGCTATCACATTCCCCCTCTACATAAGCACTGCTCCCAACCCTGATATCGACGCGTCACAATATACCACAAAATCTCCCATTCCCTCCGGCAGGGCTAACAAAGGGGCTTTGCATAGCCTCTGGTGAAGTGTCTCGAAAGTGGCCTGCTGCTCTGGACCCCAAGCAAAAGCTACACCCTTCCGAGTCAATTTAGTGAGTGGCACGACGATCTTGGAGAAATCCCTGATAAACCTCCGATAATAGCTTGCCAGCCCTAGGAAACTCCTAATCTCCATTGGTGACCTCGGCGCCTCCTAACTCATCACCGCCTCAATCTTGGCTGGGTCGACCAATATCCCTTTCTGGTTAATGAGACGTCCCAGGAACTGGACCTCTCACAACTAGAAATCACACTTGGAGAATTTGGCATAAAACCTCTCCGATCTCAAAACCCCGAGGACCTCCCTCAAATGCTCCTCATGCTGCTTTCTAGACCTCGAATACACCAAAATGTCATCGATGAATACGATCACCGAGCGATCCAACATCGGTCTACACACCCTTTTCATTAGATCCATGAACACCGCTGGTGCGTTGGTGATCCCGAAAGGCATCACCACAAACTCGTAATGCCCGTAATGAGTCCTCAACGCTGTCTTCTAGATATCCTCATCCCGCACCGTTACTTGATGATATCCAGACCTCAGGTCGATCTTGGAGAACCAAGATGCTCCCTGCAACTGATCAAACAAATCGTCAATCCTCAGCAACGGATAACGGTTCTTGACCGTCAACTTGTTCAACTCCCGGTAATCTACGTACATCCGGTGTGAACCATCCTTTTTCTTGACAAAAAGGATAGGTGCTCCCCATGGCGAACTAGTCGGCCGAATAAATGCCTTCCCCAGCAGCTCCTGAAGCTGCAAGGACAACTCCTGCATCTCGGGAGGCGCAAGGCGATAAGGCGCCTTGGCGATAGGCACAGCCCCTGGGATCAGATCGATACTAAACTCTACCTGCCTCGCGGGAGGCACACCCCAAAACTCCTACGGAAATACGTCCGGGAACTCACGCACTATCGGGACCTCTTCCACTGACCTCGGTCTCTCTGAATCAACCCTCGCGTCCATCACATATGCTATAAATCCATTACATCCCTGCTGAAGACTTTATCTCGCCCTGGCGGCTGAACAAAACGCCAACCCAGAACGTGTACCCTCACCGTACACTGTAAGAACTACCCCACTAGGGTCTCGCATGGTCACCAGCTATCGCTCGCAGTCGATGATCACTCCAAATTTGCTCAACCAGTCCATGCCCACGATGAGACATACATCCCCCATCGCAATGGGGACCAAATCGATCGAAAACTCAAACCCGAAAATCTCAAGCACACAACCTCGAATCACCTCGGTGGCATAGACCGCTCTCTCATCCGCTATGGAAACTCTCAGAGGTCGACTCAACGCCTCTCTACTCATACTGATGTTTTGGCTAAATGCCAACGATAAAAAAGATCAACTCGCACCCGTGTCAAATAACACTAGAGGAGGAAAAAAATTCACAAAAAAAGTACCTACACATAACATAATATAAGCACAATATCTCAACATAAAATGAATACATGATAGAGTACATACCAGCCACCACGTCAGGTGCTGCATGGACCTCCTCTGCTATCAGCTGAAATGCTCTCCCTCGCGCCTTTGGCGCCTCGGCTTTCACAGGCCGACTCTCACTAGCTCTTGCAAAAGTAGGGGCAGATCCCTAAGGTGCTCCCTGCATCGTCCCTCGCAACTATGGACATTCTGCCTTCCTGTGTCCGGTTTGGTTGCAGTGAAAACAGACCATGAATCCCTTGGGGAAATCCTTGGCGATATTCCACTCCTTGCCACACTTGTAGCAAGCACCAACCCTACAAACTCCTTCATGATCCTTGTTGCACTTTCTGCAAGTGCGGCCCTTCTGACCCCCAATCCTTGAATCGGCGGGCTTGGCCCGCTTGGCTGTCGATTGATTCTTTACCGGCCGCCGATCCATCCTCTAAGACTCAGCCTCCTCCTTGGCCTGCGTCTCCAATTCGATCTTCGTCTTCCGGACATTTGCTTGAAGCTCAAAAATTGTTCGGTATGATGAGTTTGCCACAAAGTCACGAACGTCTCTCCTCAAAATGCTCAGATATCGACTCATACGTCCCTGCTCGGTCGACACGTGCTCAGGGCAGAACATCGCCCTCCCATGAAACCTTTGTGTAATCTTTGTAACCGATTCAGTACCCTGCTTAAGGGTTAGAAACTCCTGTGCCAATCGCTCCCTCTCCACCTGGGGAACATACTCATCTCGGAACATAGCAGTGAACCTCTCCCAGGTTACTACAACAAGCTCAGCAGGGGTGTAGTGTGCAGTCACAAACTTCCACCAGTCCTTCGCTCCCAAGGGAAGCTGGTTCAACATGAACCGAACTCTCAGATGCTTCGGACAGGAACATGTGTAGAAGCACCCCTCTATGTCAGAAACCCACCTCATCGAAGCTATCAGATCCTGATTTCCATCAAATTCCGGTGGCTTCGTGTTACTGAACTCCCGATACAACAACGAGTCACCCCTTGCGGCCTGGCAGGAGCAACGACCGCAGTGGCTGCAGCAATAGCAGCATCAGAAAGAGCAGCATACTGCTCATCAAAAGTATCAATCAAAGTGGTCTTAATAGACCCGAACATTTCTGGAATCTCAGCGCTGATGGCTGTAGCCACCTCCTCGTGGATGATCCTACGGATCTCCTCATCACTCGTCCCGTTGACCTCTGGTGTGTGGCGCGTCCCAACCATGATCTCCCTCTGAAATACAACAAAAGAATATTAGGGACCCACTCGAGTATAATCACACTTGATAACTCCACCCCACTGCTTCCTTAGTACCATAAGGATTCTTACTTGGACTGCGCACCAACCCGGTATCTTCAGTAGTACGGGCCCTATACCACCGTCCATACCACATCGGCATTCATCCCAAGTCCTCTTCTTTGAGCCCCAAATCCCAAGTGCTATAGTCTTGCTATCATGTGCTACCCGCTAGCAATTCTCTCATAAGTACCTCGTTGCTACCTAAACCACTCTTAAGCATTTCTAGCAGCAAAACCCCTAGACTAAGGCATCATATATCATGCCACTCTAGTCCTAATAAGAATACCTAGTCTACTCTAGCATGCATATCGTAATTCATCATATAGCATAGCATAGCATATCTGATAACATTTATTATGAGAGTATTTTGGGAAATCACCGTTTGGGCGCTGGCTGATCGTACACACGGCTCTGCTCCGTTTGTCTCAAAACCCTTTTTTTTCTCTTTTTCAAAAATTTTACTTTATTATTAAAAAAATTCCTCAAATCCCCAGTTTGAGTTCTGATACGCCCGAAGATGTATCCGAATCCCTCAAACCAAGGCTCTGATACCAACTTGTAACACCGTAAAAATTTCAACAATTTTTCACTTTTGAAAAACCATGAAATATAGTTTGCATTCAAAAATAAAAACATTGTATCATTACAAAATCCCAAGATCAAAATGTTTATTCTCCAATATGCGTGTGTACGAGTCATGTCGGCGCCTTCCCGCGATCATCGCTAGTACCTGAAACACATATCAAATAACACTGTAAGAATAAATGCTTAGTGAGTTCTCCAAAATACCACATGTAGCACATACACCTTTCCCGGCCATAGGATCTTCCAGTCCAAGTGTCTCAGGGGATTTCCATCCCAGACTCTGTTGACCTTCCGGTCCGTATCATCTTGACCTTTCGGCCTACATCATCCTCATATCACACAACATATCACGTATAACTTAGATCACATATACATCATACATATAAGACCCTTCGGTCACATATAATTACGCCATCGGGTAAGGCATAGTGAGAAGACTCACCTCCGACGTCTCGTAAATCTCTGACTTGGTAGAAGTATTGCCTAGCCTCCGCCTATTCACACAAAGTAAATACCCTCATAAACATAACACTCGAGGCTAAAGTCGACCCTCTATTGCCACCCTCAGAAGGGTAAAAGACTATTTAACCCCCCCCCCCCTCTTAACTCAAGGAACCCATTGTTAACCAAACCTTAAAAGTCAACAAAAGTTAACGGTCAACTTTGACCCGACTCGCCGAGTGCACTCCGGTGACTCGGCGAGTACACACATGTCCAGTAACTCTCTGTCCCACTTGGTACGTCGAGTCCTACCCTGTGCGCGACGAGTCACACCTGGCATGAATCGCAGTGCTACCTCGACTCAACTCGCCGAGTCTCAAGAACAACTCGGAGAGTACTGCCTTGAACTCCAGTCTTTTATCCCCCTTCTGACTCACTGAGTTATCCCCCAACTCGGCAAGTCTACTTACTGAGTGATCTATGTGGACCTTAACCGTGCTCGCCGAGTCCCAAGAACAACTCGGCGAGTTCATGCCATGCACAAACTCTATTGACCTCCTGTGGTCAGATCTGTGCCCCTAATCCATAGATCTGGTCTTCCCAAGCATAAATGTCACGTAAAGTCTAAATCTTGATGCTTATAACTCAACCAATAGGCATTAAATGGTGATTTTGTCCCAAATACCTTAACCCAAGGTCATGGCCTCCATTGTTCTTCATAAATCTTGAAGAATAAGGCTCTCTGGTCCTCTATGGGTCCAGGTACAAAGCCTTATCTCTAGAATGGACTATTTGGACCTCAAAACCACTTAGTCAAGGGTACAACAAACTCTAAAACCACATATCCTTCCTAAAATAGAAGAAGAGTCAAAATAATACCTCAAATGAATGATCTTAGCTTTTAGTCCTTAGAATAGCAACCTCCTTTGCTTTCCCTTGGCTAGAACCTCCTTCTTCTTACTAATTGACACCACAAAGATCAACTATGGTCACTCCTTGCTTCTCAAACGATCTGAGATTCTCTCTGTAGGGGTAGTAGCCATAATGGATGTCCATAAGGGCCTTTAAATAGGTCCCAAGCCCTGGAAATTAGGGCTTCACTAAACAGCATGGACTCACTGAGTCCATGAATGGTCTCGCCGAGTCCAGTCATGAAATAGAATGAACATCCGCGTCCCTACTCGATGAGTCTTGGCACAAACTCGTCGAGTTCCTCCAGAAACTCCAAAAATTAAATGAATAAATAATATACATGGGAATCCGGATGTTACACTCCATGAGTGTCGGCGGGGCCCGTATCTCCTAGTTGCATGTTATATGTGTATGATATGTGCTAGTTTAGGGAGACTCATTAAGCTTCGTTCTTACGGTTTTAATTTTGGTTTCAGGTACATCAGGGAGAAAGGGGAAGAGCTCGGGATGACTACATGGCACACACCACAGTTTTCAGCCTAGGGTATTTTAGACTATGATATTTTGATACATGGATTTGACAGAGTACTTTGATATGATGTTTGAGATACACGACATGTGATTTTATTATGTTATTTTATGAGTTATGGGTTTTTATTTAGTGATTTAAATCAAAACTTTTGGACTATATTTTTGGGACGCTACATCTAAATCATTACATACTCTGATTCTATTTCATTACTCGATTCAATCGACACTTCATTTGGTATTAGAGCAGGAAACGTTCTGATTTGATCTGATTTTGTATCTGTTTCAAAAGTTTTGAATCTCATTTATGATTCAAAAGTTTTTCGCACTTTTGATTATGCAAATCTCTGTAGATCTTCAGTTTTGATTTGATTATGCACTTCGATTGACTAATCAAGTGTTCGTTGTTCATTTTATGTTTGTTTCATCCAGTTAATCACAAAATTTTCAAGCTTTTCTATGAATTCGTCCGTACATCAATGGCGAACTTCAACATGAATACCATGACTTCTTACTCTCATTTACTAGGATCTTCAACTAAGATTCCTATGCTTATTCCAGAATATTGCAATCAATGGGCAGATCGTATGGAGGATTACTTGAATGGAATAGATGAAGAACTATGGAAGTGCATTACTGATGATGTTCATCCTCCTCCTTCTATTCAAAGTGTTGGAACTTCTGCAACTAATGCAAATGTCAATGATCAAACTGAAAGCCTACTGAAAAATGAGAAAAAGTGTATGAGAGAGCTTCATGGAGCCCTTCCTCCCATGGTGTATAATTACGTTCGTAGCTTGAAAACCTCAAAACAAATCTGGAACACACAGAAAGAAAAATATCAAGGTAGCGAGAACACCAAAATTAGTTCAATCAAGCAATGTCTGATTGACTTAAGAGAGTTCAAGCAAAAAGATGGAGAGTTGATTGAGTTGTTCTATGATCGTCTTAATGAGCTAATCTACAAGTGCACTAAGTATGGCATCACAAGGACGACTATGGAATACAATCTCATTTTCAAAATGGGTCTTCGAAAGGAATGGAGGAATGTGATTTTGATTGTGAAGACACAACAGAGCTTTGATTTTTATTATTTAAATGATCTTTACAATCTGCTAAAAGCTGATGAAGGTCAAGTGAATGAGATAGTAGAAGAGTCAAGGATCAATTTGGGTGGTCCTTTAGCACTTGTTTCAAAATTATTGGGAAGAGAAGTTCAGAAGGAAGTTACTGAGAAGGAAAGTTCTGATGATGAAGGTCTGATCATCAACTCGGATGATCAAGCTGTAGCTTTTTACTCTAACAATAGAGTAAAGAAGTTTTACAAAAATCCTTTTACTGTGAAGTCGAAATCTGGGGGAAGGTAAAGGAAGTTTTGATGAGAAAGTGAGTGAAGAGAAGAAGTTTGAGAAGAAAGAAGTGAAAGTAGAGGAATCGAAACAAGAGAAAAAGCTTAAGGGTGATTCGGGAGTGGATTGTCCTATTGCAATGGAGCTAATCACTTGGCAGCTGACTGCATGTCGAAAAAGAAAGAAGAGAAGAAAAATAGGGTTAAGGATGAGGCAGACTATTCTGAAAGACTGGAAGAAGTGAGGGCAAGGTCAAAGGGATTGTCGTTGGTAGCAAGACGATAGGATGAAAATGATGGGACATATGAAGTATGGTCTTCGGGTTCGGATGACGAAGACATGAGAAATCTGACACATGGAGCCATCTTTGTAAGGTATAAGGAGGATGAAGAAGTGAAGACAACTAGCCACTGCTTTGTTTCGAAATCTGTAGACAAAGCACCAATGACATCAAAGGCATGTTCTCTACTTCAATCCTTTAATATTCCTTCAATTGCTTATAATTCTATGCTAACTAAATTTGATGATGGTATTATTTATGTCAATAATCTGGTTATTACTGCTAGCAATGATGCTAAGAAATCTAGTACTCAGTTACTAGAAACTCAAAGCAAGTAGGAAGAAAATTGTGACATCCCCATTTTCACGGCCAGAAAAGACCGATTTTGTTTATGCTTGTTTGAAAATCATAGTAATATTTTTCATAAAAGTGTTGCGGAATTTGTTCCATAAATAAAATATGATAAAGATTTATCTAAGCATTTCCGTAGAAATGTATTTCATTAAACAAACTCGGGATGTCATGTTCGATACCGATCAAAAGCATAAACAGTACAATATAAGCCTTACTACAATATTTCATATCTACACGCCTATATCCATAATCCCTCATCCAAAACATCACATCTATGCTCGAGCGCCACTACCTATAATACATGAAAATGAGTGTGTCATGCTTGGGAGCCTGGTGAGCACATTGGGTTTTTAACCCGCAATAAATAAGTCTATTAATTTTATCAACCAAGGATCAACATCGGGATGGACACTAATGCTAAGGCGACCTAAACTAAGGATCAACATCCAGATGGAAACTAATGCTAAGGGGATTCCTCAACAATAAATGTCCTTAAGGCAACCATGAGGGGGATAGAGTACATCGGTGAACACATCGTTCACAAACACCTACAGGTTGCGAGCCTGCTAGCGTTCCACTAGACTGTCTAGAAGAGTCTGTAGTCGTCATCCATACTCTGCTAGATGACAAAATCACCAACAAGAACATCGAGTCCTCTCATCATATTATCACACATCGTCTATTACATCTACCCATGTTTTACCCCAACATTTTTGTAGATATAAAATGCATATACAGTTTAAATCATTTAAAATGTGTATAAAAATCTTTCATCAGCATAGACAGCACATATTCAGATAATATTTACACATAGCACATAGTTCATAGCAAATACTTCACATCTATGTGTAAGATGAAAGTAACTATGCACTCACCTGAATAGGTGGTGAATCCGAACTCAGACAACGCTTCACTTCTTAAAAATAATTTCCTTCGACGAAACCTAGTATTATTATCACTTGAGTTTAGTATATTATTCATCGAGACTAATTAATAGTCTAACTATTATTACTATTATATAAGCATTAAATAATACTTATATAACCCATAATAATAGCCCAAATACTTATTATAAGTTCCTAATAACGTTACTATAATTAAATAAAAATGTATATTAAAAATAGCGTAGGCGTAGCTCACTTAGAACGAGTTTTATAGAAAACCGGGCTTCGCTTGGAGCAGCATTCCTGAGCTGAAAATCTCTTCTTCTAGGTGCCGTTGAGCACTCCGGGGCTTCCACCTCGTGCTAGGGAGGTTTCATAGGATTTTCGGGGGGGTTTTGTGGCTAGAGAGAGGTTCTAGAGAGAGAGTAAAGAGAAGAATGAATGGGAAAGGTGTGAAGAAAATGAGGGTGGGAGAGCTTCTATTTATAGGGTGAAATATGGCTGAACTTGGTGCCACATGTCAGCATCTGGTGGCAAGACATGGGGAGAAAGCAATGGCCAAGATTGTGCCATGTCACCCATTTTCGCACAGCACACTTCCAACTTCTAAAATTCGTAACATTCACATACGAGCTCCATTTTTGACATTCTTTATATCCAAGCGTACGTAAAAATAATACTTACAACTTTCATTTTGACTCCGTCGGCTAATTCTCGACTGATCTTAAATTTAACAATACAAGGAGATTATATTGTTAAATGTCCGCGTAAAATTCATAACTTCTACATACAAACTCTGTTTTCGTCTGTCTTTTTACCATTTAGTTCCTATTAATGTGATATTCAATTCTTATTTAGGTCGCATAGGCCAAAAACTGCTCGATCTAAAATTCGAGTTTCGGGCTGTGCACTACTAAGCCAAACTTTAGAAAATTTATAACTTCCTCATATGAAGTCAGATTTGGGCGTTCTTTTTATGCACGCTCTCGGTTTAACATATACTACAACTTTGGTTTAGATTACTAAGTCCAAAAATTCCTCTATCATAAATCCACTATTTACATCACACAGCGTCGTGCCGGTTTTGTCGTGAAACTTCTACAGGTCATAACTTCTTCGTTATAACTCGGATTTCGGCGTTCTTTATATGTCCGTAATCCTTGTCACGACCAATAAAACATTCTTCATTAATATTCGGTTTATCTAAGACGTTATTTTTTACATTTATTTTTATCATTTATTTATTATATCATTATAAACAAGTAATAAGCACATAAATTCACATAATTCAAGCATTACTCAAATAATTCATCTTTATTACTTTAAAATGGGTTACAATGGTTGAACTGACTATTACATCACTATACTAATGCTTAGCCCAGAAACTCGGGCGTTACAATTCTCTTCCCCTTAGGATGATTCCGTCCTGGAATCCTGCATCAGCAAACAGATACAGATAGTGACTCATCATGTCACTCTTTGTTTCCCAGGTGAGATTCAGCCCATTCGTATGTTTCCAATGGACTAGCACTAAGTCGACCATCTTGCATCGTAACTTCTTAGTCTTACACTCAAGAATTGCCTTAGGCTCTTCGATTAGCCTCTTATTCTCATCCATTCATTACTCTGAGATTGGAATTATGTTGGGAACTTCTCCCATGAACTTCCTCAAATAACACACATGGAAAGTGTTATGAATACCATCTAGTTCTTCGGGTAATTCGAGCTCGTAAGCTTGGTTCCCAATCCTCTGAAGAACTTTGAATTGTCCAATAAACCTTGGACTCAACTTCTCTTGTTTCCCAAATCTTATAAGTCCCTTCCACGGTGAGACTTTAAGCAAAACTGAATCCCCAACTTCAAAGGTCATCAGTCGTCTTCTTTTGTCAGCATAACTCTTTTTATGATCCTGAGCTGCTAACATTCTTTCCCTGATCACCTTCAACTTTTCAACAGTCTCATGGACTATCTCGGGGCCCATAAACTGGTTTTCTCCATCCTCGATCCATCAAGACATCATATGACACTTATGTCCGTACAATGCTTGATAGGGTGCCATCTTGATGCTTGATTGGAAACTATTGTTGTAGGAAAACTCTACCAGAGGTAAGTGCTCGTCCCAGTTCCCTTGGAACTCCAGGGTGCATGCTCTCATCATATCTTCAAGTGTTTGAATCGTTCTTTCGCTCTGGCCATCAGTCTGCGGATGGTAAGATGTACTCAAACAAAACTTCGTACCTAATTCCTCTTGTATACTTCTCCAGAACCTTGACATGAAACGACTATCAAGATCCGATACAATTCTAAGAGGAACATCGTGAAGTCTTACTGTCTCCTTCACATAAGCATTTGCGAGCTTATCTATAGACCATCTCTCGTTGGCTGCTATAAAGTGTGCACTCTTAGTGAAATGATCCATGACCACCCGAATCATGTAGTCACCACTCTTCGTCTTGGGCAGTTTAGTCACAAAATCCATGGTGATGTCTTCCCATTTACCCATTAGTACAAGTAAAGGTTCTAAAATCTCATACAGTTTTTGATGTTGTGCCTTAACACTTGCACAAGTCACACACTCGGCCACATACATCACAACATCAAGCTTCATTGTTGACCACCAGTAGTAGCGTTTTAGGTCCCTATATATTTTAGTGCTACCGGGATGAATTGAGTACATGGTCTTGTGCGCCTCTTCCATCAGAAGATCTCTTATACCTCTCGTCTTAGGTACCCAAATCCGATCTTGGAATACCTTCAGTCCTTGACTGTTGGTACTGAATTCTAACATCTTACCCAAACGTTATTCCTTTCGATCATTCTTCTCTATAGATTCTTCTTAAGCTTTCTTGATGCTTTCCACGATTATCGAGATAACTTCTATTCTCAATGATCTTGGCCTTTTTCTTTCAAGGTTAACTTTCTGACTGAGAGCATCAGCGACAACATTGGCTTTACCAGGGTGGTAAAGTATCTCACTCGTAGTCTTTGAGTAGTTCCCTTCAACGTTGTTGTCTCATATTCAATTCTTTCTAATTAAAGAGATACTGGAGACTCTTATGATCAGTGAAAAGTTTTCACTTCGTGTCGTAGAGGTAATGCCTCCATATCTTTAGAGAAAAAGCTATCGCTGCCAACTCAAAATCATAAGTGGGGTAGTTCTTTCGTTGTTGATCTCTAGAAGATCCTGCTTAAAGCAGTATTGTATCTTTAATTGCACTAGAAAATCGTCCCATGACATCTTGCTCACTTTTCCTTCAGACACTGAATCAGCTAGTGGCTTCCACCAACTTAGTACTCCAGATTTCAACAGAGGAACCACGAGAGCGGTCTTTTACCTGTTGCTACACTCACAACTCTCAAACATCGCCTCCAGCTCGGAGATCTAGTTGATGACTTCACTGGTGTCGGGCTTCCAGATAGACACAGTGGTTTGGATGCCATGAAATCCTTGTACTTGCATCCACGTCCATCATTTCCACTGTCCTGGTTGTTTCGGAGAACTATTGGTGGGTTGGATTGACCAACTGTCCCACTGTAGTTACCGCTTTCTGAGTGCCCATCTTTCAGTTCGGGCTGTTCAATTGGTATGGTAGCTTCCTCTCGATTTTGTTGGATTAAATATCTGGTTTCCTCCATTTGACGATCTAACATCATTTGGATCATCGCTTGTACTTCAGCCATCGTGATTGGCTCAGGAGCGGCTACCACAACCGGTATTTGTTCAATCACAGGTGGTTGATTTCTGTTCCCATTTGCATTCCCAGCTTCACTGCGGGTTCTTGCCATTTTAATCTATACACCGAATAAGGTGAATTTAGATCTTTACTTAGGATAGCCGTTTAAATCATCTTTATCTCTCCGAAACATTTATATGCTAGTTCTAATATCGTAGTTTTACATTTAGAATCCTAAGCACATAAGGTTTCCAGATCCGCTCGGCAACAGACCATAGATCCGAAAAAATAACAGCATATCAGGCACAAAGCATTTAGCACATAAAAGCATTTTTAGGCACAATTCCTAAAATAATCTAGTGCGCACATCTCACAATCATCACATAGCATTCTAAGTTTAAGTCTAGAAAGCGTTTAAACTAATGCTCTGACACCAACTGTGACATCTCCATTTTCACGACCAGAAACGATCGATTTTGTTTATGCTTGTTTGAAAATCAGAGTAATACTTTTCATAAAAGTATTGCGGAATTTGTTCGAAAAATAAAATATGATAAAGATTTATCAAAGCATTTCCGTAGAAATGTATTTCATTAAAAAGACTCGGGATGTCATGTTCGATACGGATCAAAAGCATAAACAGTACAATATAAGCCTCACTACATTATTTCATATCTACAAGCCTATATTTGTAATCCCCCATCCAAAACAGCACATCTATGCTCGAGCGCCACTATCTATAATACATGCAACTGAGTGGGTCAGGCTTAGGATCCTGGTGAGCACATAGGGGTTTCAACCCACAATAAATAAGTTTATTAATTTCATCAACCAACAATAACCCGATAACCCGTTCCCGTTATCCTCACATTACGTCCCTAAAACACTTATCATAAGGGACCTAGACTAAGGATCAATATCAGGATAGAAACTACTGCTAAGGGGATTCCTCAGCAATAAATGTCCTTAAGGCAACCATGAGGGGGATGGAGTAAACCGGTGATCACATCGTTCACAAACACCTTCAGGTTGCAAGCCTGTTAGCGTTCCACTGGACTGTTTAGAAGAGTCTGTGGTCGTCATCTATACTTCGCTAGATGACAGAATCAACAACAACAACATCGAGGCCTCTCATTATTTTATCACACATCGTCTATTACATCTACGCATGTTTTACTTAAACATTTTTGTAGATATAAAATACATACATAGTTTAAATCATTTATACCGTGTATAAAAATCTTTCATCAACATAGACAGCAAGTATTCAGACAATATGCACACATAGCACGTAGTTTATATTAAATACTTCATATATATGTGAAAGATGAAAGTAACTATGCACTCACCTGAAAAGGTGGTGAATCCGAACTCAGACAGCGCTTCGCTTCTTAAAAATATTTTCCTTCGACGAAACCTAGTATTATAACCACTGGAGTTTAGTCTATTATTCGCCGAGACTAATTAATAGTCTAGCTATTATTACTATTATATAATGTTAAACAATACTTATATAACTCATAATAATAGCGCAAGTACTAATTATAAGTTCCTAATAACGTTACTATAATTAAATAAAATGTATCTTAAAAATAGTGTAGGCGTAGCTCACTTAGAACGGGTTTTATAGAAAACCAGGCTTTGCTTGGAGCAGCGTTCCCGAGCCGAAAAGCTCTTCTTCTTGGAGCCGTCGAGCACTCCAGGATTTCCGCCTCATGCTAGGGAGGTTCCCTAGGCTTTTCGGGGGGTTTCGGGGCTAGAGAGAGGTTCTAGAGAGGGAGTAAAGAAAAGAATGAATGGGAAATGTGTGAGAAAATGAGGGTGGGAGAGGTTCTATTTATAGGGTGAAATATGGTTGAACTTGGTGCCACATGTCACCATCTGGTGACAAAACATGGGGAGAAAGCAATGGCCAAAATTGTGCCACGTTACCTATTTTCGCACAGCACACTTCCAACTTCTAAAATCCATAAGTTTCACATACGAGATCCATTTTGACGTTTTCTATATCCACGCATAGGTAAAAATAAGATCTACAACTTTCATCTTGACTCCGTTGGCTAATTCTCGACTGATCTTAAATTTAACAGTACGAGGAGATTATATTGTTAAATGTCCGCGTAAAATTCATAACTTCAACATACGGACTCTATTTTTGTCTGTCTTTTTACCGTTGAGTTCCTATTAATGAGATCTTCAATTCTTATTTAGGTTGCATGGGCTAAATACCACTCGATTTAAAATTTGACTTTCGGGCTGTGTACTACTAAGCAAAATCTTAAAAAATTCAAAACTTCCTCATATGAAGTCAGCTTTCGACGTTCTTTTTATACACGCTCTCGGTTTAACGTATATGTAACAATTGTCAAAATTCAATTCGGTTCTAGATTTGACTAAACATAGTTGCACGTATAGGCACGAAACATACTAGACTAAGTAACTAGAAACTAAGTTATAACCTACTAGAAACTTGGAAACAATTAGAATCAATGGATAGTATACTTAAATTTCACATTGATATGTGAATTCTACAACTACTTAACTGTAGTAAATATCCATATTTAGGTCACTCTTTGACTCGAACACTTTTTCATGAATCATATACACACATCATGCACTTGACCTAGTGGTAGAAATTAGGTCAAAGTCTCATACAAATTTAAGTCAAAGTTGAAAGACTAGGACTAGTATACTTGATTCCTCAAGTTTGCTTGAATCTCGGAATAACTACATAGAATGCTAATAAATCAATAAAAAAATAAATTACAAACATTATTGATAACTTGAATAAGAGTTAGGAAACACAAAAATAATTTGAAGTCTCAATGATTCAATTTATTTTGATATCAAAAGATGTATTAAACTCCAAAACCCTAATTGCCATAAAAACTCATATTTATAAACTTTAACCTTACAAATCTATAAAAATATTTGTGAACCTTATAATATTATCTTATCATAATAATTATTATGAAAATACTATCAAGAAAAATAAAAATTGAAGTCATTAACATTTATCCCTAATTTATAAGGTAAAAAGAAAATTATGGATTTTATAAATAAAAACTAGACAAATGCAACTTTTATAAAAATATTGAAAACTTTATAAACTTTAGAGGGAATTTATTTAAATTAAATGAAAGAGAGAGGGATTCTCTCTCAAAAGTCGGCCATTCCTTCTCCCAAGAGAACCCTTTCCAACACATTAACTCATTTCCTTTCTCCTTCACTCTCTCACACACTCTCTATCACCAACTTCACTCACTCTTCTCCACTCTCTAAATCACAAAAATTTCAGAGAATAGGACCCAAAAACACTCCTTAAACTTGAAATATTCATCACCTCGGAGTGTTCTTAAAGGTAAACCCGAAAATCCTTCAATCTCCTTCTCTTTTCCTTCAAGTTTTACTTGTTTTCATGGATTTTCTCCATCTTCTACTCCATTATATGGTAAAATCATGAACACTTGCTCAAACTCATGGTTTTGATGATGATGGTGGTAGGATTTCACCCAAAAACAACATGCATGTTGTAAATGGTGAAATCCAAGGACCAAAACCTAAGTCGAAATGAACATAATGCACTTTTTCTACAAGTTTTGGGTGAAAACACCACATCTATCCAAAGTTTTTATCAAAAGTGATTTTTGAACATTTCAAACTCATGAATGGTCTTTCAAACAAACATGCATGTGATGATCTTCAAATAAACTCCTTTTCTAACCAAATTTGATTTTTCCCAGATACCCATAAACAAAATGAGATGTTCAACAAATTTTCAAAAAATAATTCATTTTTCTCAAATTATTATAATTATTGAAATAAAATAGGGAAATAAATCATATAAAATACTTTATGAGGTCTATAAATCCTAGTTAAATTTGTGCATGACCCCCATGCTAAATAATGACCTCTCATTAAGTTTCATCGATTTTTGTTACTTTTTAGTATGGTTTTGAATTTTCTTTTTGTTTAGCCCCAATAAATCATAAAACCGCTTTAGATAATTTGAAAAGGGTATATAATAATTTTTGCAGCTTATACTCTCTGTGGAAGACTTAGAAAAATATTTTCAGAATTTTTCATAATGCATTCCTATTTTTCTTTGATTTTTGTATTTATAATGGACTAAAAAGAGGAAAAATAGTTTTACTCATCCAAATTTATGAAAATATACCAGAACACCTTGTAGTACATTAGAATGCTACATAAAAATTGTGATGATTTTTCTCTTTTGTATACTATTGTTCTCCTTTTTTTCTAAGATTAAATACACTTAAAACCACAAAATCAGATTTCACTAGATGAAAATCACATTTGGGATTTTTCCCAGATTATTTACACTTTAAATGAACTTTACAAAAATTTTTGTAATTTACTTTAACTGCTTAATAATTATTCTCCAATTAATGATTATTTAAGAGGATAAAACAAAGAAAAATAGAAAGACTAATTGAAAAATATCTTTTATATTTTTCACAGCTTCTACATGTATAATAACAGTGTTACAAAAATTTTGGGCAATTTTGAAAACTGGTTTCTATTTATTTTTATTTTTATTAGAATAAATGCACAAAAATCTTAAAATTCCGATAAAACAGTTTAGAAATCCCCTTTTATATTTTTCCCAGGTTAAGAATGTCTAACAACAACATTATAAAAAGTTTGGTTAATTTTGGAAACTGTTTTCTATTTATCCCATTTTTTTTTTTGAATAAATGCATAAACATCATAAAATTGGGTTAAACGGTTTAGAAACCCATTTGTATATTTTTCTTAGCTTAATTATGTGTAATGACATTATTATAAAATGTTTGGGGTATTCTCTTAACTGATTTCTATTTTTCATGACTTTGTATCTATTTAGAGAATTAAATATATGAAAAATTGTAATACATATCCATAATGCATCAAAATTTATCTAGAAGTGTTTTAATACACTTAGAGCCAAAATATGAATTTTGGTAATTTTTATTAACTGTTTAGTATTTTGTTATGATTTTATGGTTATTCAAGAAACTAAAATCGTGAAAAATAGTCCGAAAAATAAAAAATCCAAGAAAATTTATCTTGAGTTCCTTCACTTTAATTAAAACTGAAATCCAAGCTTTGGGAAATTTTAGAACTAAATTGATTTAGTTTTTGAATATTTAATTATTGGAACACCTCTTAAAATGTTAAATATTAGCATTTCAATAATGGGAAATTTCCACTTAAATTGTTATATAACAATTGATTCATTGAAATTTAATTTTCACAGAAAAATGTTTGTAAATTATCAATATTAAATTTTGACACATTATTGGCATAATTCTATTGTAGTAGTAAGTATACTACTGTTAGATTTCGATTAGAGACTTACTAGCGACTACCATTATTGTAGGAATCGATAGTGCTACGAGTGGAGCGTAATCAAGGCACCATTTGCATCATCTCAATGCATTGTGAGTATTCACCACTCCCGTAGTTTCGGTTTTTAAATGTTTTGGGGTGGAAAAACATGTCCTAAACTTTTTATGTTTGTTGTATTTATAATTGACTCGTATAAACTTGGTTGCTACGTTTTGCATATTGTGAGTATTCACACACTCCCCTATTTTCAGTTTTTATGTTTTGGGGTGGAAAAGCATGTCCCGGAAAACTATTATTTGTTCATTGTATTTAAATTGATATGTATCAAGCATGATTGCTATTTTATTGCTATATCTCTCTGTGTATGTCTATGCAATACGGAACATGAGAACTTATTGTCTAAAGGCCCTTCCCTTACACTTTTCTCTAACCATTAACTCTTTGAGCCAATGGTCATTGTCGATAGCGCTATTAGGAATTGACAACTCCTCACTCGCCCGATTGCTGGAGTACATGATACCATATAATTTATGGAATGATAAGCATAGATCTTGATAGGGCTTCAGTCATAGGCTTGGCTGAGAACTCATTGTTTGCTCATACACATACAAACTCGTTACTTATTATAGCAATAAACTTTGTATCTCATTATAACAACGAACTTTTATTATTGGAAACTTATATACATGTTTTAGCAATGAAATTGTTTGCTCCTTGTAGAAATAAAAGTGATTACTCATTTTAGCAATGAAACTTGTTTACTCGTTTGAGTAACAAATGTTATCTTCCATGAGAATATGAATGTTGCATCTCATTTAGGCAACATACCTTTATCTCTCATGATGACAAAGAGCTTTGTTTTTTTTTTACAAACTTATTTACTCATTTTAACAATATACTTTTATTATAGGAAACTTTTTATCAAAACCTTTGATTTCAATTCATGGAACCAATATTATTTTATTTATCTGTGAGTACTCACCAATTATTTTTATAGTTGATGCTCTTTTTACCTTGCTTTTTCAGTAATCATCGAGTAAGTGGAAATTAGTGGCACTTCACTTTTAGGAGCATTCGCATGTGTTGTATTTCAATTTACATTGTAATTTCTTTTAAATGTTTTTCAAACCCATTGTAAATTTGTAATGATTTTTAATACTATGGTTGATGTTGTCTTTTAACTTTTGCTATGACCCTTTATACTGCCATGCATCGTGTTTTCGCTTTAGCGGGGTGTGACAGTATACTACAACTTTGGTTTAGATTAATAAAGCCAAAAATTCCTCTATCGTAAATCCACTATTTGCGTCACATAGCGTCGTGCCGGTTTTGTCGTGAAACTTCGACAGGTCATAACATCTTCGTTACAACTTGGATTTCGGCGTTCTTTATATGTCTGTAATCCTTGTCACGACCAATAAAACTTTCTTCATCGATATTAGTTTTATCTAACACTTTGTTTTTTACGCTTATTTTTATCTTTTATTTATTATATCATTATAAACAAGTAATAAGCACATAAATTCACATAATTCGCGTATTAATCAAATAATTAATCTTTATTACTTCAAAATGGGTTACAATGGTTGACCTGACTATTACATCACTATACTAATGCTTAGCTCAAAAACACAGGCGTTACACAAGTAGAGCTAAAATAGATCATTTAGAGTTACAAATCACAAAATGTGTGTGATAGAGATGGTCTTAGTGCAGACAATAAAATTTTTTTAAAACAAAGAAACATATATTGTAACACAAAAAAAAGATTATTTTGAAAATTGACTGAACTGCATTATTCATCTGACATAAGTAAGGAACAACCTGTTGCTCGGTGTCTCGAATTCGTGCCTCTCATATTTCTTGTCTCCTTTGAAATTCTCTGATAACCTCTTGTGTTTCCTGTTCAGCTCTAGCAACTCTCTCTCATCTGGTGTACCTGATCAGTAGTGTCCTGGGCCAAGTTGTTGGTGTCCCTCAATTGTCTTACCATGACAGGGAGTGCCTTGTCCATGGGTCCTCCATCCCTCAGGTCATAGAACTCCCTAGCCATGTCGTACGGGGGCCGCTGAACTTGCTGCCTACTCTATCTCCATATGCCCAAACCCCATGGTGGTGTAGGGCCATTGGGGCCCATTCAGTATGTCGGCACCCTAATCGGGTAAGGTGGGTTGATGACCTCGGACTCCACGTCCGAACCATCATTGACGTTAGCATCGTTTTCCTCTTCTTCAACATCTACCACTGGCTCGACAGGTCCGTCCTCAATTTCTTCTTCGGGTTCTTCATTAGACTCCTCATAAAATTCCTCTTCTGGTTCTTCCTCTTCGGGTTCTTCTTCAGCTTCGACCTCAGGTTCTTCAAATTCCTCCTCAGGTTCTTCCACAGGTTCCTCTTCCAACTATCCATTATTCCCTTACTCGGGAAAGTAAGGGTCCCCAGGAAGGTGAAATCTGGACATAGCGTCTGCATGAAAGCACATGAGTGTATATATTATTCCTATAGTGTATTAGCTATTTTAAACTGGATTTTTGTATGCTTTTCCATTATTCTGGGAATCTATAAGGGTGAGCTTTTGTTTCATCTATCATTTCGATAATAACCGAACACATGTCTGTCGTACTTTGCATGAATGTAGTTGATCAGGCTACATTCACCCCTAATACGACCACATATTAAATCGAGTACCATCAAAATGCTCAAATCCCTCAAAATCGGTTACAAGTTATTATATTGATATTCTAATATTTGCACATAAGGGTGAAAGTTTTTATTTTTGTGTTCAGAGTTGCTTAGCTCCCTTTTTTTATGTTTATAGTTACATATCAATGTATGGTTAGATATGCCAGTTCACTATAAACACTGCTCTGATACCAACCTATCACACCCCCGAACCGAACGGTAGAAACGTCTGAGGGCTTGCGTGAGTAACAATTGAATACCATAACAATGAATATACATGAAACAAACACATAAATTACCAACATTACATTGTACAACTTACATAGCTCACATCAAGTACATTGAACAAATATTACATATTCATAAGTATATTGTTTGAAAGTTACAACACATGGAGTCCTAAGCACACATTTAATCATCTTCTGCTTATCTGTTACCTGAGAATGCAAGTTATTTTAAAAAAGTTCAACATATTAAATGTTGGTGACTTCATAAGCATGTTTGGTATAAAACATTTCATGTTGTTGGTAAAACCCAGAAAATCCGATATTTTCTGTAAGTAAAATTGATTGCGACATGATGTGATGATCCAATAATGTATAGATATGTTTAATTTTAGATCTAGTATATATGGCTTATTAACATTAATATTTCTCATATAGCAGTTGAAGTATGATATAAAAATGATGTTAAGTCCCGGAAAATATGATATTTTCCATATAAAAGAGTGTGATAGTTTTGTGAATTCGTATAAATCTCATAGTACGACCATATGTATGAAGTCAATTTCCCAACTAATAGTGAATTGGTAATGGATCTCTATGTGAGACGTTATAACCATGCATGATAATGACTATTTCGTCTGTCTTGACATTTTTACAATCGCCGGTTTTGATCAAGATTTTGTCACCCTAGACTGGTCGAGTCTAACTGTAGCGAACAACTCAGGTGTGGGGGAGTCACCCCCGTATAGATCTATACACAAACTCTCGCCCTCCCTCTATAGGCTATGACTGACACTTATTGGTGCCGACCGCATATTTCTCACTAATCCCAATTATTACCCCGAGAAGTTGAATAGTATTGATCACATTCCCTTTATTGTTTACATGATTATGAGTAAAGCCCAAACAACACGAATAAAAACAACTGTGGTCCATTAATCATGTATGTTAATTTAGGTTATGGAGCACATGAGTAATTTGGACCTTACTAGCAATGCAGATGGGCCACTAAGGCCCAATAGCATGTAAAGCCATTGAGGGTCCATTAAGCAAGTAATTGGGTCACCAGAAGCTTAATCAACATGTATTATTATTATTGTTGGGCCCACTAATTATGTTAATGGGTCACGAAGGCCCATTAAGCATAATTTACAAATATTTAGCCCATTAAATTTAGTGTTTACCCGTTTTGTATAGTATAAAAATCGAAAGTTTTGTTTAAACGAATTGTTCAATTGTAAAGTCCTAAAAATAATTGTTTGGCCAATTCAGTCACTTTTCTAATAAAAATGACAATTGTAGTCCTTTTTTATGAAAAATGACATTTTAGGCCCTTAGATTGTTTTTCTTGACATTTTCAGCCCAAACACTTATCCAAATAGTATTTTCAGCCCAAAATAAGGTTTTGGATGGTTTTTTCCCTTTAATTAAAAAGATTTACAATTGCAGTCCATATTTTGAAATTTTTACAATTTAAATCCAAAAATCCAAACTTTACATTTTTAGTCCTTTCTTGTAATAATTACATTTTCAGCCCTTGAAACTTGTTATTTATGTTTTTAAAACTCATATTTTAATAAATATACAATTTTAGTCCTTAAAATCACGTTTTTCGCAATTATGGGCCTAAAAACCAAAAAGCCCAAATTTTAGCCCATTAAGCTAAATTTTACATTTTTAGTCCTTTAAAAGTCATGATTTTTATTAAAACTAATATGTTAACTAAATGGACCATTTTAACCTTTATAAAACCGAAAATGGTATCATTTTACCCAACTTTTTGTTTATTTGTAAAAAATGGCCCATAAACAAGATTTGTGTTTTGTTTTGCTCATTTCAAACTTGTATATCACTTTTGCCTTGATATTAATATGTATAAGATGTCTTAGATTACATATTTTCCCCTTATAGTTATAAATCTCGAATAGATCACATATTAGCACATAATCATCACATAAATACAAGAAATCACACATCTCATACAAATACACATATATCTACAATCTTCACTTGTATTCTCCCCCATAAAGCATGTAAAACTGAAAATAGAGGGGTATGAACTCACCTTGAGGGTTGTAACTTCGGTTTTGAGGGAGAAATGGAAGAATATGATGATGTTTTTGGCGTGAATGCTTTCTTGGAAGAAGTATTGAAGCTTTGATGGTCCTAGAAGCCATGATCACGAAATGAAGCCACATGAAAGAGTGTTCTTAGCCTAAAGATAGAGATCCAAACTTATGTATGATAACAAATTACCGAGGATGGCGATACAAGTGAAAGATCTTCTTTAAGTACTACAAGTTCTTGAGATTCTTGAAGAAAATGAGAAGATGTTTTTGCATGAGTAGAGAGAGTTTGAAGAGAAAATTTTGAAGACGGTGGTGTGGTTGTGAGGTCTCGGTCGAGAATAAAAAAAGAAGAGAGGGGAGAGAAGGATGAGGTGACTTGCATGGAGACATGAGATCCTTGCTTTGTTACAGGTTGAACAATAGCTTAGTTAACCATTAAACAATATTGAGGTGGCATGTTTTAATTTTCCATCTTTTCTCCCTCTTTTATTTTACACATGCACGGATATTTGGGCCTAAGAACCAAGAAGTGAAGTAGTTTCGGTTCATTCTTGGTCTTTCTCAAAAACATAAAGTCCATAAGTAATTTTTCAGCCTATTAAGCCCATAGGATGGTTCACGGCCAAAATTGTACCAAAAGAATGGATTTATGGTTCTTTAGGGTTACTTTAAATGAATTATAGCCCAAATAAGGCCAATTAGGGTACACCATTTCATTTTAGGCACATGATGGCCCAAAAGGTTAGGTTTTATGAATGTGGATCCAATTTGGGCCCATGTAGGGTTTCTAGGCCCAAAGTAGTCAAGTGCAAGGTTTATTGGTCCATTAGGTCCAATAAAAAAAATTCCTAGTCCATAATGAATTTGAACCGGGATTTCTAGGGTTTCCAACCCCTTATTGACTATAAGAAATATATTGAGTAATCATAGAGTATGATATTCATTTTAATTACAAGCCTTACAATGGATGATGTTTATATGAGAATAGAATTTCTTAGGTAAAAATGCTAGTTGTGACATCAATTTTTTTATATAAAAAAAAGTCAGTAAAGATTGCTATGGACGATCCTAATTGGATTCTTGCTATACATTCTGAATTGGCTGACTTCGAAAGAAATAAAGTGTGGAGACTTGTACCAAAACTAAAAGAAACTTCGATAATCGGTTTGAAATGGATTTTTAAAAATAAAATGGATAAAGAAGGAAACATTGTGAGAAATAACGCTAGGCTAGTTGTTAAAGGATATTCGCAACAAGAAGGCATTGATTATGAAGAAATCTTCACCCCTGTCGCAAGACTCGAGGCAGTTCGAATCTTTTAAGCTATGCAGCACACAAGGATTTCGATGTTTGCCAAATGGATGTTAAATGTTCATTTTTCAATGGAATTCTTGAAGAGACGATTTATGTTGAACAACCACTAGGTTTTGTCAATTCTCAATACCTTGGTCATTGGTATATTTTAGACAAAGATGTTTATGGTTTTAAACAAGATCCTCGTGCCTGGTATGCTACTCTTACTAATTTCTTGAAATCTTCAAAATTTAAACAAGGATGTGTTGATCCCACTCTTTTCGAAAGAAAGTTGAGAATCATCTGATGCTTGTTTACATTTATGTTGATGATATTATTTTTGGTTCCACTGACCCTCAATTGTCCTTAGAATTTAGAAACATGATGAAAACTCATTTTAAGATGAGCATGATGTGGAAAATAAAAATTTTCATGGATTAAATATTCGTCGAAGCAAATAATGGATTTTTATCAATCAAGAGAAGTATACATGAAATTTGCTTGAAAAGTTGAGGGTACCTATGGCAGTTCGCACAAGACTAAGTCCTTCATTGGAAAAACCAGTTGTTGATATCACATTATATCAAAGCATGATAGGTTCGTTACTATACCTTACGACTAGTGACCTGATATCATGTTTTCTGTGTGAAATGTTTCTAGGTACAAATCGAATCCTAGAGAACCCCATCTTACAGCAGTGAAAAATATCTTTCGCTATCTCAAAGACACAATTTCATTAGGATTGTGGTATCCTTCTAAAACGGGGTTTTTCATTCAATCATTTTCAAATGTAAACCTGGGTAGGTGTCAATTAGATCGTAAAAGCACAAGTGATGGATGTCAATTACTGGATGGGAAGCTTGTGAGCTGGCAATCGATGAAATAAACATGTGTTTCGATTTCCATAACAGAAGCAGAATATGTTGCTGCTGCAACTTGTACTTCTCAAATCAGATGGATTCAAAGTCAACTGCGTGATTATGCAATCAACATGAAGAAAATTATGTTGTATTGTGATTCACAAAGTGCCATATGCATTTGTCACAATCCTGTGCACCATTTGAAAACAAAGCACAATGATCTTTGTTATCACTTCATCAAAGATCATGTCGAGGATGGAAACATTGAAGTTCATTTTGTAAAAACTACTGATAAGCTTACTAATATTTTTACAAAACCATTGGACGAAAAATCTTTTGTAAGAATTCTAAATGTCTTAGGAATGAAGGATGTGAATTATGTTCCAGTACAATCTTTGATAGTATGGCAAGGCACAATGGTTGAAAACTATCAACTCAACGGTTATTGCTCATTTTGTTTTCGAAAGCCTTAATGGTATTTTCATCAAAAAAATTCCTTCCCAATCAAGCTGTATTCACAATAGCCCCTGAGCTACCTTACTCTTCTTAGATGAGTTAAGAGTTTCCTCCTTGGTCTAAATACATCAGAGGTACTTTTAAATCCTTAACCAATCCTTTTCATCCTAAGATTCTTTCACATTCACACACAATGAAATATGTCAAAGAGATTTCTGGTATAAGAAAATCTGGATCTAGACATATCAAACATCTGTGTTGATGATCAGGATTCATGAGACAGTGATGAAAGTGAAACCCAACATTTTGAACCTTCAAAGGAATTGATGGGGAACTTAGTTCCAAATTTTAACGAAACATTTTTTTTCAGTACCCATTTTCAATACTTAAAATCATATTCTTTCTTTTTTTTTTTTTTTTTTTTTTGTGATATTGATCAAATGTTCGAAACCCATCACATTTGTTACCCAATAGAATTTAGGAATAATTTTGATTTGAAGAATATGATTTCCGTGTGAGTGTCATTCTCTCAGTTACTTAATAAATTTTCCAAAGCTTACTTGTCACTGGACTACACTGGTCATACAGGTAATTTCGTTTACTATTTGCACTCTTATGTTTACATGTACGTTGTAACAAAATTCGTTAGCTACCCACAAATCATGATAAAAGATGCCTTTCAATACTTCTCTATAAGTACTCGATTGTAATTCACGGGAAACCATCCAAGCTGTTAGTCATCTCTGTTGATGAATAACGAAGAGATCATTTCCCAGGATCATACAGCTTTTGTGTCAACAAAATTTTGACATCACAATATCCAAATTCTTTTAATCTTGATTCTTATCTTTTTCTTTGGAACACTTATGCACTCACAAAATCCTTGAGGTTTTGAGTAATACTAACTCAGACTGATGATTTCGAAATTATGGCATATGACTTCACTTTTAAACCAAAAACTGAAGGAGCCCAACCTTCATACCGAAGGTTACTGACGGTTCTCATTCTATGGGGGCTGGTGAAAAGTCTGACTGATGTGATGTTTTGGGTTCCAGACCAGTTTTCAAGAAAAAACTTCACATCATTTTTTCATACATGACTACTTTTACGGTGATTGGTGCGATTTTCAAGGAAGACACATCAGCTGCATTTAATGCTTAAACTGCTTCAAATTCAAATTCCGATGAAGTATAAAACGAATTTCTGGGGTTCATTACAACTTTACGTATTCAGAAAATCCCCAAATCATAAGCAATCTCTGTCTTCTTCATCCATTCTTCAAACCCTAATCATGGCCGCACCAAACGTGAATGTTGATCCCTCCCAAACAACTGAAGATATCATATGGCAACCTCTGATGAAGATTCAGAGTACAAATTTCCAAGTTCAAAGTGATGTTATGATTTAACCTGAATAGTTGAAGATGCTCGTCGTTGCTCTTCAAATTTTTGTTCTCTCAAAGGCTATGTTCTATTATTTTTCTACACCTCTTTCATGGCTTTCTCTTGCCGGTTCAACAGCCACTTACAACAAAACGTTGAACACAGTCACTTTTTCTCCTTTGAATGAAAAGAAATTTTGACTTACGAAGAAGAATTTTGCTCAAATTCTAAGCATTCTAGATGTTAAACCCTTTTATAAGGTAACGAATGAATAGATAATTCATATGTTCAATGAGATGGGTTATCAACCTACTCTCACCAAAATCAAAGAGTTCAAGAAGTCCAAATTACCATGCATGTGGAATTTCTTCTTTGGTATTTTTCTTTGTTGTCTGTCTGGAAGAACAATGGGGTTAGATAAAGGAAGATTGGAGGTGTATGAAATGGTGGTTGGTCTCTACTATGACTTTTGGGTTGATTATGCTAATCAACTCTGAAATGAGTTTCTGAAGAATGTTGGAAACACCAATTCTATTGATGGAATTTCATTTGCTCGATACTAGAGCATCATTCTAGAGTTTGCGTACGAGAAAGAAGGCATCTTAGTTTCTGAGAAGGATGATACATCTGAGTTTTCGCTATTTAATTTTCCAAAAATAGTTGAAGATGGTGTCGAAATATTTCCAAGTGTTGCTAGAATTCTGGATGCCATGCTTTGCGAGGTTAATCCAGCTAATCCTATCCTGGTGAAATATTTGAAAACTATCAATTCGGATATCGAAACAAGAGTTCTATTACTTCCAACAACTAGGCCTTTGAAGTCCAAGAAAGGTTCGAAGAAAATCACTCCTGATAGTCCAACAAAAACCACAACCTGAAAAAGTTGAAAAGGTTGTCAAACCAACTTCCAAGAAGAAGGTGAACACTTAGCCACCACCGCTAGTTGCTCCTAAACCTGTTTCGAAACCAGTTTCAGAAGTTTTACCTTCGAAGTCTAGTGTTCTGAAAAAGTTGAAAAAGATGGCTCACAAACCTCCACGTTCCCCGGAAAGGACGGGAAATTTTTGTCTTACTTATAAAGTCAAGCCACAAGTTAATCAAAAGGGGGTTATCTTTCGAGAAGTTCAAGTACCTGTTTCTTCCGCATCAAAGAAAAGGAGGGTAGAAGACAAGGCATAACATCTTTCTAAGAAGCAGAAGTAGAGACTCAGGAAATTGGTAATTCTTGATGATTCCATGGATGAGGAGGTTGTACCTGAGTCTCCAATACATGACGAACAACTAGGCCATTTGTCACCTATGAGGGATTTGCCAATAATGTCGAATACCTAGGCGACTGGGAATCTTGATGGCTCTGTGGAAACTTCTCAAGTAGACACACTCATTCTTATAGGTGAAAAACCAATGACATATACTCATGAGAAGATTTCAGTCACACCACCTTGAGTGTCGAATACATAATCATTTTATGAGGAGGTTCACACTTTAGACATCACTGCGAACATATCTGATATGGACACAAATGTCAATATGAGGGAAGGAGTATCAAATACAATTCGCCAAGGTAATCCTTCTTTTATTATATCCTCTACCTTATACCTCAGTTTGGTTACCTCTGTTCAATATTCCTACTTCAACTGAATCACCTTCAACAACTTATTCACCTACTTTCGATAATATCATGAATCAACCCATTACATCCTTGTTTTTCCTTCCAATCTATTGATCCTCCATTAATTCAAGAAGATGATGATCTGAATGATGATGATGAAGCGTTTGATGGTACCTTTTCCGACATTAAGTTTGATACTAAGGAAGAGTACATTCCAAACAATATGTTGCTAACAGGAAATCAATTCAAATTCTAAACAGAAAACTAAACTCTCTACTACAACTTCAAGCTGATACAACTTCAAGATGTTACAGGGGGAAAGCATTATGTGTCGAGTCTTGAGGTGGATATGTTGTTGAAACGTCAAGAGCATCGAATTCAAGATGCAATTGATCATGTTGATCGCAATAATGAGAAGAGGGTGAAGGCACAGTCAGAGTCATTTACTTATGAAGTGAGGAATTTGAAGGATGTGCTAAAAAAGACATATTTTGTGTATTTAGGATGTGAAGAAAGTTCGAGAAGATGTGAATTTGAAACTTCAAGCACTTCGTGAGGATATGGGGAAAGAAGTTAAAGTTTTGCAACATGATTATTCATCTCTTCATCAGAAGGTTGACATCATTGCGGATGTTGTCACCAAGTTTTTTCATCTTTGAGTATTTTGCTACAAAGGTTGAAAAGATGGCTGACGTTGATGTACAAAGCTTTGTAAACATCAATACTTTGTTGGTTGAGTTGAAAGGGTTAGTGATGAAGTCGAGTTTTGTTTTGTCTTCATTAATTACTCCTACACTTTTATCCGAGAAGTTTTCTTTGTTGGATTCGACTATTCAAAAGCAATTAGCTCCACTTTCAAAGTTGATCAATATCAAGTCTACCGATGCCCCGCTTGTTTCCACAGGGGAACAAGGGGGAGAAAAGAAGAGTGTTAGCAGTGGGTCAAGATTCAAAACTGATGGAAGTTCATCAAACAAGACTGATGATGATGTGAAGGTCGTGGGAAAGGTTTCTTGTACTCAACTTCCTATTTCACTAATAAATGTATCTAAATTTCAACGTCCACAACAACAAAACAAAGACTATTTCAAAAAGAGTCGTTATTGGTTCTGCTAGTGGAGGATCAAGTTCTTCGAAACCTCCTCCCACCACACAACAGATGCAAAACAAAGGAAAGGGTGTACTTCATGGGCCTACAACAGAAGAAAAGAAAGCTTCCATGGAACAATAATTGGAGAGACAAAGGCAGATACAAGGTATACTTTGACTCAGGGCTGATGATCCACCAGGTCTGAACAAGGGTGATCCTGCGAAATATTTCAATTATGAATATGTCGAAGCCACTGTTGTTTCTTGTGAGATGCATGCTTTTAGCAAAACTCCAAATAAAAGCTATTATATCGAAAACACTGACTTCAATCAGTTGTACTTCCCAATAAATCATCTGATGTTTATTTATGAACAATTCGAGCATGCCAATCAGTACAAAGATAAACTTCAGTTCAAATGCATGAAGGTTCGATTCCATGCAGTTCCGAGGAAGAATGAAGAGGGTATTTGGTCGTCAGTCAAAATAATTCAAGTTTTGAATGTAACCAAAGATGTTGTTCGAGGGCATGTTGCAACACTATCAGTTCTATGCAGTCCAAGCAAATAGTGTCACATTTGATTTCTCGGTTGCAGACTTTCCGTTGATGAACCAATATGACTTGCTTATAGTTGTGAAGATTATGAAGTCAGTCGAACTGTCAAAATTGCAAATAAACAACAAAGAATATTTTATGATGAGTTTCTCTGATCTGAGAGTTTTCATTGATGGATATTATGGAGCTTTAGCATGGACATATATTCAGATGGCTACAACGTTGCTAAAACAAGTTTTTGTTCCTAAGTCGATGTTGAAGAATCAATCTATGTTGAAGGATTATGAAGATGGGGAGATTTATCTGAAACCCCTTGGAATCTTTTTTTTCGGAAAGAACAAGAAAGGCAATGTTTCAATGTTCTTGTTTCATGTATGTGACATTCAAAAGTATACTTCTTCACACTACACAAATCTCTTGATTAGAATGAATAGCTGTAAAAAGAATAATGGCAAGGAAAAGGTGTAAATTCGGAAGACAGTGAACTGGTATACAGAGATAAGAAGGGTGTTACATCAAGTAGCTCAGATGTTTACAACTTAGATTCGACACTTCTCACAAAGGGGGAGAATGTTGGGGTTCGAAGGTTGTGAGATGTCGAAATTATCTTTTTTTTTTGTTTGTAATATCAAAAGCTTGCTTGTATTTTATTTTAAGGACTACTTTAGTATCGAAGCTTAGATGTCAAATGTCTTTGTACTTTTTGTGCTTTCAGTTTTCCTTATAAATATGGGAAGGATACTTTTAGAGGTTAAGAACTTTTCTATGATTGTAATCATTTTCTCTTTACCTCTTGTATTCAACTTATCATGCAATACAACGTGCCAAACAGATTATATTTAGATTTTCTGTTCTAAATCATTACTACTATGATTCTATTTCATTACTCGATTCAATCGACACTTCAGGTGCAACATCTCCTTCATGGCACAACTTCCCTTCTTGATGGAGCAACAACATCTACATGGTTCAACATCTCCTTGCCTTAACGTCTTCACTTGGCTCAACATCACCTTGGCGCAACTTCCCTAAGGATGGAATAACTTCCTTCTAGATGACGCAACATGATATTCCAAGTTGCTCCATGTTTCTGTAAGTGCTACAAGTGCTCAGAGTGCTCCATGTTTCTCCAAGTGCTCCATGTTGCTCCAAGTCAGTCCCAGCTGCTTAAAACCACTCCATGTTGATCCAAATCTCCTTTTGGAAGATGTATTTCTTTGTCACTCGATCCATTTCTTTGTCTGATGATCCAAATCCATCTGAGATGATACATTCCTTTGTCACTAACTCCATGAACCTCAAGTGCTCCATTGATGTCTAAGTGCTAAAAATGCTCCATGAGAATGCTCCAGATGCTCCATGAGAATTCACCAAATGCTCGACTCACATTTAACAATCTCCACCTTGACTTGAGCATCTTATGAAATCCACCTCAAACAAGAACTTCCTCTCTTATTTTTCCATCAACCCTCTAAAGGGATTACCTCCTGCGAACATCCATGTCCAAGCAAAGCTTGAAATTCTCTCTGGGCATCAACCTTGTCACCATGTCTTCCAGATTCTCCTTGGCACTAGACTTTTGAATGCATAACCTGTTATAGAGCATGATAGGTTTCTCTACCATCAAAAGAATATTTTGAACAAGACCAACCGCCATTGATCTTCTTATCTCCAAATCACTTTCATGGTTCATGTCTATCAATCAAACCAATTCCGTATGTCATGCATTTGCACCATACACCAGAAAACATCAGTTATTCCCTTTAAGTGTTGCAAGATCCACTTGACCACTTCCCAATGAGCTTTTCCCCGATTTCCTTGAACCTCCAAAGATGTACCAACATGTTTTGATAGATCACAATATAATGATCACAATAATTTCTCAATGTAGTGAGAAGTGTATAACCACCCTGCTCTTCTATCATTCTGAATCTCCATCCTTGTTATCTTCTTTTCAGCTCGTAAATCGTTCATCAGAAACTTATTCTCCACAAGTTTCTTCAAGTTGTCTTTCCCGGAATCAACATCAACAGAATATTTTAATCTATCCTTTGCTGAAGTGCCAATAGAAATCAAATTCTTTCGAGGTTTTGGGACGAACTAGCAATCCAATTTCCTGACCATATCATTATACATCTTGATCTACATCATGTCAGTGCCCTTGGTACAACTTACCCAATCATCACCCATATCGGTTGTACCATTCCACTATTTGAAAGATTCGAAGCAATCGTGATTGCATGTTATATGATAGGATGCTCCAGAGTCCAAGACCCAAGCATCAACAGAAGTAGATGTACAAAGTATCAAAACATCACCATCACCCCTCTTCATTAGAATTACCTTAAACCATAGTAGCATTGTTCTTGCTTGGTCCGATGCCATTATTTCCTTTCCTAAGCAATGGATAATCACTTATGAAGTGCCCCTTTTCCTTTCATTTTTAACATTTGATTTTGGCTTTAGATTCAGAACTTCACTTCCCTTTATTACCTCCACCTCTATATGATGTTCTTCCTCTGCCTGCGAACAAACTGAAACTGGAAACTTCTTCTCGAACTGAAAAAAAACCAAAACAGTTCCTTAGACATCAAAGAATCCTTCACATCATCCACAATGATCATTGTCCTATCATATAACATGGTATCAACAGAATTCTCATAAGCATTCGGCAGTGAACATAAGAGGATAAGTGCTTGATCTTTATCTTTAATCTTTACATTCATACATCGTAGGTCCAATACGATCCTATTAAAGTTTTCCAGATCATCCTTCACATAGTTGCTTTCTGACATCCTAAAAGTATAAGAACGTTGCTTATGGTTTAGCCAGTTCGTCAGAGAATTGTTCTGATACTTGTCACACAATTTCTCCCAAAACCCATCAGCACTCCTTTGATCTACAACCTCTCTTAGTACTTCATCTGTCAAACCCAATAGAATACTGCTATGTGCTCTTTCAATGAATATCCACCTTCTTTTTAGTCGCCATGTCCTTTAGTAGTTTTGCTTCTCATTCTAGTGGTATTTCACATCCTTATTGAACTAGAAGAGCGTTCTTCCGCACCTTCCACAAAGTGAAATCAATGGAACAACTAAACTTCTTCAAATTGAACTTGTGACATGCTATCTTTAATCAACATAGCACCAACCGCAACTCTAATACCACTTGTTAGGGAAAAGAGGTGATACTTGTCAAGACTCAAAACAAATATGATACAACTTGCCAAGTTCTGATGACCCTTGTTAGGAAGTAATGCGGATTACAAGCAAAATTATAAGTACATTAGACACAGTATTTACGTGGTTCGGTCAATGTGATCTACGTCCACGGTCGGGAGGGGAGTATTCTTTATTTTAGAGTTCTCAAACAGATTACAAGTACAATTAAGTAGAGATTTGTCCTACTCACTAAGGATAATAGATATGAGACACCTCAAAATGACTAAGCAAGCATCCCTATTTATACTTGAGAGATTAGACCTAAAACCTTAATGGGAAAAGCCCATTGGCCCATAGGTCCATTAATGGTGACAACCAATCATATTCTGCCATGTAGCATCTTCTAGAACATTATTCCATGTCATACAACCCATGAGCATCAGCAACACACATGATGGAACACCTTGACCATAGTGGAGCAACATGATGCACAGGTGGAGCATCATGATCACTAATGACCCAACATCTATCATGATGGCACAACATGGTGTATTTCATGAGCATGATCATCTTATAAGCAAATGTGGTTCAATATGGCACAAAAAAGAAATACAGATGGCTCATCATGTACCAAGATGGTCTATGATGATACAACACCTCCTTCATGGCACAACTTCCCTTCTTGATGGAGCAACAACATCTTCATGGCTCAATATCTCCTTGGCTTAACATCTTCACTTGGCTCAGCATCACCCTGGCAAAACCTTCCCAAATGATTACACAACTTCCTTCTACATGATGCAACATGATATTCCATTCTACTCCATGTTTCCCCTAGTACTCCAAGTGCTCCATGATCTCCAGTGCTCCAAGTGCTCCATGTTTCTCCAAGTGCTCTATGTTGCTCCAAGCCACTCCCAGTTGCTCGAAACCCTTCCAAGTAGCTCCAAAATTCCTTTTGGAAGATTCATTCCTTTATCACTTGATATGTTCCTTTATCTGATGATCTAAAGCTATCTCAGGCGATCTATTCCTTTGTCACTTGCTCTATGAACCTCAAGTACTCAATTGAAAGTTAAGTGCTTCAAATGTTCCATGAGAATTTTCCAGATGCTCCATGAAAATGCTCTAAATGCTCAAGTCACATTTAACACACACACACACACACACACACACACACACACACACATATATATATATATATATATATATATATATATATATATATATATATATATATATATATATGATGGTTCACTTGAGATTCTAAAAAATTAGAGATATTGAGATTCAATCTCAGCCGCATATTTCTCATTTTTCGTTCTCGAACCGGAAGCAGTGGGGTATGCCTAATCATAAATGATTATATCGTACCTTTGAAAAATAAAAGTAAAGGCCCCAAATTACTAGAAATTCGGACGAGCACTAAATTTAATTTAAATTTTATAAAGAATTTATTATAAAGATATGGACGAAATAAGTAAGTTTTTTAACCGACTCTGCTACAAATTTATTACGCTTATTTGAAAAAGGAGTTATATATAAATTAATTCGAATAAATTTAAACTAAATTTTGAAAAACAAGTACCAAGGATAAGGTTAATCCAAACACTTTAATAGATTAAGATCACTAAACAAAATTCGATAATATGTATTGTATAATTTATTTATTTATATACATTCTAATGTAAAACATAGATTTTTAAAAAAAAAAAAATAGGAATGAATTTGCATAAAGTAGTTGTATAGTTTATTTGATACTTTTAGAAATTATGGTTTTAGTATGTAGTTTTAACTATTGTTTAATAAACATCTTTATGTGTACAAATAAAAAGGAGCTGTACAAAGTTCGGGAAATTACATAGGAAAATGATATATTTATCTGATTGAAAACATAGAGATTTCGATGATAGAATCATTATAATAGTGAACCGGTATTAAAAAGAAAGGAATGACCAATTAACTATTATATGTAATTATAAATAATTAAAATCCCATAACTGCATATGATAAATAATGCATTATAAGAGTGTCTTTTATATTTAAATTAATTCAAAAAGTTAAATGCCACAAATGAATAACTGAAATGAATATAAATTTAAAAAAATTGGAATAAAAGCAAACTAGGAAATAAGAAGGGGTAAATGTGGATTTCAGAAAAAATTACATAACTAAAGAAACTGTAAACTGACGTAGAATATGAAACAAGTTGTAAAGTTCAGTGGCAAAACATGTAGAATTCTACTCGCAATGAATCAAGATAAAGCGCATAAAATTAACAAGATCAAATTTCAAAAATGGTCCCTGTCGTTTTCGAAAATATCAAGTTTAGTCACTAAGTTCAAAAAACCCCACAGATGGTCCCTGTGGTTTCAAAACTATTAATGTTTAATCCTTCCGCCTAACTCCGTCAGCTTTCTACTGTTAAGTAAGGGGCATCTTTGTCATTTCAATACCTAGGGACCATTTATGAAGGTTTATTATTAGTTTAAATAAAAAGAAAAATAAAAAATAATTATTTTAATATATAATGATCTCTCTCTATCTCTCTATGGACACACCTGTGTTATTTGCTTCTAGTCACCATAAATTTAAACATCACTTGTGCTTCCATTCCTCTTCGTCTTCAATTATTTTCCCCTTCGTTAATGTTTGTTTCACTTTCATCTTTCGAGTGTTTTTTCTTTCTTTCTTTCTAGCCTTGTTGAAATCATCGGTGTCTGTGGACCTTCAAAGGATAAACAACATTCCCTTGTTTTTATACTTCTCTAATTTAAGGTATTGGAACTAAATTAAAGTGAAGTTGACAAACACCCTTGAAAACTTGTTACTACTTTCCCTTTTGACACATGAACAGGTTGAGTAAGTTATGGTGCTAGTTTCTCATAATTTCTACCATTGGAATCCATTGCAACTGTAATCCCAACTTGCTCGATAGCTCTCACTCATTCCCTTGCTGATCTATTGAGAATGGGAACCAGTAATTGCATATGAAACCTATCAATCTGACTTAATATTTCTATAACGTCAAGATAAACACACACACACACATACAAATACCACACAATCGAAGATTTGGTTATGAGTTTACAAACCCAGAAATTTGCACAAAATCAAAGAGAAAGAAATATGTAGAAAATCTAACCTAAATGTATGCATCCTGTATATCATTTCAAGATCCAGTTTTATATTCATGACGTTTTCAAGAAAACCCCCATGTTTGCAGCAAACGCATAATGTCACCGATACTCTCTCCACCGATTAGGGCTTGAAACGATTTCGACTTCATAACTTTGGGTTGTGTTATATCTGATTTGGGTTTTAACCTAACATAAAATACAGAGGGAGGAAAATGTAGAAGTCACATTTGAAAGGAGGAGCTAGAAGGTGAAGGAGGATATGAATGCCAATGAACCATAGTAGACACAAAGGAAACCGTGATGAAATTAAACATTATCCTTCGATTTATGACTGATCGTGAAGTGTATGAAGCGACGAGGGGTGTGGTTCGAAAGTGGATGGTGATTCACGAGGGGAAGGGAAGAAGGCTCACAGGTGGCTAATCCTGGTGCTGCTAGGTCGATTGCTAGTAACGAGGGAGATCGCCGGTGGGTATAACGTGGTTGTTGACCATGGAACAGGTGAGGGAACGAGATGGGTAAGGTAGAAGGGAAAAAATGTAGAACGGAAGAACAAGGATATGTGTTGATTGTATTCGTTTACGAGAGAGAGAGAGAGAGAGAGAGAGAGAGAGACCATTATATATTAAAATAATTAGTTTGTAGTTTTCTTTTTATTAAAAATAATAAAAAAAAACCTTCATAAATGGTCTCTAGGTATTGTAATGACGAAAATGCCCCTTACATAATGGTAGAAAGCTGACGGAGTTAGGCGGAACGACTAAACATTACAAGTTTTGAAACCACAGGGACCATCTATGAAGTTTTTTGAACTTAGAGACTAAAATTGATATTTTCGAAAATCACAGGAACCATTTTTGAAGTTTTTTCAATTAACAAAAAAATGGCATGTTGAGATTTAAACTAGAGAAAAGTGGAATGAAAGCGTACGCATTAGTCATTACCATGTCATCTACAACTATTTTGATTTTAATTTTTAAAGTATCAGTTAATATATAATTACCAACTACTAAATGAAGGGTTTTTTTTTTTACCACATACTACACTCTTATTCAATTTGTCAAATGTCATTTTGTGGTTATATTAATTTTTTTTTTCCACATGTCATTTTATGGGCTTTTCTATTTTAATAAATTTCATACAATACTTTAATGTAATAATTATAATAAATATAGTAATAAATGAATTCACATTTTATTAATGGACTTACATTCTTATTTCAAATTCCTAAATTAAAACTCATTAATTTGTTTTCTTTATTTATTTAAATTTAAAAGATAAAGAAACCAATTTTAATAATTTACTATTTTTCTTATTTTTTTATAAATCCAAAGATTTTAAATATTTAGTTCTTTATATTTAATTATTTTTAATTAAGCCATATAATACATGTGTCTTATACCTAGTGATTATATATATACGTTTGTTCAGAAAGTTCTTAATCATATATGATTATGATGGTTGATGGATGAGGCGCTGGTGGTATCGTTGACACCGGTGGCAGTAGTGTGGTTGGTAGCAGGGTGATGATGGTGGTTGTGGTGGTGGGGAAGGCGGTGGGGAAGGCGGTGGAGGAAAAAGGAACAAGTGGTGCTGCACAATCATTTATGATTATAAACTCTCCGATAGTGTTGGTACGCTGGAAGGCTAGAGCGTTAAATGAGAAATATATGTTTATATGGTTAATGTTGAATCTCTCTCTCTCTCTCTCTCTCTCTCTCTCTCTCTATATATATATATATATATATATATATATATATATATATATATATATATATATATATATATATATATATATATATATATATATAATGGTTCAAACGAGAACCCAAAAAGGTAAAGAACCTTAAGAGCAATTTTTTTAAAAATGTTTTCATTAAGGTCATTTTGGACAAATCAAACATTAATATTATATTAACTAAACTTTTACATTCCTTAGTTTAAAACTAGTTGTCATTTGTTGTGGGCAACCGTCAGACCACCATCGAGCCGCTGCCAGGCCACCGCTGGCTAACAATATGTTTAATGGCATTTTCCAGGTTGTATTTATAGCTTAATAGAATGAATACTATAGTTCTCATTTCTTTGGTAACTCTTTGTAATACATATCATTTTATTTTTGCAGCAAAATATATAAAATTTTAATTAAAAAAATAGATTTATGCTTTAATAAATTCAATTTTCTCTTTTTTGTAAAGTGTAGATTTCTTTAAAAAAAATATATATCCTGATATATTCACGGTTTAAAATATCATGTTCAAAGTTTGATAAACATATTAATTCATTGTTTATTATTTTCATACATATATTTATTCATATTTAATTAACACCAAATTTATATAAAATATACAACTTTATATAGTTTATTTTTTGTTTTACTAAATAAAATTCACAACGTAACATAATAAAATTCATTATACATTAATTCATATATTTAAAGAAGTTAAACCCAAACTCTACAACCACCACCAACTACCGCATGCCACCACCAACCACCTATGTACCGACGTCATCATCATTCATTCCAAAAATCATTGATTGATTGAATAAATGTTATATTCACAATTTAAAAAACCAATTAAATTATATTTATAGTTTAATGCAAAGTAATTATAAAAACTAATGTATTTTTACATATTCTTACAACACAAAAAATAAATATATTCACATGAAAATCAATACAAACATTCATATATAAATCATTTATATTTAACATAAAATGCATTAAAAACTCATATCTTATTACAATTAATTCATAGTTTAGTACACAAATTTCACAACATAAGATAATAAATTCACAGTTTAATGAACAAAAATTATACACTCACAACCATATTCTCAACTTAAAACTTGCATATATACCTTTAGATTTATATGTTAGTGCTTTTTTAAAAGTTTATTTACACAAATATTCACACTATAAGTTTTACATAGTTTATTTAAAATTAGATAAAATCATATATGTGTATAATGTTTCTTTAATATTATATTTCATAAGCAAACAAAAAAAGTTATAAACAAATCACGGTTTAATACCATTCAGTTCTCATATTAATACATGTAATTTATAGTTTAAAGAAAAATTCATAGATTAATATAGTCAATTCATAGTTAAATGCAGTCAATCCACTATTTAAAACACAAAAAGAAGCAACTTAATACAAAAAATTCATAGTTTAATATATATATATATATATACACACACACACACACACACACACACACACATTCACAGCCATATTAACAACTTAAATCTTTTAATACAGTCAATTCACGGTTTAATACATAAAACTCATAGCTTAATACAATTAATTCGTAGTTTAATATACAAAATTCACGAGTTAATATAATCATTTTAGAGTTTAAATAGAAAATTCACAACTCAATACATTCAATTCACAGTTCTAAACAAAAATATCACAACTTAATTCACCAAATTCACATATTTATACAATAAATTCATAGCTTTATATAATAAATTAACATTTTAATAAACAATAAGTATGCATTCATCACTAAATTCACAACTTAATGACTTACCAAATTTCATTGAAATATTTCATCAAACACCTTGTGTGCATCTTTTTTTTTTTTTTTTTTCAGTACTTCCTTTTCTGAACACCATCAATGTAAACAACACACACACATCATATATAATCTGAAATTGCACAAAAACATCAGATCTGATGTCGATTTGCTGGTGTTTTTACTAGAGATAAAAAAGACAGAGTTTGAGAGGAAAAGGAGGAGACACATAACAGAATCGGTACAAATCCGACAAACATTTCACCGATGATGGAACAGATCAGTGAAAAAAGCAAGTTTAAGATATTTGAAAATAAATAAGTTCAAGATTAGCACCTATAGGTTGAGATGATGACTACAATTTGTGAATCGTGATGCTCCGATGATGACACCAATGATGAGAAAACATATCTAATGTAGATCCAACGACGAAATGATGAAATAGAAAGAAAAAAACACTTTGTAAAATAACACTAAATTATCAGATCTATATCAGATCTGATCAAATCTAGTGTGAATGAAGATAATGGCGGTCTCCGGTAGTCGTTTGAAGAAAGAAGTAGATCTGGAGGTGGTCGGACACCTGGAGGTGAGAAAAGGCTTCATTCTCCTTAGGTTGGAGTCTACAGTATGTGCGCAAGCCACATCTGTTGATTAGGAGCACTTGTCTAAAATCTCCACCAAAGACCATTATCTTTCCACCAAAAAGTAGGCTCCCCCTTGTAGTGTCTTTCATCTTTCTATCCACCGCTTCTAGTGCTTTCCTATTCTCCACCGAGGATTCATCCCATATGATTATTTTGGCCAAATAAAGCTATTGATCAGTCCCAATCTATTAATTGATCTTGCACATTGAGTTATTATCAAGATTTATTGGAACGTTGAATTGTGAGTAAATTATTCTCAATTCAAGCATATTTTTAGCCATATCACCAAATGTAGTAGTCGCAACTACAATAAGACCATGAGAAAATACCTCACCAAGCAAGGATTTGTTCAAAAATATTTTTCCAGATCCACAAGGACCATGTATGAAGAATGCACCTGGTAGACTATAATCTACATGCCTCATGATATCATCATATACAGCTTTTTGGGTTAGGATTGAGAGAATCTTTAGCACAAATTTTTGGTCCTTTTTGGATATTACTTTCAAAAAAAGAATATAAGATACTATAAATAATTTTTGGTCCTTTTGGATATAACTTTAGAAAAAAAGAGCTTAAGATGCTATATTGTGCAAACACATGAAATTAAATTGCTATTTCATGCATTTAGCCCAATAACGTAGGGGTGTTAATTACTCAGTTAAATCGGTTGTTTATTCTGTTTGGTTAGTGTAACAACCATTTTCTAGAGTGGATCAGCTAAACCCGTAATAGTGGTCAAAGTTGGGGTTTTTTTTTAGAAAACCCTATGCCACGGCGTGGGGCATGGGTGACCAAGAAGTGGCATGGGTTTATGAAACATGCATCAATCTTGTGAGCCACGACATAACAAGCTTATGGTTACGATGTGGTGGCTGCTTGAGTGCTTAACCCTAATTTTGAGGTTTGTGGTGCTATTTAAGGGAAGTAAGGGCTAGGGTTTGCACACCTTCAATCTCCATTACCTCCCTTTTACCCTCTAAGAAACCCTAGCTCGCATTGTTGAGTTCTATAAGCTTTTGCTGGGGTTTTTAGTGTCTTGAAGGAGAATGAAGAATCCTTGGTACATAGATCTAACTTACAAGTCTCATTATTATCTTCTAGCACGTAGTATGGACCATTATGAGTGTTTAAGTTCCAACCTTTATGATCTATGCTTCTATATCTAGACTTTTTATGTATTTTCTCCATGTTTAGGAGAGTTTGAGTAGATAGATTCCATAAAGTTGGCAACTTTATGGATACTTGAGGACCCTTTGAGGTTTAGTGTTCTGGATCTGAGATTTGGTTGCGTTTAGGATAATACATGAGATTTTTTTACTTCATTTCCATTACTGTTATGACTTAGCTTGGGAATGACATGTATTGGATATGCATGACTAAGAAGAAAAGATTTTTATGACTCATTGGGTGTAAGGATGCCTTCTAGAGGAGATAAGTATATCACTTAATGGATTAAGAGATTAATTCATTAAGCTTTCCAAGATCAGTTCCCATAACATGGCGATATTCCCATCATGTCGTGGCATGTGAGGTTCTCACAAATGCTTTGTCTAGAGATTGCCACATCAAGGCAAAGGTTGGGATAACAAAGTTGTCTTTTGGGCTGTTGACTTTGACCATTGACCATTGAATTTTTAATCACTTTAACATTTGGCTAAACCTTCGTAGAATTGAGTGTTTAGTTATGATCTAGTTTTGTTTTGCCGTTAGGTAGCTTGAGTTAGCTGTTATGATTGTCCAGGGTTGTTGTTGAGTGTTTTCTAGTTAGTTTAGGTGACTTTTCTCACTATACTTTATACTACAATATGTATCCTTGTGTGTAGGATGTTGGTATATTGTAGTGATTTATTAGATTGGTAGATCTATATGATTACCTATATTGTTGGCTATTGTATGTTTGTTTGTTTAGGTGCATACATCGACATATTATGGTTGGTTAGGTTGAGGCGGTCCTTCTTTGTGTTGTGGAACAAGACTCTCAGGTGGTCTAGTATACGTTAGGCCTTGTGATGCGGTCTAATTAGAGTATAGGATCAAGGGAGAGGTCTAGCTATTGTAGGCCTTGCAAGGCTAGCCAGTAGACTGTAGGTTCGGTAGAGTGGTCTAGGAATCCTATAGCCTTGCGAGACGGTCCAGGCAAACTATAGGCTTATGTGTGCATGCATTGTATGTATGTTATTGTATGGGGTATTTTAGGGGAACTCACTAGGATTTGACTTACAATTATGCAATAAATGTTTTTCATTTACTTATCAGATGGAAAATGTGGGACTCTACACATGCACATCAGTCGTTTTATGATTTGAGATTCCATAATGTTTTTCCTTATACTCTGATTTTGAATTATTATTTTATGATCAAATGGTTTGACTTGAGAGTAACCTCATCGAAATGGGTGTTTATTCTCTCATAAAAAATTTGAACTATGGTTTTTGGGATGTTACAAGTTGGTATCAGATCCCTAGTTGGAGGGATATGGGTAAACACTCGTGTGATTCCAACTCAAACTAAGGATTCGATGAATTTTTATGAACTTTTTGAAAAATAATGAACTTAATGGAAGAAAGGAAGTCGCGTTGTGTGCAATCAACGAGATCTCAAGAAAGTGCTCTCACAAAATATCTATAATGGTTATATATCTGTTGATATGAATATTGTTAGAAATGCATGCTAGTGGATAGTCTAAGGATCGTTTAGGAATTGCATGTTGGAGTTGAATGATATTTGAGATGACTTAAACCTTTGAAATTGCATGATAAATTGATTGTGTGACTGTTGACTGCTTTGTGTTATTTGAGACCCAAGTCGATATTAGTTAACCATTATGTAAGTATGTTAGGATTGCGTGCACCAAGGATTAGATAGTCTCAGATTGATGGTATGGCCTATTATACAACTCTTTTTTGAGTCTAACCGTTGTACTGCTAGATCTCTTAGTCAAAGGACTATTTAATTCTAGTTACATGTGATTAGTATTCATATGGTGATTGGTTGATTTTGATAGAAGTTTCTTTCCAGCGGGATAATTGGGTATGGTGGAGTTCCAAGTGACCTATTTAAGGTGTTATGGTATGCTAGTGAATATATGTGTGAGAAGAGTCCTATGGTGAAAATATAGGAAGTATAGCTTGTGGCTCTTTTGAGTGCATTGACATACACCTGGTTGTGGTCGAGTGTAGTGATCTAGAACTTCAGGATGATTCCTGAAATAAATATGTATATGTGTGGAAGGTAGTATGGTCCCATACTACTGCAAGCACATGATTTGTACGAGGAATAGGAAAAGTCACAAGGCTGCTAGGGAACTGATCATTTGCTGACAGTATGGTATAACAATAGGGTTAGTTATAGCTTGTCTTCATGTTGTCGGTATGTTTTTTTAAGGTTGCTCTTGATGAGGGTAAAGTTGGTGCTTGTTCGGGCCAAAGTGGCCATGAAATCTTGAACCTGAAGAGTACAAATTTGTATGAGTTAGTTGATCTTAAGGTTTTGAAGACCTTATTAGAAGTAGTGCCACCATGAGTCACATTAATCATGTAGGAAGCAAATGTGATGATCGACCTAAGGGTTGCAGCCTGAGGTAGAATGGTCAGCCGATGGCTAGGGATATCATTTTCTACATCTGGGTTGTGATTTTCCAATCTTCTATGCTTGAGGGAGATGAGATCCGAAGTGTTTTAGTTGAAAGAGTTGATGTTCTCCTTATCGGTTTATGCTTTAAGAAGGTAAAGTCTGGTTCACAATAAATTATTCTTTTTTGCAGCAAGGAAATGTTCGAGACTCGACTGTTCTTTTAGATTCTATGGACAAAGTGAAGGCCATGTCACAAGTGGAACATATTTCATAGATTTTAGAAGATTAGGTGTATCCAAGGAGGCTTCGAGATGATTTTGTTCTAGGAAGAAGAGCTATATAGATATGTTGGGTTTGATGGAGCTACTATTTGAGTATATGCAAGAGATTCTTGAAGCGTTAGAGGAGGGAGTGGTTGTGGATCAATTCTCTAAATACAAGCTTTTATTTGCATAAGTTAGGTTCGTAAGGTGCCTCATCACTAAAATGGTGCTCTGGTCTACTTCGCTAAACATGAGGCGGCGATGTTGCTGTAGGTTTCCAAGTCTCCATTTGAGATCCAAAGTTCTTTGATAGTTGGATGAGTATTATTCAAATGATCATCTGGTGTTGTGTTCTGCATTCTGAGAGTCGAGGTTAGTATGTATTATGGTTGATCCGGTTTGAGGATTTGATGTTGGAGACGTCATTCGATGATGGTTCGAACCCTAAATGGGGGAGAACTGGGCATTTTGTTTGGAGGATCATCGGTCGGTCCAATTTTGATGTATTTAGCATAATCAGTCAGAGGAATCTGCAGTTCAGGTATGTAATATTTTGGTTCGGGTTTACTGCTCTATAGGGGAAGAAAATGGTCTTCCATTCAAGTGTTTGTAGTTATGAATTTTCTCGTTGCATCTCTGAAGGATCAGTTGGAGTCCTCCACGGACATAGAGAATTTAAGGTTGAGTCAGACCATGGGTACATAGCAAGTTTCTATTAGGTTTATGTCTTCAAGAACACATGCATTATCCTTGTAAGAGGAAACTGATAGGTAAGGAACTTTCTATGGCTAATGGTTCCTTTTTTGAAGCACTAGAGATCTTGAGAGAGGAACATTGGAGCCGCTCAGGGTAGGTATTAGATATAGAAAACATGGTTAGCTTGCGACATAGGTTAGTTACCTTTGGTTGAGAAGAGGAATTGATGATTGGCCTCAGAGTTTGGAAAGAATATTTTCGTGTGGGCTTTGTTTAGTTTGTGTGGGATCATTAGGTTAGATTTTGATCTATTCTAATTGATTCGTTGTTTCATTCATCATCAATATCTAGGAGTCAGTTGAGGGTTTCCGAGTAGTACTAGTTGAGGATGCAGTTGATGTGTCAACCCATCGTTAATTTTTGTAAGACGTATGTCACACCCCTAAAACCGAAGGCGGAAATATTTTCGGGGTGGACTCCACGATGAGTATCAAATCCAATGTACATAGTAACATAGTAAGCACAAAACATTACATTACATAGAATTGTTTACATCTGTTTGAAAGAAAAGTTACACAAGTGTTATATACATATATCATATGAATAAAAACAAAGATGAGTCTTCTAACGCTCTGTCTTCTCCAAAAGGTGGCGGTGTACCTGTCTAATGTTGACCTGAGAATAGAAGCAGTTTGAAAATCAGTATAAAGCTGGTGAGTTCATAAGCGGTTTTTGTTTTGAAAAGAATGAGATCCCTTTTTGTTTTCTGAAAAAGTTGTTATCCAAGAAAATCCCATATTTTCTTATGTAAAAACAGTTTAGTTATCATTTCGTTACTTAATTCGTTTACGAGTTGTTACGTTATTCCAGGAAAATCCCATATTTTCCTAAGTGTTTAGCCGTCCTTTTGATACTTAATTAGTAGTTTAGATTTCGATGTACTAGTAACTACCTTACTTATAGTATTAGTTAAGTATTATGATATCTTAGTTATCCTACATTCGATTGTTGATTATCTGCTATAATTAGAGGTATTTTCAAATATTTGGATGCACTCAAAACCATACATTTGCAGTATTTTCGAAGTTCTAGTGATTTCCAAAAGAGTACCTTAGACGTATTTTTGAAGCTCTATCGACAGTCGATATCCATAGGCGTACTGTCAAATTAATTTCGAAACTCTGGTGACACCCAAGGGGTACACTAGCTGTATATTCGAAGTCTTGGCATCATCCAAAGGCGTCATTTCGTATTCCTAATCCTATTCCTACTCCTATTCGTATTCGTATTCGTATTCGCATTCGTATTCGTATTCATATTCGTTCTATCCTATTAGTTATATTTGTATTCGTATTCGTTCTATCCTATTAGTTATATTTGTATTCGTATTCGTTCTATCCTATTAGTTATATTTGTATTTTTATTCATATTCGTTCTATCCTATTAGTTATATTCGTATTCGTATTCATATTCGTTCTATCCTATTAGTTATATTCGTATTCGTATTCGTATTCGTATTCGTTATATCCTATTAGTTATATTCGTATTCATATTCGTATTCGTATTTGTATTCATATTCGTACTATCCTATTAGTATTAATCTTAGTTTATGATTAGTATGATTCCTTATACAAAACATAATATGAAACTTAGATTCTAACATCTCTTAAAGGAATCTACGTTTAGTTTAACAATTCACTCTACAATTCGAACAAATGGTTAGTATGATTTTCGGTATTAAAAGTATTCAAAATATGAAACAATTGAACAGAAAATAATACATTTAAGTACAATATTTCCTTGTACTTTTGCTTGTATTCCCCCTGAAAACATTTGAAAAACATTTGAAAAAGGGTAGGGGTATGAACTCACCGGTTGAGGAACGCGTCGGTTTGGATCCTAAACGTCAGCTCTAGGTTTGCAAACGCACAAGATTCCAATGTATTATAAAAAGATACGCATTTGTATCTAATTAGGACTTGAATAATTTATTTGTTAGGGACAGTCACTTCTAATCGCGAAAACACTTCATTACAAGCGTTTGGAGGGACCCGGTTGGCTTTGAGGACACATATGGCTTGGATAATGTGTTTACTTTTCGAGAGTAAACCCACTTATGGATTTTTCGACCCTAAGACCAACTCCACATGAGTTCACGGCCGTGAACTCATGGGTGTGGGTTTTATGGTGCTAAATGGCCTTATATGACTTGGGAAAATTAGCTAGGATCAAATCTAGGGCATAGGGATGGATTGAACTCACTTAGGGACCATTTAATGGATTTTACGGTAGTAAACTAGGAGTTTATGGACGTAAACTCCCCCATACCCTTTCCTTATGTGTTATGGTGGTGTTAGAACAATCACATGTGATTTAAAATCATTCTACAAGCCTTGGGTGGAATTTAGGGCATCATTTGACCATGTATTAAGAGTTTACAGCCCAGGAACCCATCCTTGGGGGGTTTACGGCTGTGAACTCCTAAGGGTGGGGTTTTCATTAAGTTTAAGGCTTCCAATTCGTTTGTGGTTGAATCTAGAATTTATTCCAAGGCTATTGGTGTGTTTAAATGGCAATTTAACACTTAAAAATGAGTTTACTCCCCATGTCAATGAGTTTACGGCCCAAGCATGATCTTGGGCAGTAAACTCATGTTTACTCCTCTAAATTGATGTTCAAGGTGTTCTAAGTCCAATTCCATAATTCTATAAGTCATATCTAAGCCTCAATGGTGTTTTGGAAGGGTTTAAGGACATATAAATCCCCCTTTATGTGTGTTTACGACCCAAGCATGCTCCAGGGCCATAAACACATGAACAAGGTCCTAATTCATAAATAAATCCCGAATTTGAAGGCTAAGGATGATATACAAGGAGTTAGGGACGATACCTTGAAGATTTGGGGCTTGAAATTGATGTTTTTGGACCCTAATCTTGAGTTAGAGGAGAGAGGTTATAGAGAGAGTAGTGAGAGACAGGAAAGGATTCAAATGAAGTCTTTTGAACTTTAAATATTTCCTAAGTTTGGGACACGGTGGAATTCTACCCGATACCGACGTTAAATGGGGCTTTTGGTCGCACTCGATTAAGTTATCGTAATCCGACGGGATAGAATTTGGAGATTTTCAATTTAATGATTTTGGGCCATTTTCATGAGTTTCTAAGGGATTTGAACACTCATGGGATTAGAATAAACATATAATTTTAAATAACTTAGCCCAAAAATGAGATCGGAACGAATCGCTATAGACAGGTTCTTCGGACGAATTGGGTTTCGGCGATGGACAACTTTGGGTTGTTACATTATCCCCGCGTTAGAGGAATTTCGTCCAAAAATTCAAAGATTAAGATATAGATCATGAAATGAAAAGAGATGTGTATGAATCTAATGCTTCGGGTATTCACGCTCCCAAGTGGAATCAGGTCTCCACTTGATGTTCTAGCGAACCCTCACTATCGGGATGCGGTTGTGTTTCGCACATTTGATCTCTCCGTCCATGATCACAACTTGTTCTTCCATGGAGGCTCAAACTTTCACTGATTTTGGTCTTATCGAAGGAATTACTAGGGTTTCATCGGGTAGGCATTTCTAAGGATTCGAGACGTGGGCGACAGAATGGATACTGCTAAGCCCTTGAGATAGTCGAAGTCTTTACTTCACGGTTCCGATTCTGGCGGGGATTTCGAAAAGTCTGTTGTATCACGGGAGAATTATTTCTCGCTTCCCAATGCATATCTTTCTCATCAGGGATAAGGCCTTCAACAGGACACAAGCTCCAAGACTGTTGGGTTTAAAATGTCTTGCGTCTTGGGCTCGTTTCTTAGCCCAGTTTTGTATCTGGATTGGGCTTGTCAATCCGTGATTTAATATTTAGGGTTTTAGTATTTATAGATACTTGCATACATCTTGGTACGTAGCTATTAAGTCGATCATTCATAACGTTTTTGTTTTACCCATTGTAATCCTAAAAAGCCTCTACAGCGGAAGTTCTTCATCGAGCTCCGCTGAGGCGTGAATATATTGAATCATTCAGGTCATTGTTGGTTCATTCTTTTGTGTGTTATTTTGTTTGCATCATTCTGATAAACCTGCGTATGATCTAATCGATTAAAGAGAATTTTCATCTCATCAATTGGTATAAGAGCAGGAGGTTGTATAATTCATACACATCTCTTATGTCAAAGAAGTGATCAGGGTTCATTCCGCATTCATTGATATTTATTGAGCCGTCACTTCTTAATTGACTATCTCATTAATTATTAATCTTGCCCTAATATTACATATTACAAAGTCTGATCTTATAACAGGTTAAACGATCAAGCATGGACGACTCTCAATCCAATCCCATCAACATCTCTAACAGCATCGAATCAACAACCAAGATCCCAATACTCTACGTTCAAGACTACAAAGTGTGGACACACCACTTTGAAGATTATGTTATTGGATCGGAAGATAATGGATATCTTATATGGGAAGCAATCACAGTTGGCCCATTCGCTCATTCAAGCACTTCAAGAATCATTAAAACTCAGAAGGAGTACAATGATCTCCTAAAAGATGTGTACGATGTCCCTCAGGACGAAAAGGAAAAGTTTCAAGGTAACATTAAAGCATTGAGACTGATTCGATTCGCCCTTCAATCTGACACATTTAGATTGGTAAGTTCATGCAGTACAGCAAAGGAAATCTGGGATCGGCTGCGAGAATTGTATTCCACAGATGAAGATCTGGAGCACTCGATTCAGACCCTACTTCTTTCAGAATTTGGAGAGTTCAAGCAGAAGCCGGAGGAAGGTGTTACACAAACGTTCGATCGGTTCAATCATCTTCTTAGTAAGATGATCAAACATGATATTGAAAGAAAGCTCATCGAATAGAAGGTGACTTTCTTAAATCGCTTAAGACCTGAATGGAGGGCGGTTGTGTCGACAGTTAAAGCACATGAGCAGTTTAAGTCGTATTCTTTTGCGAAACTAGTAGGGATTCTAAAATCCCAGGAAAAGACTGTGTTGCAAGAGAAAAGTGTGGTCTCAAACTTTGGGTCCTTGGACCTTCTTTCAAAGGGTAAGAGCGCAGAAGAAGAAGAAGAAGATCTGAATTTGGGAGACTATGATCTGACATCTGAAGACTATGCCATGATGGTGTCAAATCCAAGGAGGTTCATCAAGAAGAAGTTTCCCAACAACAAAAACCAAAATTGGCAAGGAAGCTACAGCTCTAAGAAAGCAAAAGAGGAGCCGAAGGTTGAAGAACCAAAGAAACAGGCGAAGGGTGAAGCAGATTCTGGTGTCAGTTGTTTTTACTGCCGAGGGAAAAATCACTACGCAAAAGATTGCATGTTAAAGAAAATGGAAGAGAAGGATGATGAGAAGGATGAAGAAGCGAGTCTCCTAAAAAGACTGGAGGAGATTAAAAGGAAGAAAGGTGCTACTAATCCCACTATGAATGCTTTAATTGTGCAGGGTTTGGTAGATGATGATGAGTTCGGTGGCGTACAGGTATGGTCGACCGACTCAGAAGATGATGAAGTGAGAAAGCCTACTTATGGAAAGGCTTATGTGGAAAAGAGTGATGACACTAGTGGAAGATGCTTGATGGTGCTAGATGTATCCCAGATGAGGGGATATAATACTGATGGTGGAAATGAAGCGACTAAGGAGTGAGAGGAATTGAAGCGAAGCCTCTCAGTGTGCAAATTAATGAACTTGATGATCTGATCTAGAAGGTACAATCCATTTTTTTTCATTTAAAATTCCACAAGCGTCATATGAAAAAGAATTAAATAACTTGAATTCAAGAATTTCAAATCTAGATAGTTGTTTAACTCAAACGCGTGTCACGAATTCTAATCTAGCTGACCAAATGAGCAGGGTGTCATCCAAGTGTGAGGAGCGAAGAATGTGGATTGAGCAGAAGGAGTTGGAGCTGGTTAGGTCTAGGGATGAAAATATCTATTTGCAAAGAGACAATCTTAAATTGTTAAAACAAAGAAATGTTTTTTGTTTGATTGCAAAAAGACTTTATACTAACATTACACACTAAATTTGAATTGTGAAATAGGCCAGAAAATACATCGCATGATTTTGCCCTTTCTTGAGTTAGAGGATGAAATTGATGCCGAAGCATAAAACTGTGAAAGTGTCGTATCTTCTGAGGATGTAAGTCCCACTTATATGTTTGGTCTGGATAAAATTGAATTATTTATTAAGTCCAAAGACCATAAGAACATGCTCAAAGACCTTTTGGATGAAAATGATAGGTTGAAACTCAGAACTGAAACCATACAAAATTTTGACTCATTGAGTACCAAATTAAGTTCAGAAAATAAAATTGTTGTTGAAAATGCATCTGAACTTAATGAGGACGATGACATGAGTGAAATCTCTGTAGAGGATGAGGTTGACTGTTCAAAATTTACTAAGAGCGAACCTCAAAAACCACAAAATTTTGATTTCTGAAAAGTCTGTGGAATTCGCTCGTTTATCCAAAAGTAAGTCCCCAGTTCTTAAAGAAAAAGCCGTTGTTTACCAAAAGGTCAGAATAACTCTCAATCAAGTTTATAAGGTCATAGGAGTAACTGAACATCAGACAGCTGAACTCACTGCACTGGTGAATGAAGATAATGCAGATGGTTGTGAGGAATATTTCTGGTCAGCACCGATAGACAATGCAGATGAAACAGTTAGTTTATCGGAGCGAACATCATGGAAAGCAAAAGGTAGATATGTGGCAGTACCAGTAAATAAACCTACCAACTGTGACATACCCAGTACCAGCGGAACAAAAGAGGTTCCAGTAGAATACGTCTCCTCAACAAGCAAAACCCTTTTCATGAAAAGTGAACTTGTTGTTCAGAAGCTGAAACAGAAGGCAAATATTCACAAACAACCAAAACAGGTGAAAAATCAAAAGCACCAGAGGAATCTAAGATACAAGAAAAATCTCTCAAAGCGAAAGCAATTTTGGCGCTCCCAAAATCCTAACTACACTCACTTTAATAGAAACTCCAAGCCAAAAGGAGAAGAAAATAAAGATAAAAGGAGCTTTGGTCGGTTTGATCAAAAGAACCAAAAGAAGACTTTTGGGCAACAGAAAGGACAAGACCAAATGAATAAGTTCAGTCCTGATAGCAACAGCAACCAAAAATCCAGTTTCGGTCTAGAGTCTCACAACAGCCAAAAAGGTAGTTTCGGTGTAACATACACGTTTTAAAATCGTGTTTTGTAATGAATAAAATTGTGAAATATTATGTAAAATTTGATTCTTGAGTTCTAACAGATGGTTTTTACTAGAAATGAAGTAAAACTATGTTTAGAATCACTCAGAAAATATTGGAAGTCTTATGAGATTCCAATTAAAAGCCAAATAGTGAAATTTAGCAAAAATATGAAATTTTAAATAAGTAAAATTTTATTATTTGATGTTGTAGAGAATCTTGTTAGAAAATTGTAGGAGAAAACCTCGTCAAAATCCGAGTTATAACGAAGAAGTTATGACCAACCGAAGATCCGCGACAAAACCAGCACGGCACTGAATGACGTAAAAAGTGAGTTTTTGATAAACTACTTTTTAGCCTTAGTAATCTAAATGAAAGTTGTAGTATTCGTTAAACCGAGAAATTCGATAAAAAGAACGCCAAAATCTGACTTCCTATGAGGAAGTTATGATTTTTCGAAGTTTCAACTTAGCAGCAGACAGCTAAAAACTCGAATTTTAGATCGAGCGATATTTTACCGATACATCCTAAACGAGAATCGAAGGTCTCGTCATATGTAGTACAACGGTAAAAAGTGTGACGAAAACGGATGTCGAATGAAGAAGTTATGAATTTTTAACGAATTTTCGTATCCCGGTCTGTTAAAAATAATAATATTAAAATTAAAATCAAAATTAGCCAACGAAGTCTAAACGAAAGTTGTAGATCATGATTTTAGCTACGCGTGCATATAAAGAACGTAAAAAACGAAGCTCGTATGCGAAATTTATGGATTTTAGAAGTTCGGGGCACGAAAATCAGAAATTTTCGCATGAATAGTAACCGACCACGTCCCCTCGCACGAAGCAGGTGCGTCACCGGAGACGTGGCCCGGACCGAACTACTTCGTTTCCTGCTTCCGGAAGTCCGACGCATGCTGCTCAGCCATTCGACCGAAGTGCGAGCCAATAGGCTTCCGACGCGCCTCGCCCTCGTGTCCGAGTCTCGCACCTCCACGTCGCGCCTACCAGCTTCGCAGCCGAGCCTCGCATCCGAGCATCCTTCTCGCGCCACCTGCTTCGCTATGCTGCTGCCATCGAGCTTCACTTCTTAAGCTGACATCCGAACCTCGGCCCTATATCAAGGGGCCTGCGAACCTTTCCGACTAACTTTGAAAATTTGACACTTTTAGCCCCTCTTTCCATATTTTCTTCATATTAACTTTTCCCGAAGCCCCGAAATCAATTTTAGCACTCAAAACACATCCCGAGACCCCCGAGAAGCCCGAAAATTTTATCTTTTCGGTTTTGAAGCCCTACCTTCGCAAAGCTCGGTCTTCAAACAAACTCCCGGTTTTCAACATAGAAAGGCATATTTAAAGCCGAAGTGTTGTCCAAATTACTATTTTAACCCCCGGTTAACTTAAGGTGAGTTCAATATATAGAAAGAATTGTATGTTATGTGTTATATGTGCTATGTGCTTTTCAGTATTATCATTCTGAGTTATTTTCTCGTGTTATTCGCTATATTTATAGCAATTGTAATACCTTTGACCCTGTGATCAGTGAAAGGATTTAGATTCACATTGGTACTGGTACGTAGCCTCTGGCCATGTAGAGCATGTCTCCATAAGAGAATGACTTCTATTCTATGGCATTGGCATATGGTTAGACAGGACTATAAGCCTGAAATCTAACAAGATGTTAATCAGAAATTGCATGTCTTCTATGCCAATTGGGCCAAAGCTTTATTGATGTATATCAAGAATTGAAAAGAATATCATTGAATAATGTCTTTGATTGATATGAATGCTTGTTACATGATCTCACATACATCTTGTTGTTCCTCTTTACCTTGTCACATTGAAGTATATATATATATATATATATATATGGCATAACAATATATTGTATCTATTTTTGAACTCACTAAGCGTCACCGCTTACCCTATCATTGTTTAACAATTGCATGTCATAAATAAATAGTATGTTTACATACTAATGAAAGATGTAGAATAGTTTGTAATAGTACTTTTGTACTACTTTTTATGTTTGTATAAATTACAATATCCTGGGTAGTTATGTAATATATATAACACTTTGTAATAGAAGGTTTGTATCCAATAGTTTGTAAATCCTTTATATCAATGTAAAATATTGCTTTTATGAATATGCAAATAGCATGTTTTGGAGAAATGATAATGTGAAATATGAAAGCTTGGGTCTTTCAAAAATTCGAAAGTTGGGGTCTTTCAACCATGGTATCAGAGCGGTAGTTTAAGCGAACTAAATTCCACAGATTGGTATTTAGACTTAAACTATAGGAAGTTCAATATATGAACTTAATCATTGTAAGTATAGGGATACAAACCATAGGAAATATATAAGTAAAAGTATTAGGTAGTAGTAGACCCTAAAATTCTTAAATACTATCTTACTACGTATTTCAGATCAATGGCTGAACAAGTAAGTAGCCATACCCCTGATGTTGGTGGAGATCCTCAACCCGAGGAAGTGAATACTCCAGTATCTCCTCGTGTGGAGCGACTTTTAGGTAAACTTACAGGTGTTATTCAACAAACTCTCGAAGAACACAAAAAGAATGATGATAAAGGAAAAGAGAAAGTCACTGGAGAATCTTCAAGCGGGAAAGTGAAGCGTCCCTCGTTCAAAGATTTCAAGAGTAGTGATGCTACAGAGTTTTCTGGTGTCCTTAATCCTATAATTGTTCTAACTTGGATTCAGAACACCGAGAAAGTATTTCGTGTTTCTCATGTGGATGATGAAGCTTTATTCTGGTGGGAAGCAACATATGAAGCTCTGGATGGATGTGACCAGGAGAACTTATCCTGGGAATTGTTCAAGACTCGTGTGCTAGAAAAGTATTGTCCTCTATATATGAGGAGAAGATTGGAGAAGGAATTCCTCGAGCTTAAACAAGGAGGAATGATTGTGAATGAGTATGAAACTCAATTTAATCAAAGAGCAAGGTTTTCTACGAAGTATATTCCAACTGAAGACGAGAAAATTCAGTTATTCGTGGAAGGACTACGACACAAAATCCATGATTTCGTTGTCAACCAGGATGTTTAGTCATTCGATAAAGTCGTTGAGTATGCTCGAAGGCGTGATCATGACTTAGAAATACGTGGTGCCACTCTTACTATGCCAAAGCATCCACGTACTGAAAGAACTAATCCTACTTCCACTATTCCACCAGCTCAATCTATTCGAACTGATCCTAGCAAGCAAGCACAATCTCAGAGTTCTTTTCGTGGCCGTGGTAGGTCACAATATTTTTCTATTCAATCACAATCATGTCGTGTTTGTGGAAGGAATCATCCGGGTCAATGCAAAATAGACAAAGAATCCATTGTTTGTTATGCGTGTGGAGAAACAGGTCATATCAAGCCAGCTTGCCCAAGGAAGGATGTGACTTGTTATGCATGTGGTATTACTGGCCACAAGAAGCGTTATTGCCCTACTCTTACTAGCCAAGTGACGGGAAGTCAAGCTTCTGTTCAACAACCAGCGAGAAGTCAAGTCCCTGTCCAACAACCAAAGAGTACTCCAGCTAAAAAGGAGGAGGTACCAAAAGCTAAGGGTCGTGCTTTCCAGATTACCGTAGAGGAAGCACGTGAGGATCCAAATGTCATGACGGGTACATTTCTTGTCAACTCTAGACCTACTCACATCTTATTTGATTCTGGTGCTTCAGATTCTTTCGTATCTTATGAATTTGCGCATTCTTTTCAAACTATTTGATATGCACTTGCGCAAGCATTTCATGTAGATACTGCAGGAAGTATATCATTACTTGCTGATAAAATCTATAGGGATTGTGTCATAGAAATTGAAGGCTATAATTTTCTTGCTAACCTCATCGCTATCTCCTTGCCCAATTTCGATATTATTCTCGGCATGGATTGGTTATCAAAGAACCATGCAGAACTTTTGTGTTACGAAAAGATGGTACACATTCCTATTGAAGGGGAAGATCCAATTCATATCTATGGTGAACAAAGAACTTAAAAAATAATCTTTTTCTTCAAAGCTCGTAAATTCATATCGAAAGGTTGTCCTATCTATCTGGCCTATACAGTTGACATCTCAAGAAAGAAGAATAAAACTGTAAATGATATTCCCATTGTTAACGAATATCCCGATGTTTTCCCCGATGATCTGCCTGGACTTCCTCCGGACAGCAAGTAGAATTCCGAATTGACCTTGTGCCCGGTGTTGCTCCGATCACAAAGACTCCTTACCATCTTGCACCAGCCGAGATGAAAGAAATGATGATCCAACTGCAGGAATTACTTGACAAAGGCTTTATTCGACCGAGTACCTCTCCCTGGGGTGCTCCAGTATTGTTTGTCAAGAAGAAGGATGGATCGATGCGAATGTGCATTGATTATCGCGAGCTGAATAAGGTGACTATCAAGAACAAGTACCCACTACCTCGCATCGATGATTTATTCGATCAACTTCAGGGTCTTAGCTATTTCTCAAAAATTGATTTGAGATCTGGCTATCATCAGTTGAAAGTACAAGAGCAAGATGTACCGAAGACTGCTTTCCGTACTCGTTATGGGCATTTTGAGTTCCTTGTCATGCCATTCGGTTTGACAAATGCTCCTGCTGTATTCATGGATATGATGAATCGAGTGTGCTGCCCTATGCTCGATAAGTCTGTCATCGTATTCATCGACGATATTCTAATCTATTCCAATCTCAAGCCGATCATGCCATTCATATTCGTGAAATCTTAGAACTCCTTCGAAAGGAGAAACTTTATGCTAAATTCTCAAAATGTGAATTTTGGCTCCGTCAAGTTCAATTTCTTGGCCATATTATTTCCATTAACGGTGTATCTGTAGATCCCATCAAAATCGAAGCCATTCAAAATTGGGAAGTGCCTCGTAATGCTTCCGAAATTCGTAGTTTCTTAGGTCTCGTGGGATATTACCGGAGATTCATTAAAGACTTTTCTCATAGAGCCATACCCCTCACAAGCCTTACACGGAAGGAAGTGAAGTTCGAATGGGGTGAAGATCAAGAAAAACCTTTCTCAACTATAAAAGATCTCTTAACTCATGCTCCCATCTTATCACTCCCAGAAGGTGATGATGATTTCTCCGTATATAGCGATGCTTCAAGATTGGGACTCGGTTGTGTGTTGATGCATCGTGGTAAAGTAATAGCCTATGCCTCAAGACAACTGAAAGATTATGAAAAGAATTAACCCACCCATGATCTTGAACTCGTTGCAGTAGTATTCGCCCTAAAACTTTGGAGACATTACCTTTTTGGTACGAAATGCCAATTATTTACCGACCACAAGAGTCTCAAGTATATATTCAGTCAGCAAACTATGAATATGAGATAACAACGAGCCATGGAGCTACTCAAGGACTATGATTGCGAAATCCTGTACCATCCTGGAAAGGCTAATATGGTTGCAGATGCACTTACCAGGAAAGTTTATCGTAATAGTATGTGTTATACTATTACTCACACTACGGTGACGTTCACCATTCTTGATGAACTAGAGAAATGGCAAGTTGAAGCCTTAAAGCCAGAAAATGTAAAGAAGGAAGGAATGGTACATTATGCCAATGTTTTACTTAATGATCCACAAGGATTAAAAGTATTTAAGAATCGACTATGGATTCCAAAGATTGGTGGATTAAGACAGAAGATTTTAGATGAAGTTCATAAATCTAAGCTATAAATAAATCCTGGCAGAAGTAAAATGTACTATGATCTAAGAGCTGATTATTGGTGGCCTGGATTAAAGAGAGACATTGGAAGATATGTACAGGAATGCTTAGTATGCTTACAAGTCAAAACAGAACACCAAAAGCCTTATGGAACTCCAGAAAGCCTTAGTGTTCCTGTATGGAAGTGGGTCCATGGATTTTATTACCAAATTGCCAAAGACTGCTAGACAGAATGATAGCATTTGGGTAATCGTCGACCGTCTAACTAAAAGTGCACATTTTCTCGCTATGCGTGAAACGGCTCCAATGGAGAAATAAGCACAGGTATACTTGGATGAAATTATTGCAAGACGTGGTGTGCCACTAAAGATCATCTCCGATCGCGATACTCGCTTCACTTCTCACTTTTGGGCGAGTATGCAACGCGAATTAGGATCTCGAGTTGCTCTCAGTACCGCTTATCATCCTCAGACAGATGGTATGACAGAGAGAACAATCCAGACAGTAGAAGATATGCTTCATGCATGTGTTTTGGAGTTCGGTGGTAACTGGGATAAATACTTACCGCTTATCGAATTTTCGTATAATAACAGTTACCACACTTCAATCAAAATGCCACCATATGAAGCATTATATGGTTGCAAATGCCGTACGCCATTATGTTGGCGTGATGTAGGACTGAAGATCCTTGGAGGCCCTGAAATGATTCAAGACACCACCGACAAGATTCAAATCGTACGAGAAAGAATGAAAGCGGCCCAGGATCGACAGAAGTCCTATACGGAAAAGAGAAGATGACCTATAGAATTTCAAGTGGGTGATTTCGTAATGCTGAAGGTATCCCCATGGAAAGGCCTTATGCGATTTGGGAAGAAAGGAAAGTTGTGTCCTAGATTTGTTGGTCCTTTCAAAATCATCCAGAGAATTGGAAAGCAAGCTTACCGCTTAGAATTGCCTGAAGATTTGGCGGGTATTCATGATGTGTTTCATGTAAGTTATCTGCGCAAATGCTTGAGCATCTACGATGAGACAGTTCCATTATCCGAAGTGAAATTGGATAGTAAGTTAAGATATGTAGAAGAGCCTGATGAAATCGTGAATGAAAAAACAACTAAGCTACGCAATAAAGAAGTAGAATTGGTGCTTGTCAAGTGGAAACACCATCGTGGCCCAAACTATACTTGGGAGAATAAGAATGAGATAAAAGCAAAATATCCCCATTTATTTTAATCGATGTTAATTTTGGGGACGAAATCCTCAAAAGGAGGAGGTATTTGTAACATACACGTTTTAAAATCGTGTTTTGTAATGAATAAAATTGTGAAATATTATGTAAAATTGAGTGTTGAGTTCTAACAGATGGTTTTTACTAGAAATGAAGTAAAACAATGTTTAGAATCACTCAGAAAATATTGGAAGTCTTATGAGATTCCAATTAAAAGCCAAATAGTGAAATTTAGCGAAAATATGAAATTTTAAATAAGTAAAATTTTATTATTTGATGTTGTAGAGAATCTCGTTAGAAAATTGTAGGAGAAAACCTCGTCAAAATCCGAGTTCTAACGAAGAAGTTATGACCAACCGAAGATCCGCGAAAAAACCGGCACGGTGCCGAATGACGTAAAAAGTGAGTTTTTGATAAACTACTTTTTAGCCTTAGTAATGTAAATGAAAGTCGTATCATTCGTTAAACCGAGAAATTTGATAAAAAGAACGCCAAAATCTGACTTCGTATGAGGAAGTTATGATTTTTCGAAGTTTCAACTTAGCAGCAGACAACTAAAAACTCGAATTTTAGATCGAGCGATATTTTACCAATACATCCTAAATGATAATCGAAGGTCTCCTCATATGTAGTACAACGGTAAAAAGTCTGACGAAAACGGATGTCGAATGAAGAAGTTATGAATTTTTAACGGATTTTCCTGTCCCGGTCTGTTAAAAATAATAATATTAAAATTAAAGTCAAAATTAACCGACGAAGTCTAAACGAAAGTTGTAGATCATGATTTTAGCTACGCGTGCATATAAATAATGTCAAAAACGGAGCTCGTATGCGAACGTTATGGATTTTAGAAGTTCGGGGCATGAAAATCAGAAATTTTCGCATGAATAGTAACCCGCCACGTCACCTCGCACGAAGCAGGTGCATCACCGGAGACGTGGCCCGGACCGAACTACTTCGTTGCCTGATTCCGGAAGTCCAACGCGTGCCGCTCAGCCATTCGACCAAAGTGCGAGCCAATAGGCTTCCGATGCGCCTCGCCCTCGTGTCTCCACGTCGCGCCTACCAGCTTCGCATCCGAGCCTCCTTCTCGCGCCACCTACTTCGCTATGCTACTGCCACCGAGCTTCGCTTCTTAAGCCGACATCCAAACCTCGGCCCTATATAAAGGGGCCTGCGAACCTTTCCGACTAACTTTGAAAATTTGACACTTTTAGCCCCTCTTTCCATATTTTCTTCATATTAACTTTTCCTGAAGCCACAAAATCAATTTTAGCACTCGAAACACATCCCGAGAAGCTCGGAAATTTTATTTTTTTGGTTTTGAAGACCTACCTTCGCAGAGCCCAGTTTTCAAACAAACTCCCGGTTTTCAACATAGAAAGGCATATTTAAAGCCGAAGTGTTGTCCAAATTACTATTTTAACCCCCGGTTAACTTAAGGTGAGTTCAATATACATAAACAATTGTATGTTATGTGTTATATGTGTTATGTGCTTTTCAGTATTATCATTCTGAGTTATTTTCTCGTGTTATTCGCTATGTTTATAGCAATTGTAATACCTTTGACCATGTGATCAGTGAAAGGAATTAGATTCACATTGGTACTGGTACGTAACCTCTGGCCATGTAGAGCATGTCCCCGTAAGAGAATGACTTCTATTCTATGGCATTGGCATATGGTTAGATAGGACTATAAGCCTGAAATCTAACAATATGTTAATCAGAAATTGCATGTCTTCTATGCCAATTGGGCCAAAGCTTTATTGATGTATATCAAGAATTGAAAAGAATATCTTTGAATAATGTCTTTGATTGATATGAACGCTTGTTACATGATCTCACATACATCTTGTTGTTCCTCTTTACCTTTTCACATTGAAGTATATATATATATATATATATATATATATATATATATATATATGACATAACATTATATTGTATCTATTTTTGAACTCACTAAGCGTCACCGCTTACCCTATCAATGTTTAACAATTGCAGGTGATAAATAAATAGTATGTTTACATACTAATGAAAGATGTAGAATAGTTTGTAATAGTACTTTTGTACTACTTTTTATGTTTGTATAAATTACAATATCCAGGGTAGTTATGTAATATATATAACACTTTGTAATAGAAGGTTTGTATCCAATAGTTTGTAAATCCTTTATATCAATGTAAAATATTGCTTTTATGAATATGCAAATAGCATGTTTTGGAGTAATGATAATGTGAAATATCAAAGTTTGGGTCTTTCAAAAATACGAAAGTTGGGGTCTTTCATTCGGTCCAGAGACTCACAACAGCCGAACAGGTAGTTTCGGTCCATCAGCAAATAGCAACCAAAGGTACAACATCGGTTCCTCAAATGATCAAATCCAAAAGGATCATTTCAAACTAGAAGTTAGGAAAGATTCTCATTCTAAATTCTATTCCTCTAATTCTTCTCTCTCTTATTCCTCTTCTAAGCCTAAATCGTGTCCTACACAAAGCTCTTAATCGACGAAGGATTCGAAAGGAAAAAGCAAGATTTTCTCAGCAAATGAAGACAGAAAGCAAGCAAAAGTGCAATCTCCTGAACTTCAATCCAAAACACTTGAAACTAACCCTAATAAAATCATAGTGTTACTATTAAGAGGAAATATAAAACAAACTTAATAAAACGAACTTATCTTATTGATGCTTCTCTTGCTATTCCTGTTTCTGTGAAAGGCTCACAAGGACCCAAGAAACTTTGGGTTCCTAGATCTGCTTAATTCTTGAAGGTTATAAGTGACGAGCAGTTCGACGAAGAATGGTACATAGACAGTGGCTGCTCGCTTCACATGATAGGAAGAAAGGAAGAACTAAGGAAGGTTCGATCCCTTCAAAACGGTGGTAACGTCAAGTTTGGTAACAACTCCTATGGAACGATCAAGGGTTATGGGATGATAACCAATGGGGATTTTACAATCAGGAAGGTGGCTTATGTAGAGGGATTGCAACATAACCTCATCAGTGTGTCTCAACTGGTGGGAGGTACCGGTCTCAAAGTTTCGTTCAATGACGAAGGTTCAGAAATAATAAACAAGAGGACCAACAATGTGATTCTAAAGTCAGAACGAAAAGGTGAAATGTTCCCTCTGAATCTCAATCCAATCAAAGGAACACCAGCCATATGTCTATTGTCTAAAGCTCATTCAGACGAAAGTTGGTTGTGGCACCGAAGGCTCTCGCACCTCAACTTCAAAGACATCAGCAAGCTTGTCATCGGGGATCAAGCTCGGGGTCTTCCACTGCTCAAGTTCGATCGAGAACATTTATGTGCTGCTTGTGAAATGGGGAAACAAAGTCGCCAAAGTCACCCAACAATCATAAATACAAATGTTGTTGAACCACTTGAGTTGCTTCACATCGACTTATGTGGTCTATCACACCCCAAAACCACGAATGGCGGAAACGTTCAGGGGTGGAGGACGTCATGTTCAGTATCACAACAGTGTAATATAATAAACAAGCAACAACATCATCCATTGCATTATAAGTAAAGTTTTAATACATGTGTGTTTCTTTCATTGTAGTGAGACACCAAAAATATACAATCAAAATAAAAGACAAGACTTGTCTGGTCCGTCTTCTCAAAACCTGGCCTCCGTACATGTCTACTGATGACCTGAGAATACAAGTTATTTTGAAAGCGAGTATCAGCTTTAAAGCTGGTGAATTCATAAGTATATAAGTGTCATTGCCTTGTTTGTGAAAATCTGTTATAAAGGCCATGTAAATCGTTAAATGAAAATGTTGATGTACGTATGAAAACCCTAGAAAAACCCTTATTTTCTATAAGTATGAAATGTAGTCTTCTACCAAGACCCGAATGTTTTGTAAGTAATATGATAGGTTTTCCTTTCTATTGACTACTACTAGAGTACTTAGTCTAACTCCTCGTTTAAGTGAAAGTATCACAAAATAAAGTAAATAGGAAAACTATAATCATGTAAGTGTTATCCCTGGGTGACCAGGACTATCACGACATCGCCGAAGTGAAAGGTATACCCGATGAACATCCGAAGATTGTCCACTCACCCGCTGTAGCGGCAGCAGGGTGGAGGGGGGGTTAATCCCATAACAACGTCAACCTAATGATCATCCGAAGATTTTCATCTCATCCCCTATTTCAACAGGAGATGGAGGGAATGGTTAGTTCCGTAACTAATTCCTAATATAAGTAATAACCGTAGGCATCCGTAGATGTTCATCACCCACTGTTGCTAACAGATGGGTTCCGGAATGGTTAGTCCCGTACGTATATCTCAAGGTACTGTGGGATAGAGGCCTATCTAGGTATCTCGAGGTACTGGGGATAGGGTCCTGTCTAGATATCCCGAGGTACTGGGGATAGAGTCCTATTGTAGATATCCCGAGGTACTGGGGATATGCAGGAAGATAAACAGAAGGTACTAATAAATCATCCTCACAATTCGAGATACAAGTATTCATGTTAATGTACATAATATAGTGTATCTATGTAAAGGTACTCATGTAATGCGTTCATGTACGCGTGTTCATGTATCATGTAAGTATATGTAAACGTGCTCATGTATCATGTAATCAGGTGTAAAGGTACTCATGTATCAGGTAATGTACTGGTATAGACTCATGAATGAACTGACTCTTGTGTGATTCCTTGTAATAGGAATTATGCTTGGTATCTCCAAATTATTCCTTGTAATAGGAATTATGCTTGTAACAATGCATTTTTAAGATTTAAAACCATTTCATGCATCACATTTTGTAGTATGTGAAATCTGTTAAATGACAAACACAGTTATAAAATACATAACAATAATTTTATAATATGTTAGTTTCTACTTGTATTCCCCCCCCCCCCCCCCACCCCTTTAAAGTATTTAAAATCATTTAAAACATTGATTAGGGGTATGAACTCACCTGTAGTTGGTGATTGGAATGAAGTGAATGGTATCGGACTGCTAGGTGTCAAGCGAGGACTTGTGCACACACTACAATCCTAATGAACATATAATCACACATATATGCACTCAGTTAGACTCAATTGTCTAATTGATAATGTTTAAGACATCCTAGGCATAATAAACACTTTATATAAGTGGTTTTAATCCATAAGGATTGCAACTAAGCTATTGTGGGACCGGGTATTTGTGTTTAGGTTTTCCAAAGGACCCTATATGAGAGTTTACTCTCTATAAACCATCACACATGGAGTTTACGGTTGTAAACTCTTGAGTTTACAGCCGTAAACTCCCAAACATGTGTGTTTGGTGTGTTTTGAAGTCCCAAATGCTTTCTAGAATTGTTCTAATTTAGTGGCCAAGTCCTTGGAAGGGTTTAAGGTCTAGAAGTACTCCAATTAGGAGTTTACGGCCCTAAGGCCATTTCCCTTAGAGTTTACGGCCGTAAACTCTAAGTATATGGTGTTTTTGGTGTTTTCAAGCCCTTTGCACTTATGGTATGGGTTCTAGACTTCTATTCCAAGCATATGAAGGCATTAGGCACACCTTGGTGCCCTTTTTAGGAGTTTACGGCCCAAGAACCATGTCTTGGCTGTAAACTCACTTTGTTAAGTGATTTTGATGTGGTTTGGTCCTTCCATTAAGTAGGTACAATTCCTTGTAAAGGTCTAGGGCTTTAGGTGTCATGAAAACACCCTTTTTGTCCATTTCCATGGAGTTTACGGCCTAAGATACACTTGGGCCATAAACTCTCCTTTGTTTGTGTTCTTTGATGTGTTTAATGTCTTAGATTTAATGGGAAAAATTCTAGGTAATTGTTTAAGCCTTTAGGAGCCTTAAAAGTACCATTTAGGGTTTGAATTTGGAGTTTACGACCTATGATAATCTAGGGCCGTAAACTCCCAAACTTGGGTGTATTTTGGTTGTTTTCTTGTCAGTAACATGTATACATATGAGTCTAAGGCTTTATCATAACGCAAGGGTCGGTTTTGGCTTCGTTTCGGGAGTTTACCGCCCAAGAACACCTTGGGGTGTAAACTCCTAGATCTCATGATTTAGCCTTCTAAATCATGTTATAAACACATATAAAGCTTTCTAACATTACTATAAAGAGTCACTCACGTTTTGGTATAAAAACCCGAAGATCCGTCAAAGAGAAAATGGCTTTTCTCTAGTTGGAAATGTGAATAATGAATAAATTTGGTTCAGAAAACTATTTATAGTCCCGAAATATTTTGGCAGAAAATATTTTTATTCCTGGAATAAACTCTAATGTCCTAGAGTAATGGAATAACAGTGTTGCACAAAACCCTAGTGCACCCACTCTCCTGATATTTCCTGAAGTGAAAACCCTGATTTACTCAAACTTACGCGAAAAGTCCGAAAATCAACTTTGACTGCTATAACTTCTATTGAAGTGATATTGTCTGTACAGAATGGAAATTTCGGGTTGTCACAACATCCCCCCGTTAGAAGGAATTTCGTCCCAAAATTAGAATTTAGGCAAGGAAATAGGTACGAATGTTCGAGTTGTTATGTGTACTTCCTAATCGATTGGATCTTGCGCTCCTAAGTGAAATTGGGTTCTCGGTTGGTATTCCAACGAACCTTCACTAATGGGCGACGGAGTTGCTTCGTCCGCTTGACCACTCGGTCGAGGGTCACTACGGTTCAAATACGAAGGCAAGGATCTCGCAAATCCCGATCTCGTCGAGAGGGCTTACGAAAGTCCTAACGGAAAGATACTGTTTCAAGTTCGAGATGTGAAGGGGATAATGTACGTTACTGAGTTCGCAGAGTAGGTCTAGTTTGTGAGATGCAGGACTGATTCTGGTAAGAATCTCGGAGGTCCTAACTATATTGGATTTAGCTTTCCACGCTTTACGAAGCATATTTAAGCTGTTCCCAGAGTGAGTTTTCCTAAAGAATTTAGTCTCTCACTTGGAATTCCAAAGGTTATTTCTCTCGCTTACTTCCCAGTCAAGGGCCATCCCTTGCTGGGTCAAAGCTGAAAGGGTTCCTGAAGTTTGCGGGGAGTTCCGAATGGACTATGATAGTAGGTCTGTAAGACCTAGAATCTGGCGAATTTCCCATCGGTGTCTACAGTGCCGACAATTTCCAACGGTTTTGGATAATTTGAAAGAGTGCTCAAGAATTTCCACAACACCAATAGTGTGTCTCGGCAAATTTGTCTCTAAATTCCAAAACTCTTGTTCAGAGAACTTTGTGAAGAGTGTTTCCGAGGGTAATGTTTCTATGGGTTCTTTCTTACTACGAGGGTAGATAAGTAGTCATTATATGGAGAAATGACGAACCGATCCCAGTAAGAAAGGCGTACTCCACTCATTTAGCTCATGAATACTATGGGCGTATTGGTCCTATCTGAGGGGTATCACTACGGGCTTGAAGTGTCCGTATCGAGTTCGGAGGGTAGTCTTTAGGACTTCCTTCCCTAACACTCGAACTAGTGATATTCGGATCCCAGATTCATTCCTGGAAGTAGTTTCTTTCTTTGCGTTTGCTCAACCATTTTGTCTACGCGCGACAGAGATAACGATTTCAAATGAAAAATCTCGACGGAGTCCTCGATAACCGAGGTACATACAATGCGATCCATCGATCTCTGGAAGAATATGACCGAGGTTCTCTAGGGTGAGAAACCTAGTCTTCTAATTCTATTTATGTGTAGTTCACTAAGTTGCCCGGACTATTCTTGTATCTCCGTGGGTGTTTAGACTATAGGGTGATCTGTTTACGGGAGTCGTACTGGGTTCTAAGTTTGTTCGCATGACGATGAAATTACTCGTAGGCTTAAGCAGTCCTCCGTCCTGAAGTTCATATTAGAATTCATACTTGGTTCACACTCACCATTTCGTGTATACAAGTCTTATATAATTAAGGTTGAAAAGGTAGTCGAATAATTGATTCTTCTATAAGCTCATATCCCATCGGGAAAAAGAATTTAAAGTGGAATCGTCAATTCTAAACCTGTAGAAGCTTGATTATATATCACTCTTATGTATACCCTCCTTAGTGAAAGATCAATCACATGAATCCTTGTATTAAACTTGGCGTACTGTACAAGTGGTACTTCAGGGATTTCTTCGGAACGAAAGTACCTAAGAGGTACTCCTGGCATGAGTACTTTGGTGTTCTGATGTGACGGTTTCGCTAAAATGACGTTTACTGCTAAGGAAACGTACTTATGAAGGTGGTATTGCGAGGATCGAATTGAATCGAGTCATATGATAATGTAGGAAACATATGGGAACTAAAGACATTAGATTTGAACATAAGGCGTTACAGACAAAATGCAACAGTGCAACCATGAACAAGTTACTGTACTTAGGATTTATTACAAGACTATTGCTGCGAAACAAGGTATACTACAAAAGACAAGTGTACACAGCACGAGCATCCTTAAACGGACGGAATCCCGCAAAAGATAAGACTCTGGTTGCACTAGTTTTGGGATGGTTCATAAGTTGTTACAACGAAACGTCTAAATCACATTAACGTGGGTCCGGAGTAGACTCTCCTGCGGTGGTGGTTGGTAGTAGACTTTCGTCTGTGCCAGCAATTGCTGCCCCTGGGCACTTCCTTTTGTAGTGACCTACTTTTCCACAACCGTAGCAAACCTGGTTCCCACTAGTGTGTGGCACTTGAGCGTCCTGAGTTGTTGGCGTCCCGCAGAAACGGGCTGTATGCCCTTTTCTATTGCAGTGTGAGCACTGCATCTCCCTACAAGGTCCATGGTGGTGAAAACTGCATTTAATGCATTTTGGGAGATTTCCAGCATAAAGCTTGGCTGGTTTAGGGACAATTGGGATGCCCGAAGGGATGGTAGTTGGAGGTACTGATGTCGTGGCTGTGAAGGTTGTTACTGGTAGTTGTTTCCTGTTCTCCCTTCGAAGCGACTTGTCCTTAGGTTTATTCCAAGACTTCCGTTTGTTACTTGGATTGGGATGATTTTTAACAATCCCGCTAAGACTTGCGTTGTTAGCATTCAGGTGGGTCAGAATAGTTGACACGGCAACCGTGACTGCAGCTTGAAAGGTAGCTGCATCAATCTGGAGGGTTGGTGCTTGGTTGATGGGTTGCTTGTCTTTCTTTGGCGACATGATTCTGTTTCACGGAAAGAAAATGAACTTGTGAGCGAGAATGGTTGAACCTAGACTTAATTTGACTGTTTAAGAAAAGAATAGAAGTATGTTCTTGTGAGTTTGACCTACATCCCTATGATGCAGTTCTAGTAATGAGTAGAAGTAAGTTCGTAGAATGGTCTCAAGACGTTTGACGTTCGATCTGAGGTATCGGGGTTGGTGAATAACAAGATCCAACCACTGAAAGAGATTTGGAACTGTCTTAGGAGATAAATCACCATAATCCAATGACTTGACTAAAGCATGTTTCGGATAGACTCCAATGAAGGTATGATAAGAGTACTTGTATGAAGAATAACACACAAGTTAGCCGGTTGTCAATACCTTTGATATTCATGATGTAAAGATTCGGGAAAATGACCTTGTAAAGGTCTTACATCATATCAGGAGAAGATAGTTCTGACGGTATAAAGACCTAACTAAAGTACTTACGGTACCGGATAATTTCATAGAAAATGCCACATCGGGTATAGACAGAAAACACGATTCCTTTTTATAAGGAAAATTAAAGTAACCGGTCTACTACTGGCGACGGTCATCCCTCTGGTGAACTCTCAGTTCAACCTATTGACGTTCCATGTCGAGTAGGTGTGTTTCGTACACCATCTGGCGTACTCGAAGCTCTATGACTTCGGTTCGTGATTCAGCCAGTGCTTGTAGCAGGGTTTCATGGTTTCTCTCTGATCTCTCGTGTGCATCTCCTAAATGGATGGTGTGGAGGGTATGCATTCTAGCATAGGCAACTACTTCTGTAATCTGATGTAGGGCTGTCCTACCTTAAATCTCATTTCGGGCCACTCTGCGGACCAAGATTGGCAAGACTCTATCTGCTGAGTCCCCATTGCTCAAGTCGTAACAGTTTCGGTTGCCATAAAATGGCATAGACTGATCTTGTCCTTGGCTCCATGTTTCCAAGCATTCCACTCACTCAGGGGTCGGGCCATGAAAAGTCGGACTAGGTTTAGGAATTGGAAAGGGAGCTGCTCGGGGTAGGTTCTCAACACCTGGTTCGGAGTTAGCATCATATGAAAAGTCTTCATCATGGTGATCATTCAAGGGGAAAAGGATGATCATTTTCTGGTTATTCTCCAAACCAACCAGCTATGACTTCTTTAGGAAGATACTGGTTTTTCGAGGGGATGGAGTCCAGTTATGTTTTCTATGCGAGAATTTATGGTAAGAGAATAATTATTAGCCGAACTATCTATGTATAATTATTTAGAAAACCTTCATTGCTTACGTCGCTATTTGTGAAGTGCATACCAGCTATGTGTAATCTAAACAGGATAGACATTCGAATAAGTGACCTTACTTCCAAATTCACACAGAATAGGGGTAAGGCAAAATCATCACAAATTCTAAGTCTATAACATCCTAATTACATGTAGCCTTAGTGTATCCACTTAGCAACTATCAACTTAGTAATGAAGATCCCGTTTAAGTTCTCAAGTATAAAGTACTTATAGTAACAACAAATACTCATATAGTATTTTAATTTTAATGTTATGTTCTATTGTTCTCATTGTGGTAGGATTGGTAAGATTTTGCATTGTTGCAACCACACACTTAAACTTAGGCACATGCTAGTCAACTCTCGGATAATATAGGTGATCAGGCTATATCTTCCCAGTTTTGACCATATGTCTCTAAGCCCACTTGTGTTGTCAAACAATCGTAATTCTTTTGTACTGTCCTAGTGACACTGATTTTAGTATGAATGCAACACGTATACTTACTTAAATATTTTATTATTTAAAGTATAAACTCTTAGTCAGAGTATTTTTAATCCCTTATGTATTTATAGTTAGTATATCTTTTATGGGTTGATATACTATATTCACTATAAACAATGCTCTGATACCAAACTGTCACACCGCAAAACCACGAACGGCGGAAACGTTCAGGGGTGGAGGACGTCATGTGCAGTATCACAACAGTGTAATATAATAAACAAGCAACAACATCATCCATTGCATTATAAGTAAAATTTTAATACATGTGTGTTTCTTAAATTGTAGTGAGACACCAAAAATATACAATCAAAAATAAAAGACTAGACTTGTCTGGTCCGTCTTCTCAAAACCTGGCCTCCATACCTGTCTACTGATGACCTGAGAATACAAGTTATTTTGAAAGCGAGTATCAGCTTTAAAGCTGGTGAATTCATAAGTATATAAGTGTCATTGCCTTGTTTGTGAAAATCTGTTATAAAGGCCATGTAAATCGTTAAATGAAAATGTTGATGTACGTATGAAAACCCTAGAAAAACCCTTATTTTCTATAAGTATGAAATGTAGTCTTCTACCAAGACCCGAATGTTTTGTAAGTAATATGATAGCTTTTCCTTTCTATTGAATACTACTAGAGTACTTAGTCTAACTCCTCTTTTATGTGAAAGTATCACAGAATAAAGTAAATAGGAAAACTATAATCATGTAAGTGTTATCCCTGGGTTACTAGGACTATCACAACATCGCCGAAGCGAAAGGTATACCTGATGAACATCCGAAGATTGTCCACTCACCCGCTGTAGCGGCAGCAGGGTGGAGGGGGGGGGGGTTAATCCCATAACAACGTCAACCTAATGATCATCCAAAGATTTTCATCTCATCCCCTATTGCAACAGGAGATGGAGGGAATGGTTAGTTCCGTAACTGATTCCTAATATAAGTAATAACCGTAGGCATCCGTAGATGTTCATCACCCACTGTTGCTAACAGATGGGTTCCGGAATGGTTAGTTTCGTACGTATATCTCGAGGTACTATGGGATAGAGGCCCATCTAGGTATCCCGAGGTACTGGGGATAGGGTCCTGTCTAGATATCCCGAGGTACTGGGGATAGAGTCCTATTCTAGATATCCCGAGGTACTGGGGATATGCAGGAAGATTTAAACAGAAGGTACTAATAAATCATCCTCACAATTCGAGATGCAAGTATTCATGTTAATGTACATAATTAAGTGTATCTACGTAAAGGTACTCATGTAATGCATTCATGTACGGGTGTTCATGTATCATGTAAGTATATGTAAACATGCTCATGTATCATGTAATCAGATGTAAAGCTACTCATGTATCAGGTAATGTACTGGTATAGACTCATGAATGAACTGACTCTTGTGTGATTCCTTGTAATAGGAATTATGCTTGGTATCTCCAAATTATCCCTATGATAACTTACTGGAAGGTAATTGGTTGTTCAAGTAGGTTTATACACTCTTACTACTCAAGGGTGTGAGAAACTAAATGAAAACTGTGAACTATAACATTCGTACATATATAAGAATATAGGTGTACATGCGTAGTTTAGTTCAATAATGTAAAATGGTTTTATAAGACATCTTATGGGTTTTGGAACAATAATTAACAATCACTTGATGTCATTTATAATATACATTTCAAAGGTAAAACAATTGATAACAATGCGTTTTTAAGATTTAAAACCATTTCATGCATCACATTTTGTAGTATGTGAAATCTGTTAAATGACAAACACAGTTATAAAATACATAACAATGATTTAATAACATGTTTGTTTCTACTTGTATTTCCCACCCCCTTTAAAGCATTTAAAATCATTTAAAACATTGATTAGGGGTATGAACTCACCTGTAGTTTGTGATTGGAACGAAATGAACGGTATCGGACTGCTAGGTGTCAAGCGAGGACTTGTGCACACACTACGATCCTAATGAACATATAATCACACATATATGCACTCAATCAGACTCAATTGACTAATTGATAATGTTTAAGACATCCTAGGCATAATAAACACTTTATATAAGTGGTTTTAATCCATAAGGATTGCATCTAAGCTATTGTGGGACCGGGTATTTGTGTTTAGGGTTTCCAAAGGATCCTATATGAGAGTTTACTCTCTATAAACCATCACACATGGAGTTTACGGTTGTAAACTCTTGAGTTTATGGCCGTAAACTCCCAAACATGTGTGTTTGGTGTGTTTTGAAGTCCCAAATGCTTTCTAGAATTGTTCTAACTTAGTGGCTAAGTCCTTGGAAGGGTTTAAGGTATAGAAGTACTCCAATTAGGAGTATACGGCCCTAAGGCCATTTCCCTTAGAGTTTACGGCCGTAAACTCTAAGTATATGGTGTTTTTGGTGTTTTCAAGCCCTTTGCACTTGTAGTATGGGTTCTAGACTTCTATTCCAAGCATATGAAGGCATTAGGCACACCTTGGTGCCCTTTTTAGGAGTTTACGGCCCAAGAACCATGTCTTGGCCGTAAACTCACTTTGTTAAGTGATTTTGATGTGGTTTGGTCCTTCCATTAAGTAGGTACAATTCCTTGTAAAGGTCTAGGGCTTTAGGTGTCATGAAAACACCCTTTTTGTCCATTTCCATGGAGTTTACGGCCTAAAATACACTTTGGCCGTAAACTCTCCTTTGTTTGTGTTCTTTGATGTGTTTAATGTCTTAGATTTAATGGGAACAAGTCTAGGTAATTGTTTAAGCCTTTAGGAGCCTTAAAAGTACCATTTAGGGTTTGAATTTGGAGTTTACGGCCTATGATAATCTAGGGCCGTAAACTCCCAAACATGGGTGGATTTTGGTTGTTTTCTTGTCCCTAACATGTATACATATGAGTCTAAGGCTTTATCATAACGCAAGGGTCGGTTTTGGCTTTGTTTCGGGAGTTTACCACCCAAGAACACCTTGGGGTGTAAGCTCCTAGATCTCATGATTTAGCCTTCTAAATCATGTTATAAACACATATAAAGCTTTCTAACATTACTATAAAGAGTTACTCACGTCTTGGTATAAAAACCCGAAGATCCGTCAGAGAGAAAATGGCTTTTCTCTAGTTGGAAATGTGAATAATGAATAAATTTGGTTCAGAAAACTATTTATAGTCCCGAAATATTTTGGTAGAAAATATTTTTATTCCTGGAATGAACTCTAATGTCCTAGAGTAATGGAATCACATTGTTGCGCAAAACCCTAGTGCACCCACTCTCCTGATATTTCCTGAAGTGAAAACCCTGATTTACTCAAACTTACGCGAAAAGTCCGAAAATCAACTTTGACTGCTATAACTTCTATTGAAGTGATATTGTCTGTACATAATGGAAATTTCGGGTTGTCACATGGTCCATCATCAATTGAGAGCATTGGTGGTAACAAATACATCCTTGTTATTATTGATGACTTCTCAAGGTTTACTTGGGTGTTCTTTCTAAAACTCAAATCCGAGGCAACTCCCAAGCTGAAGATCTTTATCAAGCAAGTTGAAGTGCAACTGAGAAAAGTTGTTCGAAACATCAGGAGCGACAATGGACTAGAATTCAAGAACAAAGAATTAGAAGATTTCTTAGCAGACAAAGGCACGAGTCACAATTTCTCATCCCCCTATACTCCTCAACAGAACGGAATTATCGAAAGACGAAATCGGTCCCTGTGTGAGGCAGCCCGAACCATGCTATGTTTTGCCTCTCTTCTTCTATATTTATGGGCAGACGCCATTGCTGCAGCTTGCTACACTCAAAACAGGTTTTATCTCAACAAGCGTTTTTCTCTTACTCCCTATGACATTCTTAATAACAGGAAACTGAATGTCAAGTTCTTCCATGTTTTCGGCTCGAGGTGCTTCATCTTCAATTCCAAAGAGCATCGCAACAAATTCGATGTCAAAGCTGATGAAGGCATCTTTCTGGGATACTCTCTTACTTCTAAGGCATACAGGGTTCTGAATAAGCGCTCTAAATGAATTAAAGAAACCTACTATGTAACGTTTGATGACAATTATGTCAAGAAGTTAAAGTCTATCGAAGGGACATTCGGAGAGATTTTCTCTCAAACCGGTCAGGTCACAACATCAATCGCCAATCTTTTTGACCAGTTCATGGATTTATTTGATGAACCTAAGAAGGCAATTCATTCTAAAGCTGGAGCTGCAGACAACAAAGTAGATCACCTTAAGAAGATTATTGAAGATGTAGCCAAACGAATGTCAGAAGAAGAACCAGTTAGAAACGAACCTCCTCAAAGCAACACTTTAGTCGAGGGGGAGAATCAAGTCCCTTCAGATCGAGATGACTCACAAATCCAAGGGTAGAATCCATTCTTCGAAATACCTGAAAGTTCGGCACGATCTGATAGCCAGGTAGCACCCGAAAGTCCGGCACGACACGATAGCCTGGTTACACCCGAAAGTCTGGGTACACCCAAAAGTCCTGTAGCAACCGAAAGTACAGAAGAAACAGAAAGTCCTACAACACTCGAAGGTCCGGTACAACCCGCAATCCAACAAGAAGACGGATTTTTTAGTTCACATCCACAGGTCTCATCATCTGTCGAGGGGGAGCATTCTGATAAGCTTTATGATGATGATTTACAATCAGAGTTGGAAGAAGAAGTAAATGCTGAGTTGGATCCCTCTTATGATCCAAATTATCCTCCTCTCATCAAATGGACCAGAGATCACCCAGTTTCTGAAATAGTGGGTGATGCATCAGAAAAGGTTCTAACGCGATCACAACTAAAAGCGAAGCAAACAGCTCTATTCTCCAAAGTAGAATTCTGCATGTTTAACTCATTCATATCCAAAATAGAGCCAAAGACCGTCAATACTGCTCTCGATTATTCTGATTGGGTTCAGGCAATGCAAGATGAACTCAATGATTCAAAAGAAATAAGGTCTGGAGACTTATTGTAACTCCGGAAGATGCCTCAGTTGTATTTCTCAAATGGGTATTCAGAAAAAAAAACTGGGCAAGGAGGGCAATGTGATCCGGAATAAAGATCGGCTAGTGGTGAAAGGATATTTCCAGGAAGAAGGAACCGATTACGAAGAGACATTCGTTGCAGTAAGACTGGAATCAGTTCAAATTTTTCATGCCTATGCCGCACACAAAAACTTTGAGGTCTACCAGATGGATGTGAAGTGTGCCTTTCTGAATGGAAAAGTTGAAGAAACCGTGTACGTGGAGCAACCTCTTGGCTTTATAAATGAAAAGCATCCAAATCACTGCTACATCTTGGATAAGGTTGTTTATGGTCTAAAACAAGCTCCTAGGGCATGTTATGAAACTTTAACTAAGTTTTTAAAGATGTCTAAATTTAAACAAGGTTCGGTTGACACAACCTCTTTCGTAAAAACGAAGGTAACCACCTCATGATTGTTCAAATCTATGTCGACGATATCATCTTCGGCTCCACGAATCCCAGCCTAACAGCTGAATTCAGGAAGTTGATGGAGACTAAATTTGAAATGAGCTCAATGGGTCAAATTTACTTTTTCCTTGGCTTAAATATTAGACAGGGACCCGAAGGCATCTTTATCAAACAGGAAGCATACACAAAGACTCTCCTTGCCAAATTCGGCATGATGGGAGATTCAAAGGTCAAAGTCCCTATGGCGTTCGGCACCAAATTCACACCAGCTTTGGAAAAACCGGCAGTCGACATCACGCTATATCGCCAAATGATTGGTTCCCTAATGTACCTCACAGCTAGCAGGCCTGATATAATGTTTTCAGTATGCTATTGTGCCAGGTTTCAAGCAAATCATCGCGAACCACACATGCTGGCAGTGAAGAATATTTTCCGATATTTGAAGTGAACCACCTCTCTCGATCTCTGGTATCCCTCAAACTCAGGCTTCTTTGTCCAATCCTACTCAGATGCCGACTTAGGCGGATGCGGTCTAGACCGAAAAAGTACCACAGGAGGCTGCCAATTCCTAGACGGAAAGTTAGTTAGCTGGCAATCAAAGAAACAAACTTGTGTTTCTCTATCTACAGCCGAAGCAGAGTACATTGCAGCGGCCTCCTGCACATCACAAGTGATTTGTATCCAAATCCAACTCCGGGACTATGGACTCAATATGAAAAAGATCCCACTATACTGTGACTCAAAAAGTGCAATTAAGATCTGTCATAACCCAGTGCAACACTCCAAGACCAAGCATATAGCACTAAGGTATCACTTTATTAAGGATCATGTGGAAGATGGAAACGTCGAAATTCACTTTGTTCAAACAACTGATCAACCGGCCGACATCTTCACTAAAGCCCTTCCTGAAGCATGTTTCAATAAGATCCTGCAAGGCCTAGGTATGATAGAATCGGAGTCAGTACCAAAAACACCTTTTCAAAATTAAAAGTTGAAAGTGAAATGAACCGAACGCTCGGTCTATTTCGAGCGAGGTTCACATAGGAACCGAAATGAACCGAACGCTCGGTCTATTTCGGGTTCGGTCCCACTAAACTTGTTTTCGCTTATCTCAAAAAGGGGTTGTTTATGGTTGTACACTTTTGTTTTGTTCCTCTCTTTTCAGAAAATTTCAAAAATCCAAAAATATTTTATCTTTCTATTTTTATAATTTTTCAGAAAATTTCAAAAATCCAAAAATATTTTATCTTTCTGTTTTTATTCTTTTTCAGAAAATTTCAAAAATCCAAAAATATTTTATCTTTTTGTTTTTAATGTTTTTCAGAAAATTTCAAAAATCCAAAAATATTTTATCTTTCTGTTCTTATTCTTTTTCAGAAAATTTCAAAAATCCAAAAACATTTTATTTTTCTGTTTTTAGTATTATTTTTCCAGAAAAATTCAAAACTTTCTCTAAGTTTTATCTGTCTCGAATGTGTGTTTGGTTTGTTTGGTGTTTCTCTTTATTTTTCTTAGGTGATACGAATACAAGTATAACCGACTATGGATCTAAGGCAGATATGATTCAATTTCACAATAAACTAGTGAAACTCTTTCCGTTAATAAACTCGTCGTTTTCAATTTCGTTTCCGTTACGTTATTAAATTAAGTTATAAATTTGAGATTTCTGTTATGACTTAATGGGTGTCCTAGCGCGTTTAGAACTCATATTATCACCCCATATTAGTAATCAGAAAATTTTTAGAATTTACCATATCGGGTTACGACAACTTAATCGGGTGCGACCAAAACCCACGTCTAACGTCGGTATCAGGTAGAATTCCACCGTGTCCCAAACTTGAATCCTATTTAAAGCCCAAAAGACTTCAATTTGAAGATTTTTCTCTCTCTCACTACTCTCTCTCTAACCTCTCTCCTCAATCCAAAATTAAGGTGTAAAATCTTCAAATTAAGGCTCCAATTCATCAAGGTAACTCCCCTAACTCATAGACAACCATCCTTGGCCTTCAAATTCGTACTTAATCTTTGAAAAAGGACGATCTTCATGTGTTTACAGACCTTGAATATGCTTGGGCCGTAAACACACATAAAAGGGGTTTTTGAGCCTTAAAACCCTTCCAATCCACCTTTAGAGCTTAGATATGGCTACATGGCTTAATGGAATGGACTTAGAACACCTTGAATCCAACTTTTGAGGAGTAAACATGAGTTTACTACCCAAGAACATGCTTGGGACGTAAACTCATTATCATGGAGAGTAAACTCAAATTCAAGTGTTTAAATGCCACTTAAACACACCAATAGCCTTGGATTAAATTCTAGAATCAACCACAATCGATTTAGGGGCCATAAACATGATGAAAACCCTCCCTTTAGGAGCTTACGACCGTAAACCCCCCCCCCCCCAAGAATGGCTTCCTGGGCGGTAAACTCACAAACCCAAGTCAAATGATGTCCAAAATTCATTCTAAGGCTTGTAAAATTGGTTTAAATCATATTTTATTGACCTAGGACCACCAAAACATCAAAGGATTGTGTGTGGGAGAGTTTACGGTCGTAAACTCCAATAAATGGTCCATTTGACCATTTAGCATCATAAAACCCCTCATCCAAGTTATTTGACCATTTAGCATCATAAAACCCCTCATCCATGTCCATTTGACCATTTAGCATCATAAACTCCAACCTTCCCCAAGTGTTATTTGACCATTTAGCATCATAAAACCCCTCATCCATGAGTTCACGACCGTGAACTCATGTGGAGTTGGTCTTAGGGCCGAAAACTCCATAAGGAGTTTACTCTTGAAGAGTAAACACATTATCCAAAGCCCTATACATTCGTAGATGTCACCCGGGTCACTCCAAACACTTGATTTGAAGTGTTTTCTCGTATTGGAGTGTATAATCATATCTAATTAGTGATTTAAAGTCTAATTAGATACATTTGGATATCATTTCATATAACGTAGGATCCAAACCGATACTTAGCATCCAAACCGTCACGTTTTCTCGTTTGGTGAGTTCATACCCCTACCCTTTTTCAATGTTTTTCACTGTTTTCAGGGGGGATACAAGCAAAGTACAAGGATTACTCGTACTCAAAACTTGTTTTATATGTGTTGTGTTTCATATTACATAGGATTTTAACACTGACAATCATAACAGATAACCGTTTGAACTTACTGAACACACTATCGTATTATTTGTGAAAAACATTATAAAATGTTGTACTTAATATTTTCACAAATAGTTTTTTCACATTATAATAGTTAAAAGCATAACATTTGAACTTTGAACATGAAACTTAGTACATTGTTTTGTCCTCGGTAACACTCCACAGAGATACGCGAGTGGAGGATCGCCATTTGATCTTTCTGTATTATTACTAGTAAATTTGTTATTCCTATAAATTGGAGACACGTCCTCGGAGAACACTCCACAAAGATACGCGAGTGGAGGACCACCACTATAACCATACTCTCTTAGATAGGGAGTGTGACTTGAGTGTATAGATCTATACGGGGCTAACTACCCCGCACCTGGCTGGTAGCTACAGCCGAACCAAAAGGTTCAAGGGTGACGAAAGTCATAAAGTGTGATGGACTACTTATTCCCATATCTAGTCTATCGTATGGTTATGGAACTCACAATTTGGATAACAAAGATTTACTATTTAGTAATAATGGATTCAGTAACTAGTTTATTTTGTAGTTATTAGTTTTATATACGTGTTAAAACTAATACATTTCAGTATACATCTTTTACATTACATTTTGGATTGGTAAACTAACATACACTTTACAAGCATAACCAGGTTTTCAGTATACATCTTTTACACTACATTTTGGATCGGTAATCAACTTTTAGGAAAATATGGGATTTTCCTGGGATAACAATTATACATAACCAGAATCGTGTAACAAAACAGATTACTAAACTTTACATATAAGAAAATATGGGATTTCTTGGGTTTGTAACTTTTTCAGAAACCGAAAGGAAACTTGTACATTTTCAAAAAACAAAACTGCTTAAGAAAATACAGGTACCCGATGATCCTGTTGGCGAAGACAGAGTACGTAGAAGACATATCCGACTTTTGTTCATATATATACATATGTATCACACTTGTAAAACTTGTTTTCAAACAATTGTAAATTTTCATATAGAATGTAATGGTTGTTTACTTTGCTTACTATGTGCATTGGATTTGATACTCAACGTGGAGTCCGCCATGAAAACGTTTCCGCCTTCCGTTTCGGGGTGTGACATATACAAACACTTCCTTGAAACCTGAAAGATAATTTCATCGTTATAATTATGAATATTTGGTATCATCTGATGAATCATTGAGTGACTCATATGAAGTTGGTTTAGAAAAGATTGGAGAATTCATAAAATCAAAAGAAAACCCGAAAGCTGATTAGATCGTTATAATTGTGAACCTTTGGTATCATCTGATTCTTTGAGTCATTCATACAACGATAGTTTGGAAGAGATTGAAAAATTCATCAAATCAAAAGAAAACAAATTAATGATGAAATATTTTTTATGATCATTGATTCGTTAGAGAGCGCACGAACAATTGGGTACAAAAGTAGGGAAATTTTCTCTCAAAGAGTACTCTCTCTACTAACTAACTTCACTATATATAGGTATGGAGAGAAGTCAGAATGGAATATCTAAGTCAACAGTTCAGAACTGCAAACCTAAATATAATCTAGATATGCGAACTCCAAACAAACTATCTTGCATACGGAATAAATACTTTATAAAATTACAAACCAAATTGCGAACGTAGTCACTTAGAATACTTGACACAACATAATATTCAGAAACCCTACAATTTCAAAAAACCAAGTGCATATGCTTTATCCAAGTGGAAAATATTGGATTAGGTGTCTAAGCCCATAATTATATTTTTTATGTACTTGATTTGATTTATAGCATGGTTCTTTTGGGTTGCCTTCAATCATGCAACTTGATAGGATGACTAGTGGAGAGAGAAAGAGTAGGATTTATTATCTGAATAATAAATTGGTACACATAATGATTTTATTAATATATTATTTGGAAATCATATTATTAGTTAGTAATTAATTAGAAATTAATTTGATATTAATTTTGGGATTAAAGGAACTAATTAATAATGGAGGGGTTGTTTTGCAAATCGTTGATAGTTATGAAACTGGGTTAGGGACTCCCTATAAGTGGAGTGGACAAAATTTATGGGTGATCCCATAAGATTTCGTCCAAGGTCTTACTAAGGAGGTCCTGAGGTTGCTTTGGGCTTAAGTTAGGAACTAGGGTTTCCTTATTCAAGTACAACTTCAAGACCAACCAACCTAGTCTTATATAAACCCTCTAAACCCTATGGAAATTGTCCCTAAGCTTCTAAGAGTATCCCTAGCCGATTTTCACCTCTCTTATTCATCATTCTTTGCATTGAGTGTTTGTGACTCCATTAGAGGTGCAACACTTGGGGCACATAGCTTTCAAGAGTCAAGGTTGTTCTTGTTATTGCTATAAAACAAGTAAGGTAATGATCAAACCCTAGTTTTATACATGATTTCAAAAATTGTATGCTAGTCCATAAGGTAATTTCTTTTGTGTTCACATTTGTATGTTCAATAGAGAAAAACTTATATCCAAAGAATTAGGCTTGCATGATCACATAGGAATGTAGATATGCTCGAAACCCATCAGTGGTATCAGAGCCTAGGATGTTTTTCAAATAAATTGGTACAAGAGCGAACGGTTCAAAAAACAAGAAATCAAAATTTTGGCTCCCAGACACATGAACTCGACGATTCCATAATGAACTTGACGGGTTGGGTGAACTCGTTGAGTTTAGAGCCCAACTCGATGAGTTGACTCGCCAGTTACATAAAAATTCGCTTTCGAATCAGATTTTGATTTGGATAATTACTATTATTCGTTTTTATAGCCTAAAAATGATTTTTCTAATTGGTATTATCATATCCTTATCAAAATTAAAGATTTGGTTAAATTTGGATAATATAAGATTATTTTGATTCACAGATTTAACCTAGTAATTTTTAAATAGTTTCAAATTGCATCCTTTTTGTTTTATAGTTTAAATTTGAAATTAAAATTTTTGATTTTAGAAATTTAAATAGTCAAACCCTTGCATTTTGAATCGTTTAAAATACACCCTCGTGGATTTTATGAATAAGATCAATGAAGTGTTTAATTAATAGAGAATTAATATATCCATAATATGGTTGAAATTTAGTTGAATTAAAGGTTTGTTTTATTAAAGGATTAAACCACTTATTATTTTAATAGTTTAAAATACACCCTTACACTATATAAGATTAAACGTTTAATTATATATATATATATATATATATATATATATATATGTGTGTGTGTGTGTGTGTGTGTGTGTGTGTGTGTAAATAAAAGTTGGTCTTTCTGTTAGTAAGACTCATTCACGAAGCTGGTCTATAAGGGGTGTTTAAGGAAACGACCTGTAAAATGACCTCTATTAGGTATCCACTCTTACTCACCGCACTTAAACTAGTCGAGGGTCGTTAGCCGAATGGGTTGGATAGGATACTAAATCCTCATTAAAACTATAATGAATTATAAAGCAACGAAATGCTTTTATAAATTCCCAATCATAGTTACTGTAGGAAAATGTGAATTTGATGCTAATCCATGAAATTGCACATTTCACCTTATTTGTCGTTAGTGGAGCGTGTGTGGTTAATCGGAACACTAATTTAGGACTAATGAAGGATGGAAATGGATAGCTCGTAAATTATCGTTTATCAATGGAGTGTGTGTAGTTAATTGACACATTGATTAGATGATAAATGACATCGAGAGTACCAAGCTAATTTGCCTGGTTGTTCACACCTTGTTTGTAATCCTCAGTATCCCAATCAAAAACTTGAAAGGAATAATTGAGATTAAACATGCCATTGAAAAGTTCAATGAATCTCAAAAGATAGAGGAATTTCCTTTAAAAACCTGATTCATCAAAATTTCATTTTCATTGTGGAATTGGTAAATCATCATTTACCTACCCTCAGATAATTTACAATTGGATTACAACATCCCTCTTATGAATTGTGAATTATTGTGTTGGGTCCTAGTCTTAATATTTCATTTGGGTGTTATATTAACGATTAAATCAACTAACTTGAATTTCTACCTTTTATAGATTTCTAGTTTCTGACAACTATTGTCTTCCTCAATCCTTTGGAAAAGGTTTTCCTTTAGAAGATGATCTTCCACATGTCGATCAAGGTGAAAGATCAATCCCTTCTTCCTGTATTGGTGGAACTGGAAATCATTCTTCTCTTCCTCCACCTCCTTCTTTAATTCTCCCTGACCCACATTTTCATTGACTTGAAAAGTTCAAGGTCACTCAAGCCATATTGGCATGAAAGCATCGAGATGGAAGTTCAGTGTTCGCACACGTTCTAAAGATGAAGTTGCACATTGACAGACTGCGAATGTTAGGTGTCGTTTTCCCGTGGAAGCTGGCTGTTGACTTGGTTCTTCAATCACTTCCTAAGTCGTATAGTCATTTAGTTAAGGACTACTATATGACAAACCACGACGTGACCCTTATCGATATGACGTATTTGCTAATTGTTGCTGAATCAACAATGATTTGGCACACTGGTAAAGAAAAAATGATTTGAAGATCCTGTTGGGTTTTGAGCATAACATCATTCCTATGGTGTTCATGCAACTCTAATTGCTTTGATCTAGGTTATTCTAATTTGAACATACAACATTGAATACCAATGCAATAAACCCTAATTGACTAGCGTACAAATCTGAAAATCATATATGATTAGGGTTAAAAAGTTTACCTTGATTGTTATGTAGCAATAACAATCACAAACCTCCTTGATCTTTACTTATGAAAGCATAATTCCCCAAGTGTTGCACCTCTAATAGAGTCACAAACACCACAAGCAACAATATGACTTAGGAGAGGGAGGAGGAGGCACAAAATTCATCCAAGGCACTCTTGAGAGCCGAATTTTAGGAGCCATAGGGTTCCTTTTATAGGTGAGTTGCTACGGTTTCAGTCAAAACCCTAATTGGATTGATTAACTACCAAACAACCATTTAGAACCTTACAGAATCAAGGCCTTGACGATTTTAAGTGGACTTCCACCTTGAATTTGTCCACCTTATTCCTAAGGGATCTACAACCCAAAAACCAATTATCTTATAATTGTAATTCCAGTCCCCTGAGTTTAATTAATCTCTTTTGACCACAAAATTAATTCTAAATTAATTCTTGATCAATATTAATTAAATAATATGATTTCTCTTTTAATATATTATTCATATAATTTATTATTAAATCATAATTAATCCTCTTTCTCCTTAATTCAAACTATAAGTTGTTATGGTTAAGGCAACCCATAAGGACCATGCTCATAATCGGGTCATGTACATACCAAAATACTTATGGGATTCAACACCTAATCCAACAGTCTCCCTCTTGGATAAGTCTAATAACTATTTTTCATGTATGACTTCAAAACTTGATCAGCAATTGTAGCTTTCAAAAGCCGCTGTCAACTATGATCTTACTAGTAACGCGTCCTTTAGATAAGGGATCATATATTCCTCCATTCTAGATATCGTATAGACACGAGACATGGATTACGATCATTCTCTTAGTCTATGCATTGTTTCCCGATTTCCGATTTATGATGACTAAGAACATACTACAATTGAACACATCAACTTAGTCCAAGCTTGGCCAAGCGCTTTGGTGTCATCACTAAATCATTGAGGGGCCCACATATATCGCTTTTATCCTCTTAGGGTAAAAGGAACGGATAAACTTTGACTCAAATGATCGCTTGTACCTACTCATTAAATCACACACAACAATATGTTTTTTAACACCAAGTTACTGGTGCATTTGCATATGTCAATGCACAACCGACTTGTAAACTACAACTCACACGTCTTGGTTTCAAGAATATAAGATAGTATTGTCTCACTAATCACTCGTGATAAATTCCATAAAGTGATTCAAGTGAGCATTGGTTTAATCCAATACTCTAATCTCATTACAGGAGCACTCATGAACACTACAACATAATTTCGTTATGTCTACATGCTTTAGGCAATCTGCAGTCGGATTCATGACAGCCTAGCTTCAATACCTACTTCCAAAGTATTTATCGATTGTGGATGGTTTAAATAATCTTATTATTCGGGAATTCAAAACATGCAAAGTGAAACACAAGAAAAATACTAATCCTATATGGTCCCAAAACTTTTGAGTATAAATAAAACACCTTTATTTAATCACCATATTGATTACTTATTATTCGTTGTATAATGTTTCGGATAATCAACTTATTACTTGAATTATAACAACAGTTGTCTCATGCTCCAAGCATGCACACTATATTTACCTATGGTCCTTACTTTGTGAAATCTATCAATTGAACACACTTCCAATGATACTTATTTCTCAACTCCTAATCCTTATCATTATTCTAAGAATACCAAATTCTTCCCACTATTAGAATATGTTAGACTCTAACATTTTATGCAACAATCCTTTCGTAACGTCATAGCGCCAAAGTCACCAAGACTTTGCTAATTAAATTACAAAGTTCTCTATTGGAGATTGTTACAAGGCAATTCCATAGATATGAAGTCTCGCATTTAAAGTACATTCATTTGAACAACCTTCTTGCATAAAAGTTTCTAATCTATACATAAATTCTTAACGTCCAACTCCCAATATGGAAACTTTTCCATATTTGCCTTATGACAACTCATTCTTAATATAATCATGTCTATAATAATAATGTTGATATGGTCCATTCATTACTATACTTCCAACTGCCCGCAAGTGACCAATCCTTGGCGATCCTTAGATTGTCCTTGACAACTGTTTAGTTATTTTTGTCATATCCGGTTCTAGTCCCTTTTTCCCTCTTAATACCCTAGGCATTTGGAAAATTCATAATGGTCGAATATTACAACATATGTAATTGATCCTATACCAGAAGCGTATGGGACACAATTCATGAAAAATATGATACTTTACCAGTTTCTTGCTACAATATTGCCATATATAGAATCCTTTTAAGTTGAAACTTTTCAACATAACATCCATATATCTCCTTTGACTAAATTTGATTAAAATTTCTCGATCTAAGCCTTTAGATTTGAAAACGAAGTATAATATTCTCTCCTTTAATTATAGCAACACAACTTTTCAACCCCTGCAACTTTGCAAAGTGAAAATTATGTTTTCTATTATTAATATTGCTAACTTGCAAAAATAATAATCATGCTCCCACTAACATGATAATTATATCCACACCAGCATAACATTCATACTCCTACTAGCTTTGACATGTACTCGGAAAATAGCTGGACTTCTAGAAATCAATACTTATTGACTTCCAATGTTCATATTTCTAATACGATATGCTTCAATAAACCTTTATGTAAGCTTCTCAAAATCATACACCTTTCTTTAGATAGTTGATATATATGTCTAAACTAATTCAGAAGTTATTGCAATAAGTCCCAAATGTTCAGACCCTTTTTCCATTTCCCAGACTTCGAACTATGAAGAGGGATGTCGTAATCATAATCGAACTCAAGAATGCAATTTACACAATTTCTATCTCCTTAAAATCTTCCTAGTGAAAGTGTTTCCTTACAATCATTTTCATAAAGCGGAGAGAAACCTTGTCACTTAGATTTTTATGGTGTATGTGCTCCTATCCATGTGAATTTTTCATAACCATCATCGTAAGATAATTGTTTTGAAAATCCAACCTCATATGGACTAAACTTGTTTAATCTTAATTTCTTGCCACCAAGGGTCCCACCATTTCTTCCAAGTTATTAAGTAGCATATCCCTACATATCAATGTACATCCCATTGATCAAGGTTCTTTGCCTTTATGAATTCAAATGAGAACTCATAGAACTCACATGCATAGTGGACATAAAACTAGAATGGCACATAAACATGCATATGTCAACATGATAGGTTATAAACCACAAGTTGTGTGCTAGTGATTAACTATTCTTGATTAGTTCTTGAAAGTTTTCAAGACTATGAAGGCTCCCACTGACCTCTTGGCAAATAAGGTTCTCTTGTCGAAGAACATTACTTGACAAAAAAATATTTAATAGTTAGTGCAGATTCTTATCATGACAAACACTTCACACAATTGGTCTTAGTTGGTCTGTGTCTTATCCAAGACATCACAACTTAACAATTTCAAATGTACAAAAGTAAGAACCTTTTCTACTCCACATTTGATAAGTTTCATAAACCTTCTTAAGATGATGTCACTCAAATCACAATCTTGGAGTACAACTCTAAGACTTGATTTTGGAATGAAGTATGACTCATCCTTTTGATTTAACATTTTCAACAATTCCGGATTCCTCTTCTTAGTCATACTTATGCACTAAGGTGTCCATAGAGGATCAATCATGATACAGTTTCATAATCATTAGGATGATCATAAACACGATAATTAAGTACTCTCCCTTCTTTTTAGATTGGAGAAAATTTTATTTTTCTACCTAATCGATTCTTCTTATTCGTTCTGCTATTCATTGACACTTTTCCAATGATTCAGAATTACACTTAACCTTTAAGTATAGCCATATTTACTAAACTATTAGTAAATCATAATGAATAGTCTTATGTTCTTTGAGGTGGACTTGACCAGCGCACAAAAATGTGTACTAGATTCCTTAGTCCTTCACTTGACTCACATTCATATGTGATCAAGGAATTAGTCTCAATTGCCAAAGATGAAGATTCTCATTCATGATACAATGCAAGTCGCATGATTCCAAGTTTCTTTACAATTGAAACTTGGGTGATGAGAATCTTCCTATATTTGGTAAATTTTAACACTACCACAAATAACATAACTAGGAATCATATCCACATTTCAATAGAAACATATAAACATCAATTCTCACTACTACCATTGTCAGGATGTATAAATAAGACAAAAAAAATATATTTTATTTATAAAGTGCGGAAATATTTGTCCTTACAACTAAAGTACAAATGAAAACTGTGCTACTAAATATTCCTAAGAAATCTATCCTAACTCTTAAACAACAGATCAAAAATCCAATCTTCGAACCATGCGATCGAAATCCATTTCTTCGTGATCAGACTCAGCTCACTCTTCCTTTAAGTTTCCTTTCTTTTCTTTGATCCTACAAAACATTAAAATGAAATCTTATTACATCATGTATTAAGAATCTACAAATAAGAACTTAATAGAGCTAGATAGTGGATTTTTACCTGAAGTAGAGGCATCCAATGCCCATTCTTTTGGTAGTAGAAACATATGGATTCTCCTAGAATGGTACACTGGACTATCTCTAAGTTAGCCTTTCTCTTGCATAGAGAAAACTTTTCTGGACTTCCAATGTCCATGGAAGTTTGGGAGGTTGATCTTCCCAACAAATTTGCTTGACCAGCGCGCCAAATCATTGCTGATTCAGCAGCAATTAGTAAATATGTAAGATCAGTGAGGGTCACGTCATGGTCCATCATATACTACTCTCTAATGAACTCATTATATGATTCGGGAAGTGACTGGAGAACCCAATCAACATCCGACTTCCTTGAGACATGGACACCCAACATCCTAAACCAGTCAATGTGTGACTTCATCTCTAAGACGTGTGCGCACACATACTTTCCATCTCCGTTCCTTTTTCCAATAGGGCTTGAGTGACCTTGAACTTTTCAAGTCTTTAAACACGTGGGTCACGGAGAACAATAGGAGGAGGTGTAGGAAGTGAACAATGATTCTCATTTCCATGATCCAATCTTGGAACATCACCTTCATGTGGAAAACTTTTTACAAAGGATTCGGGAAGACAATAGTCATTTGACATCTACGAAACGGGAGAAAATTCAAGTTAGTTGATTGAATCCTTAATAAAACACCCAAATGAGATATTAAGGCTAGGACCAAACACAATATTCTACAACTTGGAAGAGGGATGTCATAATCCAGTTGTAGAATATTTGAAGGTAGGTAAATATGAAGGGTTCAATTAGTGGTTTGGTCTAGGCTTTACTTTGTATAAAGGTCTTTTGATTCATTTGGTACATTTCTAGGGTGTTTGGAGTGTTTACGGCCGTAAACAAGTTTACGAACGTAAACCCTGTTTATGGCCCGTGTCCCCTATATAAAGAGTTGGTTTTGGTCATTTGTAGTTGTTGATGCCTGAGAATTCACGGTCACTGTAACAAGTTGTATCGGATGTTTTTCGGTTATAAAGCGTGTGCAATCTTGTTTTCTTCTTCTTCTACTTCAATTCTTGTTTCTTTGATTATTTGATTGTTTGATCACTGGTAAGATCTCTTTCTAGGACCTTACAATTGGTATCAGAGCAAAACTAATGTCAAAGCATCATTCAATCGAGTTCTCGGCCGTTTAAAATCATTTTATTCACTATTCGATATTGGGTTTGGTATTTTCATTGCTAAAAAGGATCAAATCTGCTCTAAAATCACGTTTCCATGAATTTTGGAAGTTTACTACCAAGTGATTATAGTTGTAAACTCTGTTTACAGTCGTAAACTCAAGAACATTCAAAGACCGTAAACTGTGTTCTTAGACCATAAATTCATCTTCTTTGACCGAAAACATTTTAGCCGAAAACAGTTTAACTATAAACATCCGACCGTAAACTCAGTTTACGGTCGTAAGCTCTGACCGGAAACTCATTTTTAACATTTTTCTTATCTTAATTTTTTACTTTAAAATAATAAATAAAATGGATTCTCAAATTCAAACACATCATCACGAACTAGATTCTGTCATGGGCACAACCACACGTATTCCAAGACTATTATATGTAGATGGTTTTACCGAATGGAAATACCAGATTCAAAAGTATATTAAAATGAAAGACTTCAAAGTTTGGAGAAGCATTATCAAGGGTCCTGTCCGGATTACCACCACTGTTGCAGGACAACTAGTTGACAAAGCAGTTGAGAACTATACACATGAAGATTTTGAGAAAGTTGAAGAACAGGAAAGGGCTTTGGCCACTCTGACCATGGCTTTATCTCCTGATATAGCTCAAGTTTTCAGAGAGTATACTTCTGCTAAAGCTTTGTGGGAAGCCTTGATTGAGGTGTATAAAGGAAATGAAGACATGAAGGAAAGCCACCAGGATATGTTGCAATAGAAATTCAACATGTTCAATTACATTCCTGGAGAAACCCTGGAGGCTCAGCTGCAACGATTCATCACTCTCACTACTGAGATGAACATATTGTTGGATTAGTGTCTAAGTCCATAACTATTTTGGTATGTACTTGACCCGATGGTGCATGGTCCTTTTGGGTTGCCTTCACCAAAGCAACTTGATAGGATGAATTATAGAGAGTAAGGATTAAATATGATTTATTAATATATTATGGGAATAATATATTAAAGGAGAAATCATATTGATTAATTAATATTAGTCAATAATTAATTGGTAATTAGTTTTGTGACTAAAAGAGATTAATTAAACTTAAGGGACTGGAATTGTAATTATAGGATAATTGCAATTTGGGCCATGGATTGCCTTGTATTAAGGGATGGACGAATTCTAATGGGAAACCCATAAGGAAATCGTCCATGGGCTTGATAAAAGGAGTCTATGGGTTGCTTAGGGCTTAAGCATCCAAATCAGGGTTTCCTTGTTAGATAACCCTAATAGCCCAACTATATAAAGACCCCTTAAGGCTCAAAAACGTGGCTAAGCTTCTTGTAAGGGTTTACACACGTTTTTGGCAGCCTCCAACATTTCTCCTCTTCATCCTCTTGCTTATGGTGTTTGTGAACCATTAGAGGAGTGACACTTGTGACTCTAAGCCTTCCAAAGTCAATTCAATGAGGAATTGGGATTGTTATTGCTACATAACAATCAAGGTATGATCTTAAACCTAATTACATATTAATATGATTACTTGTATGTTAGAATTAGGGTTTATAGTCCTGGATTCATAGCATGTACAATAGAGAAACCTAGATCCAAGCATTAGGGTTTGTATGAGCACATAGGATGTCTTATGACCAAAACCCATCAGTGGTATCAGAGCCTAGCTTGGTTTCAATTGTATTGATGCATTGTATAACTGAAAAATTCGATTTTTTGGATTGTGGAGACTGGACTCGCCGAGTCCATGGCTGAACTCGCCGAGTCCATGCCTGACTCGACGAGTCAACGCATCAGATAATGCTTATCTCGGGATTTCTTGTTGTTTTTGCATTACGAAAGTTACCTTATCATGTTAGATCAATATAAATCCGATTTTATGATATATATATGACTATATTCTTGATCTAATTAAAGATAATTATCAATTAATAAGATAATTGTTGCCTTATAAGATAATTGATTAATTATTTTGAGTAAATTGATAAACTGTTTTGCAAGAAATCATTAAACAAATCAAATATGGATAATTATGTAATTAAATGTTAGTTTAGATTATTTGTTATTTGATCCTTGTTGTTATGAAAAGTTTCATATTTCCCCTTTAGGTTTTATAGTTTAAATTTGAACCCAAAAAGTTTTGAAGTTTTGAAATTTAAATAGTTAAAATCCTAGTGTTTTGAAAAAGGTTTCAAAACTTGCCCTGAAGTTTTGGAATTTAAAAGTTGATTAAAAGGTTTAATTAGAAATGTTAAATTCTAAAACCCTAATAATGTTTTGAAAAGTTCAAATCACACCCTTATGGTTTTATTAATTAGTTAAAGAGTATAATTAAAAGAGATTTAATAAATCCATAAAGGTTTAGGTTAACCATTTAATTGAATTAAAAGTGTAATTGTTAAAGTTAACCATATAGTATTTTAAAAGTATAAAATACACTCTATACTATATATAACATTAAAAGTCTAACATTATATATATGTATGAGTAAAAGTCAGTCTTACCGTTAGTAGGCCTCATTCACGAAGCTGGTCTATAAGGGGTGTTTAAGGAAATTGCCTATAAAATGGCGATTGAATGGGTATCCACTCTTACCCACCGCACTCTTGACTAGTGGAGGGTCGTTAGCCGAATGGGTAGGATAGGACGAAACCTTCCATTATAAGTATAATGAAATACCAAGTAACTAATTGTTTTTTTTTTTAAAATTCCCAATCTTAGTTACTTAGGCAAAGTGAATTGATGCAATTCCATGAAATTACACTTTGTGCCCTTGCGAAGACATTAGTGGAGCGTGTGTGGTTTACCGGCACACTAAATGGTTCTAAGCAAAGGTAGCAAAGGGTGACTCAATGTTTGTCATAGTTCGGTGGAGCGTGTGTGGTTTACCGGCACATCGAATAGGTGATTGTAACATGTGAGGGCACCATGTAGTTTGCATGGTTATTCACACCCGCTTTGTGATCCTCGGCATCCCAGTCACAAACAAGAGGGGCATATCGAGATTTAAACATGCCATTGAAAGTTCAATGAATCTCAAAGGATCTAGGAGTTTTCATAGATTTAAAACTTAAATTTCTTTTTCGTTTTTCATGGTGGAAATTAGTGAATCGTCATTCACTTACCTTCAAATATTCTGCAATTTGGGTTACGGCATCCCTCTCCCGAGTTGTAGGATATTGTGTTGGGTCCTAGCCTTGGAATTTCATTTGGGTGATTTACCAAGGACTCAATCAATCAACTAACTTGAATTCGTTTTTCTCCCGATGTCAAAGTTCGACAACTATGGTCTTCTCAAATCCCGTGGAACAAGCATTCCACATGAAGATGATATTCCACGATTCGATCGAGGAACAAGAAATCATGCTTCACTTCCTCCTCCTCCTCCAATTATTCTCCCTAACCCACAAGTTCAAAGGCTTGAAAAGTTCAAGATCACTCAAGCCCTTTTGGCAAGTGAACATAAAGAAGGAAAGTCGGTGTGTGCACACGTCCTAGGGATGAAGTCACACTGTTGGGATCCGTTGTCTGTGAGGAAATGGCTGTTGATTGGGTTCTTCAGTCACTTCCTAACTCATGTAGTGAGTTCACAAGAGAGTACTATATGATAGACCATGACGTGACCCTTATAGATCTCACCTACATGCTTATTGCTGCTGAACCAACAATGGTTTGGCGCAATAGAAAAGCAAAGTTGATTGGTGAATCTGCCTTCAAGACCTCTATGGATATAGAGAATGGCAATGAAAGACATGCAATGATCGAAAAGTTTGATCATAAGAGAAAGGCGATGTCTGAAGTAGTTCCATGTGTTGTTCCAAAAGAGTCAATTTGCTTTTATTGCCAAGAGAAGGGGCATTGGAGATGAAGTTGCCCTATTTACCTAAGAGATCTAAGAGATGGGAGAGTCAAAAGTATGACTACACTTTAGGTAAGAATCCACGATCTAACTCCATTGAGTTCCTATTCATTAATTCTTAATACATGATGTAATAAGATTGCATTTGAATGTTTTGAAGGATCGGTGAAAAGAAAGGAAGCTTGATAAGAGAGCAAGATGAATCTAATCACAAGAGATGGATCTCGATCTCATGGACTTGAAGATTGGATTTTGAGCTTAAATAGTTATGATAGAGTTGTAAGAAATTTTATTTTTACATAGTTTTCAATAAATTTTGCATTGTAAGGACAAATGTTTTTCCGCTGCTTTTATAACTAAAATAAATTTTGTTTGACTTATTTATTTATTTGTTTACTTCCTTGCAATGAAATCATTATGTGAAAATTGATGTTTGCATATTTCTACAACGAATGGATATGATTCTTAGTTATGTTATTTATGGAAATGTCAAGAATTTACCAAATAGGGAGAGTTTCTCATCGCCCAAGTTTCAATTGGACAGAAACTTGGAATCATGCAACGTGGATGCACGATGAATGAGAAATTACGTATTTGGAAATTAGACTAACTCATTGACAAAGTGTCAAGTGAAAGGACTAGGAGATCGAGTACACAAAGTTGTGTGTTGATCGAGTTTACCATAAGAGTAACAAAGATATTCGTCATGATTTGCTAAAGGCTTAGTAAATATGACTACACTTACAAGATTAAGTGTAATTTTGAATTGATTAAAGGGTTTAGATCAATAGCAAAACAAATAAGAAGAATCAAGTAGGCAGAAAGATAAGAGTTTCTCCATTCTAAGAAGAAGGAAGAGTAGCTTTTATGCTTTATGATAGGTCTTAATGATTAAGAACCATACCTCAATTGATCCTCTAAGTGAGTCTTGGTACAATTGTATGGCCAAGAAGAGGAATCAAAGATTGAAGAAATGGTCAAATCAAGAAGTCTATCATACTTCATTCCAAAACAAGTCTTAAAGTCAAGATTGTGACATTGAGTAAATAGTATTAAGAAGGTTTATAACATTCATCAATTGTGGAAAGTTGTGATGTCGTGGATAAGACAGAGACCAACTAAGACCAATTTATGAAATGTTTTGATAAAAGCTACACTAACTCTTGAATATTTGGTTGTCAACAAATGTTAATTGACAAGAGAATCTTATATGTCAAGGAGTCAGTGGGAGTCTTAATGGTCTTGAAAGGTTTCAAGAACAAATCAAATAAACCTTATTGATCATCACTAGCACACGAGTTGAGGTTTACAACCTATCGTGAAGACATTATTTTGTTTTTGTGCCAATCCAATCGAGGTAATTATGCATGTGAGTCCAATGAGTTCTCATTTGAATGCATAAAAGGCAAGGACCTTGATCAATGGAAAGTACATTGATAGGAAAAGGTGAGCTGATTAACTACTTGGAAGACGTGGTGGGCAGTTGTCCTACCATAAGGCAAGAAATTAAGATTAAGGAAGTTCGATCCATATGAGTTTGAATTTGTCGTAAACTTTAGTTTTAACAAATTCACATGGATAGGAACACATACACCGTTTAAATCTAAGTGTCATAAGATTTCCTCCTTCATGAAAATGACTGTGAGGAAATGCTTTCACTAAGAAAGATTTTAAAAGATAGTGATTGTAAAATTGCATTCTCGAATTCAATCATGGTTACGGTATCCCTTTACATAATTTGAATTGTGAAGTCTGGCAATTAGTCTTAATTGTTTAGACACACATATCAACTATCAAAGGCAAAGGTGTACAAGTTCAAGAAGCCTTGATAAAAGATTATCAAAGCACTAAGTATTAGAAACATGAACTTAAGAAATTCAATAAGTATTGTTTTTCTGAAAGTTAAGATGTTTATGAATACATGTCGAAGCTAGTGGGAGCATAAGTGTTATGTTTTATAATAATCATCATGATAGTGGGAGCATAAATGTTATGATTGTAGATTATTAAGGCACGTATTGCATAGTTGGAAATATTAATTATAGAAAACAAGAGTCATACTTTGCAAAGTTATAAGAGTTGAAAAGTTGTTTTGCTATAATTAAGGGAGAGAATATTATGCTTCATTTCAAATCTAAAGGAGTAGGTTGTGGAATGTTAATAGATTTAGTCAAGGGTACATAGTGTGTTCTTAAAATTTCGATTATGATTACGGCATTCCTCTTCACAATTCGAATTTTGAGAACATAGCAAATAAAACATTATGCATCATGTCCCATACGCTTCGAGTATAGGATCAATTGCAAATGATTTAATGTTTTACCATTCTAAAATTTTCCAAATGTCTAGCGCATTTAGAGGGAAAAGGGACTAGAATCGGTTTTGACTAAAATAATTAAACAACTATCAAAGGACAATCCAAAGTTCGACGAGGATTGGTCACTTGTGAGTAGTTGGAAGTATAGTATTGGAAATTATGGAAATGTTTCCATATTGGATGGACAATATCGACATCATTACGAATAGATAAGATTCTATTAAGAAATTAGTTGTCATATGGAAAATATGGAAGCGTGTCCATATTGGGAAGTAAATATTGAAAATCTATGTCTAGATTAGAAACCTTTATGCAAAAGGATGTTCAAAGGAATGTACTTTGAGTGAGAGACATCGTATCTAAGGAATTGTCTTGTAACAATCTCCGATAGAGGACTTTGTAATATCATTGGCAACAGTCTTTGTGTCCTTGGTGCAGTGACATTACGAAAGGATCGTTGCATAAAGTGTTAGAATCTAGCATATTCTATAAGTAGCGAGAATTTGATATTCTTACACTTAAGAAAATGGATTTGGAGTTGTAAAATGAGAATGATTGGAAATGTGTTCAATTTGTCTATTTCAAAAAAGTAAGAACCATAGGTAAACATTGTGTGCATGCTAGGAGCATGGGACAAGTGTAATAATTCAAGTAAGAAGTTGATTACCCGAAATGACAAATAATGAGTAATCGATATGGCGATAAATAAAACGTGTTTTGTTTATACTCAAAGGTTTGAGGCCATATGGGATTAGTATTATTCTTGTGTTTCACCTTGCATGTTTTGACTTCCAGAATAATTGAGTTTATTAAGAATAATCGAATTATTCAAACGGGCCACAGTCGTTCATATGTTGGAAGTAGATATGAATGAAGACTGTCGTGAATTGGTATGTGGATTGTCTAAAAGAGTATAAGCAAATGTTTGCTGCAACGTTCATGAGTGCTTATGAATATGATTTGAGCATTGGATTAAACCCACGCTCACTTGGATCACTATCTCGAGTGATTAGTGAGACGATAACATCTTATATTCTTCAAACCGAGATGTGTGAGTTGTATCTTGCTAATCGGTTGCGCATTGATAATATGTAAACGCACTAGTAACTTGGTGTTATAAAACATATTGTTGTGTGCGATTTGGTTAGTGAGTGCAAGCAAGCATTGTATCAAAGTTTATCCGTTCCTTTTATCCAAAGAAGGATAAAAGCGATATCTTTTGGGCCCCTCGATGGTTTAGTGATGACATACGTAAATGCTCGGCCGGGCTAGGGCTAATTTGATTTGTTCAATTAGTCTGTCGTCATAAATCGGAAATCGAGATATAGTACAAAGAGAATGATTAGAAATCATATCTCATACGATATCTAGAATGGAGGAATATATGATCCCTTATCTAAGGACACGCGTATCTGATAGGATCAGAGTTGACAGTGGCTTTGGAAAGCTACGATTGCAGATCGGGATCTGAAGTCATACGCAGAATAGTTGTTAGACTTATCCAAGTGGGAGACTGTTGGATTAGTGTCTAAGTCCATAACTATTTTGGTATGTACTTGACCCGATGGTGCATGGTCCTTTTGGGTTGCCTTCACCAAAGCAACTTGATAGGATGAATTATGGAGAGTAAGGATTAAATATGATTTATTAATATATTATGGGAATAATATATTAAAGGAGAAATCATATTGTTTAATTAATATTAGTCAATAATTAATTGGTAATTAGTTTTGTGACTAAAAGGGATTAATTAAACTTAAGGGACTGGAATTGTAATTATAGGATAATTGCAATTTGGGCCATGGATTGCCTTGTATTAAGGGATGGACGAATTCTAATGGGAAACCCATAAGGAAATCGTCCATGGGCTTGATAAAAGGAGTTTATGGGTTGCTTAGGGCTTAAGCATCCAAATTAGGGTTTCCTTGTTAGATAACCCTAATAGCCCAACTATATAAAGACCCCTTAAGGCTCAAAAACGTGGCTAAGCTTCTTGTAAGGGTTTACACACGTTTTTGGCAGCCTCCAACATTTCTCCTCTTCATCCTCTTGCTTATGGTGTTTGTGAACCATTAGAGGAGTGACACTTGTGACTCTAGCCTTCCAAAGTCAATTCAATGAGGAATTGGGATTGTTATTGCTACATAACAATCAAGGTATGATCTTAAACCTAATTACATATTAATATGATTACTTGTATGTTAGAATTAGGGTTTATAGTCTTGGATTCAAAGCATGTACAATAGAGAAACCTAGATCCAAGCATTAGGGTTTGTATGAGCACATAGGATGTCTTATGACCAAAATCCATCACATATATGGGATCTTCGTGATCAAGTAACTCATAGCACGATTATCTGAGTTATGGCCAATTATAAGTGAATCACGGGGATAACTGGATCTGTGGTTTCTGTTGTTCTAGTGGGAACCTGGGGTAGTTAGCATGAAAGTAATGGGTTCAAGAATAGGAAGGAATGAGTTCCTACCTTGCGAGTTGCTTGGGTTATCGGCAGATATGGAAAATGGGAGGATAGTTTGGCACTGGGAGAGGACCTAGTGAATAATAGTGGTATCTAACTTTCGCAAGTCACGAAAGTGTGTTCCTGTCAGGAAGGGGACAATATCATCGGGTGATACTTGGTTATTATGTGTTGACATTGAGGCCGGTGGTCAGCATGGAGTTTTGCCAAGGATGCCACGCGAGAAGAAGTTATTTTAAAAAGGGGTGCAGTGGTAGGGTCTAGAAGGACCTGAGTTATTTGGGAATTCGGAGTCTGCAGTGCAAGTGGTTAGTTCGGAAGCGTATACTGAAGTAGGCTTCAAGGATGAAGCCTAATTTAAGTGGGGGAGAGCTGTAACATCCCAAATTTCAGAAGTTTGAGTTAAGGGATTAAAGTGTAAATTGAAGAAGGGACTCAACGAGTAGGTATACTTACTTGCCGAGTTGAAGCGGGTTTCGGGTCGTGAATTAAGTGACCAACTCGCCAAGTCAGAAGCTGGACTCGACGAGTTGGTGTTGGAATGAGAAAAACCCTAATCTCGAGGGTTCCACCCTATTTAAAGGACTTTATGTCCTTCTATCAGCCTCCTTATTTCCCTTGAGAACCAGAAAACCCTAAGCTCGTGTGTGTGAGGTCTTTCGAGGGAGATTGAAGCTTTGGAAGTTGTTTCTAGTGGAAGAAACTTGAAGATCAAAAGGGCTTGCACAAGAGAGTGGTGTAAATCTAGAATCTACTTTAGTTTAGGCACATCTTGGAGGTAAAAAGTTGTTACCTTCCCTCTTTTGCATCTAAATCTATTCATGAATGAGATTTGTAGCCATTTTGGTATGTTTGAGATCTATTTTGGGTTTGGAGTTTAGATTTGAGGTTGCTACTTCAGATCTAGACTTGTGTTGGTCTAGAATGTCATAACGCATCAGTCAAAGAGTTGTTGGTAAAGCCTATTTGTCTTAAGCCCTAGCCCTAGAGTGATTTGAACCTTTAACTCCTTGGTTTCATGTAAAGTTTGCAACTGTACGTGGGGGTTATGCCCTAGAAGAGTGGATCTACAGTTTGGTGCCCCTACATGGCTCAAAAAGCCTCTATATAGATGAAGGACTGAAGAGACTCTACGATATCCTTGGGTGGACTCAGCGAGTCATATGAAGATGGGCATGGACTCAACGAGTTGGAAGAACAACTCAGCGAGTCTGTTCTTGGACTCCATGAGTCAGTTCCCAGGACCACAACCTCTTTTGGTTAAGCTTCGGATCTGTGAGTCGGTTCGCGACTCAGTGAGTTGGTCAAGACGGAATTCAGAGATCGTTCAACCCGACGAGTCCTGGGGTGACTTGGCGAGTTGAGTCGTGTTATGGGAGTTTTCTGAGTATAAGAACTCGACGAGTCGACGGGTTGACTCGGCGAGTAGAGTCAATCAGGAAAGTTGACTTTAACCGGGACTTTGACTAAAGTTGACTTACTTGACCCCGGGAGGACAGTTTAGTCTAAGTCTTGTTATAGGTATTGTTTTCTCAGGGAGCTAAAGGAGAAGGATTTCGGAGAGTTTTCGGTTAGCAGCCGGATGGTTATCGGTCGAGTTCAGCGTTACCAGGTAAGTTTCCTTCTAGTAGGAACGGTCTATAGCAACAATGCCGACCCGTCTAGTTAGTAGTAGTTTATGGACTTCGGTCCGATGCAGTAGTTCAGTGTGTTTGATGTCTTTGTGATTCAAGCATGTTTTTGTGTTATGTGTTCCCGACTTCGGTCCGATGCAGTATGCAGTATATGTGTTTATGCTAGTAGTTATGGTTATGCTATGCTATGTTCAGCCAGTTAGCCCAGACTTCGGTCCGATGCAGTTAGTTAGACTTCGATCCGATGCAGGTGGAAAGGCCCCAGTTAGTCCGTACTTTGATCCGATGCATGGGGCCAGGCCCCAGTTAGTCCTTATTTCGGTCCGATGGAGTTAGCCGGACTTCGGTCCGATGCAGGGGGCAGGGCCCTGGTTAGTCCGGACCTCGGTCCGATGGAGTTTCCGGGCTTCGGTCTGATGCAGTGGGCAAGGCCTAGTATGTGCTATATGTGTTATCATATGGTATGTGGTAGTTTGGGGGAGCTCACTAAGCTTTGGGCTTACAGTTGCAGTTTTGGTTTCAAGTACTTCCTCTAGCAAGGGGAAGAGCTCGGGTTTATGGCATGGCACATGTCACACCCCGAAACCGATGGCGGAAACGTTCCAGGGCGAATGACGTCATGTAGTATCACAACCAATGTACATAGTAAGCGTAGTAAACACAACCATTACATTACATAGAAATATTTACATTGTCTGAAAAACAAAGTGTTACAAGAGTTATATATATATATATATATATATATATATATATATATATATATATATATCATATGAACAAAAGTTAAGATGAGTCTTCTATACGCTCTATCTTCCCAAAAAAATTGTTGTGTACCTGTCTAATGTGGACCTGAGAATACAAGCAGTTTGAAAATCAGCATAAAGCTGGTGAGTTCATAAGCGGTTTATTTTCGTAAAAGAACAAGTTTCCTTTGGTTTTTCTGAAAAAAAGTCGTTATCCAAGAATAACCCATATTTTCTTATAAGCAAAGTTTAGTTATCCGTTTGTTACACAGTCAAATTAAGTTTGGTTATTCGTTTATTACTCAATCAAGTTAGGAACTGTTTGTAATCCAGGAAAATCCCATATTTTCTTATATGTAAGTTTAGTTATTCGTTTATTCTACAGTTTGGTTATGAACAGTTCGTTATCCCATGAAAAACCCTTATTTTCCTAAAAGTCGTGGTCAGTTCTTGGTTCGGAATGCTATGTACTAGTATCTATCATACTTGTAGTATTAGTTAAGTATTCTAAAAGCCTGGTTATCCTATACACGAATGTCGAATACCTACTATACTTATTCGAAGTTTCGAATCTTTGGAGACACTCACAGACGTACATTAATTGTATATTCGTTGTTCTGGTGACTCCCCAAAGGCATACTTTAGATGTATTTCCGAAGCTCTGTTGACATCCAAAGGCGTATGTTTCTGAAACTCTGTCGATATCCAAAGGCGTACTTTCGAATTATTTCCGAAACTCTGGTGACACTCAAGGCGTACACTAGCTGTATTTCTGAAGTCTTGGTGCCATCCAAAGGCGTGCCCTAGCTGTACTTTCATCGTTCTGTTACTATCCGGAGGCGTATTTTATTAGTAGTAACCTTACTTAATGATTAAAACGAATCTTTGGTAAAATTATAAAATGAAACATAGATTATAACATTTTATAAAGAAATCTACAATTAGTTTGAAAGCTAACCCTACGAGTCAAATTGTTGGTTAATACGGTTTTCGATATTAAAAGCATACAAAATATGAACATTTGAACTGAAATAATAAGTTTGAGTACATGATTTCCTTGTACTTTTGCTTGTATCCCCCCCCCCCCCTGAAAACATTTGAAAAACACGGGAAAAAAAGAGTAGTGGTATTAACTCACTGGTCGGGAAAGGTGTCGGTTGGATGCTAAATGACAGCTCAGGGCTTGAACGCGTGCGAGGTTCCTATGTAATATGAAAAGATACATAATTGTATCTAATTAGGCTTTGAACTACGAACTAAGTAAGACAATACACTCCGAGGCGCGAAAACACTTTATTTCAAGTGTTAGGAGTGATCCGGGTAGCATTTAAGGGTGTGTATGGATTGAATATGGAGTTCGCTCTTCAAGAGTAAACTTCTAATGGATTTTTCGACCCATGACCAACTCCCCATGAGTTTACGACTGTAAACTCGTGGTGGGGTGTTCTTATATGCCTAATGGTCTTACAACTCTTGTGGGGTAATGCTAGGCTTGGTTTTAAGGCATTGGAATGGAATTTGGACATCATAGTGACCATCTGAGGAATTTACGGCAGTAAACTATGAGTTTACAACCGTAAAATCTCATGTACCAATTATCAATGTGTTTTGGTGGCCCTAGGTTTATTACATTGCACAAAGGAAGGTTCTAGGGTTTATTCCATGGCTTAGGAAGTGATTGGGATTTGAATTAACCTTGGAAAAGTAGTTAACGGTCTATGAAGGTGTTCTTGGTGAGTTTACTACCTTAAACACATGAGTTCATGGCAGTAAACTCATGTTTGTCCATGATTCATGTGATTTGGTGGTTGAAGGTTAAGCATGCTAAGTTCTAGACCCATTCCTAAGCCATACAAGGTGTTAAGGGCACTTTAACACCCATTGGAGGAGTTTAAGGTCTAAGAAGAGATGTTTACGGTCCAAAAATTTTCTTGGGCTGTAAACTAAAGTTTGACCCATTTGTGTATGTTTTGGTGCATCTCATTAAGGATTATAAAGTTCTATACTCTCATGGAAGCTTTTTGGAGTTGTTTAGGGGCAAACTAACACCTTAAATGGTGTTTATGGTCCATTCCTGCCGTAAACTCAAGTTTACTCCCCAAATGGTAAGATTTTGGTGTTCGAAGTCCATTCCTGCAAGTCCAAAGGTCGTAACTAAGCACTAGAAGTGATTTGGAGGGGTTTGGGGGCTTCAAAACCCACTTTAAAGGAGTTTATGGTTTTTGGAGGGTTCCCAAACCGTAAACACATGTTCTTGATGGTTTTGGGTAGTTTAAACACAAATTTCATTGATAAACAAGCTTAGAAACATGTTAGGATAGATTACTTACCAAATTGAAGCTTGAAATGGATGATTTTGGCTCAATTTCGAGTTTTAGAGAGAGAGTGTTGAGAGAAAGTTATGAGGTGGTGGTAAAAAGCTAAACTTAAGTTCACTCATCCTTTATATAAGGCTTGAGTTTGTGGCCTGGTGGAAATCTACCTGATACTAACGTTAAACGGGACTTTTGGTCGTACCCGATTTAGTTGTTGTAACCTGACGTAGTTATAATTAAAACTTTTCGAAATAAATAACGAGATTATTTTCACGTGTTTCAAATGGGTTTGGACACTCACGTGGTCAAAATACAAGTCTTAATTTAAATGGCCTAATAAAAAATGTTAACGGAAAATTTTAAATACAAACGTTTTTATTGACGGAAATAGTTTACCGTGACGGAATGAATTACGGGTTGTCACATTATCCCCCCGTTAGAGGGAATTTCATCCCGAAATTTATAATTAAGATACAAATTGTATAATTGAAAAAGATGCGGATAGTTGTATCTTATCGAGTCTTCGCGCTCCCAAGTGAACTTGGGTTCTCGCATGGTATTCCAGCGAACCTTCACTTATCGGGATACGGCTTTGTTTCGTACGTTTAATCTCTCGATCTATGATTTCGATTGGTTCTTCCATGAGGTTCAGACCTTCATTGATATTGGTCTCAACAAAGGGGTTACTAGGGTTTCATCGGATAGGCACGTCTTGAGAATAGAGACGTGAAATACCGGATGGATGCTGCTAAGTTCTGAAGGTAGTTGGAGTTTGTAGGCTACGGGATCGATCCCAACGAGGATTTTGAAAGGTCCTATGTACCACGGGTTAACTTTTCTGCACTTTCCAAAGCGCATCGAGCCTTTTCGGGATAAGGCCTTCAACAGGACACAAACTCCAACAAAAGGGTACACCTTTCTTACACCTTTCTTGCATCCAACAAAAGGGTACACCTTTCGGGATAAGACGATTCTGGATGAATTCTGGATGAACTTGCGATAGTAGCCAGCAGGACCCAAGAATTGACGGATTTATGTGGGAGTCTGTGGTGCCGACTAATTCTCTATCGTCTGGATTTTGGACGGGTCCACGTGTATGCCTTCCTCGCTTACCACGTGGCCAAAGGAAAGTGGTTAGACTGAAGGGCATCACTACGATCTTGTAGTGACCATATGGAATATTGTCTTGGAAACATCATTCTCATGAACTCGAAGCTGACGGTACTCTGATCTAAGGTCTATCTTCGAGAAGTAACTGGCTCCAGGAATTAGGTCGACGCGAAACTTGACTTGACGTTCGGGAGAAATTCCCAGGAGCTCTTCGGAAAGGACATCATGAAAATTTCGAAATTCGGGGATGCTCTCAAGGTCTTTAACTTCCCATTTCTTGTTGATTACATGAACTAAGAATGTATGACACTCCTTTTGTAGAAGATTTTGAGCTTTGATGCACGAAATGATGCGAAGGCTGAAACTAAGTTTATTGCTGTAGATCCAAAGAGTTTGATCAGACGGGAGGTAGGGACGGATAGTTGTAACAAAGGATATCTACATGATTGGGACTCCACCAATCCATGTCCATAAGAACATCAAAGCTCTTGATGGTAACTAGTATTAGGTCAATGGGAAATGAATGATCGTTCAGGGTAAGGGTGCAGCGTTCTCTTTCTGACCGTTAGTTGTCTCGATGGTAAACGTTTCGGTTACTAGTTGAGGAATATGTTTATGAAGATGTTCGAATGAATAGCTAACAAATTTTCTTTCAGTACTAGAATTGAAAAGGGTTGCAAGCATAAGGGTTGTCGAAGAGGAATATACCTGTGGCAACGGTGGGATCAGCAGCTGCCTCATCTTGTCCCATAGCTAGGACTCTCCTGGTGTTGCCAGTTGTTGTTGCATTGGGGCAGTTTCTCTTATAATGCTCGACTTCGCCGTAACCATAGCAGGCCTAACTGATGCCCGCTCCGGAAGCTTGATTAGTTGGTGTTCTGCAGCTTCGCGCAAGGTGACCCTCCTGGTCACAGTTTTTACAAAACTTTTCTCGACAGGGACCGGGGATACGATGGTGGTAACTGCACCGGTTGCACCACGGAAGAATACCAACATGACCAGTGATAGGTGCTTGTGCTGAGGAACCGACGACAGAAACAGCAGCAAGGGTAGTGGCAGCATGGACTGCCACTATCTTCTGTTTCTTCTAGGACTCCTGTGAAGGCTAGCTCTTCTTCTTCTTCTTCCAAAACTTTCTTTTCTGACCACTTCTCTCTGTCGGATCAGGAGTGGTGGCTGCTTCCTCTAGGTCATCACTATGGTCGATCAGGATTTGCACTAGCCATTTGGCGCTGTCGTATATGTCTGGCTTTGCAGCCAAGACATTTCCCTTGGTTGGCTGGGTCAACCCCCATATGAACCTCTCAATCTTTTTGCTTTCCGGGGTAACCATTCCCGAACAAAGAAGTGCCAAATCATCGAATCTGGAAGTGTAAGCAGGGATATCAGAACCTTTCATCTTCAGGTTCCAGAGTTCATGCTCCAGCTTCTACATTTCGCCCCGAGGGCAGTACTCCGTGAGCAGAAGTTCCTTCATCACTTCCCAACCCATAGCATTGGCTACAAGTAGGGTTAAGGATTTGACTCGACCGTTCCACCAAGTCAGAGCTTTATCGATGAACGTGCAGGCGGTGAATTTCACCTTGTCGGATTCTGAAAAAGCGCAAATCTTGAAGATAGATTTGATTTTCTCTAACCACCGACTTAGGGAAATGATACCTCCTATGCCATCAAACAATATGGGTTTCGTGTTCATAAAGTCCTTGTAGGAACACTCCTTCCGGTGTCCCTGGTTACCATCCTGGTTTTGGGGTTGAGTACCACCTCCTTGCCCACCTAAACCACTGAGGTTCATTTATGATATGGTAGCAGCCACAGCAGCATTAACAACTGCTTGAAACATGACGGGATCAAATTGAGGAGGAGGTGGTGGCGGAGGAGGAGGATTGTTGTTCTTTGAGCTGGGTCTTTTCCTTGGAGGCATATTGATCTAAAATAGCCAGGAAAGAGAGGATCATAATTCCTCTGAATTGAATCAAGAGATATGGAACAAGAGATATCTCTTTACGACAAATATAAAGTTCTAATAAGCGATAAATTAAATCAGGAAAAAGCTATCAAAGTAGATAAACTATCGCTAAGGATGGAATGAGTAGCAGCACTCGGAATGAATGTCTACAATGTATTCGGCTTTGGCTAAAATACTCCTATAGTATTTTATGTTTCGCTGTGACTACGACTCATTATTTGGGTATTGGGTAAGTTTTAGGCATGTTGCACACCACAGTCACTCCCAAGCACATGTTGGCCGTGTCTCGAATGAATATAGTTGTTCAGGCTATATTGAACCTAGACACGACTACATAACTGCCAAGTTTTAACCGCAGCACACAACACCCAATTACTTATGTTTTGTTCTACTCGAGGTTACGGATTCTAACGATTATGTATACTTGTATACTTTTGAAAATACTTATATTTTAAAGTATACTTTTAGTTCAGAGCATTTCGGCCCCTTAGTGTTAATAGTCTTATACCATGTAAGGTTTGGTATACTAGTTTACTATAAACAAGGGCTCTGATACCAATCTATCACACCCAGTAAGCGTAGTAAACACAACCATTACATTACATAGAAATATTTACATTGTCTGAAAACAAAGTGTTTAAGAGTTATACATATATATCATATGGACAAAAGTTAAGATGAGTCTTCTATACGCTCCGTCTTCTCCAAAAGATCGTTATGTACCTATCTAATATGGACTTGAGAATACAAGCAGTTTGAAAATCATCATAAAGCTGGTGAGTTCATAAGCGGTTTATTTTCGTAAAAGAAATGGTTTCCTTTCATTTTCTGAAAAAGTCGTTATCCAAGAAAATCCCATATTTTCTTATAAGCAAAGTTTAGTTATCCGTTTGTTACACAGTCAAGTTATCCGGGTAGCATCTAAGGGTGTGTATGGATTGAATATGGAGTTCGCTCTTCAAGAGTAAACTTCTAATGGATTTTTCGGCCCCATGACCAACTCCCCATGAGTTTACGGCTGTAAACTCGTGGTAGGGTGTTCTTATATGCCTAATGGTCTTACAACTCTTGTGGGGTAATACTAGGCTTCGTTTTAAGGCATTGGAATGGAATTTGGACATCATAGTGACCATCTGAGGAATTTACGGCAGTAAACTACGAGTTTAGGGCCGTAAACTCTCATGTACCAATTCTTAATGTGTTTTGGTGCCCCTAGATTAATCACAATGCACAAAGGAAGGTTCTAGGGTTGATTCCATGGCTTAAGAAGTGATTGGGACTTGAATTGTCCTTGGAAAATGAGTTTACGGTCTATGAAGGTGTTCTTGGTGAGTTTACTACCTTCAACACATGAGTTTACGGCAGTATACTCATGTTTGTCCATGATTCATGTGATTTGGTGGTTGAAGGTTAAGCATGCTATGTTCTAGACCCATTCCTAAGCCATACAAGGTGTTAAGGGCACTTTAACACCCATTGGAGGAGTTTAAGGTCTAAGAAGAGGTGTTTATGGTCCAAGAATGTTCTTGGGCCGTAAACTAAAGTTTGACCCATTTGTGTATGTTTTGGTGCATCTCTTGAAGGATTATAAGGTTCTATACTCTCATGAAAGCTTGTTGGAGGTGTTTATGGGCAAACTAACACCTTAAATGGTGTTTATGGTCCATGAATGAGGGTTTACGGTCCAATCATGTTCTTGTGCCGTAAACTCAAGTTTACTCCACAAATGGTAAGATTTTGGTGTTCTAAGTCCATTCCTGCAAGTCCAAAGGTCTTAACTAAGCACTAGAAGTGATTTGGAGGGGTTTGGGGGTTTCAAAACCCTCTTTAAAGGAGTTTACGGTTTTTGGAGGGTTTCCAAACCATAAACACATGTTCTTGATGGTTTTGGGTAGTTTAAACACAAATTTCAATGATAAACAAGCTTAGAAACATGCTAGGATAGATTACTTACCAAATTGAAGCTTGAAAGGGATGATTTTGGCTCAATTTCGAGTTTTAGAGAGAGAGTGGTGAGAGAAAGTTATGAGGTGGTGGCAAAAAGCTAAATTGAAGTTCACTCATCCTTTATATAAGGCTTGATTTTGTGGCCCGGTGGAAATCTACCTGATACTAACCTTAAACGGGACTTTTGGTTGTACCCGATTTAGTTGTTGTAACCCGACGTGGTTATAATTAAAAATTTTCCAAATAAATAACGAGATTATTTTCACGCGTTTCTAATGGGTTTGGACACATACGAGGTCAAAATAAAAGTCTTAATTTAAACGACCTAATCAAAAGTGTTAACGGAAAACTTTAAATACAGACGTTTTTACTGACGGAAATAGTTTACCATGACGGAATAAATTACGGGTTGTCACAACACACACCACAACTGTAGTTTTATCCTGGGAGTTTTGTTCATATATTTTGATAGGATATTGACTTTAGTTTTGAATTAATACATTTACTATGGCATTTTGAGACATATGATTCATGGTCTTATTATATAACATTTGATATTATGGGTTTTAGTAATATTAAAATAAAAAATTTTAGTCATGATTTTTGGGTCGTTACAAGTTGGTATTAGAGCCTTTGTTTGAGGGATTCAAGCACACTCTCGGGTGTGTCTGAACTAAAACTAAGGAATTGGTATAGAAATTTTAAAAAGGAAAACCAATTTTTGGTAATAAGGCGTTTGAGAAAAGAAAAGAGTTTTAGAAAAAGCAAAGAGGACTTTTAGAAAGAAAAGAACTTTGAAAATAGAAAGGTGTAGTGCATGCAATCAGCAGAGCTCAAGTAAATACTCCCAAATTACCCATACAAGTTTGTGTTATGATTATCAGTTTCAGTTCCAGTAGAACATCATGCTAGAATAGGACCGAGGATCTAGGGATGACGCCTTATGTGCCTGGTATATATATGTGTTTCAATTTTATGAGAATTGCATGCTAGTATTGAGTAGACAGTAGTAGGATAGCTAGTTTAGGTTATGCCTGATAGTATGAGCTTAGCATTGTATGCTAGTACAATTTCTTGAGATGAGGATAGAATTGCTTGAGTAGTTTCTTGTGTCTGAATGTTGCTTGCTTTGTGCTTAATGGGACTCCGAGTGATGGGAGTTAGCCATTAGGTGAATACAACAAGTCACACGTAATCAGGGTTGAATAATCTTAGAGTATTAGATTTGACCCTATTGCACAGCTCTCGTTTGAGTCTAACCGTTGTATGGGATGAGTCCCTTACTTGAAGGATTATCTGAGCCTCGTTACATGTGATGGTATTCAGGTGATGGCTAACTGGAATTACAAGGAGGCCTTCAGCGGTTGAGCACTGGTTTGGGTAGAGTAAGAGATTTCCCTAGGGCAAGCCAAGGATCAGAGTAGCATAGATCAGTAGCAGTAGAAGGGACTTGATTGAGTTAAGGTAACTCTTGAGGAAAGTACGGGTAGATGTGGAAGGTAGTATGGGCCCGTACTACTGCAAGCAGAGGATTCGTACTCGATTCAAGAGAGGCCAAGACGAAAAGGGAATGGTAGAGTATATGTGAGATCCCTCAGTAGCAATGAGTATTCTGACAGTTATTGTGAGATGCTTTCAACATGGTGACGTTGCGCAAGATATCAGTTGGCAGTTCAGGTGTCGGGGAGGGATCTAGCTCAGGCTCTAGAGTCGAACATTTTGATGATCAGATGAGAGATGTCATTTCCGCAGAGATTATGCGCAACATCATTGATCAGACTCCTGTAATATCCGTTTCAGTTAGGGAGGCCATCGTGGAGCTTCTGGACAATCGTCTTGAGGCCTGTAGGGCCGGGATAGTTTCATGGAAGTTTGGGGCTCATCTAGAGCCCGATTTTTATGGATCCCAGGGAGCTATCGGGGAGGGGAATCCCATTTGCAGCTCTTGCCATCAAGAGATGGGAGTGAGTGGGGCACCCTGTCACCAGGAGCGTCCTTTGTATGATTGGGTCGTTACAAAGGTTTCACGAGTCATTCGCAAGGAGCTACCCGACCTTGTTGAGAGGGTCACTGATAGGTTGACCGACAAACTCCTGGATCATTCAACGGTTTTTCAGACAATTGATGGGGACGATGGGGTAGCGCAGGAGCGAGGGATTGATCGGGAGTCAAAAAGGAAGAGGAAACCGGATGAGGTTCAATGGCCCTCCGGTTCGGGTAAAAAACCAAAGGGCCGAGTTCGAGATCGAGAGACTTCCAGGGCCACAGTCGATGCGGGAAGTGTGGCAGGACGCATAGGGGTGCATGTAGGAGTAGTAGAGGTGGTAATCCTGGCTGTTTCAAGTGCGGCTAGTCTGGTCATTTTAGCCGAGATTGTACTACTACCATCGCTCATGGGCTTGACCCAATATGTTTTTGTTGCAGTCATAGGGGCCACAAGAAGGCCCACTGTCCGAGTTTATATACAGCAGGGCAAATCCCAGTTCTTACCCCTAGGACATCAAGAACCACCAGCAGACATCAGGTTCGGGTAAGGGCACCCATGGCTCAGAGTAGAGTATTCTGGTTGATTTCAACAAGGATTCGAGCAGCACTGGATGTTGGGGGTACGTATCTTTTACCTTAATGTCAATTATGATTTATGATGTCGTTGTTATGTTACTGTGTCGATTTAGTAAGTACTTATATTGGAATATTATATTACCTATTTGGGACTGACTTATATGTCATCTAAATACCTTGGAATCTAGAATGATAGTTGAGGACGTTCCCTGTAAAGTAGGTCACTTTGGATGCAGTAATTGTAGCAAGTGTGAGTGGGACTCGGTGGTGTCCCGCTATTTTTGGGAAGGTTTTAGTTGTGTATAGATCAGTTATATTTCCAACAATGGTAAGCTTGAGTTCCCAGTGGAGTAACCAGAGGACAATATGATAGTAGTTCGAAGATGTTCCCCCTTAAGCGCAGGTTATCCAGATGCAGTCACTGAAGCAGGAACAATCGGGGATTTAAAGGTGCTTAATTAGTCGACAAGATTGGTTTACGTCTGATGAAGGGTTAGTTGAAGTGCCAGCAGAGATAAACATTGGTTGTCAGCGGATGGACCCCTTTAGATAATAGGAAGGATGGGGAATCCTTTTCAAGCTGTGAGTTGTAAGAATTAGCCGGACAAAAGTGGGGGAGAACCCTTCATGAATTCATGGTCAGCAGTATGCTTAACTTACAAAGGGTTGGTAATCTTGTGTAGGAAGGGAAAGTAGCCCGAAGGGTCTAGTGGGTTTAGGAGTTCAGGAGTTGGGAGTTTGGAAAACTTCCCAATGTCGGTTTCATCTATTAGGGATTAGTAGACGATTGGTTTGGAAAACCAAGCTGAAGAATTTCTTGATAGAAAGCAAGTGTAGCAAGGATGTAAGACTACCAGATAGCTGTAGCATTGGATGACTGAGGGCTGGTTTTGGAAATCGGTTTGGGGGATTGCTAGCAGGACTCGGGTGAGTCAGGGTTCCCTTGGAATAATAGTTAGTGATAGAGTCATCAGGGAGAGTGTTGTAAGTCTACGGGTTTAGTCGTAGGATTCACTAGCAGCCAGATAGTATTAGAGTGTTGTAAGTCTGCTGGTGTAGCCGTAGCATTCACTAGCAGCCAGATAGTATTAGAGTGTTGTAAGTCTGCGGGTGTAGCCGTAGCATTCCCTAGCAGCCAAATAGTATTAGAGTGTTGTAAGTTTGTGGGTGTAGTCGTAGCATTCACTAGCAGCCAGATAGTATTAGAGTGTTGTAAGTCTGCGGGTGTAGCAGTAGCATTCCCTAGCAGCCAGATAGTATTAGAGTGTTGTAAGTGTACGGGTGTAGCCATATCATTCCCTAGAAGCCAGATAGTATTAGAGTGTTGTAAGTCTGCGAGTGTAGCCATAACATTCACTAGCAACCAGATATTGATAAAGTGTTGTAAGTCTGCGGGTGTAGCCATAGCATCCACCAGGTTGGTAGATAGCGTGAGCATGTTGTTAGGACGTGGAAGGAACATTAGCTCCTAGTTCGGGCGTAGCAGTAAGGATGTGGAAATCCACGAAGTGCATTTCGAAATTATATGGATGGATTAGACCTAGTTGAGCCAAAGATAAGACTATAGGCATGTCACTGCAGTTTTGAGATCGAGGAAGCAATGGATTGCTTCAAGTTACTTGTTATATAAGGCTACAATTGGTCATGTAGCAATCACGTTTAGCCACGATTTGGTAACATCAGGATTCGACGCTCGGACCCAATCGGTTGGATCAGGCAGATGTTAGAGCCTCAGTGACATGGTAACTATTGGCAACTAGTTCCAAAGAAGGATTTTGTTCGGAAGTCATGGGAGGTGACTAAAACAGGGAGTCCTCTGGCCCCGCAGCCGGGTTGGAACCCGATATTTTAGATGACTACCGAAGGAATTGAGACTAGGATGTTCTCGAGAGATGTTGGAAAGCAGCCATGTAACAACATGTTGTTTCAGGCAGTCAATATTCAGGCAGTTCAATGTTTCAGGAGTCAGTGATTCAGGCACTCAGTGTTCCAACATTTCATTGTCTTAGGCAGTCAGTGTTTCAGGCAGTTAGTGTTTAGGCAGTTCAGTGTTTCAGGCGGTCAGTGTTCCAGGCCGTTCAGTGCTTTTAGGAAGTTCAGTGTTTTCAGATAGTTTTGGGTCTCCAGCAGTAATGGTATTTTGGATTTTCATGGATAGCTTGTGGAGTGGCAAGTCAGTCATAGCACAATTATCTAAGTTATCGCCAAGTATAAGTGAATCACTGGGATAAGTGGATATGTGGATTCTGTTGTTCTTGTGGGAACCTGGGTAGTTAGCATGAAAGGAATGCATTCAAGAATAGGACGGCATGAGTTCCAACCTTGCAAGTTGCTCGGGTTAACCACATATATGGAAAAAGGGAGGATAGTTTGGCACTGGGAGAAGACCGAGTGAATTATTGTGGTATCTAATTTTCACTAGTCACAAAAGTGTGTTCCTGTAGGGAAAGGGACCGTATCATCGGGTGATACTTGGTTGTTATGTGTTGGCATTGAGGCCGGTGGTCGGCATGGAGTTTTGGCAAGGATGCCACGCGAGAAGAAGTTATTTTAAAAAGGGGTGCAGTGGTAGGGTCTGGAAGAACCTGAGTTATTTGGGAATTCGGAGTCTGCAGTGCAAGTGATTAGTTCGGAAGCGTATACTGAAAATATATTTTTAGTAATGTTCTTAAGAAGATTATTTTAGATTCTGTCGCATGGTCAGTTATATCGATTGGATGATTTTGTTAAAGATATATGTATTCAATTTGAAAAGATGTAAACTAATAAGACACAAAATATATTTTTGGTATTGTGAAGATTTAGATTGTGCAATATATTTGTTGAATGATATGAATTATGAAGATGTAATGTCATTGGGGTAGTGACAACATGTTGACTACACAAACTTTGTTTACATTGAATCAAAAGATTATCACACAAATAAAACAAACAAAAACAATGATGTAATAATATTTTATACAATGGTTATGTCACTTCAACAATAATAGATTTTCTTGCCTAATGATGATAATCATAATAATAATAATGTATATATAGAAATGTTTTTAAAACAAATTAGTATTCGGGAAATGATATCACGTCCACACCCTATTTTTTTAAAAATATCTTCAGAACCCCTTTTAATATTAAAATATAATTGAACATATTTTTTTCATTTTTTAAATATATTTTACTTAGTAATCATCGCTTAAAACATACTTGATTTAAATCTGTTTTTTTTTTTTCCATTATTACAATACTTGTTACTAAATTTAATTGTGTATGTATATTTTTATGGGGATGAAGGTCTTTCACGCCTAGAATTGACAAGTTGACAACAGATAACACAACACACTGTACAATGCACACCTAGGTAATTATCGCATATTAGGTAATTGCTTAAATACTATTAAGTTTTAATTAATTTGAACTTTAAAATTTTAAAAACATGTATATACTTTCTAGACTATAATAAGAATTATATTATTTATTTATTATATATTTCTATATTTCAATTATGTTAATTCAATTTTATAGACGTAATTATGAATGTTGAGGATATATAGACATAATTACAATACACAACTAGGCAGCTAACTTGAAACTATTCATCGGAAAGAGTTGGCTATCTGACACAAAACAACCCATCAAAAAACTGAAACGAACTAATTCACATGAAAATTATAATAATAACCACCGCATGGAAACTATCGGTCAAAATGAACTATCAAACATAAAGAAGAGAATGACCGAGATCAATGACATGGAAGGGCAAATGGATTGCCATAATTTAATCAAGTCCGCCAACTAGCTATTAGATCAAACAGAGCGAAAACACGCCCCACATAAACATATTCTATAAACCCTGATCACTTTCTCAGATACTCTATCTCAATCATGGTTTCTGTCTTCCGTTTTCAACCCTTCTCCTACACCCGGCAATGGTGCCGTCACCATCATCCATCATTACAACTAAACCTTCCCCCGCCATCTGCATCTTCATCACCTGTTTCGATCACCGTTGAAATATTTGAAACCGTAGAAATCGTCGTCATAAGTTCTCTCAAATCCGCCGCCATGACAACAGATGCCACCCCCATTGGAAAATCGATAACTAGAGAGTCATCGTAGATCCACCATTAGACTACAATCTTAACATTATTCGTTAAATGAAACTAATTGTCGTCAGCTACTAGATACATAGTAATAGAAGGAAATTAATATTTGCTACCCGTCTAGAGACAACTGATCACCAAAAGGAACGAATCGTCGAAATGAAACAAGTCGAAAGAAAACAATTTGACGACCACCAAAATGACACTAATTTTCGATCGGAAACTAATTGTCGGTGTGAAACAAATCGTCGTCGCCGCATCACGCGGTTACGCTATTAGTGTATATATATATATATATATATATATATATATATATATATATATATATATTATATATAGAGAGAGAGAGACAGAAAAGATTTTTCGAACGCAACACCATCATTAGACTCCTATATCTATGTCTAGGTCAGATAAGTCTCAAAGTTTAATGAGCTTTTTCTTTTAAAATGCACATATATATATATATACATATTTTGTACTTTTTTTTCAAATTTTTTGAAAACCAACATAACCACAAGACTTTAAGGACAATGTTTAAAAATTGTACAGCTTGAAAATGTCAAAAAAATACAAAAATAAATAAAAAAAATAATTAAAAAAAAATTTAAAACTATAATTGTGCATATATGGGTAAGTGATTCATATTTGGAAGTGCATATGTGCACATTTCAACAAAAGAAAATATTTGTTAAATCCTTTTTACCCAAATGTAGCTTAGATGCAACTTTATAAGTTTAATGTTGGTGTTAGTTTCAAAAAAATGTTATATAAATTATGAGTTCTCATGTTTTATGGCAAATATTGGTTCTTAAACAAACTTCTCTCCCCCTCTCTCTCTTTGTATATATATATATATATATATATATATATATATATATATATATATATATATATATATATATATATATATATATATATATATATATATATATATATATATACACACAAAAAGAGAGCGGAGAAAAGTTTATTTAAAAACCAATATATATATATATATATATATATATATATATTGTGTTGTTTGCGTTTATTAGTTTGTATGGTTTTTGTTAAGAACAATTTTTGATGGAAAAAATAAAATGAATACATAAGATATATTCTTCAAGAATATGCATTGCTAACTCGTTGTAAATAGCTTTCGTTATGTTTTTTTTTTTTTAATAATTATGTGGATGTTAAACTTATTTTATGATAAAAGTAAGAAATAATGAGAAGGCATATCATATATTCTTAAAGAATTTCAATATTTATATACGTATTTTTCAGAGAAGAAGGTTGAATGTATAACAGTTTTTCGGTACGTATACTTTTGTTAATAAAAAATTATAGAAAAGAAAATTCAATTATATAATGTTTTGTGGTTACTTTGGTAAAAGTAATTTTCTTCATATTGTTTATGAATTATGCAATGTAACATTTATTGTTTGTTAAAAGTAAGAAAAATAAGAAGGCACGTCCCATATTCTTAAATAATTTATAATGTAATTGTTACTTTAATATGAATATACAATTTTTCTAAAAAACTAAAGATTTAAGGTAAAAGGCAATAAAGAGGGGATGTGTAAATTGATACATGATATGGGGAATTTCCATAAATATATAAATGTAATACTTTGTTATTAAGTTAATATTATACAATTTTTCTAATTTGTTCAAAGTTTATACATGAACTTAACACTCTCTCTCTCTATATATATATATATATATATATATATATATATATATATATATATATATATATATATATATATATATATATATATATATATATATATATATATATATATATATATATATATATATATATATATATATAGAGAGTGTTAAGTTCATATATAAACAATAAATGTTACATTGCATAATTCATAAACAATATGAGATGTGCCTTTTTATTTTTCTTACTTTTAACAAACAATAAATGTTACATTACATAATTCATAAACAATATTAAAACTTACGTTTACCAAAGTAACCACAAAATATTATATAATGGAATTTTATTTTCCATAAACTTTTATTAACAAAAATATACAAACAGAAAAACCGTTATACATTCAACCTTCTTCTATGAAAATACGTATATAAATATTGAAATTCTTTAAGAGTATATGATATGCCTTCTCATTATTTCTTACTTTTATCATGAAATAATTTTGACATCCACATAATTATTAAAAAAACATAACGAAAGCTATTTATAATGACTTATCAATGCATATTCTTGAAGAATATATCTTATGTACTTATTTTATTTTTTCCTTCAAAAGTTGTTCTTAACGAAAACCATACAAACTAGTAAACTCAAACAACACAACATTAAAAGACATAAAACTGATTCGATTATGTACATGAATCGGTTTCTATCAAAACATCACATAATTTTCAAAAAAAAAAATCAAATACTTCAAGAATGATGTTTTATTCTTCAAGAATACATGATTCTAACAAAATTTATGAATAACAACAACCCTAATCGGTTCAGTCATAATTAAATGTTAAAAATAATTCAAATCCTTAAAATTTATTGTATAAATACACGAACCATTCAGAAATAACGAAGACAAAAAATAGTTACATTAATTATATGGTTCCATACTTTAAGAATATGAAAAATGAATGTGTCGATTCTTCAGTATATACTGATTTCATTATTCTTGGCTTGCTAATCATTTGCTTCACATAATTAGACCATCAGCACACCTTCCTATATATTTGAAATGATAGATAATGGATTGAAAAAAAGATAGAAGTACTTATATTAATCAATCATTCCTAATTTAAATTTATGCAGAATGACATAACAAACATTATGCACAACTTTATCACTCAATTTATTTAAAAATTTATAAAAAAAATAATTAACTTACCCTACATTCTTATACATTAGATTTTCAAATCTAACGGTCCACATTAAGTCATACACTCACACTATACTTAAGTTTCACATTTAATCATATAATTATATATATATATATATATATATATATATATATATATATATATATATATATATACTATGTCGTTTTGCATCATATATATGCATTATATTCATACAAAGTTCTTTAACTTCAACCCGTAAATTTATTTACTTTAAAGATTTTTGAAATTTCACAATTATCATCATCTTTTATCACATTTTTCTATCAAACAGCTACCAGACTATATATATATATATATATATATATATATATATATATATATATATATATATAATAGTTGCAAATGAAAATTATATAAGACGAAAATAATGGTGAAATTTCTAAAACTCTTCAAAATAAGTCAATTTATGAGTTGAATTTTAAGAACTTCGCATGATTACAATCCATATATGATATAAAACAACATAGTATGAAAGGTTTGAGTGCCTAGGCTTATATACCTTCTAGGGTACATATATATATATATATATATATATATATATATATATATATATATATATATATATATATATATATATATATATATATATAGATGATTAAGTTTTGTTTAAAATTCTCTAAGAAAGTTATGAGTTCTAATAAGTATGATTCAGAGTCAAAACTAGTGTTTGGTTCGATTAGCGTAAAACGCCACTACTACAAAAAAGCAAATAAGACCCGCCATATAGGACCCGGTTTTTGGAAAAAACGGGTCTCATTTCGTAAAAACCGGGTTTTATAAATGGCATGCTTATATGACTCGATTTCTAACAAATAACCGGGATTTATATCCTACTTAGATAACCCGGTTTCTGCTGCTACAACTGGGACTTTTATCCCTACAATTATAAGAACCAGTTTCTAGCATACAACCGAGTTCAATGATTGTTAGATACAAATTATAAAAGGGTTATAGCACCCGTTTTTCAACAAACGACTTTTCTGTCTAGTAGTGTACTCGAGCCAATCTGTTGTATAGAATATGAAACCGAAACTAAAATGATATAATAGCTTGAAGCTCAAACTCAATTGAGCTGTAATTCTTGCGTTCAAGTGCATTCAAGTAATTTGCAATTTCAAGATTGTATTGATTGTATATTAATAAATGAGAATATATATTTTATTTCCATTGAAATGAAATACGATTATCATTTAACATAGATTTAAACAGAAACATAACTAGATTAGGCTTGCATTTAAACTCCATTAATCAAATAGAAAATCATGAAATACTTTATATACGACCAACCAGTATCATTGATCCTTGCTCTTTAGATATTGTGGCTACGGAACCTTTTAGAAATAGATGAAGAATTGATAGTGTTTACACGTCTTCGATTTATCCCTTTCTTAGTATCAAACCAGTTAGAGATTGAACTAATTCAAATATAGGATGATGGGGTAAAATAAAGGGGTTATGTGTGTGTGTGTGTATATATATATATATATATATATATATAGAGAGAGAGAGAGAGAGAGATTTGGAGGGAATGCAAAGTTAATTTGGGAAACATAAATCAAGTGGCGGGAATGATAAATTGGTTTTGGAGGGAAATAAAAAGTATTATTTATTTATTTATTTGACATATTGAATAAAATAATTTTAAGACATCAATTATTAAATTATTTCTCAAATATGAGTTAGTGATACTAATTATTTTGTTACTTTATTTTAAGTTATTAAGTTTTGATTTTTTTTTATTGAAACTAGTGAATATATTTTTCCTTTGATGTATGATATGACTTTTTTTTTTATGTTGAAATTGACTAAATTATAAAATATAAAAATAGAGTAAATTGAAAAAATGTTTGTATGGTTTTTTTTTCAGTTTGCAAGCTTGGTTTAAGGTAACGTTTGAGTTTTAAAATGTTTTTAAAGGAATTGAACTTTGTCAAGATCCACAGTTCCATATTCTATTTGGGTTGTAGGAAATTGAATTTGAATCCAATTTCAAATTGAGTTTAGCTGGTAAGAGATTAGGAGGTGGCGAAGGTAGTCGTGGTGGCGATGGGGGTGATGGTGGTGGTGGAGGTGGAGGTAGCAATGATGGCGGCAACGTAGGTAATGGGTGATGGCGTAGATGGTGGTGATGAAAAGAGCAAGGGTAGTTTCATAATTTTTCACTTCCCTTCTTGAATTGTAAGTAATTCCTTCCTCCTATTGATTTAATGAGTTTTTCCTCGTCGATAAAACAGTTTTATAAAGCTTTAGTTTCTCAATAAGGGTTTTCGGACAATAAAGCCAACTAGTTTTTAATAATCTGTAACACCCGTATCTTCAGGTATAATTCTTAATGTTTAAATTGTTATTTTTTTCATTTTGATGTCCTATGTTGAGTGTGGGATATGTTGAGTGTAGGTGGAAGATCTCATGCGGGGTTTAATGATCTACATTGAGCATAGGTTTAGCAACGCCGAGCGTAGGTGTGCTGCACCAAAACCCTAGTTCTTAGGGTTGTGATTCATATTTGAAGACTCTAACTCCTTAAATCCCTCTACATGCTCAACCTCCACCATCTCGATCAGTCATCTCGAAAGCCTAGCCATCTTGTTAAAGTTTTGAGACCTTAGTGTGGTTTTTGTACATCTTTAAAGGAATAGTGATGTGTTTTGAGCATTGCAACAATCTTATGGTGCACATGCAAACCCTAAAGCTTAGATCTAGCTTTTCTATTTGTACATGCGATAATTGTCCAGGACTTGCAAACCCTATTCTAGCATACAATAAAAAATAGAAACCTATAACTAAAACCAAGTTAGATTATTACCTTTGATCGTAGCTTCAAGATCTTGAGCTTTTGAGAACCTTAGATCCCCAAATGTTGTGCCTCTAGTAGATCACAAACACCAAAGCAATTGGAGAATCTTAGAATAGAGAGAGGAGGCAAAAATTCGGCTCTTAGAACTCTTAGGATTGTGGTAGGCAAATTTTGGTAGCCAAGAGGGTCTTTATATAGGTGAGGAGTTAGGGTTTCAGTCAAATACTTATCCGGTTTCTTAGGCTCTAAGCAGCCTATAAGAATCTTTCAGAAACCTACCTTGGATAAAATCTTATGACCTGTCCATAAGGATTTCGTCCACTCTATCCGTTAGGGTTTCCTCAGCCCACTTTGCAATTATCTTATAATTATAGTATTAGTCCCCTTAATTTAATTAATCTCTTTTGATCACAAAATTAATTATAAATTAATTTTTGACAAATATTAATTAAACAATATGATTTCTCTTTTAATATATTATTCACATAATATATTAATAAATCACTTTCATCCTTTATCTCCATTATTCATTCAATCAAGTTGCTTTGGTGAACGCAATCCAAAAGGACCATGCTACTATCGGGTCAAGTATATACCAAATATAGTTATGGACTTAGACACCTAGTCCAACAAAGAGTTCATTAGAGAATCACTATGGAGCTCCATGCTTTGTAGATCCGGATTTTCCATATCATAATCCACCTACAAAAGGTATAAAGCTTCCATCTTGATGATTATTCTTGTTAGATCTAGTTTAGTCATGAGTTTTGTGCTTTTGTCCCCATAACCTTGGTCTCTGTGGGTATGAGCTTGTAAATGTTGCATTTCAGGTATTCCTATTTTTCCCTCAAACTTAAAAGTTTTTGCATTTGGGTCCTTGATCAGTACGTTGGGCGTACGCTAGGCGTTCAGGGCCAAAAAAGTTGGTCGTGGAGGCATCCATGTATGTTAAGCGTACAACTACCTGTGATAAACCTTAATTTTTAGGGTTTGAGCCATGTTCAAACACTTTAAGTTGCTCTTGGACCATCATCTGAGCAGCCTCCATCCCTCTAAACACTGAAAACGAAACCCAAGCTTCCATTTGAGTGTTTGTGAGGCATTGTTGTGATATTGTGGTGTTTTTGGGTACCTTGACGAAGGTGAAGCTTGGTGGTGAAACATTGGTGGAGTTTAAGGGTTTTGAGCACTCTAACAACCTTATGGTGCACATGCAACCCTAGATTCTTTGGATTTAAGTTTTCTCTATTATACATGCAACTTGATTTTCCAAAGCATACATCCTAACTAGCATACAATTTGACAATTGAACAATTCAACTAATTAGATAACTTACCTTTTAGTAGGACTTGTAGTTCTTGGCCTTCAAAAGCTTTAGCACCTCAAGTGTGATGCCTCCAATGTGTCACAAAAACCAAATGCAAGAGGAGACTTAAGATAAGTGACTAGATAGCATAAAATCGGTTATGACTCTTCACCATGAACACATCGACCAATTTTACAGCTAAGGTACTCCTTTTATGGTGTGGAAAAGACTAGAGTTACATCCATGCAAACCTTAATGCACCATGACCTTTCATATTACTTAGACTCCATGGGTTAAACCTCCATGAACTTGAAGATCCTGATTCTTCATCAACTTTGCAAGATTTATAAGGCATAAAGCTTCTACCTTGATAACTCCATTTGCTAGATCTAGTTTAGGGATTTGTTTTGGTATATCTTTGCCCCATAAGTCCTCTTTGTGAGTCTAAGGGCTAGGAAAGCTAGATCTTAATCTCTCTAATGCTCATTGTGCACAGAAACACTATCTTGATGTGTTATATTGGACCATGCAAGAGTTAGGGCTCTTATTATGGGTCTTAATGGTAAAAAAAAGTATTGGGTCCCATTAAGTAGTGCAAAAATGTAAAGTTGATAACTTTGCGTGTTAAGACATTAAAAGGATGTAGATCCGAATTTTGGGCATTAAGAACTTAAGTGCTTAAGTCAAAAAATGAGGATTGGCCCTCTAGGCAAGATCCGATGTGTTATATTGGACCATGCAAGAGTTAGGGCTCTTATTATGGGTCTTAATGGTAAAAACAAGTATTGGGTCCCATTAAGTAGTGCAAAAATGTAAAGTTGATAACTTTGCGTGTTAAGACATTAAAAGGATGTAGATCCGAATTTTGGGCATTAAGAACATAAGTGCTTCAGTAAAAAATGAGGATTGGCCCTCTAGGCAAGATCCGATGTGTTATATTGATGTGTTATATTGGACCATGCAAGAGTTAGGGCTCTTATTATGGGTCTTAATGGTAAAAACAAGTATTGGGTCCCATTAAGTAGTGCAAAACTGTAAAGCTGATAACTTTGTGTGTTAAGACATTAAAAGGATGTAGATCCGAATTTTGGGCATTAAGAACTTAAGTGCTTAAGTCAAAAAATGAGGATTGGCCCTCTAGGCAAGATCCGATGTCAGGGCAGGGGCCTGGTGGATTTCGGGCGAGGCCTGATGATGTATGTATGGTATGTGGTATTTTTTTTTTTTTTTTGGGGGGGGGGGGGAACTCACTAAGCTTCGTGCTTACGGTTTATTTTTATGGTTTCAGGTACTTACGGTTTGAAAGGGACGGGCATGGTGTGATTACAACACATCCACCCATGTTTCCGCACATTGTAATTTTAGGATTATACTCTAATATCTGTTTTCACTTGACATGCTTTTGAATGGTTGATAAAAATAATTGGTGTTTATATTTGGAATTAAAAATGAATTTTTACCTTATGATTGTTGGGTCGTTAAAAATTTATTATTGTATTACATGATTAATAAATTAATTGGAAATAAATTAAATTAATTAATAATTGGTCCTAATTAATGTGGACTTAATTTGAGATCAATTATAATTAATTAAAAATGCAAGGACTCTTTGTAATTGCTTAATAGTTGAGCCAAAAAATTGTTTTAGAAACCTCATCCATTAGATGGGTTTGGAGTGCCTTGCAAGGCAATCCATAATGCTCCATTTAATAAAATGAAAATAGGTAACTATTAGGATTTGAGATAATTGTAACACCCTATTTCGAGTTGTTTCATAATTTGGGGTCATAACCCAAAGATCAAATATCATAAGGATTTGAGCTTTGGGGAAAGAGATGTTTAGACTCATTTGAATGTGGGTAGTGTAGATTATGTGATTAATGAGTTTAGTTTAAACCCATTTGCTAAATTAGCATTCACTATAAGAAATCTGATGAATAATTATGAAAATTGTTTCGAAATAAAATTTCATAGCTAAATTACTACAAACATTGCTACAAAATGAAATTTCGTACCTAAATTACGAATAGATACGAAATTGACTATGTAATATGATTATGTAGCTATTCGGCTACCGAATTATCTACATAGTCCGATTGTGTATAATCAAATTTTATAACTATCCAACTACTAATTTGACTACAAAATCAAATTCCATAGATATCCAACAATGAAATTGACTAAGTAATCACAATATTTAGCTATTTGTCTAATTAAAAAAAATTAAAAATTTTGATAAAAACTTCTAGCTTAAAATTTATAGAAAATAGCTTCTAAATAAAATTATGTAAATAATAAAAGTTAATGTACATAGATGTATATCTTGAAAGTTACAAAAAAAAAAACAATATCTTAATAAAAACTTATACAAAAAAATTATGAAAAATTTATCTCAAAAATAAGGCTTTAAAAAATTTAAACTATTTTCAACACCCTCCAATAAAAATTTGAACTACCCGTAAATTTTTTGAACTCCCTCCAAATTCTCCCTCCTTCCTCATTTTAGCCCTATTTTAGGTTTCCCCAAATAATTATAAATATGAGTGAAAACCTACCTCCGAACTCCCAAACAATCAACTGCCTTTAACTGCTTTTTAATTTTTATATTATTCTTTATTTGATTTATAATCCATGTACCAATATATTAGATTTATAATCCATCTTGTATAACAAAGCCATAGAAATGAGAAACCTCACAGAAAAAACCAATTCAAAACCTTTATTAGTGACCCTAAAGTCCCGAAATCTCACACATGTCATTGGAATTGATTTTTTCGATATATTTTTGCAGGTTTTTGGATATACAATTATAGTTTTTATTAGCTTAAACAACATTCAGGTGCATCAAGGGTTTTTTTTTTCCGAATCTATTGTGGTTTAATTTCGTTCCTCATACTTGCATCCTATGATTATTTTATTGATTTATGCAATGTGCTGAACTTATTTACTTGTAATATCTTGTGTACTTTTTTTTAGGCAACATCCATCGAAGTGTCTTCAATGCATCAACATTTGAGGTTTCAAGGCCTACTTTATATGAAGGTGGGATATGGTCTTGTTTGGGATCTTTTTGGGGTTGTCCTTTCATCTAGACGGTTAACTACTGCGGGAGATGAGAGCACCAATGTGCATCAATAAACAATCTTTGGCTATCTCTGGCTTAATGACATTTACCTTTCAGTTACCCTCTCGTTCTCTAGATTATTAGGAAAATCACACCAATTGCTACTTTTGTATTACTTGTTAGTGTAATCCCATACTAGTTGCAAACGAAATGTACTTTGCTTGGATGTGTCCATGCTCATTTTCAAGGAATCATAATTCATATATTTTGCTTTTGTCGTCCATCAGTGATTTTCTTTTGATGATCCATCTTTCATTTGTGCTTGTAATCTATGTTGTTTGTTTATAGATATCATTTCAAATTGACATCAAGGGCTGTTTGTCATTTCTATGGCTTTGTTATACAAGATGGATTATAAATCTAATATATTGGTACATGGATTATAAATCAAATAAAGAATAATATAAAAATTAAAAAGCAGTTAAAGGCCCGGTTGTATACATAAGAACTGGGTTGTTTAATCGGCCAACATATCATCTGAGCTGTATAAAAGAACTCGGTTCTTTGGTTGAGAACCGAATTATATGATTGTACAAAAGCCTGCATGCTAAGAATTAAAGGACCCGTTTCCTTTATAGAAACCGAGATATATTACATTAATAGGGACCGGTTTACCAACCGGGTTTTATTAGGATTTTCACATAACACTCGCCCCATAAAAGACCCGGTTGTAAACCGGGTTATATTAAGCTTTTAACCGGGTTTTTTAATCTATTTTGTAGTAGTGCGCGTAGAAAAAGATGTAAGTCGCGGTGTCGGACCACAATCATCGTTGGGATGACTCCACTCTATTCATCATTATTAAAACAAGTAAGCTTTCTTATGAAATCTTGAAACTAAATAAGTCAAAATAAGTAGGCTTTCACGCATATTATCCAAAAACTACATTCTTGGTAAAAGTATGAATGAAGAACTAGATTATCATAATAATCAAATAAATTCTATCGAATAAACTATTAATGGCATAGAACAAAGTTTAAATAATTGGACAATACCGAAAACAAATATAAATAGAATATATAAATAGGAACTTTCGATTATTTCCAAAGTTAATTAAAATTACCGAACAAACTGTTTCTATTGGTCAAAACCAAAAAAAAAAAAAAAAAAAAATTAATCTATTATCACTTAATTCTATTTTAGAACATAGAAAAAAATATAAATTTCTTCATATCGGTTTAGTACAAATTATTATTAAATATTTATTTAGAATTGGTATTTATGCACATGTTCTCCTAATTTTAAAAGATAAAAAGTATAAAAAATTTCAAAATTTTATTTTAGCTATGGTAGAAACAAATATTACTAACGTACCAATTTATTTTAACTGTTATCCTAATTTATTGTAGGATTATTCAATAAAAATATATTAGATACCTTAGTTTTAATAGTAAAAACAAAAAAATAGAATTTAAAGATAATACCAAGCATGTAGCAATAATCTATCGTGTTTGTTATAAACCCATGAAAACAACGTTAGTACCAAAAACCCTTCTATCAAGCCCAAGAAATAAAAACAATTATTTTTTAAGCAAACACTAACCATACTAAGGTTTATATGTCTAAAAGACTTAAATGGTAGGAAATTACTCAATCATGTAATTGGAATTTACAAAACGTTATTGAACCGAATTCTTTAAAACAAATTTCTAATATTATTGAACATAATGATGGATCAGTTGATATAAAATTTTCTTCAATAATTTTTTTATCATCACGATTTTCAACAAGTTCAATTCCAGAAGTCGGCACATCAAAACCTTCATTTTCAGAATAAAAATCTTTAAAACTAAAGGTTGTTGATTATATTAATTCCATTCCTAAACCACTTTATCAATATAAACAAAATAGTGAAGCTAGTTTACGTAGTCCTACTAAATCTGATTTTATAGATGAACTTCGAAATTTTAAACAACAAATATGAGTAATAAAACTCAAATACATTGTAATTTCGATAACAATTATAATACTTATTTACTTAAAAAAAAAATTGACAGGACTTAAGAACTTCAACAAAACACTTAAAATAAAAACAATTAGAATTAAAAGAATTAATATTTAAAGATCAAAATCGTACTGCAATTCAATTAGTTAAAATCTAAAGACTAAAGTTGAGATCGGTCATTTTAAAATAGTCGTAAAGAGTATCAATTATTCAACTAATATTATTACTAACAGTTTATTAATTTGTTAAATGAGTTCTAAAATACATATTAATTATTCTATAAATAATCGTCTTTGGGTTAACATAATAAAAAGACATTGGAGAATCAATTTTAACATGTTTAAAAGTATTCAACATTTAAAAGATTCAAGATCTCAAGAAAAACATTATTTATTAAATTTACTAACCAATAGCCGTATGTATAATAAACAAATAGAAAAAATTTCTCGATTAATTGAAATGATTAAGATATACAAACAGTCACAAAATCATAATTTAGAAACAATAAATTGTGTTTCTTAAATCCTAACCAAAACAACTTGTTAATATCGATTTTTCTAAACAATAATATTACGTTGATTTTAATTACTTAAAAAATATTTAATATTATCAAGAATATAATAATAATAAAAGAGCTTTGCATAACAAAGAATTTTCATATTATTTAAAATTTCTACATTTAGGACTTTAGAAAGATTATGTTTTATCAAAAAAATTTATTCTTCATTTTTATAATGGTTTGAGCTATTTTATGCTCCTAAACATAGTATTCATTATCCATTCAAAAATAACTTTACTACTCCTATTTTTAAAAAAATGCATAGACATTGATTCTAATTAAGAAACCATTTCAAATTATCCACCAAAAAAAGGATTATTATTTCATAAAGATATTTTAGCAGCTCCTCTAGTAAAATTCCAAATCAACAAGCAATTGAAAAAAATTTGCAAAATATTATTCATCAAAACAATTACTTAAATGAAGTTTTGACAACTTTTGGAGAACACTTAGATTGATTAGAAGAAAAGATTTTAAAAGGAAAACCTTTACAAAAGACTTTAACAAATTTAGAAATAGAAACAACAAAAAAAAAATTAAAAAATGGAATTACAATTATTCAAACGAAATGAAAAAAAGTAAGATGTATGTTTTAATAAAAAAGAAGAAGCAAGTTCTAGTAGTTATTTAAATATTAGCTTTGTTCCTTATCACATTGAAATAAATTTTAATTTAGGAAATAAAGATCTAACAGACGAATTAGAGAAAAGACTTTCAAAATTAAATATTAAAAATATTATTACTCTTAAACAAATAGTAACTGATGAATCTGAAGATATTAATAGTGATAGCGAAATTGACATTAATACTCTCGCTCAACAATTTACAAATAATCAAGATATTAATCAACTTACTAATGTATTTTCTAAAATAAATAAAATTAATCAATCCGAACGTAACTCATTTGGAAGAAATCAAAAGCCAACACTACGAAGTTATTGGAATAGACATTCTCTTCCTGATGTTCCAATTGAAGAAAGAGCATTCCAGTATGATCGTTCTGCCTACAATGGAAGTTCTGTCTACGAATGAAAGAGCATTCCAGTATGATCGTTCAGCTAACGCTTACAAGTCAAAAGGTAATACTCAAATTCAAATTGTTAATACATTCTTTCTAGGTTTACTGGAACTCTTAAATGCTTGTGGGATTTGTACGTTACACCAGAAGAAAAAATGAGATTTTAACTCCTACTAAAACCATAATAAAACAAGAAAATTGTCAACATATATAAACGTTAGGTGAAGATATGGTTAATACATTAACTTTTGCTATTATCAAAAACTTTGTTGGAGATTCTACTACGTTTCAAGAAAAAACTTTTGAAATATTAATGAATTTACATTGTAGAAAACTTACTGATTTTAGATGGTATAAAGATAATTATCTTGTTAAAGTCTTTTCAAGACTTGACTACAAAGAAGCTTAATTGAAAGAACGCTTTATTGCTATCCTTCCAAAATTATTTGTAGAAAGAGTCAGGCAAAAACTAAGAGAAAACTTTAATAATCAACTTCCTTATCAAATCTAACTTATGGAGATCAAATCACTTATATTAATAAGGAAGGATTAGCAATTTGCGTAGATCTTAGGTTTAAAGAAAAACTTTAAAAAGATAGAATCAATAGTAAAAATGAATTAGGAAATTTCAATCAACAATATGAGTATCAACCTTTAACTGGACTATCTACATCAAAATCAAAAAATTACAAGAAAAAACCCTTGAAATATTTTAAGAAAAAATAGAAAATATAATAATCCTAAAAATTATCATAAAAGAAAAGACTGCTCTAAAAAATATTACAAAAGGTCATCTTAAAAATCTAAAGGAAAATCAAAAGACAATATTATTTGTCAAAAACGTGGACGTACCGGTTACACAGTCAACAATTGTTATGCTAAGATAAAAATAAACGAATTAAATATATCTAAAGAATTAAAAGAACAAATAAGAAAAATTGTTTTAAAATCAGACTCGAACTCAAAAGAAAGTATTTTTGACTATCAAACAAATGATTTAAATTTTTAGAACATAATACATCTGATTCAGATAGTTCTGAGGTATGTAAAGGTATTGGAAAATGTCATTCTAATTCAATTAATGTGAATTCAAATAATTCCATTAATGTTCTCACTCATAATGATAAAGAACTACTAAAAACCTTAGATTCTATTAAAGATAAAAATATCCAAGAATTAATTATTAAACAAATGCTTAATAAGAAAGAAAAGGACACTATTTTATCTAATAATACTGAAATATTTAATCTCAATAACGTATTTGAAAGATTTTCTAAAGAAAAAACAATTTCTACTCAGGAACTTCAAGAAGAATTAAAACTGGTTAACCAAAAATAAAAGAAATAAAAAAAATAGCCTTCTTAATATTGAAAAAGGAAAACAATCTTTAACAAATAAAAATGATTTTCAAGAAAACGAAAAAAAATGAAGAAGTATTAATTGGACAGATTATAAATTCACAGCTTTCTCAAAAATGAAATATTCGGATTATTTTAGTGAAAGATGATTTTCAAATCAAGATAACAACTTTAATTGATAGTGGTGTAGACATGAATTGCATCCGAAAAGGAATAACTCCTACTCAATTCAATGAAAAAACTTCTTCTAGATTAAATCGAGCAGGCAGATCGAAATTAACCATGAATTACAAAGTTCCTGATGTTCATATTTGTAATGATCAAAACTACTGCTTCAAAACACATTTAATTTTGGTAAAAAATCTCGCTTCTCCTATAATTCTAGGACCACATTTTATTACTACGATATATCCATTTAATGTCCATAAAAATGGAATCAAAACTAATATTTTTGGAAAAGAAATTATGTTCAAGTTTTGTGAACCTATTCAATATTCAAATATAATATACTCAATTATAAAATAAAACAAGTTAAATATATTATTGATGAAATCAATGATATTCATATAATTAATCAATTAGATGAAAAACATATTCAAGACAAAATAATAGCTTTAAAATCAAAATTTCAAAAGAATGTTTGCTCTAATATCCAAATGTCTTTTGGAGCAGAAAACAACATATCGTCAAATTACCTTACATTTAAATTTGTAATGAAAAAGACATTCCTTCATAATCAAGAGTCATTCACATGAATAATGAATTGGAAATTTATTATAAAAAAGAAATTCAAGACTTATTAGATAAAAAGATAACAATACCTTCTAAGTCACCTTGGTCTTGTTTGGCCTTTTATGTTATGAATGCAGCTCAATTAGAAAGAGGATCACCCACATTGGTTATCAAAGTATAAACCTCTAAATAAAGTTTTAGAATGTATTAGATATCATGTACCCAATAAAAGAGATTTATTGAAAAAGCTTTATGATTCAAAAATATTTTCAAAATTTGATATGAAATCGAGGTTTTGGTAAATACAACTTCATGAATCTGACAAGTATAAAACTGGTTTTAATGTTCCTTTTGGACATTACGAATGGAATGATATGCATTTCATATAAAAAAAATGCTCATTTTGAATTTCAAAATATTATGAATGATACTATTATTCCTATACACAATTTCGCTATTGCTTATATTCATGATGTTCTTCTGTTTTCAAAATCTATTGACCAACAATTTATAAATTTAAATATATTCCATTATCTTATTTATAAAAATGGTTTATCTGTATCAACAACAAAAATGCATATATTTAAAGATCAAATACGTTTTTAGGACACGACATCATTAAAAACACCATTAAACCAATAACAAGAAGTTTATAATTTTCAAGTATATTCCTTAACGAAATCAAAGATAAAAAACAACTTCAAAGATTCTTAGGATGTTTAAACTATATACATGACTTTTTCAAAGATTTAGAAATTATATGTAAACCGCTTTATAATAGATTAAAGGATAATCCATAGCCATGGTCTTAAAAACATACTAATATGGTTAAACATATTAAATAAAAAATTCCAACATTACCATGTTTAAATCTACCCCATCGAAATGCAAAAAATTATAGTTGAAACTAATGCTAGTGATATTGGATTTGGAGGTATATTAAAACAAAAACTTTTAGATTCAAAAGATGAACAACTAGTTCGATAATTTTTCGGTGCCTGGAATGACACCCAAGGAGACTATTCAACGGTTAAAAACAATTTAAGCGTTGTTCTATGCATCAAAAAGTTTGAAGATGATTTATTTATGAAATAGTTTTATTAAGAATCGATTGTCAATCTACAAAATAATTTTTAGAAAAAGATGTCAAAAACATTATTTCCAAACAAATTTTTGCTAGATGGCAAGCCCTTCTAGGCAATTTTGATTTTGAAATAGAATTTATTAAAGGAGAAAAAATTCACTTCCAAATTTTCTTTCCAAAACAAATAAGATGAAGCTTATTTCTCAAAAACATATACCTTTTCCTCCTCGTCCAAAAAGATTTTCTCCTTTATCTCAAAAAAAACAAATTTGTACTTTTTACTAGTGTTCTTCAAAACAAAGAATCAAAACTTGTCACTTCTAATATTTCTCCAATCAATACTTTTATTCATTTTATCAAATCTCCATCCTCGTCTCCTTTGGGAACTCAAAAAATTGTTCTTCTACTACGACTCGATATATGTTGGTGATTTTAGTGTCATCATGTCATTTTAAGTAACTGGAACTAACATGTGAGCTATGGGGCTTCATGATTTGTACTCTAATACATGTATGGGGTTGTGTAGAGTGCACACATTTATAAGGTCGAGTCAGAAGCCGGGTCGACGACTAGTCGGGGGTCCGAGGGCAGAGCCCCCGGGTCCGAGGTTTCCAAAGGGGCAGCGCCCCTTTGCTGGGGTCTAAGGGCAACGCCCCTAGAGGGGTCTAAGGGGTAGAGCCCCTGGCTGGGGTCCCGTTGGTATCCAAGGGGCAGAGCCCCTCACCGAATTTTGCATGTGGGAACATAATGGAAAATCTAATTTCTTTAGGGTGATTATGGTAAAACTAACGAACTCGTTAGTTTTTGGTAACCCCAATCCGGATTAATATTACTTCCTTTCAAAGCAAGTAATGATGGCCAACCCTAATGAAACCCTAATCGTGTTTAGTATATAAACAAATCTTCCTTTACAGAAGACGGATGTTCTTTAGCTCTCGTTTTACATCACACATTCGCATAACCTTTTAGCATAATAGCTTACGTTTTCTGTGCCTAGAAACGTAGGTGTCCGCTTGGATTATCCTACGTTGAATTTCTTATAACCCATGCATAGGGTAGAAATATCAGTTCGGAAAGTGATATCACAATCCAAGCTGGTATCCATATCTTCACCGAAACCCTAATTTTCCAAACATTCGAACTGATATTTCTGTTTCTGGAGATAGGTGACTCAATCCGCGAGATGACCACTAAGTTTGACAAGTTGGAAAAGTTTGATGGTGTCGATTTCAAGCACTAGAAGAAAAAGATGCACTTCATGCTGACCACTATGAAAGCAGCATACGTGCTGATTACTCCAAGACCAACAGAGCCTGAGGAAGGTATTGTTGAGACGGATGAAGAGATAAGAAAGAGACATAAGTAGGACAATGATGACTACATCTACAAAGGTCACATTCTGAACGGTATGTCTGATGCTTTATTTGATATCCATAGTGAAGCCTTGTGTGCCAAGGAGTTGTGGGATACCCTTGAACTGAAATACATTACTAAGGATGCTTCTAGCAAGAAGTTTCTGGTTAGTGACTTTAATAATTATAAGATGGAAGATTCAAGGTCTGTCACTGAACAGTACAATGAACTCCTTGGCATATATGGACAGTTTAAACTGCACAAAATGAATATGGATGAATCCATAGCTGTGTCCACTATCATTGACAAACTGCTTTCATCCTGGAAAGACTTCAAACATAACTTGAAACATCAAAAGGAGGAACTATCATTGGTTCAACTTGCTAGTCACATTCGTATTGAATAATCTCTTCGTGCGAAGGAAAGTGACAAATCTGAAAACCCCAAAGGAAAAGTTGAACCTGGACAACCCTCAGTTCATATGGTTGAAAACAAACCAAGGAACCAGAACCACAAAGGACATGGCAAGCGTAAGCAGGAACATGTCCCAAGCAATTCCAACAAAAAGAGAAAGGATTTGGTTTGTTGGAGGTGCAATCAAGTTGGACATTGCAAGTGTGATTGTCGTGTGAATTTGGGCAACAATGGTGTTGGAAACACTGGAGCCAATGGGAAAGTGAACGGGTCATCGACCCAAGTGAAAGGAGGTCAGTTTTTGACTAACTTTGATAATTCTAATCAGAATTATGTTTACTACATTTCATTTATCCCTGAATCGTTCTATGTGCAGGATGATGATGTTGCTTGGTGGATTGACTCTGGAGCAACGAACCATGTATGCAAGGATAAACGGATGTTTGAAACATTAACTCTGCTTCAAGATGGCTCAGTGCTGAAAATGGGAGACAATTCTTTTATTCCTATTTGTGGTTTAGGTGTTGTGTGTCTTCAATTTACTTCTGGAAAGACAATTAGATTATTTGATATTTTGTTTGTTCCCAAGATTCGCAAGAATCTTGTTAGCTCTAGTTGTTTGAATTCTGATGGTTTTAAACAAGTTATTGAGTCGGATAAGTTTGTTTTGTCTAAGGGTGGAATGTTTGTTGGCTTTGGATATGCAAATAATAGAATGTTTCGTTTGAATATTGTTGACAAATTATTACCTGTTCAGAATTCTGCATTTGTATCTTCTACTTCTAATGTTGATAAATCTATGCTTTGGCATGTAAGATTAGGTCATGTCAACTTTAGAAGGATGCATGAGATGTCAAAAGATGGATTAATTCCAGCCTTTTATGTGACATCTGATAAATGTAAAACATGCATGCTTACAAAAGTGACAAAACAGCCCTTTCCTAGTGTCACTAGAAATTCTGCTGTTTTGGAGCTTGTACACAGTGACCTGTGTAATTTTCATTCCACTCCTTCTTTAGGGAATAAAAAGTATGTAGTCACTTTTATTGATGACTGCACTCGGTTTTGCTATGTGTATTTGTTGCATTCTAAGGATGAAGCCTTAGATAAATTCAAAATATACAAAACCGAGGTGGAATTGCAATTGGGCATTCCGGTTAAATGTCTCAGGACTGATAGGGGATGTGAATATATGGATCTCATATACTTCCAATCAGTGGGTATCACTCATGAGACCACGGCACCTTACACGTCTCAACAGAATGGCATTGCTGAACGCAAAAATCGAGTTTTAAAGGAAATGGTAAAATCAATGCTATCTTACTCGAGATTGAGTGAAGGATTTTGGGGAGAGGCCATGTTAATGGCCTGCTATTTGTTAAATAGGGTTCCAAATAAAAGGAAAAAAACAGTCCCATATGAACTTTGGTTCAAGAAAAAGTCGAATTTGAGTAATTTTCGGGTTTGGGGATGTCGGGCAGTTGTAAAACTTACTGAGCCCAAAAAGAAAATTTTGGGAGAACATAGAATTGATTGCATATTCATTGGATATGCTAAACATTCCAATGCATATAAGTTTTATGTAATAAAACCTTATGATTCGGTTTCACTTAATACTGTTATCGAATCGCGGGATGCAATTTTTGATGAGATGAGGTTTTCATCAATTCAAAGGCCTAAGGATCTGACTTTTGATGCTAATAAAGAGCAAAGTTTGGAAAGTCAAGATGGTGGTGTCGTGCAAGAACCACAAGATATTCATAGAAGCAAAAGAGGCCAAATTGCTAAGAATTTCGGATCCGACTTCTAACTGTACTTGGTGGAAGGTTCAAGGGATGAAATTAATCTTGAATACTCTTATTGACATAGTATTGAAGATGATCCTAAGACTTATCAAGAGTCCATGGAGTCTTGGGATAGTGCCTTTTGGAAGGAAGCGATTGATGATGAAATGTCATCAATTCTTGAGAACAATACATGGGTGTTGTCTAATATGCCTCTGGGTTCTAAACCTCTTGGTTGCAAATGGATTTTCAAAAAGAAAATGAATGTTAATGGGACCATTGATAAATTCAAGGCCCGATTAGTCATTCAAGGTTTTAGACAAAAAGCCGGTATTGACTATTTTGATATGTATGCTCCAGTTGCATGTATTTCTACTATTAGATTGTTGGTTTCCTTGGCAAGTATCTACAATCTGCTTATTCACCAAATGGATGTGAAAACAGCCTTTTTAAATGATAATCTTGACGAGGAAGTTTACATGAAACAACCAGAAGGTTTCATTATGCCCGGTAAAGAGCATATGGTTTGTAATCTTGTCAAATCTTTGTATGGGCTGAAACAAGCACCTAAACAATGGCATCAAAAATTTGATGAGGTGATTTTGTCTTTTGGTTTCAATACAAACCAATGTGACAAATGTGTTTATAGTAGATTTGATGATGCTACTAGATCTGGAGTGATCATTTGCTTATATGTAGATGACATGTTGATTTTTGGCACCGACCAAAATCAAGTGGATGAAACAAAGAAATTGTTGTCATCCAAGTTTTCCATGAAAGATTTAGGAGAGGCTGATGTAATTCTTGGAATAAGAATTAAGAGGATGAACAAAGGATTGGTAATGACTCAAAGTCATTATATTGAGAAAATTCTCAAGCGGTTTAATTTTACCGATTGTTCTCCTGTGAGTACTCCTATGGAGCCAAGTGTGAAATTAATGCCAAATAATGGTATTCCCATTTCACAGTTGGAATACTCTAAGGCTATTGGTAGCTTGATGTATGCCATGACAAGTACCAGACCTGATATTGCGTTTGTTGTGCGTAAGTTGAGCAGGTACACTAGCAATCCTAGTGCTCAACATTGGCAAGCAGTGAATAGAGTGTTTAAGTATCTCAAAGGAACCATGAATTATGGTTTGAGTTACTTGGGGAGTCCTTCGGTTTTAGAAGGTCATTCAGATGCAAGTTGGATTACCAATATGGAGGACCATTCCTCAACTTCTGGTTGAGTATTCTTGCTTGGGGGAGGTGCCATTTCTTGGGCTTCCAAGAAGCAATCTTGCATTAAAAACTCGACAATGGAATCTAAGTTTGTTGTGTTAGCAGCTGTTGGTAAAAAAGTAGAGTGGCTAAGGAATTTAGTCTATGAGATTCCTTTGTGGTCTAAACCAATAGCACCTATTTCTATCCTTTGTGATAGTTTGCCGCTTTGGCTAAGGCATGTAGCCATGTTTATAATGGCAAGTCTAGACACCTAGTTGTTAGACATAGTATGATTAGAGAAATAATCATGAATGGTGTGATTTCGGTTGAGTTTGTGAAATCGCAACATAATTTGGCAGATCACTTGACTAAAGGTTTGACAAGAGACTTAGTGCACAAGTCTGTGATCGGGATGGGATTAAAGTCCATTTAATTCTATAATGATGAGACACCCAATTCTTTCCTAATATAATGTTAGGAGTTGAATTCAATGTGGAAAGCTCATACTTATAGATTGGAACATATGAAGTATTTGTAACATACACGTTTTGAAATCGTGTTTAGTAATGAATAAAATCGTGAAATTCAGTGTTGGGTTCTAACAGATGGTTTTACTAGAAATGAAGTAAAACTATGTTTAGAATCACTCGGAAAATATTGGAAGTCTTATGAGAATCGAAGGCCTCGTCATTTGTAGTACAACGGTACAAAGTCTGATGAAAACGGATGTCGGATGAAGAAGTTATGATTTTTTAACGGATTTTCCTGTCCCGGTCTGTTAAAAATAATAATATTGAAAATAAAGTCAAAATTAGCTGACGAAGTCTAAATGAAAGTTGTAGAACGTAATTTTAGCTATGCGTGCAAATAAAGAACATCAAAAACGAAGCTCGTATGCGAAATTTATGGATTTTAGAACTTCAGGGCTCAATTTCCAAGAAATCTCGCATGAATAGTACCAGCCACGTCTCCTCGCACGAAGCAGCAGTGTCATCCGAGTCGTGGCACGTCCGAAGAGCGATGTGTGTTCCACGCATGTCCGAGCCTCGCTTCGCCACCGCCGCACCCTCTCGCATGCTAGCCACGTGCTTCGTTCCTCCTGATGCCATGTCCGAGCCTCGCAGCGGCCTCGTGGCCTTCGCTTCTCCTGCCAATTGTCCGAAGCTCGCATGAGCCACGCCTCTCCATCCTGACCGAGTCTCGCCGCTGTGATGTGGACTCTTCTCAGCTACAAGGATCGAACCCTCTCACCCTATCTAAAGGGAGGCTGCGAGCCTTCCCAGGTAACTTTGAAAATTTGACACTTTTTCACCTTAATTCCACATATTCACTATTTTGACTTTCCCCGAAGCCCCGGTATCAATTTTAGCACCCTAAACACGTCCCGAAGCTCCCGAGAAGCCTGAAAAATTAATCTTTTCAGTTTTGAAGCTCTACCTTCGCAGAGACTGGTTTTCAATTAAGCTCCCAGTTTTCAACATAGAAAGTCATATTTAAAGCCGATGTGCTGTCCAAATTACTATTTTAACCCCCGATTAATTTAAGGTGAGTTCAATATATAGGAACAATTGTATGTAATGTGTTATATGTGCTATGTGCTTTTCAGTGATATTATTCCAGGTTATTTTCCTGTGTTATTTTATTCGCTATGTTTATAGCAAATGTAATACCTTTTACCATGTGATCAGTGAAAAGACTTAGATTCACATTGGTACTGGTACATAGTCTCTGGCCATGTAGAGCATGTCTCCGTAAGAGAATGACTTCTATTCTATGGAATTGGCAAATGGTTAGATAGTACTATAAGCCTGAAATCTAACAAGATGTTAATCAAAAATTTCATGTCTTCTATGCCATTCGGGCCAAAGTTTTATTGATGTATATGAAGCATTGAAAAGTATATCTTTGAATAAAGTCTTTGATTGATATGAACGCCTGTCACATGATTTCATATATTTCTTTGTTGTTCCTCTTTGCTTCTGCCATATTGAAGTATATATACGGCATAACGTTATATTATATCTATTATTGAACTCACTAAGCATCACTGCTTACCCTATCAATGTTGAACAATTGCAGGTGATAAGTAACTAGATTGATCACATACTGTTGAAAGATTTAGAATAGTTTGTAATAGTACTTTTGTACTCCAGTTTATGTTTGTATCAATTACAATATCCTGGGTAGTTATGTAATATATAACACTTTTTAATAGTCGGTTTGTATCCAGTAGTTTGTAATCTCTTTATCAATGTAAAATATTGCTTTTTATGAATATGCAAGTAGCTTTCTTTAGAGTAATAATATTGTGAAGTATGAAAGTTTGGGTCTTTAAAAAATTCGAAAGTTGGGGTCTTTTAACCATGGTATCAGAGCAGTAGTTTAAGCGAACTAAATTCCACGGATTGGTATTTAGACTTAAACTATAGGAAGCTCAATATATGAACTTAATCATTGTAAGTTTAGGGATAAAACCCATAGGAAATATATAAGTAAAAGTATTACGTAATAATAAACCCTAATATTCTAAAATACTATCTTACTTTGTATTTCAGATCAATGGTTGAACAAGTAAGTAGCGATACCCCTGAGGTTGGTGGAGATCCTCAACCCGAGGAAGTGAATACTCCAGTATCTCCTCATGAGGAGCGACTCTTGGGTAAACTTACTGGTGTTATTCGACAGACTCTCGAAGAACACAAAAGGAATGGTGATAAAGGAAAAGAGAAAGCCACTGGAGAATCTTCAAGCGGAAAGGTGAAATGTCCCTCGTTCAAAGATTTCAAGAGTAGTGGTGCTATGGAGTTTTCTGGTGTCCTTAATCCTATAGTTGTTCTAACTTGGATTCAGCACACCAAGAAAGTATTTCGTTTCTCTCATGTGGATGATGAAGACAAGGCTATCTATGCTTCCACAATGCTCATCGGAGAAGCCTTGGTAAGGTGGGAAGCAACATATGAAGCTCTCAACGGATGTGACCAGGAGAACTTATCCTGGGAGTTGTTCAAAACTCGTGTGCTAGAGAAGTATTGTCCTCTAGATATGAGGAGAAGATTGGAGAAGGAATTCCTCGAGCTTAAACAAGGAGGAATGACTGTGAATGAGTATGAACAGTTTAATCAAAGAGCAAGGTTTGCTACAAAGTATATTCCAACTGAAGATGAGAAAATTCAGTTATTCATGGAGGGACTACGACACGAAATCCATGATTTCGTTGCCAATCGAGAAGTTCTGTCATTTGATCAAGCCGTTGAGTATACTCGAAGATGTGAGCATGACTTAGAGATACGTGGTGCCACTCTTACTATTCCAAAGCATCCACGTACTGAAAGAACTACTCCTGTTTCCACTATTCCACTAGCTCAATCTGTTCAAACTGATCCTAGCAAGCAAGCGCAATCTCAAAGTGCTTTTCGTGGCCGCGACAGGTCACAATCCTTTTCTATTTAATCTCCTTCATGTCGCGTATGTGGAAGGAATCATCCGGGTCAATGCATAATAGACAAGGAATCCATTGTCTGTTATGGGTGTGGAGAAACTAGTCACATAAAGCCAACTTGCCCAAGGAAGGATGTAACTTGCTATGCATGTGGTATTACTGGCCACAAGAAGCGTTTTTGCCCTACTCTTACCAGCCAAGTGACGGGATGTCAAGCTTCTATTCAAAAACCGGTGAGAAGTCAAGTCCCTGTCCAACAACCAAAGAATACTCCAGCTAAAAGGAGGATGTGCCAAAAGCTAAGGGTCGTGCATTCCAGATTACCACAGAGGAAGCATGCAAGGACCCGAATGTTGTGACGGGTACATTTCTTGTCAACTCTAGACCTGCTCACATCTTATTTGATTTTGGTGCCTTAGATTCTTTCGTATCTTATGAATTTGCGCATTCTTTTCAAACTGCTTGCTATGCACTCGCGCAACCATTTCACGTAGATACAGGAAATATATCATTACTTGCTGATAAAATCTATAGGGATTGTGTTATAGAAATTGAAGGCTATAATTTTCTTGCTAACCTAATCCATATCTCCTTGCCCAACTTCGATATTATTCTCGGCATGGATTGGTTGTCAAAGAGCCACGCAGAGCTCTTGTGTTACGAAAAGATGGTACGCATTCCTATTGAAGGGGAAGATCCTATTCATGTCTACGGTGAACAAAGGATCTTAAAAATAATCTCTTTCCTCAAAGCTCGTGAATTTATATTGAAAGGTTGTCCTATCTATCTGGCCTATACAGTTGACATCTCAAGAAAGGAGAATAAAACTGTAAATGATATTCCCATTGTTAACGAATATCCTGATGTTTTCCCCGATGATCTGCTTGGACTTCCTCCGGACAAACAAGTAGAATTCCGAATTGACCTTGTTCCTGGTGCTGCTCTAATTGCAAAGACTCCTTATCGTCTTTCACCAGCCGAGATGAAAGAAATGATGATCCAACTGCAGGAATTACTTGACAAAGGCTTTATTCGGCCGAGTAACTCTCCCTGGGGTGCTCCAGTATTGTTTGTCAAGAAGAAGGATGGATCGATGCGAATGTGCATTGATTATTGTGCGCTAAATAAGGTGACTATCAAGAACAAGTACCCACTACCTCGCATCGATGATTTGTTTGATCAACTTCAGGGTGTTAGCTATTTGTCAAAGATTGATTTGAGATATGGCTATCATCAGTTGAAAGTACAAGAGCAAAATGTATCGAAGACAGCTTTCCGTACTCGTTATGGGCATTTCGAATTCCTTGTCATGCCATTCGGTTTGAAAAACGCTCCTGCTGTATTCATGAATATGATGAATCGAGTATGCCGCCCAATGCTCGATAAGTCTGTCATCGTATTCATTGACGATATTCTAATCTATTCCAAGTCTGAAGCTGATCATGCTATTCATATTCGTGAAATCTTAGAACTTCTTCGAAAGGAGAAACTTTATGCTAAATTCTCGAAAAGTGAATTTTGGCTTCGTCAAGCTCAATTTCTTGGCCATGTTATTTCTAATGATGGTGTATCCGTAGATCCTATCAAAATCGAAGCCATTCAAAATTGGGAAGTTCCCCGTAATGCTTCCGAAATTCGAAGTTTCTTAGGTCTCGTGGGATATTACCGGAGATTCATTAAAGACTTTTCTCGTATAGCTGTACCTCTCACGAGTCTTACATGGAAGGAAGTGAAGTTTGAATGGAGTGAAGCCCAAGAAAAAGCTTTCTCAACTCTAAAAGATCTTTTGACTCATCCTCTAATCTTATCACTCCCAGAAGGTGATGATGATTTCTCCGTGTATAGCGATGCTTCAATATTGGGACTCGGTTGTGTATTGATGCAGTGTGGTAAAGTGATAGCCTATGCCTCAAGAAAACTGAAAGATTATGAAAAGAATTATCCCACCCATGATCTTGAACTTGATGGAGTGGTATTTGCCCTAAAACTTTGTAGACATTACCTTTTTGGTACGAAATGCCAATTGTTTACCTACCACAAGAGTCTCAAGTATATATTCAGTCAGCAAACTCTAAATATGAGACAGCAACGAGCCATGGAGCTGATCAAAGACTATGACTGCGAAATCATGTACCATCCTGGAAAGGCTAATGTGGTTGCAGATGCACTTAGCAGGAAGGTTTATCGTAATAGTATGTGTTGTACTATCACTCACACTACGGTGAAGTTCACTATTCTTGATGAACTAGAGAAGTGGAAAGTTGAGTCCTTAAAGCCAGAAAATGTGAAGAAGGAAGGAATGGTATATTATGTTGATGTTTTACTTGATGATCCACGAGGATTAAAAGTATTTAAGAATCGGCTATAGATTCCAAAGATTGATGGATTAAGACAGAAGATTTTAGACGAAGCTCATAAGTCTAAACTGTCAATACATCCTGGTACAAGTAAAATGTACTATGATGTAAGAGCTGATTATTGGTGGCCTGGATTAAAGAGAGACATTGGAAGATATGTACAGGAATGCTTAGTATGCTTACAAGTCAAAACAGAGCACCAAAAGCCTTATGGAATCCCAAAAAGTCTTAGTGTTCCTGTATGGAAGTGGGAAGATCTATCCATGGATTTTATTACCAAATTGCCAAAGACTGCTAGATAGCATGATAGCAGTTGGGTAATCGTCGACTGCCTGACTAAGAGTGCACATTTTCTCGCCATGCGTGAAACGGCTCCAATGGAGAAATACGCACAAGTATACTTGGATGAAATTGTTGCAAGACATGGTGTGCCACTAAAGATCATTTCCGATCGCGATTCTCGCTTCACTTCTCACTTTTGGGTGAGTATGCAACGTGAATTAGGATCTTGAGTTGCTCTCAGCACCGCTTATCATCCCCATACAGATGGTCAGACGGAGAGAACAATCCAAACATTAGAAGATATGCTTCGTGCATGTGTCTTGGAGTTTGGTGGTAACTGGGATAAATACTTACCGTTTGTCGAATTTTAGTATAATAACAGTTACCACACTTCAATCAAAATGCCACCATATGAAGCATTATATGGTCGCAAAATGTCGTACGCCGTTATGTTCGTGTGATGTAGGACAGAAGATCCTTGGAGGCCCTGAAATGATTCAAGACACCACCGACAAGATTCAAATCGTACGAGAAAGAATGAAAGCGGCCCAAGATCGACAGAAGTCCTACACAGAACAGAGAAGACAACCTATAGAATTCCACGTGGGTGATTTCGTGATGCTGAAGGTATGCCCATGGAAAGGCCTTATGCGATTTGGGAAGAAAGGAAAGTTGAGTCCTACATTTTTTGGTCCTTTCAAAATAATCCAGAGAATTGGAAAGCAAGCATACCGCTTAGAATTTCCTGAAGATTTGGCAGGTATTCATGATGTGTTTCATGTAAGTTATCTGTGCACATGATTGAGCATGATGAGATAGTTCCATAATCCGAGGTGAAATTGGATAATAAGTTAAGATATGTTGAAGAGCCTGGAGAAACCGTGAATGAAAGAACAACTAAGCTACGCAATAAAGAAGTAGAATTGGTGCTTGTCAAGTGGAAACACCATCGAGGCCCAAACTATACTTGGGAGAATAAGAATGAGATAAAAGCAAAATATCCCCATTTATTTTAATCGGTGTAATTTCGGGGAAGAAATCCTCAAAAGGAGGAGGTATTTGTAACATACACGTTTTGAAATCGTGTTTTGTAATAAATAAAATTGTGAAATACTATGTGAAATTGAGTGTTGAGTTCTAACAGATGGTTTTTACTAGAAATGAAGTAAAACTATGTTTAGAATCGCTCAGAAAATATTGGAAGTCTAATGAGATTCCAATTAAAAAACCAAATAGTGAAATTTAGCGAAAATATAAAATTTTAAATAAGTAAAATTTTATTATTGAAAGTTGTAAATAATCTCGTTAGAAACTTATAGGTGAAAACCTCGTCGAAATTCGAGTTATAACGAAGAAGTTATGATCAATCGAAGATCCGCGATAAAACTGACACGACGCCGAATGACGTAAAAAGTAAGTTTTTTATAACTAATTTTTAGCCTTAGTGATCTAAATGAAAGTCGTAGTATTCGTTAAACTGATAAATTCGATAAAAAGAACGCAAAAATCTGACTTCGTATGAGGAAGTTATGATTTTTCGAAGTTTCAACTTAGCAGTAGATAGCTAAAAACTCGAATTTTAGATCGAGCAATATTTGATTGATACATCCTAAACGAGAATCGAAGGTCTCGTCATTTGTAGTACAATGGTAAAAAGTCTAACGAAAACGGATATCAGATGAAGAAGTTATGAATTTTTAACGGATTTTCCTGTCCCGGTCTGTTAAAAATAATAATATTAAAAATAAAGTCAAAATTTGCCGACGAAGTCTAAAAGAAAGTTGTAGAACGTATTTTTAGCTACGTGTGCATATAAAGAACGTCAAAAACGGAGCTCGTATGCGAAAGTTATGGATTTTAGAACTTCAGGGCTCAATTTCCGAGAAATCTCGCATGAATAGTACCGGCCACATCACCTTGCACGACGAAGTAGCGTTATCTGAGTCGTGGCACGTCCGAAGAGCGATGCATGTCGCAAGCGTGTCCGAGCCTCACTTCACCACCACCGCATCCTCTCGCATGCGAGCCATGTGCTTCGTTCCTCCTGATGCCACGTCCAAGCCTCACAGCGGCCTCGTGGCCTTCGCTTCTCCTGCCAAGTTTCCGAAGCTCGCATGAGCCACACCTCTCCCTCCTGACCGAGCCTCGCAGCTGCGACGTGGACTCTTCTCAGCCACAAGGATCGAATCCTCTCACCCTATATAAAGGGAGGCTACGAGCCTTCCCGGGTAACTTTGAAAATTTGACACTATTTCACCCTAATTCCATATATTCACTATTTTGACTTTCCCCGAAGCCCCGGTATCAATTTTAGCACCCGAAACACGTCCTGAAGCTCCCGAGAAGCCTGAAAATTTTATCTTTCTGGTTTTGAAGCCCTACATTCGCAGAGCCCGATTTTCAATTAAGCTCCAGGTTTTCAACATAAAAAGTCATATTTAAAGCCGAAGTGTTGCCCAAATTACTATTTTAACCCCCAGTTAATTTAAGGTGATTTCAAGATATAGGAACAATTGTATGTTATGTGTTATATGTGCTATGTGCTTTTCAGTGATATTATTCCGGGTTATTTTCCCGTGTGATTTTATTCTCTATGTTTATAGCAAATGTAATACCTTTGACCATGTGATAAGTGAAAGGACTTAGATTCACATTGGTACTGGTACGTAGTCTCTGGCCATGTAGAGCATGTCTCCGTAAGAGAATGACTTCTATTCTATGGCATTGGCAAATGGTTAGACATGACTATAAGCCTGAAATCTAACAAGATGTTAATCAAAAATTGCATGTCTTCTATGCTATTTGGGCCAAAGTTTTATTGATGTATATCAAGCATTGAAAAGTATATCTTTGAATAAAGTCTTTGATTGATATGAACGCTTGTCACATGATTTCACATATATCTTTGTTGTTCCTCTTTGCTTCTGCCATATTAATATATATATATATATATATATATATATATATATATATATATATATATATATATATATATATATATATATATATATATATATATATATATATATATGGTATAACGTTATACTGTATCTATTATTGAACTCACTAAGCGTCACCGCTTACCCTATCAATGTTTAACAATTGCAGGTGATAAGTAACTAGTATGATCACATACTGTTGAAAGATTTAGAATAGTTTGTAATAGTACTTTTGTACTCCAGTTTATGTTTGTATAAATTACAATATCCTGGGTAGTTATGTAATATATTTTTGGATTAGTGTCTAAGTCCATAACTATTTTGGTATGTACTTGACCCGTGTAACAACCCGAAATTCATATCCTTAATTGTAACCCTTTTCGCGACTCGTTCCGATCATCCAATCGCCGTTTCCGATTTCGTTTCCGTTTCCGACCTTTTATTAAGTCGTTAATGTGAATTTTATTTTATGACTTAATAAGTGTCTTAATACCCTTAGAACTCATTTTAATGTCTCATATTAATGATCGGAACATTTTTAGAACCAACCATATCGGGTTACGGCAAATTGGTCGGGCGCGACCAAAAGCCCCGTCTAACGCCGGTATCGGGTAGAATTCTACCATGTCCCGAACTTGGACACTATTTAAAGTGACTCAAGTCTCCATTTTGAAGCTTTTGCTCCATTTTACAACTATCACTCCAACCTATCTCCTCAAACTAGATTTTAGGGTCAAAATCTCAAGTTTAAGGCTTCAAATCACCAAGGTACCTTCCCTAATTTGTTATGCAACATCTTTAGCCCTCAAATTCGAGTTCAAACCATGGGATAGGACCATTAACATGAGTTTACGGCCCTAGAAAAGTCCTAGGCCGTAGACTCACATAAAGAGGGTTTTTGGAGCAACAAAACCCTTCCAAATCTCAATTGGACCTTGTATATGGCTAGAGGACTTTATGAAATGGAATTAGAATGCCTCAAACCAAGATTTGAAGCTTTGTATATGAGTTTACGGCCTTGGAAGGTGCCATGGCCGTAAACACATATTATGAGGGTTTTTAAGCCATTTAACCCTTCCAAAACACAAACAAGACTTAGATATGATTTTTAGAATATTAGAATTGGACTTAGAACACTTCGAACACAAATTTTGAGAGGTTTATATGAGTTTACGGCCAAGGCATGTGCTTGGGCCGTAAACTCCTCAAAAAGGGGTATAAAATCAATTCTAAGGTGTTAGAAAGCCATCAAACACCACCAAAAGCCTTGGAATAAATCATAGAACCAACCAAAAATAGTTTAAGGACTTTAAACACATCAAAATCCCACATTTGAGAGTTTACGGCCATAGAACATGCCCCATGGCCGTAAACTCCTAAATGGATGTCAAATGGTGCCCAAAATTGATTTCTAGACTTGTTGGAATTTTTAAAATCACATGTGATTAATTTTGGGACCTTAACAACACTTATTCTATGAGATATGTGAGTTTACGGCCATGGAACCCATGCCTAGGCCGTAAACTCCCTTAAGTGTTGTATTTGATGATTTTAATTCAATCCAAGCCTTAGTTAAAATTATTCCAAGCATTTCCAAGTGTCCATACCCATTTGTGAGCCATTAAACACCATAAACCACCCCTCTATGAGTTTACGGCCGTAAACTCATGGGGAATGGGTGTTTAGGCCGTAAAATCAATTAGGAAGTTTGCTCTTGGGGAGTAAACTCAAATCCCAAGTCCCACGCTTCAATTCCCGTCCGTAGATGTCACCCGGGTCACTCCAAACACCCGTTTTGAGGTATTTTCGTTCGTTGGAGTGTAACTTCATATCTAATTAGAGTTTGTAAATCTAATTAGATATAATTTTATGCCATCTCATTTTACATAGGAACCTCGCGTGTTATCAGGCCTCGATTCGATATTTAACATACGAAATCGACACATATCCGCGTCCGGTGAGTTCATACCCCTACCCTTTTTCAATGGTTTTTCAATGTTTTCAGGGGGGGGGGGGGGGAATACAAGCAAAAGTACAAGTATATTTTGTACTTAATCACATGATTTCAATTAAATGGCTTCATAATTGTACAATTTAAGAATTGAAAACCTTTTAAACAAACGGTTTTAACTTGCAGAGTTGTTTGTTTTTAACCCGATTTTCAATTCTTATTATACACTGTTATATTGTGTACTTTGCATTTGATTGTTCACATTTAAACTGATAGAATACACAAACCATTGTAATGTCTGTAATAAAACACTAAGGTTCGATTGTAAAACACAGACTCCATTAGAAAACATGAAACATCTATATGTCCTTAACAATACACCTAGGCTCGAGTGTGATAGATAAATACCATCATAACACACAAATCACTGTAATGTCCTTAATAATAAACCTAGGTTCGAGTGTAATGTCCTTAATAATACACCTAGGGTCAAGTGTAAAAGGACAACCATCATTAAATAACACCTAGGTTCGAGTGTAATGTCCTTAATAATACACCTAGGGTCGAGTGTAAAAGGATATCCATCATTAAATAACACCTAGGCTCGAGTGTAATGTCCTTAATAATACACCTAGGGTCGAGTGTAAAAGGACAGCCATCATTAAATAACACCTAGGCTCGAGTGTAATGTCCTTAATAAAACACGTAGGCTCGAGTGTAAAGGACAGGTACGTAGAATATAGTCAGTTGTAAATACTACTTTCCTAGTCGAAAAGTAAAGAGTAATCTTAATGATTGGAGACACGTCCTTGTAACACTTCCATGGCACGAGATAGTAGGGGACTAATCCTGTAACCAGAATCTCCGTTCGTAGGAGACTGTGGCTTGAGTGTATAGATCTATACGGGACTGAAAATCCCACACTTGGCTGCTAGCTACAGCCGAACCGAATGGTTCAAGGGTGACAAAAGTCATAAAAAGGATACTGACCTTGGTCCGAGTCATATCCAGTCTAAGTATGGTTAAGGACTCGCAATCTAGATTATTAATGTTTCAGACTCATTTACTAGCTTTATGTACGTAGTAAAGCTAGTGTACATTTAGGGATTGCAGATACACACACAGTCAGGGAAACATGGGGTTTTCCTGGGAAGAACACTGAACATAACCATAACCAGTAAAGACACACACACACACACAGTCAGGGAAACATGGGGTTTTCCTGGGGAGAACACTGAACATAACCATAACCAGTAAAGGCACACACACACAGTCAGGGAAACATGGGGTTTTCCTGGGGAGAACACTGAACATAACCAAAACCGGTAAAGATATACACACAGTCAGGGAAACATGGGGTTTTCCTGGGAAGGACACCGAACATAGTTAGAAACTAGTAACAGTTCACACACACACACAGTCAGGAGAACATGGGGTTCTTCCTGAGTAATAGTAGTACGAAATTAGAGAAGTGTAATAAGTTAAACAATTGAATTACATTTCACAAGAACAATCATGTTTTAATTAAACATCGTTTACTTTACTTTCGGATTTGGAAACTAACTTTACATAAGAAAATATGGGATTTTCTTGGATAACCACTTTTCAGGAAAACAAAGGAACTCGTACATTTTCAGAAAAACTAACCGCTTATGAACTCACCAGCTTTATGCTGATTTTCAAACCGCTTGTATTCTCAGGTCCATGTTAGACAGGTACCCGGAGATCCTTTTGTGTGAAGACGAAGTTCTCAAAAGACTCATTTTGTATTGTTCATATATACTATGTATCACTTGTATAACTTATGCTTTTGAAACAAATGTAAAACTTTCATATATGTAATGTAATGGTTGATTTACTTTACTTACTATGTACATTGGATTTGATACTCTACGTGGAGTCAACCCCGGAAATGTTTCCGCCTTCGGTTTTCGGGGTGTGACAGATTGGTATCAGAGCCCTTGTTTATAGTGAATGAAGTATACCAAACCTTACATGGTATAAAACTATAAACAATAAAGGGCCTCAGTGCTCTGAATTAAAAGTATCTTCAAAACTATAAGTATTTTCAAAAGTATACAAGTATACCGACCCGCCGAAATCCGTAACTACAAGTAGAACAAAACATAAGTAAATGGATGTTGTACACTGTCACACCCCGCTAAAGCGGAAACGCAAGGTATGACAGCGATAACGGTTTCAATGCAAAAGATAAAGATACATCACCATAGCAGTATTTAAAAGTTTACAACCCATAGCTTCAAAAGAAACAAAATACAAGTTTTTCAAAATAACATTGTTCAAAATATAGCTTCTTAATAGCTTCAACACGATGCAGCATGCTCTATGATGATGAATCTTTACATCCACTTACTAATTACTTCCTGAAAAAGCATGTAAAACGAGCGTCAATTATGAAAATAGTTGGTGAGTATCACAAGTTTATAAAAATCGAGCGTACAATAAGGCTTTTCGTAAATACAAGTACATTGCTTCAATGATAAACAAGTTGATTGCTATTAATGAATACAAGTTTATTGCTATAACAAGAAACGAGTTTGTATGTGTATGAGCAAACAATGAGTCTCAACCAAACCTATGACTGAATCCCTATCGAGATCTATGCTTATCGTTCCATAGATGAATATGGTATCATGCACTCCAGCGATTCGGGCGAGTGAGGAGTTGTCAATTCCTAATAGCGCTATCCATAACGACCATTGGCTCAAAGAGGTAATGGTTAGAGATAAGGGAAGGGCCTTAGTACGATAAGTTCTCATGTTCCGTGTTGCATAGACATACATAAAGAAACATAGCAATACAATAGCAATCATGTTTGATACAATTCAATTTAAATACAACATGCAAACAGTAGTTTTTCTGGACATGCTTTTCCACCCCAAAACATAAAAACCAAAAATAGGGGAGTGCGTGAATACTCACGATGTTTTGTGTAGACACAAGCGGTACTTCGGGATGCACCAACGTCTTACTACCGGGATCCTACGACATCAAACACACGCACTAGTGAGTTTCCATGTCGATATCTAATGCTAATATACTAAACTCTACATATAGGGAAATGTCAATTTATGTTTTAGTATTGGATTTTATATCAATTAGTTACACTTTTTCTGAAGTAATGAAATTCTATATATCGGGCGATTAATTACAACCTTGGAATATAAACTTTCCAAATTTTTTAAGTCCTTATTACAACATAAATTCACGAAAATAGCATTCGAGGGATAAAAATTCTCAAAATTTTTATTTAACTGTTATTACACAATACTAAGCTGGGAAAATTATAAAAATGGATTTCCAAGCTGTTTAATTATATTTTATGATTTTTGAGCATTTATTTCAATAAAAATTGAAATAAATAGAAAATAGTTTCCAAAATTACCCAAACTTTTTATTTAATTGTTATTATACATAAGTAGGCTGGGAAAAATATAAAAGATATTTTTCAGTGGGTATTTCTATTTTTCCTTGTTTTATTCCTTTAAATAGTCATTAATTAAAGAAATAATATTAAACAGTTAAAATAAATCACCATAAATTTTTGTAACATCATTTACAGTATAAATATCCTGGAAAAAATATCAAAAGTGGTTTTCATAATGTATAAACTGGTTTTGGGTATTTATGTATATTTAAGTGTATTTTAGTGCAATTAACTTTAGAAAATAAGAGAAAAATAGTTTACAGTAGAGAAAAATATTCAAAATTTTTATGTAACCTCCTACTCTATAATATTATATCCTGGTAAATTTTTATGAATTTTGGATAATCAAAACTATTTCTCCCATTTTTAGACCATTATAATTACCAAAAATTGGGAAAAATAGTAAAACATGATGGAAAATCTTGAAATTATTTTCTGGAGTCACCCATCACAGGTAAGGTATGCGAAAATTGTTAGATACAATTTTCACATCCTATAAAGTGGTTTTGTAATTTATCATGCTCTAAACAAAATAAAATTAGAAATCATATTAAACAGTAACAAAAATTGTTGAACTTTGGTGAGGGGTCATTATTCCCCATAAGGATCATCCATGAATTTATTTAGGATTTATTGACCTCTGGAAGTATTTTATATGATTTATGCCCTTGGTTTTAGCAATAATTCTAATAAATCAAAGAAATAACAAAAGCTCTTGAAATTTTCCAGATTATCTCATGCATGCAAGGGCTTTAAAAAGTAAAAATGTTAAGAATGTATTCAGAAGAGAAATGAGGGTAATGATTCCAAACAATTTAAGAAAAGTTGCATGCAATAATGCATGAAGTGTAGATGTGGCTGAAGTTCATGAATTTTTGTAGTCCATTCAGTGGGGTTTTAAGCCACGAAATTTTAACCATAATTCACTAGATATGTTAAGTTTCTAAGGTATTTTTCCTCAGATTTATGGTTGGGTTTAAGGCCATTGTTTAAGCAAGATAAAAATAGTGATCACAAAAAAAGAGTTGTATGCGCAACCTTTTTGTAAAATCTGCTAAAAATCGGACATTTAATATTTTACAGTGAGACCAGTTGGGTTTGAAAGTTAACTCGTGGAACTAACCAATACAACAAGAATATCATGATTTGGTTAAGAAATGACTGAGTTATGACTGTTCAAAGTCGAACAAAGTAATCTGGCAGATTGCATGTTTGCTTGTGTGCATTATTAGGGTATTTCAACAAGAACATCATGCATGTCTTGTTGGGTTTTGAGCAATCTAACACTTCCTAAGTGTGCATGCAACCCTAATAAACCTTGGATCTATGTTTGTCTAAATACATGCAAAATAATAATTTTCCAAGGTTTATAACCTATCTAACATGGCATGGGGAACATTCAACATAAAAGAGTTAGAAGAGATTACATACCTTTTGGTGTGTTGGGTTCTTAGGAGTTTGAGGGCCAAGCACCAATAGTGTGAATGCCTCAAATGGAATCACAAACACCACAAACTCTTGGAAAACTTTGAGAGAGTATATACACCTTGTATAAATCGGCCACACACATGCACACACACACTAGATCACTAGCTTTCTCTTAGGCCTCATTTCATGCTCCATAAGCATGCTTATATAGTATGCATGGTTAGGGTGAAACCCTAATAACCCATGTCTTTTCCTTTTCCAAGGATCCATGGGTTAAAAGCTCCATGGATCATCCATGGACTTCCACATAAGCCTAGCCCATTAATAAATGAGTATTAGCCCACACTATATAAAACAAATAGCCCATAATTTAATTAGTATTCCTTTTAATCTCTAAATTAATCCATGATTAATTTAAGACTAAAACTAATTAAATAACGTAACTTCATATTAATATATTATAACTCATAATATATTAATAAACATATGTGTATAACTCTCATAAAATTATCCATAATAGTTTGGATGAGATGCAACCCAAATGGACCATGCCGGTCGGGTCAAGTATATACCAAATAAGTTATGGACTTAGACACCTTATCCAACAGACTCCCACTTGGATAAGTCTAATAACTATATTTGCCTATAACTTCAGGAACCAACCAACAATCGTAGCTCTCGAAAACTCCCTTGAACAGTGAAGACTCTGTCGAACTATGAAGCGCCATTTTAGATAAGTGATCACATAATCCTCTGTTCTCATGATATCAGCCGGACAAATACATGGAACAACGTCGTACTTATTGTCCAGCAGTTTGTTTCCCGATTTTCGATTTGTTTGACAAAGAACTTAATCGAACACATCAATTCAGTTCTGACCGGCCGGTACATAGGTCACAACAAAATCATCGAGGGGCCCAGATATCGCTTCTATTTCTAGAAGGAACAGATAAACTTCGACTGATATGCTTGTTCTACTACTTATTGAATTGTACACAAAGGCACGTTTTATAACATCAAGTTACTGATGCGTTTACGTGCAATCAATGCACAACCAACTCATAGGTAACAACTCATATCTCTAGGTTTGAAGATTTATATGATATTACCGTCTCACGATCACTCGAGATAAATTCCATGAAGTGATACAAGTGAGCGTGGGTTTAATCCAATACTCATAACTTATGAGCACTCATGAATGTTGTAGCAACCATTGCCATGACTAAACTCATTTAGCCATCTACAAACCCGATTCATGACAGTCTTGATTCATACCTACTTCCAACATATGAACGACTGTGGAGTGTTTAAATAACTTAGTCATTCGAAAAGAATAACCTAGCTATTTTGGAAGTCAAAACATGCAAAGTGAAACACAATAATAATCGAATCTAATATGGTCTCAGAACCCTTTTGAATATAAATAAAACCACCTTTTATTTATCACCATATTGATTACACATTATTCAATGTTTCAAATAATCAACTTAAGACTCGAATAAAACAATAGTCGTCCCATGCTCCTAGCATGTACACTTTGTTTTTCTAAACAATAGTTATGCCATACCCCAAGTATGCACACTATGTTTGTCTATGATCCTTACATTGTGATGTAGATCAATTGAACATGATTCCAATGATACTCATTTCACAATCCCAAATCCTTATTGTAAATGCAAGAATTCCAAATTCATGTCATTTACTGAAATCTGTTAGATTCTAAACTTATATGCATTGATCCTCTTGTAATGATTATGCACGAAGTCAGAAAGACTTGACATCAACCATTACAGAGCATTCCAAAGGAGATCAGCTCCTTGGGAACATCCTTCTTGCATTAAGTTTCCTAATCTTACATAGATTGAATAACTTCCACCTATGGAGACATTTCCATAGTCCCATTTGACTATCACTTCCGAACAAGAGTTACCTCTTTTCAGAAAATGTCAATATGGTCCTACCAAAATTAACACTAGACTTCCAAATGTCCCTGAGCAACCAATCTTTGGCGAACCTCAGATTGTCCTCGACAATTGCTTAATCACTTTAGTCATATCCAGTTCTAGACTTTTCCCTTCTAAATGCCTTAAGCATTTGGAAAATTTAGAAAGGATGAATATTATAGCACGTGAAATCGATCCTATATCCGAAGCATATGGGATACTATTCATGATGTTTGACATAAAGACATGACACTAGACCAATCTTTTGCTATAATATTTTTCATTTGCCATGTTTTCAAAATTTAACTATGAAGAGGGATGTCGTAATCATAATCGAATTTTGAAAACGCAATATATATAGAATTTCCTTAAGTCGAACCATTCAGACATAAAATTCATATATATTCTTGACTAAAGATGATTAAAATCTCAATCTAAGCTTTAGAATTGACATGAAGTATAATTTCCTCTCCCTTAATTATAGCAAAACAACTTTTCAACCCCTGCAACTTCACGGATTGAAACTTTGTTTTCTATAATTAACATTGCTAGCTTGCAATACCAATCATAATAATCATGCTCCCACTAACATGATGATTATCAGCATAACACTTATGCTCCCACTAGCTCTGACATATTTTCAGAAATCTGCTGGACTTCTGAAATTTAGATTCATACATCCTTTCTTAGATAAATCACATGTGTGTCTAAACAATTTTCAGAACTATGAAAAGGGATGCTGTAATCATAGTCTCAATTGCTTAGGCATTTGCCATTTCTCACAAGTCCATGTTAGTGTGCCGGTTAACCACACGCGCTCCACTAATGACTTTTGAAAATGCAAATGACACAATTGATATCTACTTAAAATCTATTTAGTGAAAGCGTTTCCTCACCATCATTTTCATGAATCGGAGAGAAACCTTATGACACTTAGATTTTATAGTGTATGAGTTCCTATCCATGCGAATTTGTCAAAACCATAATCACAAGATAAGGTTAGTGACAAATTCAGCCTTACATGGATTAAACTTGTTCAATCTTAGTTTCTTGTCACCTTGGTAACACAAGGCCCACCAATGCTTCCAAGTTGAACTCTGATAACTCACATGTAAATTCAACTTATTTGAAGTAGGTACAGAAATAAGAATTATGTCAACACGATAGGTTGCAAACCTTAAGTCGTGTGCTAGTGATAAATTACAGGTTCCACTCTTGATTAAATCTTGAAACTCTTTCAGGATCTTTAAGGCTCCCACTGTCCTCTTGACATATAAGTTTTTCTAGTCAAGAACCATTCCTTGACAAAACAAATATTCAAGGGATAGTGCGGATTCTTATCAAGACTAACACTTCACACAATTGGTCTTAGTTGGTCTTTGTCTCATCCAAGACATCACAACTTACCAATCTCAAATGTACAAGAGTAGAAACATTTCACACTACATTTGATAAGTGTTTTAAACCTTACTTTATGTCACTCAATGTTACATTCTTGGAGTATGACTCTAAGAATTGTTTTGGAACGAAGTATGACTCATCTTCTTGATCTTAACCAATCCAACAATTCATGATTTCTCTTCTTAGCCATAACAATGCACTAAGACAACCTTGGAGTATGAATTTGTGATATGGTTTCTAAATCATTAAGATGATCATAAAACTGATACTAAAGTACTCTCCCGTCTTTTCAGATTTGAGAAACTTTTATCTTTCTGCCTAATTTGATTCTTCTTATTCGTTTTGTCATACATTGTATCCTTTCCAATGTTACAAAATTATACTTAACCTTATAAGTATAATCATATTTACTAATCTTTAGTAAATCATGACAAATCAATCTTTGTGGTGGACCTTGACCAGCGCACACCCAGTGTACCTAATTCCTTAGTCCTTCAATTGACTCACATATACATGTGATCAAAGAATTAGTCTTAATTTTTCAAAGATGAAAATTCTCATTCATCATACAATACAACTTGTATGATTCCAAGTTTCTGTCCAATTGAAACTTGGGCGATGAAAAACTTTCTTCATTTGGTAAATTCAGACACTACCACAAATGAAAGAATCAAATCCACTTTCCAATATTGCTATTACTGGAAACATATAAGCAACAATTTTCCACCGATGCCATTGTAAGGATATTTTTAAAATAAATAAAATTAAAACCTTTTTTTCCTTTTATTTTAAAACTTTGCGGAAAAACTTATCCTTACAATCCACATGAAAAACTTGTTGTTATCTATTCACAAGCAATATATTATAACTCTTAAGCAACAGCTCAAAATTCCGATTACCGAACCATGCGATCGAAACCCATCTTCGCAATCAGAATCAACATATACTTACTTTAAGCTTCCTATCTTTTCTTTTGATTCTTAAATGAACATCAACATGTGACCCATTCACATTATGCAATAAGAATCTTCAAATAGGAACTTAACAGAGTTATACAGTGTATTTTACCCGAAGTAGAGTCAAACCTCTTGACTTGATCAACCTTATGACCTTTCAGGTAAATAGGGCAGCTTCGCAACCAATGCCCCTTTCTTTGGCAATATAAACATATGGAGACCCTTTGATAATGGCACATGAGACTATTTCAGACTTAGCCTTTCTCTTTACCATTTGGTCAACCGAGTTGACTATGGCCGATCCCTTTCCATTGGGAAGAGAAATGTTTTTCTAGATATCCAATGCTACCATTGCCAATGTCCATTTAAGGTTTGGGAAGTTGATCTTCTAACAAAATTTGCTTTACTAGTGTTCCAAATCATTTCTGATTCCACAGCACAAAGCAAATAGATAAGATCATTAAGGCTCGTGTCATAGTCTGTCTCATAGTAGTCCCAAAGTGACCCGCTATGTTACTAAGAAAGTGATTGAACATCCAACTTTCACGAGACTTTGACACCCAACTCTCCCGTCTTGTCAATATGTGACTACATCTCCAAGATGTGACCACACCAAGACCTTAACTTGCCAATAGGGCTTGAGTGACTTTAAACTTTTCAAGAACTTGTGGGTGAGGGAGAATAATTGGAGGAGATAAAGGAAGTGAAGCATGATGTTGAGGAACATCATCTTCAAGAGATTTGGGAAGATCATAAATGTCTAAACCAGACATGTTTTGGGAGATATTCAAGATAGTTGATTTAAAGTCCTTAATATGACACCCAATATGAAATATTAAGGCTAGGACCCAACAAACTATTTTATAACTTAGAAGAGGGATGCCGTAATCCAAGCTATAAAATATTTGAAGGTAGGCGAATGACGATTCACCAATTTCCACCAAGATAAACGAAATAATTTATTAGGTTTTAATTGGATTTGAAATTCCTAAATCTTTTGAGATTCATTGAACTTTTCAATGGCATGTTTCAATCTCGAGTGTGCCCTCTCAAATTTTGTGACTAGGATGCCGAGGATCACAAAACAAGGTGTGAATAACCATACCAATTCACTTGGTACCCTTAATATTATCACCTAATCAATGTGCCGGTTAACCACACACGCTCCATTGATCTATGAAAAACATTAAGTCACCCTTTGTGGTCCTTACTAGTCCAAGTTAGTGTGCCGGTTAACCACACACGCTCCACCAACGACTTGGTAAGGTACAAAGTGTGAATTCCATGGGTTAGCACCAAATTCACATTTTTCCTAAGTAACTAAGATTGGGAATTATTAAGATTTTAGTTACTTTAGTATTTATCATTAATACTTTTAATGAAGGGAGAATTTAAAGTCATTGTCCTACCCGTTCGGCTAACGACCCTCCACCAGTCAAGCAAGCGGTGGGTGAGAGTAGACACCCATTAAGTCGCCATTTTATAGGCAACAACCTTATACCCACCTTATAGACCGGCTTCGTGAATGAGGCCTACTAACGGTAAAACGACTTGTTCTTATACATATATATATAATAATTAACCATTAATGTTATAAATAGTATAAGTGTTGAATTTTAACTCTTTTAAAATTCTAAGGTTTGGAATTAAAGTTTATTAAAGTGTGTGAAACTTTACAAATTCCAAAACTTGAGGGCAAGTTTTGTAACTTTGCAAAACTCTTCATTTCATAACTTATGAATTAAAGGTTCATAAAAATGAAGACTCTTCATTTTCATGTAACTTATGTGTTTTAAGTGTGTGTTAAATGAAAGTGACCTTTGGTAATCCATAACTTGAGGACAAATTATGGACTCCATTAAAACACATAAATGATAAAGAATTAATCCTAAACAATTCAGCAAATAATTCCTATCATTTTCTAAATTCATAAGAACATGAACATGATCATCAAAATTCAAGAAATATATGAACACATAAAATCATGGAATTTTGATATATGCTATTGTAAATGGATTAGAACAACCATTACACCAACTAAATAAGTTTTACAACACCAAAACAATTTAGGGTAACGTTTCTAGTCCATTTCCAGCAGCAAAAGTCGAGATTCTGCATTCTTTCGATCCTACTCGCCGAGTGCACGAACGGACTCGTCGAGTAGGTTGAAGTTTGCCTTGGACTCGGCGAGTCCCCCCAATGGACTCGGCGAGTCTAGCATGCAGACAGCAATGATTTCGACTTTTTTCACTATTTTGCATCAAGTATCAAACAAGCAAGCCTAGGCTCTGATACCACTGTCGGGTTTTGAGCAATCTAACACTTCCTAAGTGTGCATGCAACCCTAATAAACCTTGGATCTATGTTTGTCTAAATACATGCAAAATAATAATTTTCCAAGGTTTATAACCTATCTAACATGGCATGGGGAACATTTCAACATAAAAGAGTTAGAAGAGATTACATACCTTTTGGTGTGTTGGGTTCTTAGGAGTTTGAGGGCCAAGCACCAATAGTGTGAATGCCTCAAATGGAATCACAAACACCACAAACTCTTGGAAAACTTTGAGAGAGTATATACACCTTGTATAAATCGGCCACACACATGCACACACACACTAGATCACTAGCTTTCTCTTAGGCCTCATTTCATGCTCCATAAGCATGCTTATATAGTATGCATGGTTAGGGTGAAACCCTAATAACCCATGTCTTTTCCTTTTCCAAGGATCCATGGGTTAAAAGCTCCATGGATCATCCATGGACTTCCACATAAGCCTAGCCCATTAACAAATGAGTATTAGCCCACACTATATAAAACAAATAGCCCATAATTTAATTAGTATTCCTTTTAATCTCTAAATTAATCCATGATTAATTTAAGACTAAAACTAATTAAATAACGTAACTTCATATTAATATATTATAACTCATAATATATTAATAAACATATGTGTATAACTCTCATAAAATTATCCATAATAGTTTGGATGAGATGCAACCCAAATGGACCATGCCGGTCGGGTCAAGTATATACCAAATAAGTTATGGACTTAGACACCTTATCCAACATGTCTTTGGTAAGGCCCGATTTCTAACACATGCATGGAATGAATGAGCATCCAAGATGTACTAGAAATGGTTTAAATGCTTTTGTTCATGCATGAACACAAAAGAAATGGAGAAGAACATGAAATATTAGGTTTTGATGTCACATGATCATATGTGCATCTTTTCCACTCCTTGCATGGGTTTGATCCCGGATTTTCACCATCTCTAACACATGCATTGTGTTATGGTGAGAATATACAAACCACAAGGGGAGAATAAAGATTTCTAGCCATGGAAAGGCATAGAATCCGAAAAGTAGAGAAGACTAAGAAGAAAAAGAGGTTTAACCATGAAACTATGGAAGAAGATGTTGTTGTTTACCTTGGTTTTGACCTTGAGAGAAGTAAGAACACTTCAAGGGCTTCACAATCTCGAAATTTTGCAGAGAAATGAGAGGATTTTCGTGAGTTTAGAGAGAGGGAAGAAGAGAGTGAAGTGTGTGAAGAGAGTGAAGTGAGAGAAAGAAGAGGGAAGAGGTGGAGTAAGGGTTTAAGCTTAATGATTGTGTTTTGGGGAAGAGAGAGGGCATGGGGAGAGGTGATGGCCGGTTTTTGCATGCATTTTGGCCTCCTCTCACCTGAATTTTAAACTTTATAAAATTCCCTCCTAAATCTTTATAAAAACCCTAATTTTATAAAAGTGTTTATTAAGCAAATTTGGATTTATTTAAAATCTTGTTTTCAACAAATAAATTATGATTAATACTTGGTTATTTAATTTCTATTTCATTGACTATAATTCATAATTTGATTAATAAAAATTTGATATTAGGAAGTTTATAGCCAAATTTTATAAAGTTTTTAAGCTTTATAATTTATAACTTTGGATTTTTGGCTCTTTAGGGTTTTTGGAATATTGTTTGATATTCAACAACATGTTGAAGTATAATTAGAATGTTTTAATTTATTTTTAGAGTTTTATACCCTATTTCAATTATAACAAAGGTTGAAGCTTTATTCTAATTATAGTATTGGCATTTCCTATTGTAGCTAAGCAACTTACTAGAATTGTAAGTATCAAGTATATTAGTCCTAGACCTTAGTTGGATCCTAGTTTATGCAAGATTTTTGACCTAATCTATACTACTAGGTCATGGAATGTTGTGCATGAATGGTTTTTATAAAGATGCATGAGTCCGAGAATGACCTGAATTGGCAGTTGTCACATACATTGCGGTTAAACCTGGGCAGTTATGTAGTCGTGTCTAGGATCAATATAGCCTGGCCAACTATATTCATTCGAGACACGGTCAACATGTGCTTGGGAGTGACTGTAATACGCAACATGCCTAAAACTTACCTAATATCTCAAACAACGAATCGTCGCTGCAGTGAACCATGAAATACTATGGGAGTATTTCTCGAGCCAATCCTTCGTAGAAAATCCTTGTATATGCGATGTTACTTGAACATTCCTCTAGCGATAAAATGTTTTGTCTTGATAACTCTTTCCTACTTTATCGCTTAGCATGATGTTATATCTGTCTTGATGAGATATCCCCTGTTCCATATTCCCTGATTCAATTCAGAGGACTTATGATCCTCTCTTTCTTGATCTTTTTAGATCAAGATGCCTCCGAGAAAGAGACCCAGCTCAAAGAACAACGACAATCCTCCTCTGCCATCACCTCCTCCTCAGTTTGACCTAGCATCACTCCAGACAGTCATGACAGCTGCAATGGTGGCAGCCATGTGACAAATGAACCCTAGCGGTTCAGGAGGTGGTCCTCAATCCCAAAACCCAGAAGATAGCCAGGGACGCCGGAAAGAGGGTTCCTATAAGGATTTCATGAACGCCAAACCCACGTTTTTTGATGGCACTGGAGGTGTCATTTCCCTTATCCGATGGTTCGAGAAGATTGAATCTATCTTTGAAATCTGCGCTTGTTCAGATTCAGACAAGGTGAAGTTTGCCGCTGGCACCTTTCTTGACAAAGCCTTGACTTGGTGGAATGGCCGAGTCAAATCCCTAACCTTACCTGTAGCCAACGCCATGGGTTGGGAAGCCATGAAGGAACTTCTGCTGGCTGAGTACTGCCATCGAGGAGAAATGCAGAAGTTAGAACATGAACTGTGGAACCTCAAGATGAAAGGTTCCGACATTGCTGCTTATACTTCCAGGTTTGACGACTTGGCACTACTTTGTCCGGGAATGGTTACCCCGGAAAGTAAGACGATAGAGAGATTTATCTGGGGACTGACTCAGCCAACGAAAGGAAATGTCATAGCTGCGAGGCCAGATACGTACGACAGCGCCAAATTTTTAGCACAAATCCTAATCGATCACAGTGATGACCTTGAAGAGGCAGTTACCATTACTGAACCGACGGTGAGGAGTGGCGAGAAAAGAAAACTTGGGAAGAAAGAGAAAAGCCAAACATCACACGAGTCTTCAAAGAGACAGCAAACGATGGCAGTTCATGCTGCCACTTCCCCTGTGACTGTTTCTGTTGTTGGATCCTCAACTCGGAAACCTACCAGTAGGTATACTGGAACTCTTCCTAGTTGTGGCAAGTGCAACTATCATCATCTTTCGTCCGGTCCATGTATAGAGGTAATTTGCAACAAATGTGGCATAAAGGGTCACATGGCGAAGAACTGTAAGACGCCAACTCAATCAACGAGTCAAAATTCCGGAGCGGGCATCGGTCGGGCCTGCTATGGTTGTGGAGAAGTGGGACATCTCAAGCAAAACTGTCCTAAGACTGTAAAACCTGGTAACATTGGAAGAGTTCTAGCGATAGGACAAGAAGAGACAGCCACTGATCCCACCATTGCCACAGGTATATTTTCCCTCGTTAAATTTATATGCCTGTGATTCTTTTCAATTCTAGCATCGAGAGAAATTTGTTAACCATCCATTTGAACATTTTCTAAACCCCGTCGTTTACGAGTAACTGAAAATGTATGTCTTCGAGATGGTTATCACATAAAAACGAGAACGCTTGTGTCGTATTCGTAGATTGTTTTCTCAATCCGAGTGATTATTCTTTTCCATTCGATCTATTGGTAAACTTTTTATGAAAAGCTTTGATGTCACCCTTAGCATGTAATGACCGAGCCTCATTCATGCTGTCTTTCCTAGATTCGAGAAAGCCATTTGTTCTAATCTTCCTCCAACTCGACTCTCATGATATTTGTACATCAAAGCTTAAAAATTTTGCCCATGTATCTCTCGTCCAAGTGATCATCGAGAAACGAGAAGTCTACGATCCTTTCCCGATGCTGTTTCTAAAGAATTCTTGAGAATTCTTTCCGAACGTGTAGTCTAGTCTCGCATCGATCTAATCCCGGGAATTTCCTCGTAACCGAACCTCAGTAAGCACAATGTGTGCAAGTCAGCAATCAGGGCATGATACGATCACTACGAGGAGGTAATGACGCCCTTCGGTCGAACCATTCTCTTATTCATGTAGATAAGCAAAGCAGTCATACTCGTAGATCCTTTCAAAAGCTAAGGCAATAAAGAATTAGTCGACACCGGGAGCACCCATGGAACCTGTCGATCTTTAGGTCCCGTCGGCTACGATCATAGACTCACGTAAAAGTTCCCCTTAGAACCATTGGACCTTTAGTTACTCTGACATGTGAAAGTGTACCCACTTGTTGAAGGTTTTACCCTAGAAAGACATAGTACGTCTTGGGAAGTGCGGAAAACTTAACTTGTGGAACCTTAGACCCTTCGAGATCTTCGTTAGGAATCGATTCCATAGCCCTCTCCGAGCTATCTTAAAGACTCAGTAGCAACCATCTGGTATTCCGCATCTTTATTCGTAAGGCTTGCTGACCTGACGAAACCCTAGTAAATTCCTTTGAGGAAATAAAAATCCAAATTTTCATATATGAATCAACTGAGATCGTAGATTGAGAGGTTAATCATGCGTAACAAAGCCACATCCTGACAGTGAGGGTTCGCTAGAATGTTAAGCGGAGACCCGAATGCTGTAAATTCATCCCCATATATCTTTCCACTTCATGATCTGTGTTTGAATCTTTAAATTTCGGGACGAAATTCCCTCTATCGGGGGGATAATGTAACAACCCGAAATTCATATCCTTAATTCTAACCCTTTTCGCGACTCGTTCCGATCATCCAATCGCCGTTTCCGATTTCGTTTCCGTTTCCGACCTTTTATTAAGTCGTTAATGTGAATTTTATTTTATGACTTAATAAGTGTCTTAATACCCTTAGAACTCATTTTAACGTCTCATATTAATGATCGGAACATTTTTAGAACCAACCATATCGGGTTACGGCAAATTGGCCGGGCGCGACCAAAAGCCCCGTCTAACGCCGGTATCGGGTAGAATTCTACCATGTCCCGGACTTGGACACTATTTAAATTGACTCAAGTCTCTATTTTGAAGCTTTTGCTCCATTTTACAACTATCACTCCAACCTCTCTCCTCAAACTAGATTTTAGGGTCAAAATCTCAAGTTTAAGGCTTCAAATCACCAAGGTACCTTCCCTAATTTGTTATGCAACATCTTTAGCCCTCAAATTCGAGTTCAAACCATGGGATAGGACCATTAACATGAGTTTACGGCCCTAGAACAGTCCTAGGCCGTAAACTCACATAAAGAGGGTTTTTGGAGCAACAAAACCCTTCCAAATCTCAATTGGACCTTGTATATGGCTAGAGGACTTTATGAAATAGAATTAGAATGCCTCAAACCAAGATTTGAAGCTTTGTATATGATTTTATGGCCTTGGAAGGTGCCATGGCCGTAAACACATATTATGAGGGTTTTTAAGCCATTTAACCCTTCCAAAACACAAACAAGACTTAGATATGATTTTTAGAATATTAGAATTGGACTTAGAACACTTCGAACACAAATTTTGAGAGGTTTATATGAGTTTACGGCCAAGGCATGTGCTTGGGCCATAAACTCCTCAAAAAGGGGTATAAAATCAATTCTAAGGTGTTAGAAAGCCATCCAACACCACCAAAAGCCTTGAAATAAATCATAGAACCAACCAAAAATAGTTTAAGGACTTTAAACACATCAAAATCCCACATTTGAGAGTTTACGGCCATAGAACATGCCCCATGGCCATAAACTCCTAAATGGATGTCAAATGGTGCCCAAAATTGATTTCTAGACTTGTTGGAATTTTTAAAATCACATGTGATTAATTTTGGGACCTTAACAACACTTATTCTATGAGATATGTGAGTTTACGGCCATGGAACCCATGCCTAGGCCGTAAACTCCCTTAAGTGTTGTATTTGATGATTTTAATTCAATCCAAGCCTTAGTTAAAATTATTCCAAGCATTTCCAAGTGTCCATACCCATTTGTGAGCCATTAAACACCATAAACCACCCCTCTATGAGTTTACGGCCGTAAACTCATGGGGAATGGGTGTTTAGGCCGTAAACTCAATTAGGAAGTTTACTCTTGGGGAGTAAACTCAAATCCCAAGTCCCACGCTTCAATTCCCGTCCGTAGATGTCACCCGGGTCACTCCAAACACCCGTTTTGAGGTATTTTCGTTCGTTGGAGTGTAACTTCATATCTAATTAGAGTTTGTAAATCTAATTAGATATAATTGTATGCCATCTCATTTTACATAGGAACCTCGCGTGTTATCAGGCCTCGATTCGACATTTAACATACGAAATCGACACATATCCGCGTCCGGTGAGTTCATACCCCTACCCTTTTTCAATGGTTTTTCAATGTTTTCAGGGGGGGGGGGGGGAATACAAGCAAAAGTACAAGTATATTTTGTACTTAATCACATGATTTCAATTAAATGGCTTCATAATTGTACAATTTAAGAATTGAAAACCTTTTAAACAAACTGTTTTAACTTGCAGAGTTGTTTGTTTTTAACCCGATTTTCAATTCTTATTATACACTGTTATATTGTGTACTTTGCATTTGATTGTTCACATTTAAACTGATAGAATACACAAACCATTGTAATGTCTGTAATAAAACACTAAGGTTCGATTGTAAAACACAGACTCCATTAGAAAACATGAAACATCTATATGTCCTTAACAATACACCTAGGCTCGAGTGTGATAGATAAATACCATCATAACACACAAATCACTGTAATGTCCTTAATAATAAACCTAGGTTCGAGTGTAATGTCCTTAATAATACACCTAGGGTCAAGTGTAAAAGGACAGCCATCATTAAATAACACCTAGGTTCGAGTGTAATGTCCTTAATAATACACCTAGGGTCGAGTGTAAAAGGATATCCATCATTAAATAACACCTAGGCTCGACTGTAATGTCCTTAATAATACACCTAGGGTCGAGTGTAAAAGGACAGCCATCATTAAATAACACCTAGGCTCGAGTGTAATGTCCTTAATAAAACACGTAGGCTCGAGTGTAAAGGACAGGTACGTAGAATATAGTCAGTTGTAAATACTACTTTCCTAGTCGAAAAGTAAAGAGTAATCTTAATGATTGGAGACACGTCCTTGTAACACTTCCATGACACGAGATAGTAGGGGACTAATCCTGTAACCAGAATCTCCGTTCGTAGGAGACTGTGGCTTGAGTGTATAGATCTATACGGGACTGAAAATCCCACACTTGGCTGCTAGCTACAGCCGAACCGAATGGTTCAAGGATGACAAAAGTCATAAAAAGGATACTGACCTTGGTCCGAGTCATATCCAGTCTAAGTATGGTTAAGGACTCGCAATCTAGATTATTAACGTTTCAGACTCATTTACTAGCTTTATGTACATAGTAAAGCTAATGTACATTTAGGGATTGCAGATACACACACAGTCAGGGAAACATGGGGTTTTCCTGGGAAGAACACTGAACATAACCATAACCAGTAAAGACACACACACACACACAGTCAGGGAAACATGGGGTTTTCCTGGGGAGAACACTGAACATAACCATAACCAGTAAAGGCACACACACACAGTTAGGGAAACATGGGGTTTTCCTGGGGAGAACACTGAACATAACCAAAACCGGTAAAGATATACACACAGTCAGGGAAACATGGGGTTTTCCTGGGAAGGACACCAAACATAGTCAGAAACTAGTAACAGTTCACACATACACACAGTCAGGAGAACATGGGGTTCTTCCTGAGTAATAGTAGTACGAAATTAGAGAAGTGTAATAAGTTAAACAATTGAATTACATTTCACAAGAACAATCATGTTTTAATTAAACATCGTTTACTTTACTTTCGGATTTGGAAACTAACTTTACATAAGAAAATATGGGATTTTCTTGGATAACCACTTTTCAGGAAAACAAAGGAACTCGTACATTTTCAGAAAAACTAACCGCTTATGAACTCACCAGCTTTATGCTGATTTTCAAACCGCTTGTATTCTCAGGTCCATGTTAGACAGGTACCCGAAGATCCTTTTGTGTGAAGACGAAGTTCTCAGAAGACTCATTTTGTATTGTTCATATATACTATGTATCACTTGTATAACTTATGCTTTTGAAACAAATGTAAAACTTTCATATATGTAATGTAATGGTTGATTTACTTTACTTACTATGTACATTGGATTTGATACTCTACGTGGAGTCAACCCCGTAAATGTTTCCGCCTTTGGTTTTCGGGGTGTGACAACCTGATGGTGCATGGTCCTTTTGGGTTGCCTTCGATAAAGCAACTTGATAGGATGAATTATGGAGAGTAAGGATTAAATATGATTTATTAATATATTATGGCAATAATATATTAAAGGAGAAATCATATTGTTTAATTAATATTAGTCAATAATTAATTGGTAATTAGTTTTGTGACTAAAAGAGATTAATTAAACTTAAGGGACTGGAATTGTAATTATAGGATAATTGCAATTTGGGCCATGGATTGCCTTGTATCAAGGGTTGGACGAATTCTATGGGGAAGCCCATAAGGAAATCGTCCAAGGGCTTGATTAAAAGGAGTCGATGGGTTGCTTAGGGCTTAAGCATCCAAATTAGGGTTTCCTTGTTAGATAACCCTAATAGCCCAACTATATAAAGACCCCTTAAGGCTCAAAAACGTGGCTAATGTTCTTGTAAGGGTTTACACACGTTTTTGGCAGCCTCCAACCTCTCTCCTCTTCATCCTCTTGCTTATGGTGTTTGTGAACCATTAGAGGAGTGACACTTGTGACTCTAAGCCTTCCAAAGTCAATACAAGGAGGAATTAGGATTGTTATTGCTACATAACAATCAAGGTATGATCTTAAACCTAATTACATATTAATATGATTACTTGTATGCTAGAATTAGGGTTTATAGTCTTGGATTCAAAGCAAGTACAATAGAGAAACCTAGACCCAAGCATTAGGGTTTGTATGAGCACATAGGATGTCTTATGACCAAAACCCATCAGTGGTATCAAAGCCTAGCTTGGTTTCAATTGTATTGATGCATTGTATAACTGAAAATTTCGATTTTTTGGATTGTGGAGGCTGGACTCGCCGAGTCCATGGCTGAACTCACCGAGTCCATGCAGACTCGACGAGTCCATGCCTGACTCGACGAGTCAATTGTCAGATAATGCTTATCTCGGGATTTCTTGCTATTTTTGCATATGGATAGTTACCTTATCATGTTAGATCAATATATATCTGATTTTATGATATATATGACTATATTCTTGATCTAATTAAAGATAATTATCAATTAACAAGATAATTGTTTCCTTCTAAGATAATTGATTAATTATTTTGAGTAAATTGATAAATTGTTTTGCAAGAAATCATTAAACAAATCAAATATGGATAATTATGTAACTAAATGTTAGTTTAGATTATTTGTTATTTGATCCTTATTGTTATGAAAAGTTTCATATTTTCCCCTTTAGGTTTTATAGTTTAAATTTGAACCCCAAAAGTTTTGAAGTTTTGAAATTTAAATAGTTAAAACCCTAATGTTTTGAAATGTTTCAAAACTTGCCATCATGTTTTGGAATTTAAAAGTTGATTAAGAGTTTAATTAAGAATGTTAAATTCTAAAACCCTAGTAATGTTTTGAAAAGTTCAAATCACACCCTTATGGTTTTATTTATTAATTAATTAAGGAGTATAATTAAAAGAGGTTTAATAAATCCATAAAAGTTTAGGTTAACCATTTAATTGAATTAAAAGTGTAATCGTTAAAGTTAACCACATAGTATTTTAAAAGTATAAAATACACCCTATACTATATATAACATTAAAAGTCTAACATTATATATATATATATATATATATATATATATATATATATATATATATATATATATATATATATATATATATATATGTATGAGTAAAAGTCAGTCTTACCATTAGTAGGCCTCATTCACGAAGCTGGTCTATAAGGGGTGTTTAAGGAAATTGCCTATAAAATGGTGATTGAATGGGTATCCACTCTTACCCACTGCACTCTTGACTAGTGGAGGGTCGTTAGCCGAACGGGTAGGATAGGATGAAACCTTCCATTATAAGTATAATGAAATACCAAGTAACTAAATGTTTTTTCAAATTCCCAATCTTAGTTACTTAGGCAAAAGTGAATCGATGCAATTCCATGAAATTACACTTTGTGCCCTTGCGAAGACGTTAGTGGAGCGTGTGTGGTTTACCGGCACACTAAATGGTTCTAAGCAAAGGTAGCAAAGGTAGACTCAATGTTTGTCCTAGTTCGGTGGAGCGTGTGTGGTTTACCGGCACATCGAATAGGTGATTGTAACATGTGAGGGCACCATGTAGTTTGCATGGTTATTCACACCCGCTTTGTGATCCTCGGCATCCCAGTCACAAACAAGAGGGGCATATCGAGATTTAAACATGCCATTGAAATGTTCAATGAATCTCAAAGGATCTAGGAGTTTTCATAGATTTAAAACTTAAATTTCTTTTTCGTTTTTCATGGTGGAAATTAATGAATCTTCATTCACTTACCTTCAAATGTTCTTCAATTTGGGTTACGGCATCCCTCTCCCGAGTTGTAGAATATTGTGTTGGGTCCTAGCCTTGGAATTTCATTTGGGTGATTTACCAAGGACTCAATCAATCAACTAACTTGAATTCGTTTTTCTCCCGATGTCAAAGTTCGACAACTATGGTCTTCTCAAATCCCGTGGAACAAGTATTCCACATGAAGATGATATTCCACGATTCGATCGAGGAACAAGAAATCATGCTTCACTTCCTCATCCTCCTCCAATTATTCTCCCTAACCCACAAGATTGTAAAATTGAAAGGTTCAATATCACTCAAGCCGTTTTGGCAAGTAAACGTAAAAAGGGAAGGTCCGTGTGTGCACACGTCTTAGGGATGAAGTCACACATTGATAGGTAAAGAATGATGGGATCCGTTGTCGGTGAAGAGATGGCTGTTGATTGGGTTCTTCAATCACTTCCTAACTCATATAGTGAGTTCTCAAGAGAGTACTATATGATGAACCGCGACGTGACCCTTATAGATCTCACCTATATGCTTATTGCTGCTGAATCAGCAATGGTTTGGCGCAATAGAAAAGCAAAGTTGATTGGTGAATCTACCTTCGAGACCTCTATGGATATAGACAATGGCAACGAAAGACATGCTATGATTGAAAAGATTTATCATAAGAGAAAGGCGATGTCTGAAGTAGTTCCATGTCCTATTCCAAAAGGAGTCAATTTGCTTTTATTGCCAAGAGAAGGGGCATTGGAGACGAAGCTGCCCTATTTACCTAAGAGATCTAAGAGATGGGAGAGTCGAAACGTATGACTCTAATTTAGGTAAAATCCATTGACTAACTCTTTTAAGCTTCATTCTAGATTCTGAATACATAATGTGATAAGATTACAATTGATGTTAAGAAGGATCAAAGAAAAGGAAAAGAAGCTTAAGGGAAGAAGTGAGCAGAATCTAACCGTGAAGGAATGGATTTCGATCGCGTTTCTCGAAGATTAGATTCTTGAGCTACTACTTAGAGTTAGAATTAGATTGCTAAGAAAGATGTATTAGCATAAGTTTTTCAATTAAATTTTTCCGCAATAAAATAAATTTTTTGATTTTAAATTTTATTTATTTATCCTTACAATGGCATGTATGAAAAATTGATGTTAAAATTATTAGCAATAATGGATTTGTTTCTTATTGTGTTATGGAAAGTCAAGAATTTACCAAATAGGGAGAGTTTCTCATCGCCCAAAGTTTCAATCGGACATAAACTTGGAATCACGCAACTTGGTTGCACAATGAATGAGAAATTTTATATTTTGGAAATTAGACTAATTCATTGACAAAGTGTCAAGTGAAGGACTAGGCGATTGAATACACAAAGTTGTGTGTTGATCAAGTTCACCATAAGAGTAACAAAGATATTCGTCATGATTTACTAAAGGTTTAGTAAACATAATTATACTTACAAGATTAAGTGTAATTTTGAATTGATTAAAGGGTTTAGATCAATAGCAAAACGAATAAAAAGAATCAAGTAGGCAGAAAGATAAGAGTTTCTCCATTCTAAGAAGAAGGGAGAGTGGCTTTTATGCTTTATGATAGGTCTTAATGATTAAGAACCATATCTCAATTGATCCTCTAAGTGAGTGTTGGTACAATTGTATGTCCAAGAAGAGGAATCAAAGATTGAAGAAATGGTCAAATCAAGAAGTCAATCATACTTCGTTCCAAAACAAGTCCTAAAGTCAAGATTGTGACATTGAGTGAATAGTATTAAGAAGGTTTATAACATTCATCAATTGTGGAAAGTTGTGATGTCTTGGATAAGACAAAGACCAACTAAGATCAAAATTATGAAGTGTTTTGTTTTGATAAAAGCTACACTAACTCTTGAATATTTGTTTGTCAAGAAATGTTTTGATAAGAGAATCGTATATGTCAAGGAGTCAGTGGGAGTCTTAATAGTCTTGAAAAGTTTCAAGAACAAATCAAATAAACCTTATCGATTATCACTAGCACACGAGTTGAGGTTTACAATCTATCGTGAAGACATTATTTTGTTTCTGTGCCAATCCAATCGAGTTAATTATGCATGTGAGTCCTATGAGTTCTCATTTGAATGCATAAAAGGCAAGGACCTTGATCAATGGAAAGTACATTGATAGGAAAAGGTGAGCTGCTTAACTACTTGGAAGACGTGGTGGGCAGCTGTGCTACCATAAGGCAAGAAATCAAGATTAAGAAAGTTCGATCCATATGAGTTTGAATTTGTCGTAAACTTTGATTTTTAACAAATTCACATGGATAGGAACACATACACCGTTTAAATCTAAGTGTCATAAGATTTCCTCCTTCATGAAAATGATTGTGAGAAAATGCTTTCACTAACAAAAGATTTTAAAAGATAGTGATTGTAAAATTGCATTCTCGAATTCGATCATGGTTACGGCATCCCTTTCCATAATTTGAATTGTGAGGTTTGGCAATTAGTCTTAATTGTTAAGACACACATATGAACTATCTAAGGCAAAAGTGTATAAGTTCAAGAAGCCTTGATAAAAGATTATCAAAGCACTAAGTATTAGAAACATGAACTTAAGAAATTCAATAAGTATTGTTTTTCTGAAAGTTAAGATGTTTATGAAAACATGTCAAATCTAGTGGGAGTGTAAGTGTTATGTTTTATAATAATCATCATGATAGTGGGAGCATAAATGTTATGATTGTATGATTATTAAGGAATGTATTGCATAGTTGGCAATATTAATTATAGAAAACAAGAGTCATACCTTGCAAAGTTGTAAGATTTGAAAGGTTGTATTGCTATAATTAAGGGAGAGAATATTATGTTTCATTTCAAATATAAAGGATTAGGTTGAGAAATGTTAATAAACTTAGTCAAGGGTATATAGTGTGTTCTTAAAATTTCGATTATGATTACGACATTCCTCTTCACAATTCGAATTTTGAGAACATAGAAAATAAAACATTGTGCATCGTGTCCCATACGCTTCGGGTATAGGATCGATTGCAAATGCTTTATGTGACATCCCGGAATTTAGGTCATAGATTTCAAACGACTAAACTACGACAAATCTATTTGTAATTAATTCATTTGGCTTTAACTGCATCTAAGGAAATATAAATGAGTTAATTTCAATTATTATATAATATTTGATGATATTTTTATGCCCAAACGTGTAAACTGGTAACCCAATCAAACCGCTCAACTGCAGCGCTGACTAATGCGTCTGAAAATTGAAATTTAACATTTTTCATTTTTGAGCAAAATAAACACAAAAATATGATAGTACATGTTCCCCCATTTCCAAAAATATAAAGAACGTCCAAAACGGAGTTTGTATGCAAAAGATATAACCGCTTTAAGAAAAACGGACAGTAAAACACTTTTATTCTTTAATCGCGTAAATAAAAACGTTCCGTTGAGGCACTTACGCTTTGCCGACGGGATTTTTGAGAGGTTTTGGACTCAGGCTATAGTATATTATTTAATTTCACACTCAAAATAATTTTTACAAAAATATTTATGAAAGTCGCGAAAACGGACACCGCCAACTGTTAAGACGCAAAACTTCAAACGCAATTTCCCGGAGATCCGTAACTCCAAAAATTAATCCGTTTGATGTTATGGAATCCTTGAATTATACTCTATCTAAAAGTCCTTTCGAAAAAAATATTCGATGCACGAATCCCGAGGCACCCGGTTTTCGCATGTTTTGGACATGAAATGGAGGTATAACTCCATGTGGGGCCCCCATGGTGTGAAGGACTCCAAAAACCTGATCTTCTTCCAGCTGGTATCAAACCCACGTGCCTTTCCTTCCTACACTCTCCTCCTTTGTGTGCAAGGTTCACCAAAGGTACAAACATGGGATTGGAAGTATGGCCATGGATAAGCATGTGTCTATGGACTTATACTATAAATAGAGGCAACTACTTCTCATAAATCCTCACAAAATCATCCGCTTCTCCTTCTTTCTATCACTCTCTTCCTCTCCACTCATCATTTCTGTCCAGAAAAGCTGGAAGAACCCCCATTGCCACCACCTCTTGTCGCTGCATACCACCGCCAACCACCACCTTCGTGAACTGTAAGTCCCCTCCTCCACCGCCTCTACATTTTTGCTTTTGGTCTAGACCCATTTCATCAATGATAGCAACCACAACATTCAAATTAACATGGGTGTGTGCATATGTTGTGAACAAGAGGAATCAGGAGCTTCTAAACCTCCTGATCGAATGTAATTTTTAGTTTGCCTTAAACAACCAAAACATTGTTCTGTATGGTTTTAATCCCATGCAAATTTATAAATTGTTCACAGTAACTGTTATTTCATTCTTTTTCTTTCTTCCTTATATATGTGTGTTGTGGGTCGAATATTGCCATAAGAAACAAGGATTTTATGGTGTCATTTTGATTATACTCCAAACACATTTATAAATCAAATCACAGTAAGTGTTTTTAAATCTCAAATATTATTTCATTTTCGTTTTGCATTCCCTGTGTGGATTGAAAATAATCCAATAAACAAAACCAAATATTGTTTCGTTTTGTATTATAAGCCATGCACTCGAAAACTTTCACTGTGGGCTTCCAAAAATACAAAATTTTATTTGACTTGCTTTGTTCCTGTGAGTTTCGATTTTTACTAAACAGAGAAACCAAATATTGTTTCCATTTCCTTGTGTTGTTCAATGATGCAACAGAAGAACTGAGGCTCCAGTTCAAACATGCATTAATTTTATTTAAAACAAACCTTTAGGTTGTGATGATTTTTCAATGTAACCCCTCCCAAAGCATTATATTTATTTATTTGGTTGCGTAAAGAAAGAAGTATATATGTATATATATTTCTTTTCTTTTTACTTTTTTCTTTTCCAAACTTTGATTCTAAAATAATTGTTTAAACCCTCAGTTGAAAATAGTTTACAAAATCAGTCTTAATCTCAAAATTTTATTTAAAGTATACACTTCAGCACCCTGCTTTAGAAATAAACTACAAAATCAATCCCTTGTTGAATTAATTTAACAAATTTGTTCCTACAATTAATTGTTTTAGCAAAACATACGCTAGTAACTAATATCAAAAAAATACCATTGGTTTATTAGGTAACAAAAATAGTCCTAGAAGTTTATTTGAAACGCAAGGAGCGTCATACTGCGGTTCCTCACGGCACACTTAGTTCTCGAATTTACGCATTAAGGTGAGAGTTACGGCCCCTCTTTTTATATTTATTTGTTTTGGGGGAGAATACATGTGCTATATATTATTTATGATACAAATATATAAGTCTTATATGATATGCATGCTACAAATTTAAGTTATAAATACTTCCATCATGCATAAGACTTTACACACTTATACAAGATCGTTATGTTAAAATACATATCTCTATAAAAGCGAGTAATTTATACTTTTATAAATACATCAACCATACTCGACTTTACAAATACTATACTACGAGTTTCATTGTGCCCGGTACTTATCTATAATTAAGTTAGGGCTGAGAGTTATTCACAAACTTTGCGTTAATGGTTTTTGAGTGAGACGCTACTATTCATTAGCTGGGTTTAATCACTTAGCCTGCCCCACACTACTATAATCGTTAATCTTCGGAGCGAGTTACATATATATAGATCTATATAGGGTTGACAACCCCACCTGCGGTTGCTAGCTACAACCATCGATTGATCAATCGAAGCAGGTGATATGTGTCTACGATCGTTACTACGATGTCCAATGAAGCGTCGTAGGGAGGGGTACCTTTCGTCTATAGCTCGATTATAGAACTCACTAAAAACATTAACATGAATCTCTCTCACTTTTTCACTACAACCACATGTTTGGTTACTTTTAGAAATGTTTTTAAGTATGGTGGTTACTTATACAATGGATATGTTTAAACCTTCATGAAGTTATTACAAACACATTTTCTTCAAAAGCATAAAATTGTTTATAAAATTAATTTTTAGCTTTTAAAGACTCATGACAAGCATTGTTTCAACTATCATTATACAAAATATATACATATATATATACATATATATATACTCTTGGACTTTTGAAAGTATTATTACTGCGGCTAGCAGAAAACCTGTGACTCTCACCAACCTCGTGTTGACTTTCAAAATACATGTATTCTCAGGAAATCAGTGAAATTTCGGGTACACTCAGACGATGGAAAACTTGGCTCGCAAGTACTTTAATTTTCTACTTTTGAACTGTTATGCCTAACTGTTAAGGCAAACTCGTATTATTATTTTATTACTATCTGTAAGAACTTCGTATGAAAACATAAACATGTAATGAAATGTTGTTTTGTTTATTGTTGTACTTGTGCTGTATATTCAATTTACCGGTGATCCATGAACTTAGTCGCACAGCCCGGCATGTTCCGCCGCCTCGGCCGGGGGTGTGACAGATTGGTATCAGAGCTAAATTGGCTATAGAGAACTCGTATCCTCGAAAGAGGAATACAACTATAGCAACTAGATTCTCATAAAAGTATTATCAATAATAAAACTACTTCCCGACTACTTACGGTATGGTAGTTGGGAAGTACAAAACGAAGATTAATAATACTACAAACCCCACCAACCTTAATATGTAAGAGTTGATATATATACCCTAACCCACGATGAGAACACTTAATAAAAATTCTAAACATCCCTTCAACTAAAACTACCAACTCAACCCTTTAGGTCAAACGCCTCAATTAAAGGTTAGTATCGTACATAAGCCATACCACAAATAAACCTGGAACGCGCGCCTATGTTATTTATGGTCGGGCCGGTGCACAACCAACCTTGAGCAAGGAGTTTGACAAGCTACAACGGTTGAGAGTTTTAGAAGTTGAAGAATATCCATCAGATTCGTTGCTGAAGCTTAATACCTTAGACTCCTTTTATCAACCTTAAAACTCTTAAAAAAAAAAAAATAAAAAAAAAAAAAAATAAAATAAAAAAAAAAAAATAACAAAAAAAAAAAAGAAAAATAAAAAAAAAAAAAAAATAAAAAAAAAAAAAAAAAAAAAATAATAATAATAATAAATAAATAAATAAATAAAAACTTATACAAATTTACTAAACCGCTTGAAACCCTTCTATGTAGATGGCTGGACTACCGGATAACCCTGATGACTGGTTTCGACTTGAGGATCCTGATGAGCCATTTGGAGTTCCTTTGCATCCACATCCACTACACTTAGCGGGGGATCCGTATTTTCCCCATGACGGTCTTGAGGAGGAGGATCCCGAAGAAGATCTTGAGGAGGATCCCGAAGAGGATCCTGAGGAGGATCCCGATGAGGAGGAGCTCGAGAATGAGGGCATATTTCAGGATGCCCAAGAGACTGATGATGATGGTCCTGCAGAGGATGAGGGAGACCTCTCCGAAGAGGAACCTACTCCCCTTACCCCACCAGACTCACCACCGAGACCCTACTACCAGCCGTACCTTCTGCGCGGCAAGGGCCCTTGTATGATGAGGACCCCAGGAACTACTATATCTCCTATTTACCACTTGGACCCAGCTGCTCAGGTTTCCCGACCCACTAGTGGTCTATTAGGGAAACGTAATCGACTCAGTGAGCCATCTTGGCTCACAGACCTCCTTAGCAGGAGGGATGCTACTGATCTACCACCACGGTTTGAGGTTGGTGAATCTTCACGAGCACCACTCAGGTTTAATCCTGAGGATGATCCGATACCTCGCTTGATGACTCAGATTGATCAGACCGGGGATAGGATTAGATCCTTGGAGCAGTTTGTGAGAGGTCCAGGCTCTACTTCCCTCGACCATCGAGTTGAGACACTCGAGGAAGAGGAGAAGGAGAATTCTGATGCGATCCAGATATTATATCATCTCTCGGGTGCTGATCATGATGCAGTGAATGCCTTGAGTGCTCAGGTAAGAGCACAGAACTACCGGATTCAGATCATGGAGAGCGAGCTTGCTGCGCAGCGAAATCAGTTGGTTATCTCTGCGCAGGAACGACGCTACATCTTGGACCAGTTCGAGGACTTTGTCCTCTATGTGATGACTCGATTTGGGAGGTAGATATCTAGGGCAACTTGTGTCCTAGGATAAGGTTAGGACTTTTGAGGAATAGCTTTTGTATTGCAAGTGTTTATCACTGCCTGGTTTGTAATAGCTCTTTTGAAAAGCTTTTCTATTTCTAACCTTATATGGTTAAAACTTTGTAACCAAAACAAGCAGTTCTGATGACAATGTTTCTGTGTTTTATTAAATGTTTGTATTTATTATGTATTACTTGCAAAACTCTATATATCAGGAAAAGCTTTCATTTTCTGGTTTCGCAAGAAAAACAAATTGAACAAATACAAAATACACACACATTATAACTATATGGTTTAAAAAAAAAAAAAAAAATTAACTTACTTATCTAACGTATTAGGATAATGCCTCGACGAAAAGAACCACGAGTTCGTCCACCACCGACTCCCCGAACTAACAGGAGAAGTGCTCCAGAGATAACTCAAACAACAGAAGAAACTCCAGACCCTGAAGAAACCCCAAGTGCTACAAATAACCACCAAAATTTCCAGATGGATCCCACCATGATGCAGAACATGCTTGCACAAGGGATTGCTACGGCCTTGGCGACTTATGAGGCAGCTCGAAACGGGAATACTGGAAATAGCGGAAGTGGTACTCCTGTAGTTGCCCAAAGAAATCCCAAACACTGCTCATACAAAGAATTCATGGGTTGTAAACCCCGATCCTTCTACGGAACTGAAGGAGCTGTTGGCCTATCCCGATGGATAGAGAAGATTGAAGCTGTCTTCCACATCAGCTCTTGCCCGGATGACTGCAGGGTTAAGTACGCTACCTGCACACTGATGGATGCTGCCTTAACTTGGTGGAACAACCATGCCAAGACCGTGGGAATTGCGGAAGCCTATGCCATGGGATGGGAACAGCTGAAACTAATGATGACTAAAGTGTATTGCCCACGGCAGGAGATTCAGGCATTAGAACAAGAACTCTGGAACCTAACCATGCAAGGATCAGAGGTAGCTGCTTATACCTCCCGATTCGAAGACCTTGCAACTCTTTGTCCCGGAATGGTACCTTCAGAAGACAAGAAGATGGAGAGATACATTTGGGGATTAGCATCGCCAGTCCAAGGTCTGGTTACTGCATCCAGACCCTCAACTTTTGATAGTGCCAAGCAGCTGGCCTATGAGTTGACTGAACAATGTATCCGACAAGGCACCATGGCCCCTGCAAAAGAAAAGAACCAAACTGGGAAATCTAAGAGAAACTTCCAGGGAAAGCCAAAAGGGAACTTCAAACACCGTAAGCGAAACCCAGAGCCTGTAACGGTGTATGCTGCAGTCACAACCACTCCCACTCCAGTAAAACCCTACGCTGGAACTCTACCTCGCTGCCCTAAGTGCAATTATCATCATGTTGGAGACTGCAGGATATGTAGCAACTGCAAATTAAGCGGTCATACCACCAAATTTTGCAAAAAGAACCCAAGCAACACAGTCTCAACTACTACCGCAAGAGAAAGTCGAACCTGCTTCGAGTGCAACCAACATGGACATTTCAGGAAAGATTGTCCTAAGCTGAAGAGACAGGGTGGTCAAGGAAGGGCATTTGTGATAGGTGCGGGAGACGCACGCCAGGAACCAACTGTGGTTACTGGTACGTTTCCTATCAACAATATTTATGCCTCTGTATTATTTGACACTGGTGCTGATAAGAGTTTTATTTCCCACAAATTTAGAAAAATGATTTATCATGAATCATGCAAACTCAATAATGCTTACACGGTAGAAGTAGCCAATGGTCAATTAGAAAGCACCTTAGAAATACTCACCAACTGCCTTCTCACCCTGAATAATCACGTGTTCCCTGTCGACTTAATGCCCATAACCATTGGAAGTTTCGATGTAATCATCGGAATGGATTGGTTATCAGCCCATCGAGCGGAGATTTTATGTTACGAAAAAGCTGTACGATTACCCTTACCAAACGATGAAGTCCTTGTGATTTATGGAGACAAGGCGGGGAAGAACCTACGAGTCATTACTTGCATGAAGGCAAGGAAGTATTTGCAGAAGAGATGCTACGCTTTCTTGGCCCACGTGGTGGATACGCAAGGCAAGGGTAAGGAAATCAAAGACATACCACAAGTGTGTGACTACCCAGACGTATTTCCAGAAGACCTACCTGGAGTACCTCCTATCAGACAGGTTGAATTTCGAATCGACCTTATCCCGGGTGCAGCACCAGTGGCACGGTCTCCTTATCGCCTGGCTCCATCGGAAATGCAAGAACTATCCAGTCAACTTCAAGAACTTCTCGACAAAGGCTTTATTCGGCCAAGCTTCTCTCCATGGGGAGCCCCGGTATTGTTTGTCAAAAAGAAGGATGGTTCTTTTAGGATGTGCATCGATTATCGAGAGTTGAATAAGCTCACTATCAAAAACCGGTATCCACTCCCGAGGATCGATGACCTGTTCGACCAATTACAAGGATCCTGCTACTACTCAAAGATCGACCTACGATCCGGCTATCATCAACTTAGAGTTCAAGAAGCGGATATTCCAAAGACGGCATTCCGAACTAGATACGGTCACTATGAGTTTCTAGTGATGCCATTTGGACTGACCAACGCACCTGCCGTATTCATGGACCTTATGAATCGGGTGTGTAAACCCTACTTGGACAAATTTGTGATTGTCTTTATCGATGACATATTAATATACTCACGAACCAAGGAAGAACATGGCCAGCACTTGCGTTTAATCCTAGAACTACTAAGAAAAGAAAAACTTTATGCAAAGTTTTCTAAGTGTGAGTTCTGGATTAACGAAGTTCATTTCCTCGGTCATGTGGTCAGCAATAAAGGGATTCATGTCGATCCGGTGAAGATTGAAGCTGTCAAGAATTGGAAAGCACCAACAACACCAACCGAAGTACGTCAGTTCTTGGGGCTTGCAGGCTATTATCGGAGATTTATTGAGAACTTCTCCAAAATAGCCAAGCCTCTCACCGCACTAACCCAGAAAGACAAAAAGTTCAACTGGGGAGACAGTCAAGAGTCTGCCTTCCGAAAATTGAAGCAATTGTTATGCAGTGCACCAATTTTGTCTCTTCCCGAGGGAACAGAAGACTTTGTAGTATACTGTGATGCCTCACGTCAAGGGTTAGGGTGTGTACTAATGCAGAGGAATAAGGTTATTGCATATGCATCCCGACAACTAAAGCCAAATGAGACAAACTACACTACCCATGACTTAGAGTTGGGAGCCGTAATATTTGCTCTGAAGATTTGGAGACACTATCTATACGGGACAAAGTGCATTGTATTCACAGACCACAAGAGCCTCCAACACATTTTTGATCAAAAAGAGCTCAATATGAGGCAACGGAGATGGGTCGAATTACTAAATGATTATGAATGCGAGATTCGTTATCATCCCGGTAAAGCAAACGTTGTGGCAGATGCCTTAAGCAGGAAGGAACGAGCAAAACCTCTTCGTGTAAAGGCTCTAACCCTAACCATCCACTCGAACCTTACTATTCAAATTCGTGATGCTCAGCTAGAAGCACTTAAACCTGAAAACATCATGGAAGAAAACCTACGAGGCATGGACAAACAGTTCGACCTCAGAGATGATGGAACGCGATACTTCATGAACCGAATTTGGACTCCAAGATTTGGAGAAGTCAGAGATTTGGTTTTAAATGAAGCTCACAAGTCAAGATACTCAATACATCCCGGATCAGACAAGATGTATCTCGATCTCAAGAAGCATTATTGGTGGCCCAATATGAAGGCAGAAATTGCCACTTATGTTGGTAAGTGTTTGACCTGCTCCAAGGTCAAGGCGGAGTACCAGAAGCCGTCTGGCCTGCTACAACAACCATCAATTCCAGAATGGAAGTGGGAACAAATAACAATGGACTTTATAACAAAGTTGCCCAAGACATCAAGCGGTTACGATACCATATGGGTAGTGGTTGACCGTTTGACCAAGTCCGCTCACTTCTTAGCCATCAAGGAAACTGATAAGATGGAAAAACTCACCAGAACTTATCTCAAGGAGATAGTCAAACTACACGGTGTGCCAATATCTATCATCTCGGACCGAGATAGTAGATTCACTTCCAGATTTTGGCAATCACTGCAAAGATCCCTAGGCACAAAACTCGACATGAGTACAGCATATCATCCCCAAACGGATGGCCAGAGCGAAAGGACAATACAAACTCTGGAAGATATGCTCCGCGCTTGTGTGATAGACTTTGGTAACGCATGGGATACTCACTTGCCATTAGTTGAGTTCTCTTACAACAACAGCTATCACAGTAGTATAAAAGCCGCTCCATTCGAGGCCTTGTATGGACGCAAATGTCGTTCACCATTATGTTGGGCAGAGATTGGAGATACCCAACTAGCAGGAAAACATATTAGAGATACACTATTCACTGGACCTGAAATCATTCAGGAGACAACAGAAAAGATTGTTCAGATAAAAGAACGGCTAAAAGCCGCACGTAGTCGGCAGAAGAGTTATGCTGACAACAGACGCAAACCATTGGAATTCAAAGTAGGAGACCGAGTCCTACTAAAAGTTGCCCCATGGAAGGGTGTCATTAGATTCGGAAAAAGAGGAAAGCTAAACCCACGTTACATCGGACCCTTTGAGATCCTAGCAAGAGTTGGTCTGGTAGCTTATAAGCTCAACCTACCTCAAGAGCTTAACAAGGTTCACGATACCTTCCACGTGTCTAATCTCAAAAAGTGCCTAGCCGATGAAAATTTGATCGTACCACTCGATGAAATTCAGGTCAACACAAAGCTTCACTTCATGGAGGAACCAATGGAGATTATGGATCGGGAAATTAAAAGACTTAAACAAAACCGCATACCTATAGTAAAAGTCCGATGGAACTCTCGTAGAGGGCCAGAGTTTACCTGGGAACGCGAGGACCAAATGAAGCAAAAGTACCCACACTTATTCAATGATGCCCCCTCCACTAGTGAAAGAACTAACTACTAGTGTAAAGTAGCCAAGAATGTAATAATTTCGGGACGAAATTCTCTTAACGGGGAGGTAATGTGACATCCCGGAATTTAGGTCATAGATTTCAAACGACTAAACTACGACAAATCTATTTGTAATTAATTCATTTGGCTTTAACTGCATCTAAGGAAATATAAATGAGTTAATTTCAATTATTATATAATATTTGATGATATTTTTATGCCCAAACGTGTAAACTGGTAACCCAATCAAACCGCTCAACTGCAGCGCTGACTAATGCGTCTGAAAATTGAAATTTAACATTTTTCATTTTTGAGCAAAATAAACACAAAAATATGATAGTACATGTTCCCCCATTTCCAAAAATATAAAGAACGTCCAAAACGGAGTTTGTATGCAAAAGATATAACCGCTTTAAGAAAAACGGACAGTAAAACACTTTTATTCTTTAATCGCGTAAATAAAAACGTTCCGTTGAGGCACTTACGCTTTGCCGACGGGATTTTTGAGAGGTTTTGGACTCAGGCTATAGTATATTATTTAATTTCACACTCAAAATAATTTTTACAAAAATATTTATGAAAGTCGCGAAAACGGACACCGCCAACTGTTAAGACGCAAAACTTCAAACGCAATTTCCCGGAGATCCGTAACTCCAAAAATTAATCCGTTTGATGTTATGGAATCCTTGAATTATACTCTATCTAAAAGTCCTTTCGAAAAAAATATTCGATGCACGAATCCCGAGGCACCCGGTTTTCGCATGTTTTGGACATGAAATGGAGGTATAACTCCATGTGGGGCCCCCATGGTGTGAAGGACTCCAAAAACCTGATCTTCTTCCAGCTGGTATCAAACCCACGTGCCTTTCCTTCCTACACTCTCCTCCTTTGTGTGCAAGGTTCACCAAAGGTACAAACATGGGATTGGAAGTATGGCCATGGATAAGCATGTGTCTATGGACTTATACTATAAATAGAGGCAACTACTTCTCATAAATCCTCACAAAATCATCCGCTTCTCCTTCTTTCTATCACTCTCTTCCTCTCCACTCATCATTTCTGTCCAGAAAAGCTGGAAGAACCCCCATTGCCACCACCTCTTGTCGCTGCATACCACCGCCAACCACCACCTTCGTGAACTGTAAGTCCCCTCCTCCACCGCCTCTACATTTTTGCTTTTGGTCTAGACCCATTTCATCAATGATAGCAACCACAACATTCAAATTAACATGGGTGTGTGCATATGTTGTGAACAAGAGGAATCAGGAGCTTCTAAACCTCCTGATCGAATGTAATTTTTAGTTTGCCTTAAACAACCAAAACATTGTTCTGTATGGTTTTAATCCCATGCAAATTTATAAATTGTTCACAGTAACTGTTATTTCATTCTTTTTCTTTCTTCCTTATATATGTGTGTTGTGGGTCGAATATTGCCATAAGAAACAAGGATTTTATGGTGTCATTTTGATTATACTCCAAACACATTTATAAATCAAATCACAGTAAGTGTTTTTAAATCTCAAATATTATTTCATTTTCGTTTTGCATTCCCTGTGTGGATTGAAAATAATCCAATAAACAAAACCAAATATTGTTTCGTTTTGTATTATAAGCCATGCACTCGAAAACTTTCACTGTGGGCTTCCAAAAATACAAAATTTTATTTGACTTGCTTTGTTCCTGTGAGTTTCGATTTTTACTAAACAGAGAAACCAAATATTGTTTCCATTTCCTTGTGTTGTTCAATGATGCAACAGAAGAACTGAGGCTCCAGTTCAAACATGCATTAATTTTATTTAAAACAAACCTTTAGGTTGTGATGATTTTTCAATGTAACCCCTCCCAAAGCATTATATTTATTTATTTGGTTGCGTAAAGAAAGAAGTATATATGTATATATATTTCTTTTCTTTTTACTTTTTTCTTTTCCAAACTTTGATTCTAAAATAATTGTTTAAACCCTCAGTTGAAAATAGTTTACAAAATCAGTCTTAATCTCAAAATTTTATTTAAAGTATACACTTCAGCACCCTGCTTTAGAAATAAACTACAAAATCAATCCCTTGTTGAATTAATTTAACAAATTTGTTCCTACAATTAATTGTTTTAGCAAAACATACGCTAGTAACTAATATCAAAAAAATACCATTGGTTTATTAGGTAACAAAAATAGTCCTAGAAGTTTATTTGAAACGCAAGGAGCGTCATACTGCGGTTCCTCACGGCACACTTAGTTCTCGAATTTACGCATTAAGGTGAGAGTTACGGCCCCTCTTTTTATATTTATTTGTTTTGGGGGAGAATACATGTGCTATATATTATTTATGATACAAATATATAAGTCTTATATGATATGCATGCTACAAATTTAAGTTATAAATACTTCCATCATGCATAAGACTTTACACACTTATACAAGATCGTTATGTTAAAATACATATCTCTATAAAAGCGAGTAATTTATACTTTTATAAATACATCAACCATACTCGACTTTACAAATACTATACTACGAGTTTCATTGTGCCCGGTACTTATCTATAATTAAGTTAGGGCTGAGAGTTATTCACAAACTTTGCGTTAATGGTTTTTGAGTGAGACGCTACTATTCATTAGCTGGGTTTAATCACTTAGCCTGCCCCACACTACTATAATCGTTAATCTTCGGAGCGAGTTACATATATATAGATCTATATAGGGTTGACAACCCCACCTGCGGTTGCTAGCTACAACCATCGATTGATCAATCGAAGCAGGTGATATGTGTCTACGATCGTTACTACGATGTCCAATGAAGCGTCGTAGGGAGGGGTACCTTTCGTCTATAGCTCGATTATAGAACTCACTAAAAACATTAACATGAATCTCTCTCACTTTTTCACTACAACCACATGTTTGGTTACTTTTAGAAATGTTTTTAAGTATGGTGGTTACTTATACAATGGATATGTTTAAACCTTCATGAAGTTATTACAAACACATTTTCTTCAAAAGCATAAAATTGTTTATAAAATTAATTTTTAGCTTTTAAAGACTCATGACAAGCATTGTTTCAACTATCATTATACAAAATATATACATATATATATACATATATATATACTCTTGGACTTTTGAAAGTATTATTACTGCGGCTAGCAGAAAACCTGTGACTCTCACCAACCTCGTGTTGACTTTCAAAATACATGTATTCTCAGGAAATCAGTGAAATTTCGGGTACACTCAGACGATGGAAAACTTGGCTCGCAAGTACTTTAATTTTCTACTTTTGAACTGTTATGCCTAACTGTTAAGGCAAACTCGTATTATTATTTTATTACTATCTGTAAGAACTTCGTATGAAAACATAAACATGTAATGAAATGTTGTTTTGTTTATTGTTGTACTTGTGCTGTATATTCAATTTACCGGTGATCCATGAACTTAGTCGCACAGCCCGGCATGTTCCGCCGCCTCGGCCGGGGGTGTGACACTTTAATGTTTGACCATTCTAAAATTTTCCAAATGTCTAGCGCATTTAGAGGGAAAAGGAACTAGAATCGGTTCTGGCTAAAATAATTAAACAACTATCAAAGGTCAATCCAAAGTTCGACGAGGATTGGTCGCTTGTGAGTAGTTGGAAGTATAGTATTGGAAATTATGGAAATGTTTCCATATTGGATGGACAATATCGACATCATTACGAATAGATAAGATTCTATTAAGAAATTAGTTGTCATATGGAAAATATGGAAGCGTGTCCATATTGGGAAGTAAATATTGAAAATCTATGTCTAGATTAGAAACTTTTATGCAAAAGGATGTTCAAAGGAATGTACTTTGAGAGAGAGACATCATATCTAAGGAATTGTCTTGTAACAATCTCCGATAGAGGACTTTGTAATATCATTGGCAATAGTCTTTGAGACTTTGGTGCAGTGACATTACAAAAGGATCGTTGCATAAAGTGTTAGAATCTAGTATATTCTATAAGTAACAAGAATTTTATATTCTTACACTTAAGAAAATGGATTTGGAGTTGTAAAATGAGAATGATTGGAAATGTGTTCAATTTGTCTATTTCACAAAAGTAAGAACCATAGGTAAACATTGTGTGCATGCTAGGAGCATGGGACAAGTGTAATAATTCAAGTAAGAAGTTGATTACCCGAAACGACAAATAATGAGTAATCGATATGGTGATAAATAAAACGTGTTTTGCTTATACTCAAAGGTTTGAGGCCATATGGGATTAGTATTATTCTTGTGTTTCACCTTGCATGTTTTGACTTCCAGAATAATTGAGTTTATTAAGAATAATCGAATTATTCAAACGGGCCACAGTCGTTCATATGTTGGAAGTAGATATGAATGAAGACTGTCATGAATTGGTGTGTGGATTGTCTAGAAGAGTATTAGAGATAAGCAAATGTTTGCTGCAACGTTCATGAGTGCTTATGAATATGATTTGAGCATTGGATTAAACCCACGCTCACTTGGATCACTATCTCGAGTGATTAGTGAGACGATAACATCTTATATTCTTGAAACCGAGATGTGTGATTTGTATCTTGCGAATCAGTTGCACATTGATAATATGTAAACGCACCAGTAACTTGGTGTTATAAAACATATTGTTGTGTGTAATTCGGTGAGTGAGTGCAAGCAAGCATTGTATCAAAGTTTATCCATTCCTTTTATTCAAAGAATAAATGCGATATCTTTGGGCCCCTCGATGGTTTAGTGATGACATACGTAAATGCTCGGCCGGGCTACGGCTAATTTGATTTGTTCAATTAGTCTGTCGTCATAAATCGGAAATCGAGATATAGTACAAAGAGAATGATTAGAAATCATATCTCATACGATATCTAGAATGGAGGAATATATGATCCCTTATCTAAGGACACGCGTATCTGATATGATCAGAGTTGACAGCGGCTTTGGAAAGCTACGATTGCAGATCGGGATCTGAAGTCGTACGCAGAATAGTTGTTAGACTTATCCAAGTGGGAGACTGTTGGATTAGAGTATAAGTCCATAACTATTTTGGTATGTACTTGACCCAATGGTGCATGGTCCTTTTGGGTTGCCTTCACCAAAGCAACTTGATAGGATGAATTATGGAGAGTAAGGATTAAATATGATTTATTAATATATTATGGGAATAATATATTAAAGGAGAAATCATATTGTTTAATTAATATTAGTCAATAATTAATTGGTAATAAGTTTTGTGACTAAAAGAGATTAATTAAACTTAAGGGACTGGAATTGTAATTATAGGATAATTGCAATTTGGGCCATGGATTGCCTTGTATCAAGGGTTGGACGAATTCTATGGGGAAGCCCATAAGGAAATCGTCCAAGGGCTTGATTAAAAGGAGTCTATGGGTTGCTTAGGGCTTAAGCATCCAAATTAGGGTTTCCTTGTTAGATAACCCTAATAGCCCAACTATATAAAGACCCCTTAAGGCTCAAAAACGTGGCTAATGTTCTTGTAAGGGTTTACACATGTTTTTGGCAGCCTCCAACCTCTCTCCTCTTCATCCTCTTGCTTATGGTGTTTGTGAACCATTAGAGGAGTGACACTTGTGACTCTAAGCCTTCCAAAGTCAATACAAGGAGGAATTAGGATTGTTATTGCTACATAACAATCAAGGTATGATCTTAAACCTACTTACATATTAATATGATTACTTGTATGCTAGAATTAGGGTTTATAGTCTTGGATTCAAAGCATGTACAATAGAGAAACCTAGATCCAAGCATTAGGGTTTGTATGAGCACATAGGATGTCTGATGACCAAAACCCATCATATATAACACTTTGTAATAGTCGGTTTGTATCCAATAGTTTGTAATCTCTTTATCAATGTAAAATATTACTTTTTATGAATATGCAAGTAGCATGTTTTAGAATAATAATATTGTGAAGTATGAAAGTTTGGGTCTTTCAAAAATACGAAAGTTGGGGTCTTTCAGTATTCATCCCAGGTATGTGTTCGGTTCTGCAAGTTAGCCAGGTTGAAGTTTAACTTCTTAATAATTCCTTTGATAAATGTATGTGCAGATACATGGAAAGGAGTTACCTACATGATTGTGAAGTGTAGCCACATTTCAAAGGTTGTGGACTTGACCTTGATACGATCATGAAAGGAGTGGGACACACAACTTTATAATAGTGTCAAGTTGTATTGTGCTAGAAATTCAATAAACTGGTATGTATTTTACTTTCTGGTATTCAAATGGGTTGATAGGTTCAATTCTTAGAACACCCTGATTCTCGAGTATTTGCAATTGTATGATACTAAGTGGAAATTGAATCGTTAGGATATTTTCGTTATGTACTAGTTTGGTTTGTTGTTGATAAGGTTATGTTTGTTCAAGTGTTACACTAAAATGGGGGAGGATTGTTGGTGATTTTAGTGTCACCATGTCATTTTAAGTAACTGGAACTAACATGTGAGCTAAGGGGCTTCATGATTTGTACTCTAATACATGTATGGGGTTGTGCGGAGTGCATGCATGTATAAGATCGAGTCAGAAGCGGGTTCGACGACTAGTTGGGGGTCCGGGGTTTCCAAAGGGGCAGCGCCCCTTTGGCGGGGTCTAGGGGCAATGCCCCTAGCGGGGTCCAGGGGCAGAGCCGCTGGGGTCCCGCTGGTATCTAAGGGGCAGAGCCCGTTACCGAATTTTGCATGTGGGAACATAATGGAAATTTCAATTTCTTGAGGATGATTATGGTAAAACTAACGAAACTCGTTAGTTTTTGGTAACCCTAATCCGGATTAATATTACTTTCTTTCAAAGCAAGTAATGATGGACCAACCCTAATGAAACCCTAATCGTGTTTAGTATATAAAAAACTCTTCCTTTCCAGAAGATGGATGTTCTTTAGCTCTCGTTTTATATCACACATTCACAGAACCTTTTAGCATAATAGCTTTCGTTTTCTGTGCCTAGAAACGTAGGTGTCCGCTTGGATTATCCTACACTGAATTTCTTGTAACCCAGGCATAGGGTCGAAGTATCAGTTCGGAAAGTGATATCACGATCCAAGCCGGTATCTAGATCTCCACCGCAAACCCTAATTTTCCCAACAATATATTATACATCCAAATATTGAAAGAATTCAAATTCTTGAATACTCTTAGATTTCAAAGTTAAATTAAGGATTTCATATTTCACTGATCATCTTTTTGGTGTGGAAAAACCTTTTATTCTGATCCTTATAAGACCAGATAATATTATCAAACCATTCTTCAAGAATCCAGTTCTATATGTTTCATTAATCGTTCCAATTCATTTGAAGGAACAATTGATTACAGTAAAGCTCTAATTTTCAAGGTCATTTTTCCTAAAGATTGGTCAATAAATCCTCATTCTGAAAAAAATTTGGTAGGATATCCTGCCTATCCAAAATATTCTTATTATGATTATCAAGAGGACTGGTCCAAAGCATTATGTATACGCAATTATCACATTCTTGGTTTATCTTTTTTGATCTAAACTTTGACTATGAATACCCTAAATTGTTCATTAATTGGTATAAGTTCATGGGCTTAATACCAAAATATCTACTTGATGAAATTTTGAATGGATTTCTCAAATTCAATGAGTTATTTGTTCAACCTATCCGTGAATTTGAATATTTATTACAATTTTCCATTTTATTCAAAATTCCATGGATTATGTCATGGACTTATAATTATCAAGAAGCAAAATACATTTCTCCTCCATGGCTTAACTACCAATACAGAATAAAATGGTGGGAAAAATTCAAACTTCCTCAAGCTAACTCAACGAAAGTGATCAAATATTATCAAGAAAACCTTCATTCTACACAAGCAAAAATATAAGAAATCAAGAAAGCTCCTCTCCTTGATCCTGAACTAGTAGCTAGAATTCTTAACGCTGGCGGTTCATCACAAGAAGACCTTCACCGTTTATTAAAGGATATTCGTACCTACAGAATCAAAAGAATCTACTCCAAGAACTCAATTATTTCAAGACACTGAAGACCCGTTTGATGATCCATCTGAAGAATAAAATATTCTAAATTTTATTTTGGTGTATACCTTCAATGTAGGGTATTTCATTTCAATATTTTTCAAGATTAATATTTTTTTCAAAAGTGTGGTAAGATATGTTTAAATACTGCGTGTGTAATAAACGTGTGTGTAAAAACATTTATCAAAATTATCAATAATAGATTGCAGGTCATTATCAACTCCATTGATCAATTCCAATTACGATATGAAGAAAAAAGACTTTTACCAAAAGAATATGCTCAAGATAATTCTATAATTTTCTTGTTAGCCATTCAAGAAGATATGATATGAAGACAAAAGACTTTTATCAAAAGAAAATGCTCAATAATAACAAGAAGACGGGAGAGAAAATAAACTTTATGAAATGAAGATTTCTAAAGATAATGCCATCTCACAAGAAAATTATTCAAGAAGATTCTTTAATCAAGCACAAGATGATCTATAAATAGAATTGATGTTTCCATTTCTAAGTATTCGGAAAAATATCACTATCTCAAATGTATAGTTTATGTCTCGAAAAACTCCTACTATTTCTCTATCTACCTTTCGATGTTCAAAGTCTCCAGATTTCCAGATCATCCTTTCTCAAAATACTTGTACTAATTGTATTTCAATCCTAATCAAAGAATGTACTATTTAAAGAGTACTGTGTTCAATTTTTGTCATTATACTCGTGAATTCATTTTCTTCAACAAATATTTTGGTTATTTACTATGATTATTTCATTTCGAATTATTATAACAATTAATTCCAAAAGATTTGAGATTTTTATTAAAATAAATTTTATTTTAAACAATCAAGCTAATCATATCAATCAAGCCGAATTTCAAATATTATAATTATTCTGATATATATATATATATATATATATATATATATATATATATATATATATATATATATATATATATATATATATATATATATATATGGCTGAGTTATTGTGAGAACTATAAAAAACGTCTGAACTTGCGAACACATAATCAACTCATCAATTTTCAACACAAAAAACTCAATCTTCTTCAAATGAGTGTCTAAACCATATCTAGGCTAAAAAAAGATTTGACAACTTTTTTTTCTTCGAAATTTGCATGTATGCACAGTTCGCAGTGGCAGTGGTACAGATTGCTGAACTGCTGATTGTGCTCATCAGCATTTATCCGAAAAAACCAAAAATAATAATAATAAATCATCAAATCTTTTTTTGAGCCTAGATATGGCTTAGACAAACCATTTGGAGAAGATTATTGTTTTGGTATTGAAAAATGATAAATTGATTATGAGTTTGCTAGTTCTTACAAATCTTTTAATTCTGAAAAGAAAAAGGCTATATATATATATATATATATATATATATATATATATATATATACGTAACGACGTAAATTTTAAAACCAAATTTTCATTTTTGCAAGCATTAAAACATCGATTAATATTTCAAATTCAAACGCAAACAATATTGTCACAACACAATACATCCCAAAGATCATAAAAATAGTTTCCCCCGATAATGTGTACGATCACGCCGGCGCCTTCCCACGGTCCTCGCTAGTACCTGAAACACATAACACAACAACTATAAGCATAAATGCTTAGTGAGTTCCCCAAAATACAACTTACGCACATACGCCTTTCCAGGCCTTGACCTTCCGGTCCAAGTGTCTCAAGGGACTTCCGTCCCGACTAGGTAGACCTTCTGGTCCTACCCACGTCAACCTTACGGTCCACATCACAACGCCTTTCAGCCCATAACATATTCGCCTTCCGGCCCATAACATAATGCCTTCCGGCCCATATTAAGCATATCATACAGGGCACATATAAACGATTAACTTATCACACATAATACATATATCTCATAACATATCCGACCTTCCGGTCACACAGTCAAATCCTTCCGGGTACAGTATAGTGAGAAAACTCACCTCGTGGAAAGTCTAAGATATCGCATCCTCGCTATCACCGAATCCAAACGATGGCTCTACCTCGCCTAAACATAAAAATATCATTTAATACACAAAGATTTCCACCACTAAAACTATACCCCTTATCATCATTCCTCAGAGGGTAAAAGACCATTTTACTCTTCCTTGACCTAAAGTCTTCATGTTGACCAAAACCCTAAAAGTCAACAAAAGTCAACCCTAAGATTACGCGGGGCGTACTGCTAGATGTACGCGGGGCGTACATTGCCAATCCCCTGGATCGAGGTCTCCACCCAGTACGCTGCGCATACTGGAAGTTACGCCCAGCGTAACCATCAGAATCAACCACTCTTCATTTTTGGTCTTAATCGGTTAAGCCATTACTCCAACTTCTAGATTCGACTCTTTCAGTGTGTCTAAACCCATAAAGTCGAGACCTTTAAGCCTTGGCTTGGCTGTAAAGGCTCCAACATCACATAACAACATTCTTTTCCAACTCAAGGACCTAGATCTAATGCATGGTGCAATACCCACGTCCAAGATGCCATTTTTATGAGTCTACAACTCCAATAGATCAGAAATATGAAGTATCTAAGCTTATGGAGGCCATTTGCACAAAAAGTCTCCACCTTTGGGACTTAAACCCTAGAAATGATACTTTAAGCATGCAACATGAACCAAGTGACAAGATCCGAACTGTTTACCTGATAATGAAGCTTTAACCCTTGCAAAGCTTAGATCTACACTTGAGCACCACTTCTAGCCTTTCCAATGAGCTCTTCTTCTCCTTTGCAACCTTGGAATGGCACCACCAAGCTTAGAATACACACACAAAGGCTTAAGAACGAAGGCACACACTATTTAGGGTTTCACTCTGAGGGATGGTGGCTGAGAAGTCCAGCCACACATTCCTTTTATAGCCCTCCCAAGAGATTAGGGTTTTTAGATCTGGGCAAGTTACGCCATGCGTAACCTTGGGTACGCCCAGCGTACCTGAGGGGGAACGCGTCCAAATGAGGCGCACGAGTACGCACGGCGTACGCCTTGTACGCCCAGCGTACTCGCCTAACGTGAAACCCTAAATTAACAACATAACCCAAAATAGAAGAATACCTGGATTCGGGCTGTTACAATTTTCTCCCACTAGAACCAGACTTCGCCCCCGAAGTCTCATACTGAAAACAACTCTGGATACTGATCCCGCATCTCAGACTCAGACTCCCATGTCAGCTCGGACCCCTTCCGATGTTGCCACTGCACTTGTACCAGGGGTACTTCCTTGTTCCTCAGAACCTTAACTTTCCGATCACTGATCGCTACTGGTCTCTCCACATAGTTCAGGCCTGCATCCACATGAATATCATCCAATGGCACCACTGTCGACTCATCGGTAATACATTTCCTCAACTGCGAGACATGAAAGTATCATGGATCTGCCGCAACTCAGCAGGTAGATCCAACTGGTAGGCTACCTGGCCTACCCTAGCAATCACCTTGAAGGGTCCAATATACCGGGGTCCCAACTTGCCCCTCTTCCTGAATCGTATCACTCCTTTCCAGGGAGAGACCTTTAGGAGCACAAGGTCACCAACCTGAAACTCGAGCTCGGACCGCCGCCTGTCCGCATAACTCTTCTGGCGACTCTACGCGGTCAACAACCTCTGCCTGACCTGCTGAATCTGCTCGGTCATCTGGAGTACAATCTCCGTGCTACCCATCACCCGCTGCCCCACCTCTCCCCAGCAGATGGGGGTGCGACACCTCCGCCCATACAACAGCTCAAAGGGTGGCATACCAATGCTCGAATGATGGTTGTTGTTGTACGAAAAGTCAGCTAAAGGTAGATAGGTGTCCCAACTCCCTCCAAAATCCAAAACACATGCTCGGAGCATATCCTCACGCTTCCTGGCATTCGCCTGGAGCTCAGCAAAAGTCTGGTATGACGAGTTCGATAAGAACTCCCGAATATCCCTCCTCAGCACACCCAAATACCGGCTCATCCGAGCCTGCTCCGTGGACACCTGCTCAGGGCAAAACATCGCCCTCTCATGAAACTTCCGCGTGATCACCGTGACAGAATCATTACCCTGCTTGAGGGTCAAGAACTCCTGAACCAACCGTTCCCTCTCCACCAGGGGAACGTACTCGTCTCTGAACATAGTAGTAAACCTCTCCCAAGTCAGGGCTAAAACCTCCGCCAGAGTGAAGTTTGCCATCACGAACTTACACCAATCCTTTGCTCCCAGGCGGAGCTGGTTTAAAGCGAACCATACCCTCAGATGCTCCGGACATGAGAAAGTGTAGAAGCATCCCTCGATATCAGCAATCCATCTCATCGCAGCGATCGGATCCTGCGTCCCATCAAACTTGGGTGGCTTCATGTTGCTGAACTCCCGGATCAGCAACGAGTCACCTCCCTGTGGTCTGGCAGCAGCCACAGCTGCGGTAGCTGCAGCGGCTACAGCCTCAGTCACTGCGGCGTACCGCTCATCAAAAGTCTCCATCAGTGTGGTCTTAATAGACCCAAACATCTCCGGAATCTCAGCCCGGATCACTGCAACTACCTCCTCATGAATCATCTGACGAAGCTCCTCGTCACTCACATTGCTCGTACCAGGTCTGTGGCGTGGTCCAACCATGATGCCTCTGAAAATACAACATAGAAATATCAAAGACTCTATCGAGCATAATCGCACTCGATAACGCAACCCTACTCAGTCTCCGATACCCACGGATTCTTACTTGGGTTGCCCACTGACCCGGTGTCTTCAGTAGCACATGTCCAATACTACCAAGTACACCGCATCAGCGTTCACCCCAAGTCCTCCTCCCAAAAACTCGGATCATGAGTACTCTATTCTTGCCATGCACTAGCTACCTACTCGCTCTCAAAGCACCTCATAGCAACAGATTTCCCTAGACTAAGGCATCACAAATCAGGCCACTCTAGTCCTAATATTAATACCTAGTCTACTAGCATGCGTGTCATATCATATCTCATAACACATATTGTAAGAGTATTTTGGGGAGTTTACCATTCGGGCGCTGCCTGACTTTACACACTTCTTCTTCTTAGGTTGTTTCAAAATCTCTTATCAAATTTTTATTGATTTTATTAATTAAAAATTTCTCAAATCCCCGGTTTGAGTTCAGTTACGCCCGAAGGTGTATCCGAATCCCTCAAACCAAGGCTCTGATACCAACTTGTAACGACGTAAATTTTAAAACCAATTTTTCATTTTTGTAAACATCAAAACATCGATTAATATTTCAAATTCAAACGCAAACAATATTGTCACAACAGAATACATCCCAAAGATCATGTTTCCCCCGATAATGTGTACGATCACGTCGGCGCCTTCCCACGGTCCTCGCTAGTACCTGAAACACATAACACAACAACTGTAAGCATAAATGCTTAGTGAGTTCCCCAAAATACAACTTGCGCACATACGCCTTTCCAGGCCTTGACCTTCCGGTCCAAGTGTCTCAGGGGACTTCCAATCCTACCCACGTCAACCTTACGGTCCACATCACAACGCCTTCCGGCCCATAACATATTCGCCTTCCGGCCCATAACATAATGCCTTCCGGCCCATATTAAGCATATCATACAGGGCACATATAAACGATTAACTTATCACACATAATACATATATCTCATAACATATCCGACCTTCCGGTCACACAGTCAAATCCTTCCGGGTACAGTATAGTGAGAAAACTCACCTCGTGGAAAGTTTAAGATCTCGCATCCTCGCTATCACCGAATCTAAACGACGACTCTACCTTGCCTAAACATAAAAATATCATTTAATACACAAAGATTTCCACCACTAAACACTTTACTCCTTATCATCATTCCTCATAGGGTAAAAGACCATTTTACCCTTCCTTGACCTAAAGTCCTCATGTTGACCAAAACCCTAAAAGTCAACCCTGAGAGTAAGCGGGGCGTACTGCTAGATGTACGCGGGGCGTACATCACCAATCCCCTAGATCAGGGTCTCCACCCAGTACGCTGCGCGTACTGGAAGTTACGCCCACCGTAACCATCAGAATCAACCACTCTTCATTTATGGTCTTAATCGGTTAAGCCATTACTCCAACTTCTAGATCCGAATCTTTTAGTGTGTCTAAATCCATAAAGTTGAGACCTTTAAGCCTTGGCACGGCTGTAAAGGCTCCAACATCACATAACAACATTCTTTTCTAACTCAAGGACCTAGATCTCATGCATGGTGCAATACCCACGTCCAAGATGCCATTTTTGTGAGCTTACAACTCCAATAGATCAGAAATATGAAGTATCTAAGCTTATGGAGGCCATTTGCACAAAAAGTCTCCACCTTTGGGACTTAAACCCTAGAAATGATACTTTAAGCATGCAACCTGAACCAAGTGACAAGATACGAACTTTTTGTTGGATTAATGTCTAAGTCCATAACTATAATTGGTAAGACTTGACCCGACCCGGCATGGTCCATTTGGGTTGCATGGCATCATGCACTTGGATAGACTATAATAAGAGAAATAAGACACTTACGGTTATTAATATATTATAAGTTCTAGTATATTAATAATAAGAATAATAAGATTATTTAATTAGTATTGATCAAGAATTAATCTAGGATTAATTAAGTGATCAAAAGAAGACTAATTAAATATATGGGTTAATTATGTAAATCATCCATACTTGTATAGTGGGCTAATGCTCCATGGATAATCAAGTTGGGTTAAAACCCATAGGATGGTCCATGGATGCTCCATGGTGTATTTGAACCCATGGATCCAAGGAAATGGAAAGTCATGACAATTAGGGTTTACCCTAATTGTAACACTATATAAAGATATTATTCTTCCCAAAATCGACTACTAATATTATTCTAGAGAGGGCTAGCCGATTTTATGAAGTGTAGAATTCTCTCAAGTTATTCCAAGTGTATTTGGTGTTGTGTGAACCATTTGAGGTGTCACACTTGGGGCACTAGGCACTCAAGCTTCATGAAGACTTTCTACATGAAAAAGGTATGTATTCTATCTTGTTATATCCATTATTTTGTATGCTAGATTAGGATAATACCTTGGATGTTCATATTTGCATGTATAATAGAGAAAACATAGATCCAAGGTATTTAGGGTTGCATGTACACTTAGGAGTGTTAGAATGCTCATAACCCAACAGTGGTATCAGAGACTAGGCTTGTTTTCTTGTTATACCTGCAATAGAAGCTGAAAAATCGAGTTTTGATGCTGTCAGCCCAGCTGACTCGCCGAGTCCATGAAGGGACTCGACGAGTCCAAGGCAAAATGCATCCAACTCGCCGAGTTGTGTTCATGCACTCGACGAGTTGGACCCCAGACAGCATATCTTCGAGGTTTTTGGCTAGAAATGGACTAGGAACATTACCCTAAGTTGTTTTGAACTTATAAACTTGTTTTTTAATGTGGTAATGTTCATGCTAACCCATTTTCAAAGATAATTGTCAATAGATTCATGTTTTGTATTAGTTTAAAGGTTAGACTAATTACATGAAAAAGTTTGATTTGAATTATCTTGTTCTTATGAGTTGCTTAGATTAATAGAAAAGTTGAGTGAAAAAGTTGTTTTCAATCCAAATTAATCTAAGAGTTGAGTATAAAATGTGTTTGTGTAACTTATCCTTAAGTTACATGAAGAGTCACATTAAAGACTCATAAAACTCATAAAGTTGGCAAAGGTTACAAAAAAAGATGAAGAGTCTTGTCCTTAAGTTATGGAGGTTCAAGAGTCACTTCATTAATAAATAAATAAATAAAATATGTAACCTTAATTAATTCCATAAGTTATAAAATAAAGAAAAGTTAATTCTTTATTAGTTTAAAGTCTTCCATAATTTGTCCTCAAGTTATGGAACTTGAAGAGTTTTTGGATTAAAACTACTTTAAATACATAAGTTATGGAATTAATTAGTTTTGAATAGTTTCAAAACTTGCCCTCAAGTTTTGGAATTTGTAAAGTTTTCTCTTATGAATACTTTAATTCCAAGTTAGCCCTTAGAATTTTAAAAGTTAAAATTCAACCCTTATACTTTATAATATTATAAGTTAATAATATATACATGTATAAGAGTAAAGTCGGTCTTACCGCTAGTACGCCTCATTCACGAAGCCGGTCTATAAGGTGGATATAAGGTTGTTGCCTATAAAATGGCAACTTAATGGGTGTCCACTCTCACCCACCGCTTGCTTGACTGGTGGAGGGTCGTTAGCCGAACGGGTTTGACAGGACTATAATTCTCCCTTCATTAAAAGTATTAATGATAAATACTAAGTAACTAAACTCTTATAAATACCCAATCTTAGTTACTTAGGAAAATGTGAAGAAGGTGCTAATCCATGAAATTACACTTTGCACTTTGTTTAAGTCGGTTAGTGGAGCGTGTGTGGTTAACCGGCACACTAACTCGTATTTAACAAGGTAGACAAAGGGTAACTTAATGTTTATCATAGTATCGATGGAGCGTGTGTGGTTAACCGGCACATCGATTGAGGGATAAACACTTAAGGGTACCAAGTAATTTGCATGGTTACTTCACACCTTGTTTTGTGATCCTCGGCATCCCAGTCACAAAACCTGAAGGGCACACTCGAGATTGAAACATGCCATTGAACAGTTCAATGAATCTCAAAAGATCTAGGAATTTCAAATCCAATTAAAACCTAATAATACATTTCGTTTATCTTGGTGGAAATTGGTGAATCGTCATTCACCTACCTTCAAATTGTTTTATAGCTTGGATTACGGCATACCTCTTCTAAGTTATAAAATAGTTTGTTGGGTCCTAGCCTTAATATTTCATATTGGGTGTCATATTAAGGACTTTAAGATCAACTATCTTGAATATCTCCCAAAACATGTCTGTTTTAGACATTTATGATCTTCCCAAATCTCTTGAAACAAGCATTCCTAATGAAGATGATGTCCCATGGATATCATACTTCTTTCTCCTCCTCCAATTATTCTCCCTAACCCATAAGTTCTTGAAAAGTTTAAGATCACTCAAGCCCCATTGGCAAGGCAAGGTCTAGGTGTGATCACATCTTGGAGATGTAGTCACATATTGACAAGCCGGGAGAGAAGGGTGTCAAAGTCTTGAGAAAGTTGGTGGTTCAATCACTTTCTAAGTCACATAGTGAGTTCTTTTGGAACACCTATGAAACAGACTATGACAAGACCCTTAATGATCTTATCTATTTGTTAAGATCAACTTCCTTGAAACTTGATGGACATTGAAAATAGTGACACAGGAAATCCAGAAAAGCATTCTCTTCCCAATGGAAAGGGATCGGCCATAGTCAACTCGGTTGACCAAATGGTAAAGAGAAAAGGCTAAGTCTGTGATAGTCTCGTGTACCATTATCAAAGGGTCCATATGTTTATATTGCCAAAGGAAGGGGCATTGGTTGCGAAGCTGCCAAGTTTACCTAAGGATGTTAAAGTCAATAAGTTTGACTCTACTTCAGGTAAAGTCCACTATCTAACTCTGTTAAGTTTCTATTCTGAGATTCTTATTACATGATGTGACTGGGTCACATGGTGATGTTTTAAGAATCAAAGAAAAGTGAAGAAACTTAAAGAAAGAATATGTTGAATCTGATCGCATAGATGGATTTCTATCGCGTAGTTTGAAGATCGGATTCTTGAGCTACTTCTTAGGAGTTATGAGATATTGCTTAGGAATAGATAACAACAAGTTTTCATATGGATTGTAAGGATAATTTTTCCGTATAGTTTTAAAATAAAAGAAAATTTTTGATTTTATTTATTTTAAAATATCCTTACAATGGCATTTGAGGAAAAATTGTTGGTTATATGATTCCATTAATAGCAAGAGTGGAAATATGTAATTGATTCTTTCATTTGTGGTAATGTCTAAATTTACCAAATAAGGAAAGATTCTCATCATCCAAAGTCTCAATTGGATCGGAACTTGGAATCATGCAAGGTGTATAGCATGATGAATGAGAACTTTCAAGTATTGGAAAATTAAGACTAATTACTTATTCACATGGATGTGTGAGTCAAGTAATGGACTAAGGGATCGAGTACATAGTCATGTGCACTGATTAAGTCCACCACAAAAGATTAATAAGACTATTCGTCATAGTTTACTAAACCTCAGTAAATATGATTATACTTACAGGATTAAGTGTAACTCTGAGACATTGGAAAAGGTTCCAATGTAAGGCAGAGCGAATAAGAAGAATCAACTTAGGCAGAAAGATAAAAGTTTCTCAAATCTGAAAAAATGGGAGAGTACTTTAGTATCAGTTTTGTGATCATCTTAATGATTAAGAAACCATATCAAAATTAGTTCTCTAAGGAAGTCTTAGTGCATTCTTATGACTAAAAAGAAGGGATCTTGAATTGTTGAAATGGTTAAATCAAGAAGATGAGTCATACTTCGTTCCAATACAAGTCTTAGAGTCATACTCCAAGATTGTGACTTAAGTGACATGTCTCAAAGAAGGTTTAAAACACTTGTCAAATGTAAGAGTAAAAGTTTTCTACTCTTGTACATTTGAAATTGGTAAGTTGTGATGTTTTGGATAAAACAAAGACCAACTCAGGCCAATTGTGTGAAGCGTTTGTCTTGATAAAGAATCCGCACTATCCCTTGAATATTTGACAAGAGAGTCTTATAGGTTAAGAGGACAGTGGGAGTCTTAAAGGTCTTGAAAGTATCAAGAACTAATCAAGAATAAAACCTAAAGTTTTTCACTAGCACACGACTTGTGGTTTATAACTTATCGTGTTGACATAGTCTGTGCCCATTCCAGTTAAAGTTGAGTTCTTAGAGTTCTCAATTGGTTGCACAACAACTTGGAAGCAATGGAAGACCCTTGAGCTGCCAGGTGGCAAGAAATTAAGATTGAGTTCAGTCCATATGAGTTTGGATTTGTCATTATCCTTGTCTTGTGACTATGGTTTTGACAATTCACATGGATAAGAACACATACACCAATAAATCTAAGTGTCATAAGGTTTCTCTCCGATTCATGAAAATGATGGTGAGGAAACACTTTCACTAAGTAGATTTTAGTTAGATAGCAATTGTGATATTTGCATTCTCAAAGTCGTTAGTGGAGCGTGTGTGGTTTACCGACACACTAACCTGGACTTGTGAGAAGTGGCAAAAAGGTCTAACCATTATGATTACGGCATCCCTCTTCATAATTGTGTAGACACACGAGTGTGCTATCTAAGGGAAGGTGTATGATTTTGATAAAGTTCTATCACAACAATCAAGTGTCAGAATCTGAACTTTGGTAAGAAAGTCAATAAAGTATTGATTTCTAAAAGTCCAGCTGATTTCTGAGTACATGTCAAAGCTAGTGGGAGCATAAGTGTTATGCTAATAATCATCATGTTAGTGGGAGCATGATAATTATGATATAGATTGCAAGTTAGCAATGTTAATTATAGAAAACAAAAGGTTTCAATTGGGAAAAAGTTGTTTTGCTATAATTAAGGGAGAGGAAATTATACTTCATCTCAAATCTATAAGCTTAGATCGTGAGGTTTTAATCATTTAGTCAAGAATATATATGAATTTCATGTTGGAATGGCTCAACATAAGGAAATTCTGTATATGGGTCCATTATTTGCGTTCTTAAATTCGATTATGATTACGGCATCCCTTTTCATAATCTGAATTATGAGAACTTGGCAAATTGAAATGGAAATGTTATAGCAAAAGACTGGTTTAGTCTTTATGTGAGACATCATGAATCGTGTCCCATATGCTTCGGATATAGGATCGATTACATGTGCTATATTCATCCTTTCTAAAATTTTCCAAATGCCTAGGGCGTTAAGAATGGAAAAGGTTTAGAACTGGATATGACTAAAAGGATTAAACAATTGTCGAGGACAATCTAAGGTTTACCAAAGACTGGTTTCTCAAGGACAATTGGAAGTATAGTGATAATTCTGGAAGGACCATATTGACATAATCTGTAAGGAGGCAACTCTTGTTCAGAAGTGATAGTCAAAATGGAATTTGGAAATGTTTCAAAGTTAGAATTTTTCCAATCTGTTTAAGATTAAGGAAACTTAATGCAAGAAGGATGTTTCCAAGGAATTGATCTCCTTTGGAATACTCTGTAATGATTGTTGCAAAGTCTTTCTGACTTTGTGCATAATCATTACAAGAGGATCGATGCATATAAGTTTAGAATCTAACAGATTTCAGTAAATGACATGAATTTGGAATTCTTGCATTTGCAGTAAGGATTTGGGAGTGTGGGAAAAGAATCATTGAAGTTATGTTCAATTGATCTAGTTCACAAAGTAAAGATCATAGACAAACATAGTATGCATACTTGGTGTATGGCATGACTAGTGTTTAGAAAACATAGTGTGCATGCTTGGAGCATGGGACAACTATTGTTTTAAATTCAAGAATAATGTTGATAGCTGAAACAATATACAATGAATAATGTGTAATCATAGGGTGATAAATAAAAGGAGTTTTATTTATATTCATAGGTTTTGATACCATATTGGATTCAATTATTATTATGTTTCACTTTGCATGTTTTGACTTCCCGAATAAACTAGGTTATTCTTCCGGAATGACTATGTTATTCAAACCATCCACAGTCGGCCATATGTTGGAAGTAGATATGAATTAAGACTGTCATGGGTTGGCTTGTAGAGGTCTAAGGTGTTGGACAAAGGGCTACAACACTCATGAGTGCTCATAAGTTCTGAGTATTGGATTCAACCCGCGCTCATTGGAATCACTTCATGGATTTTATCACGAGTGATCATGAGACGATAATATCTTATATTCTTCAAACCTAGAGATATGAGTTGTTACTATGAGTTGATAGTACATTGATTACACGAAACGCATTGGTAACTCGATGTTATAAAACGTGTCTTTGTGTATGATTGAACAAGTAGTAGAACAAGCCATATGAGTCGAAGTTTATCCATTCCTTTTACCTTCGGGATAAAAGCGATATCTGTGGGCCCCTCGATGATTTGATGATGACAAATGGAAGTGCTCGGCCGGGCCAGGACTGATTTGATTTGTTCAATTAGTCAGTCGTCATAAATCGGAAATCGGGAAACAACAAATGGACAGAGAGAATGATTATAATCCATGTCTCAGTCCATATGATATCTAGAATGGGGGAATATATGATCCCTTATCTAATGGACAAGTCATTGACAAAGATCAGCGTTTATCGACAAGGTCAAAGTTCGACAGAAGCTTTTGAGAGCTACGATTGCTAGTTGGTTCCTGAACTCATACGCAATAATAGTTTTTGACTTATCCAAGTGGGAGACTGTTGGATTAATGTCTAAGTCCATAACTATAATTGGTAAGACTTGACCCGACCCGGCATGGTCCATTTGGGTTGCATGGCATCATGCACTTGGATAGACTATAATAAGAGAAATAAGACACTTACGGTTATTAATATATTATAAGTTCTAGTATATTAATAATAAGAATAATAAGATTATTTAATTAGTATTGATCAAGAATTAATCTAGGATTAATTAAGTGATCAAAAGAAGACTAATTAAATATATGGGTTAATTATGTAAATCATCCATACTTGTATAGTGGGCTAATGCTCCATGGATAATCAAGTTGGGTTAAAACCCATAGGATGGTCCATGGATGCTCCATGGTGTATTTGAACCCATGGATCCAAGGAAATGGAAAGTCATGACAATTAGGGTTTACCCTAATTGTAACACTATATAAAGATATTATTCTTCCCAAAATCGACTACTAATATTATTCTAGAGAGGGCTAGCCGATTTTATGAAGTGTAGAATTCTCTCAAGTTATTCCAAGTGTATTTGGTGTTGTGTGAACCATTTGAGGTGTCACACTTGGGGCACTAGGCACTCAAGTTTCATGAAGACTTTCTACATGAAAAAGGTATGTATTCTATCTTGTTATATCCATTATTTTGTATGCTAGATTAGGATAATACCTTGGATGTTCATATTTGCATGTATAATAGAGAAAACATAGATCCAAGGTATTTAGGGTTGCATGTACACTTAGGAGTGTTAGAATGCTCATAACCCAACACTTTTTACCTGATAATGAAGCTTTAACCCTTGCAAAGCTCATATCAACACTTAAGCACCACTTCTAGCCTTTCCAATGAGCTCTTCTTCTCCTTTGCAACCTTGGAATGGCACCATCAAGCTTAGAATACACACACAATGGCTTAACAACGAAGGCACACACTATTTAGGGTTTCACTCTGAGGGATGGTGGCTGAGAAGTCCAGCCACACATTCCTTTTATAGCCCTCCAAAGAGATTAGAGTTTTTAGATCTAGGCAAGTTACACCCAGCGTAACCTTGGGTACGCCTAGCGTACCTGAGGGGGAATGCGTCCAAATGAGGCGCGTGAGTACGCGCGACGTACGCCTTGTACGCCCAGCGTACTCGCCTAACATGAAACCCTAAATTAACAACATAACCCAAAATAGAAGCATACCTAGATTCGGGCTGTTACAATATATATATATATATATATATATATATGAGGGTTTATGTGGAAATACAAATAATTTGCACAAATACGAAAATAAGAAAATTTAATTAGATTGTGTCACCTCAACCCTATATTTTGGACAATAATTCGTCTAAATTTTAATCTACATTATGATTATCGATGATACATTAGAAATTGTTTGGTAATAACAGAACATGTTTTTTGATTTTTTTTATTATGAAAATTTGAATTTAAAAATGATTAAGAATGTGAAAAAAAAAACAACTATTAAACAACTTTTAGATCTATATTACGTGAACACATTCCTATTTGATTTATTATCTTACTAATAAATTTAATTTCTAAAGTATATGCGTTTGATTTTCCACTTTAGCAAAAAAAAAAATTTGTATAGACTTACTTTATATATATATATATATATATATATATATATATATATATATATATATATATATATATATATATAATAAGGGAGTGTTTGTCTTATCTTTGGAGAGAGCAAAAATCTTTTTAGAAAAAGTTGCAAAAACATCAAGCGTACCTACCTTTTCCAAAAAGTTTACTTTCTTTATATAAAAAAATAGATTTTATGTTTTTATCAAATATTTTTTAACTTTTTATTTTTTTCTAAAAGCTAAAAGATTTGAAAAAAAATAAAACCAACACCCCTGACAAATTTTTATTTATTATCATAAATGTGTCCTTGCATTTTAAATACTTATATTGTACATAAAATAAACTAATTGAGCCTGCTTTAAGGCGGCACGTGGAATAGTTAGAGGGACCAGTTTTGGGTGGCTAAAAAATCGTGTCCTACTTTTTAATATTTTCTGTCCTTTACTTTACTTTTAGCTTTTAATTACTTTTATGTAATTTATTTTTATTTTTAACTAAAAGTTGTCTTCCCCCTATTTCTTGACACGTAGGCCGGAAGTCTATTTTTGTTCATGGGCGTAATCTGTAAATTTCATATTAAACAAAGCCTTTTTTTTTAAAAATTTTTATTTATATATATATATATATATATATATATATATATATATATATATATATATATATATATATATATATATATATATATATATATATATATATATATATATTGGTGTTTTAGAGGATGTGCGAGATAGGCGAGGATTAGGGCGTCTAATTTTACATATTATTCACTATATTGTCCAACAATTGGTAATTGGATAACACAAAAGATTTTCTGAGAGCTAACACTACAATTAAACATTGCAACGACTAATGTTTTAAAATTTTAGACTTCATATTAAAATTTTCATTTGAGATAATAATATCATAATGTGGTTTACACACAAAAGCTTATGTTTTGTTCCAGTTATAACATTCCAAATTTACGGCAATTGCAAATATCAAAAGATGTTTCTTGTTTTTTGTTTTTTTGATTGCACTAGACGTGTCTCTCATTTCTGATTGCACTCCCACTCTTTTTTTCTAATTGTTGACTAAAATTAACGATTATTCCAACATTTGTGATTTCTAAATCTAATGGTCTCTCGTATTTTTATTCTGGTCCTCAAAATCATGGGGATGTTCATGTTCTAAATTACACAGAGTATACTATTTAAACGTATGAATTATTTTTATAAAAACGCAAGTACATTTTCTATAATTTATAGGGAGAATTTTTGTAATTTATTTTAGGGAAAACTGCAATAAAGTCCTTACACATTGGTCTCATAATCGATTTAGCATTTATATATATATTTTTTATTCAATTAAGTTCCAAATACCGGTAATCGTATTCAATTTAACCATTTGATCCGGTTAACAGGTAATCTAACTTTGAAAAATTACATTTTCGGCCAAGATTTCAAAATTTGTTATAAATTTGGTCCAAAATTTACACTTTTGGTCCAAATTCTAAATTTTTTTACAAATTTGGTCCAAAAATTACCCTTTTTGTCCAAATTTTAGGATTTTTATTATGAATTCATCCTAACTTTAGTTTTCTTTACAACTTTTTTTCTCAAAAGTTTGTTTCTAATATGTTTTTTCTTTAAAACTCATATTTATACAAAAAAACATATTTTCACATAAAAATCTTATTTTTTTTTTATATAAAAACTTTTTTGTATGTGAAATATCTAATTATAAAAATAGGTTTGTTGATTATTTGTGTGATTTCTCTTAAAAAATCAATTAAGAAATTAAAAATAACCCTAAATTATACTATTAAATTATAGTTTGTCAAAAACTAGTTACACTCATTGTAATATTATGTATTTATTTTTTAATCACATTTATCGGAAAAGTTTAAATAATAAAAGATGCTACATATTGAAAACTTCATATTTTTTTGTTTCTCGCTGAATACATGTTCATACATATAGTTCATCATCACTTTGGATTTCTTTATTTAAACTTCTTTGTAAACTCGGATTCATGTGTCAATTTTGTTTGTTGTAATAAGAAAAAATAACTATCTAGAATGGAGCAATTGTCATTTGTCGATAAGGAGGTTTTTGGCAGAAAATAGCATTTAACAAATGTAAAAAAGTATTGCAAACTTTGATAGTTACAACTCCTACTAAAATCAATATGGATTGTCATAGATGAGATTAGAATAACTTTACATACCCTTTGTCATATATATGTTATCGAAGGTATGATTTAATTTACGAAGATGCAACACATTGAAAAATAAAGATAAACAACTATATTAAAATCTCATAGAAAAAAGAATACACACTAAATAGAACACATATTAAAATATCTATATTAATAGTATAATTTAGGGTTACTTTTAATTTAGGGTAACTAGTGTAACTAGGCTTTGACAAACTATAATTTAATGGTATAATTTAGGGTTACTTTTAATTTCTTAATTGATTTTTTTAAGAGAAATCACACAAATAATCCAAACCTATTTTTATAATTAGATATTTCATATACAAAAAAGTTTTTATATAGAAAAAATAAGATTTTTATGTGAAAATATGTTTTTTTTGTATAAATATGAGTTTTAAAGAAAAAACATATTAGAAACAAACTTTTGAGAAAAAAAGTTATAAAAAAGACTAAAGTTAGGATGAATTCATAATAAAATTCTAAAATTTGGGCAAAAAGTGTAAATTTTGGACCGAATTTGTAAAAAAATACAAAATATGAGTTTTAAAGAAAAAACATATTAGAAACAAACTTTTGAGAAAAAAAGTTATAAAAAAGACTAAAGTTAGGATGAATTCATAATAAAATTCTAAAATTTGAGCAAAAAGTGTAAATTTTGGACCGAATTTGTAAAAAAAAACAAAATCTAGGCCAAAAATGTAAAATTTGGACCAAATTTGTAATAAATTTTGAAATATGGGCCGAATATGTAATTTTTGAAAGTTGGATGACCTGTTGACCGGTTCAAAGGGTTAAATTGAATACAATTACCAGTATTTGGGACTTAATTGAATAAAAAGAAATATAAGCGCTAAATCGATTATGAAGCCAATATATATGGACTTTATTGTAGTTTTCTCATTATTTTATATACAAGAACAAAACCTGCCAACATACGAAAGTATTTTGTCCAAAGTCTAAAACTCAAATGTAAAAAAATACACAGGGACATTTTCTATAAATTAGAAGGACAACGTTTGTAGTTTAAATTCAACAAGAAGACCAAAGTTACCCACTTACGAAGCTATTATGACTAAAGTCAAAAACCTAAAAGTAATTCATAAGCTAGTCGCTTTTAATTATATATAATAATTATATGACTTACCTTAACTAGTTATAGTTAGTTCTATATTTTTAAATTATTTTTTTAGAAATTAACTAAGTTAATTAATTATAAATAAAGTATTCAAAGAATATAAATATTTTCTAATTTTTGAAAGCTGACTACTTAGTTCGGAATACTATATTTCAGAGTAGTTATAATTATTTCATAGTTGGTGGTGACTTGCAAATGATTCGTATAATTGCTAAAAATCGTATATTTCGGACTTGAAAAATGTATTCGAGAAATCTTAGGGTATTTCTACTTCGATTGTGGCTACATAAACCAAATTTAGATATAAAAAAATGAGTTTGTATGAGAGATTTGTTAAAGTATATGTTTCCAGTAAAAGGAAATGAGCACGAATCGAAGGATCTATGAAGTATATTGATGAAAACTACAGATGATTTGGTGTAGATTTATACAGTGATATCAACATTTTCAGGTTAATTATGTTGGTTGCTTCGACGTCCAGGTTACAAACTAATCAAATATATCTATCTTTTCTATGTCATTTGTCAAACATAGTGATTTAGATTCTTGAGAATAATAATGTAATTTTTTTTTTACTTTTGTTAGTAGTATTTCTCCTAAAAAGTACATATGTTTGTTGTTAATCATGTTATGAAAAGTGGTATTAATCGATTTGTAGGGAAAATAATTATGGTGGCAATGAGTCTTCCAGTGCTGGAAGTAACCAAAATTATAATTTATTACATGCCACATTAAATCATGTTCTTTCTTGCAATGGGTCCGCGGAAGAGATTGTTGCTGATGTTGGTCCAACATTTGATGTTGGTGAATCTGCAAATGATCAAGAAAATTAATGTTAATGGTTGATGATGGTAATATAATTTCACATGGATAACTAGTGGAACAATTCCATATTGTCATTAAATTTTCTAGGGAAAAGATTGAATCTGAAGAAGAGGATCATGAGCCCCGATAAGCCCAACATGAAAGTACCCTTAATATTTTTCAAATTATGAGGAAACAAAAACCACTCATTAGGGGTGCCTAAACCCTTACCATTGCCCGAATTTATTAGATAAAACACGTAAATGTTCTCTAGCCCAAATTAATTCTCTATGTGTAAAGTTGTTTCAACTGTTCAAAGGAAAGAAGAGCTTAAGCTTGATTTCGGATTCAAATGTGTTATTGAGAGTTTGAAGTTGTTCGCTTTTCGAAAAAATTGTTGGGCAGTTAAGGGCTACAAAATAGATCCAACTAACTATATATGACCATTTTAGTGTACATATTTCGTATTAGCAAGCATGCGGTGCAAAAATATACACTTTAAATGTGTTCGAGAGGGACCTGGAAAGTAAACTTTCAAAGATCTTCTTCATGTTATTATAATTTAAAGAAAAAGAATTTGGGACCGTTACGCATATAAATATAGATAAACAACAAAAGCTTTGAATACGTTTTCTCCGCTATTAGTTGCATGGTAATATTTATTATGTATATTTTTTGTACTTCTTATACATGTATTAGATTTAATTACTACTTTATTACATTATTGTGTAATTCAACGTTTCAAACATGTTTGTATCCTATTGTTATCAATAATGGGGCCACTTAAAAGGGAAACACTTTTTTATTATATTCCGATCAATAGATATGGATAGCAATAACCAAATCCTTTTAATAGCTTTCGGTTTTAGAAAAATAGAAAGTGGAGAATCATGGATATGATTTTTTTTTTAAAAAAAGCTGAAATAATTTGGGATATGGCCCTTTAGCTATCATATATGATAGAGTGAATCCCATTGGCCATTTAAGTCGTTTGAATCTACTATAACATTAGTTCATAAATATGCGAGAAAATATCGGCAAACAAGAAATAATCCAAAGTTTGTTTTAGGAGGCATGTAAAGCTAATTGAGAGTCTGATTTTAAAGATAGATTGGATAGGCTAAGATGTGCTCTATCCGATTACTACTGTACAAGGATAGAGAAAATTAATAACAATAACTAGACAATGAAATATTTCCTTGGGGTTCGTTATAATTTAATGACATCAAACAAGTCCGATTCCATCAATACATTATCAAAAGACACAAAAAATAAACTATCTAAAACTAATCTATAACTTATAAAAGTAAACAAAATGAAAAACTATATATTTAATTATTGCATACCATATGAATAAGTAAATATTACAACCATTTTCACAAATAAGACAAACACATCACAAGATGTTCATGGCTAGATTAGGCACATCATATATATATATATATATATATATATATATATATATATATATATATATATATATATATATATATATATATATATATACAAACACACACACATACACACACTTAGTCAGAATTAAATAAAACAACTTTTTTTTTTCTAATATACATTTGTTGACAAAAAATACATGTAAACTTTTATCACTAAAAAATAACAATTATATAGTTGTCATATAAAATATGAATAAAAAAGCATTAATGTTTTCCAAAAACAAAGATTATACTAAATAATCTAATAATCTAACCAAGCTTGCAAAGTTGGCTATGATACAAATTTTTAGGTTTTATTCAAAATTGTTTTCCCAAACACGCTACTAACAACAACAGAAGTCTAAAAATAGAATAAACTTAAAAACTCTTTTTAACCTACCAATGATCATTTTGAAAAGCATGGAAAATTTAAAACAACCATATAAAGAAAGAGTTACAACCTTTGAAGACTTTGAGTCCTCTCGGGAGGTTGGAAGTTAATTAAGATGGCAAAAGACTCAAAGGTGAGCTCTTTTTCATATTAGAGGTCTTGTTTAGAGGAGTAACAATTGCAGTGTTGTCCATTTTCTCATATTTGGGGCTATAAGGCTTAGAAGGACTTGGTGACTTGGTGGGACTTTTGACTTTTTGATCCCTTTTTGACTTCCACGAAAATCATATTTGATAAAATTATTTTTCGCATACTCATTAAAATAATTTAACATGAAATTTTAATGAGGGCTTTTGCTTTGAAAATTTTGACCTATTGTTCTTTACAACCTTGTGATTTGACTCAGCTTGCATTTTCTCAATGCGAGATTTAATTTCAACTTTTAAGGCTTGCTTTGCTTCATTAGTTGGTGACAGAATGTCAGATTTGTTCAATTTTGGTCTTTTATTTTTGAAAAGTTTGGACTTCGGTATAGGTCTGGGTAATGAGGCATCTAAACCATAGAGTTCATGACATCTAGAGCATTGTCCAATTTCAAATTTGTCCATTCTTACTCCTTGTGAAAGAGATTGAATCTTTTGGTTGACTTAACAGAAGTCTCCGGTGAGACTTTTATTAAAAGTGAAGAATGAGATATCGTAGAGGATGCAATAGTCTTAACTTTAAGGACATTTTCTTTTATGGGTATGATAGGTCCTTCAAGACTTATCTCCTCATCAACATAAGATTTTAGAGACATGTATGGTCCTTCTAAGATGATTTCCTCATCTACTTCAGATCCTGATGTAGGACATATTGTTCTAATGACAAGTACTGAATGAAAAACATCATGGAGTCTCGATATTTCTAGGAAAATCTCTTTTATCACACAAGTATTGCCTAAGTTACAGAGTTTTCTAAAATGATATTAAATGTCTTAAGGGTAATGTTTGTGATTGCTTGGAAAATGAAAGGTCTTGTTGGGGGGGACATAAGGGTGCTCGACATCAAATCGTGGTGGAGATATATCCCTGATGTTATAGCCATTTGACCAACCCAATTGTAGGTGTTATTTACAGATATGTTATTAACCATATTTTCGAGTGCTTCACTTTCATTAAAGAGATTTTCAATTATTGATTTTAACGTGCATTTTCTGCTAGGGCTAGACCCTATTGATTAAAAGTAACATCTAATTAATTTTCACTAAGCAACCTAGCATCCTTTTCTAATAATATATATTTTTATAACATAGTGACCTTAAGCTTCTTGTCTTCTACTCTTCCTCTCAAGTGGTACAGCTCTTGGGTCGCTATGTTCTTTTTCATCTAGGGATTTGTTATAATCTGTAAGGACGTCACACATTTGAGTGAGTTTTCCTAAGTAAGGTTCATAGTTATGAATGCTATAATTATTTGAATGTATCATAAACTTTACCTGCTCAACAATTTTGATGCTTCCTTCCCTTTCCATGAAGCAATAGTTTTTCTTCAGCCTTTTGGATCCATTATCAGTATCATCACCTTTCCTTGCAAAGAGACAAAGCTTTCCTCATTTTCTCTTACATGTTTCTTGATCTTCATCACCAGAAGACCAGACTTGATGATCTCTTCGTACATGAGCTACGGAAGATTTCTCTTTATACTTTTCCTCCATTTCTTCTTCCATTATCATATAATATGTTGTATCTTTCACCACATTAACCTTACAGTCTCTTGAAAAATGATTTTATTTGTGGCACTTGTGACATATGAGAACTATGTCTTTCTTCTCTTCGATGACAACTACGGTGTCAGAAGGTTGAGGTGATGCTTTATAGGAGTTGGTAAGCATTAACAAAGTGTTCTGAGACCGCAGTTGGTATTGTAGGTTCTAGGATATCTTGATGGTTGAGGATAGTGGTGAGGAGGGTTGTTCTACTGATTGTAACTGTTGTTAAAAGGAGGTCTAGAGAACTGCTGATTTTTTATGATAGTTTGGTAGTGGAAACCTTTGAACTATTGGCTAACCAAGGCTGAAGCATTTTGAAAAGCTTCTTCGTCATGAAGATGGATATTCGGTTCATACATTTTCAGTCTATCGTCATTTGAAGTTTGGTGTGAGGACTCTCTGATATGAGGATATTGAGGTGATCTGTTGATGTATTATGATGAGTGACCAACCAAGGCGAGTGGTCTGTTAAGATCTATACAGTCTTTCATTATCGTAGACTCTTGAGCTTAATGTTCACTGTAGAGTTTCTATAGTGAAAGAATTTTGATTTTGCTATCTACATGAACTATCATCTTCGCCATAGTCCACTACTTTCCAAACCATTTAGGAACTGTAGATTTGCTTATTGATCACTTCGACTAATACTTGCATTTGAGTGTTTGGTGACGATGAGGTTGAATGCTTTGAAGGAATCATCAAGACTTTATCCAGGTAAAGCCTTGAAGATGTTGAAGTTGTTCATTGTTATGGTTAGCTTCTTGTCTTGAGCTTGTTCTATTTATTCATAAGGATTCTTAAGAACTCCCCATATTTATTTTACATATTTGTAGTTAATAATTAGATCAAAGTTGTTAGGAGGAACTGCACAAGAGATTTCATAGTAAGCAGTTTCATATTTCTCCATCTTTTCTATGCCATCATTCATAGGCCTGGTCATGGCAACTTGACCAGCTCCAAGTCTGGTTTGAGTTCCATCAATGACAATGGGTGTAATGATAGGTATATGTGGTACTTTTTGGATAGATCTCCAAACTTCATTTCCATTCTTCTTAAATATCTTTCCATTATTTAAGACCAATGATGATATTCACTTCCAACAAGTATTGGAGCTCGATTAGAACCTCCAAAAATGTTAGATACATTTAAAGAGTATGGTTGTACCATTTTCCTTTATTTTTGTGAAAAAGATGAGCTTAGTGGTACATAAGGCCTTTTAAATTAGACTTTTTTCTGAGAAAAGATTATGGATTTTCTAAGAAAGATAAAAAGTAACCTCTATAGCTATAATACCAATTAATGAGAAAGAACGTAATGACAAATAGATTATGGTGTGTACTTTAAGTTAATCTCATGGATCTTAACAAATCTCCACAATAATAAGTTAGCGAAATTATAAAGGAAAGATAGCTACAAAATACATCAATAAATATAAGCAAGTTCAAGAGATACTTTTTGAATTATAACTTGGTTTGCACTCAAACACGAGTTATTAAACGATGAACATCAAAGTATGAATGATAAGAAGACTTGTATTTAAATATGATATAGTTACAAGGAAGATGTAATCACACACACATTCTATTGATCGCAACAATTGTCTATTTATAGGGGAAAATAGTACAAGTCTAAAATAAGATAATATAAAGTAACCCTAACTTCGATAGACATGCTTCCCATGCTCGGAATTGGAAAAACAATCCTAACACACAATGTCAACAAAGGTGATCATTACTTCTGAGATTGTGGTATCACAAAAAACAAACACATTTAAAATCTTTGGAACACCTCCTTTCCCTTCTTCGGTCTTCGCTTAGCTCTTCGGCATATCAAAACATACAACTCTTCAACATGTCTTCTCAAAACATCTTCTCGCTTCTTTATCCAATCAAGTCTTCGTATCACCATGATCACTTTAGTAGTCAGGGGTCACTTCATGAATCAACAGTATACTCTTGAAGACACAAATTTCTAGTTTATACTTGAATGGAAGGACAAAACTTACCTTTTCAATGAATTCATTAAACTAATCATATTTGATTTCATCTTTTAAAGTAGTAGTGTATTATGATTATGTATTAGATTATGAAATGATGTTTTTCTTGGAGCTTATTCCAACAAAACTCATTTGTCATTCATAACGAAGTCATAATCCAATTATAATTTATAATTATATCAATTTGTTTTTAACTTATTATCTTGTGTAGATTTTTACATAAAGATCTTCTTCTATACTGATTTTCTCATGTACATTCTCCAGTTATTTGTAAGTACTTTTAGAATATCATTATAGTTAATTAATGACCATCCCATGTCTCTTATTTGTATCTTATGATATGTTCATAGTATAATCATATACCTAGTCTTGCGTATAATATAAAGTTGATGATGGATTCATTTGTCAAGGTAGATGTATTATAAATCATTTTATCTAGCTCAAATGTATGTGCTAGGTCCTTTCAAGGTGTCACACCCGCGAACCAGATGATGGAAACGTCCGTGGGCAGGTGACTTCATCTTGTAATATCATCATAGTGTATATAAATGAATCAAAGACAAAATCATCATCATACATGAAATATAACATCCATCATATTTTACATCAATGTGTTCGTTCACAAATTACATCCCAAATGTTAAATGTATGATGAAAACAAAAATACAACAAAAGTCCACGTTTCCTTGACACCCGACCTGATTAACGAGTCCTTGAGAATACAAGTTATTTTGAAAAACGTGAACATATATAATGTTGGTGAGTTCATAAGCATGTTTGTATGAAATTTTTTGTATCATTTTGTAAACACCAAAAATCCGATATTTTCGTAAAACTGGTTTGAAAGTTTTGTTTCAAATCTTTTATTAAAGCATGCGTGTTCTTGTTTGGTATTGTAAAAAAAGTGTTTCCCATAAAATATGATACTTTCTATATAATGTAAAATGTAATGTGTAGTGTATGTTCCCCATAAAATCTGATATTTTCGGTTTGTAAAAGTGATGTGGTCTTAAAACCCTAAGACCCGAGTAATATAATAAATCTATAGTTCGTACAATGTATCATGAGTATAGTATGTGTATTCCGTAAATTTGTTGTGTTTTTAATCTCTATGTGAGTCGTTATAACCATACTTGATTTGACTGATATGTCTGTCATGACGTTCTTTAGGCGTCGGTTAAAGTAAGACATTTGTTACCCTAGACTGACCCCGTCTAGCTGTACCGAACAGCTTAGGTGTGGGGTGTCAACCTCGTATATATCTATACACAAATTCTCGCTCTCCCTCAGAAGACTCTGGTTATAACTATAGGACTTATGGTGTATACTAGGTAGGTACGAGTGAATGAGTGTATGTTCCCCATAAAATCTGATATTTTCGGTTTGTAAAAGTGATGTGGTCTTAAAACCCTAAGACCCGAGTAATATAATAAATCTATAGTTCGTACAATGTATCAAGTGTATAGTATGTGTATTTAGTAAATTTGTTGTGTTTTTAATCTCAATGTGAGTCGTTATAACCATACTTGATTTGACTGATATGCCTGTCATGACGTTCTTTAGGCGTCGGTTAAAGTAAGACATTTGTTACCCTAGACTGGCCCCGTCTAGCTATACCGAACAACTTAGGTGTGGGGTGTAAACCTCGTATATATCTATACACAAATTCTCGCTCTCCCTCCAGGAGACTCTGGTTATAACTATAGGACTTATGATGTACACTAGGTAGGTACGAGTGAATGAGTGTCTCACAAGAGACTTAAATAAATTTACACGAATGGTGTATCACATTATCTAACGCTTTAAATAATGTTTCGAGTATGTATTTTGGATAAGATGCATCGGTGATAAAATATATTTGTTTTTATCAAAATGTCAATATTTATTGTTATCGACCTGATTAACATAATATGTGTTGTAAATGCCCAATAAGGAAGTTAATGGGCATATAAGCATGTAAAAAATTACCAAACATGGCCCAATAAGCATGTAACGCCCAATAAGCATGTAAAAATGTTGTAAATAGTCCGTTAGTGATCAAAATGACCGTTTTAGCTCAAATAGTACCAAAATGACATAAAAGACCAACTTTTTATTAAAAATCCTAAAAATGACCATTTTGTTAAAATTTATATTTTTGGCCCATTAAAGCCGAAAATCACAACAATGGCCCATTTTTGTTAAAAATGACATTTTAGGCCCCATAAAATCGTGATTTATCAAATAAAGGCCCATTTATATAAAAAATTACATTTTTAGCCCATGAAACCGTGAATTTCCAAATAAAGCCCATTTTTAAGAAAATTGGCACCTTTGGCCCATAAAACTGTGCGTTGTTAAACAATGCCCATTTTGAAGAAAATTGGCACTTTAGGCCTAAAATAACCGAAAGTTGGCAATTTAGGACCATTACAACTGAAAATGACACCAAAAGCCCATCTTGTTTATCTTTATTGTCAAATATGGCCCTTTTTGTGTTATTTCTTTGGTTTTCTAGTAACTTTTACATGTTTATTCTTTCCAATCATTTTATAAAGTTAAATTAAGTAGTTTTTTTTACAAATATCACCAAGGCTTGGAAGGTATTTCGAGTTTTGTTAGTGTTTAACATGTTTTCATGGCATAATCACACCATATCATGAAAATAAACACATGCATGCATAATACTAAGATTAATCACAAAACCAGCTTGTATTCTCCCCCAAAAGATAGTAAAAATGGAAAACAAGGGGGTATAAAGCGCACCTTGGTGTTAGTTTGGTTTTGAAGAGAAAGGATGAAGGTGTTTTTGGCCTTAGTTAACTCCTTTTGGAAGGGTTTTGATACTTGATGGTTCTAGGAAGCTAGAACATGAAATGAAGTGTTTATGAGTGAAAATCTTAACATAAAATGGGGAGTAATAATTTGTGTATGATGACAACTTACCAATCTTAATGATTTTTGAAGTAGAAGCCTTGAACTCACTCAAACACCACACGTTTTTTGTAGAAAAAGGAAAGGAGTTCTTTGTGTTTTAGAGAGAAATGGAAGTTGAATATGAGATGAAATGAGGGTAGTGGTGGGTCTTCGGCTGATTTTAAGGATATAAGAGAGAGGAATGGCTAAGTGGTTAGTACATGGTGGGTTAGCTTCCTAATCCTAGAAGTTTGGTGGTTAATTTGCATGGATTACCACCATGCAAAAATGAGGCATCATTTTGTTAAATCATTTCAATTTTTTTTTATCAAAACCGAGAATAGTGAGAAGGGAAAGAAGAAATTAGATATTGGGCTTGGATTTGAATAGCAACCGAGTATGCCTTAGCCCAATAAGAAATTATTGAGCCCGTTGGGCCCAAATACAAGTTTACACCTAAAATGGTAAAAGAAATGGGTTTTCGGCCCAATGTGGTTAAATAAGTGGGTTTTTAGCCCATAGAAACAAAATGAGTGATTTTCGGCCCAATAAGGCCCATGAAGAGTCTTATGGCCGAAAATACTGTTGTTTAAGGAATGTGGTTCCAACTTGGACCCAAATATGGATTCTTGGCCCAAAAGAACCAAGTTGAGGGGGTTACTGGCCCATTAGGCCCAATAAGAGAATCCTAGTCCAATAAGAGGTTTGAACCGAGAAGTTAGGGTTACAAGCCTAAGGTTGAGTGGATGCAACGTATTGAATTAGGTTTAGAGCTTTCACGATGACGTTTTGACTTGAATTTTCATTTTTGAAAGAACCACTTGCATTATATAAAAATTAGAGTTACAAGATACGCTAAGAGTTGTTTACACATGAGCAGAATTTCCTTGGCCAAAAATGCTAGTTGTGACATGAGGCAAGCTGAAAATGTGCCATGTGGCAATATATAGAGTCAGAATGTTATTTCTGATGATTAAGTATGTTAAGAGTCCTCCAAAGGAACCATGTATCTTGATCTCTTTGAAGATCATTTCAACATATGCATAAGGTTTAAAACATTGACATTTATCTTTATATATCTCTATATATTTTACATTCGAAGAATGTATTTTATCATTCATATGTATTTCATCTTAGAAACACTTTCCGAGTCAAGGTGAGACGTCCTTGCTTAGTCGGAATGTTATTTCTCGTAATTAAGTATGTCTTATTCATACAAGACTAGGAATATCATTATGCTCCTATTAGTACTTAGTAAACAGAAATGTTATCTTCATTTTGATATAAAATAAAATTTATGTTTTCATATTAAAATGATGAATCCAATATTTAGATATGTTCTTTATATAAAAAATTAGTAGATTTTGGGTTTATAAGCTTTAGTCTAACATAGACTTCAAATCCTCAAAATATTAAGTGAGATAAGTATGGAGCCTTTCCATACTAAATATTATAAAGTCTTTTATCTATTTATTAGTTGGGCTTTGTATTCAAGATACAAGTGATAGAAATTAAGGAACAATCCTAAAAGGATAAAGGAATATGATTTCTACCAACTAGAAAGTAAACCATATCTATCACAGTTTTGTTCATCCTTTATTATCTCTAAGGATTTAAATTGTTCTACTGGTTTATATCTTAAGTTTATATTTGAAACGTTCAAGAAAGGTTTCACAGTTATCTTTTATCATATAAAATATCATTACAATGATTATTAGTTCTTAATAAAGCCGATCAACTAGCTTGTACTAAATCTAGACATTCAATAGAAGGGAAGTCATACATCACTATGTATAGTTCCTTAACAATTATTTTCTATATAGTTTAGTGAAAATAGAATTAGTAATATTTTATACATAAATAAGATTCACATATGTTAAATAAACTACATTATTTGCCTTCAACAATCAATTTCCTAATGTTGGAATATGTGTTGTTTATTTATATAATAAAGATAACAATGTCATATATATATATATATATATACATATATATATATATATATATATATATATATATATATATATATAAGTTTTATTCAAATCATGTTTAACTCATAAGTCTTTTCTTAAAGAGGTTAATATTTAGAAACCATTGATATTTACTTTACAATTCTATTAAGCGATCTAGTTCTCAAACTAGTTCTCAAAAACATAATTTAAGCATTTTAGAATATGAATGTGATCATTATGAAAAACAATTAAGTAAATAATAAACTCCACAAGTGAAGTGACAACTTGCTTGTGCTCAACTCCTTATTCTTCATGAATATCTGTAAACATTTACAAATATTAGATTAACATAAAGTATCAAGTACTTAAGTGTTAAATGAAAAGTATGAGTTGTGTCTGATGGATACGTAAAGTGCTAGTATGGCTAGTTCTTCTCAGATAGAAGGGGCAATTCCTTTTCCACTATACTGTTTTTACAATAGAAACAAGATCCATCTCTATGAGTGTAACATCCCAAAATTCAAGTCCAAAAATTTCATTTTTAATTAATTAACTCATAAAACATTCACTAGAAAATATTTTATAAACATGTCATCTCATCAAATCAAGTATCTTGTTTGAAAACCCACAACATAAACAACTATCATATCAGAGTACAATCCCAGAAAACACCGAGCGGAAAATCAGATGTGCGTGTGATGCCATGCTACGCGGCTGACTCTTTCCCCTTAGACGAAGAGGTACCTGAAACCAAAAACTGAAACCGTAAGCACAAAGCTTGGTGAGTTCCCCCATCATACCACATACCATACAATACCATCAATATCTTGCAACCGGTAATCATCATCGGTATCTTTCAACCGGTAATCATCATCGGTATCTTTCAACCGGTAACTGGGGACTATTCCACCCCTTACCACTAGCATACAATAACAAGATATAAGCATACAGTCAGGCATATCCGGGTACTGATCTACCCCTTGGTCCTAAGGACCACTATCCCTATCATGCACGTAACATATCATACATATATAACTCATAACCAAGCACATACCAGACCAAGATAATTATCACAAAGGCAATCATCTTCTAAGTACTCCTCATTGGTGGGTCAGCATTGTGGCCTTAGAACCACCCCTACTAGAAGGTAACTCACCTCATATAGGTAGTTGCTGATAATCAGTGCGGGAAACCTCCATCCGCTGCTGCTTCGGAAATCCTCCGGCTACAAACCCCACAAATACTCGGTTAGAAACTTATTTCTATACTCATAGGGTATAATGACCATTTTACTCCCAACCAAGTAAGCTCAAAGTCAAAGTCAAAGTCAACTTCCAGTTGACCCGAATCGCCGAGTTGGGACAACAACTCGCCGAGTCCCTTACTCTCTACTCGTCCTCATCCGCGACCCTACTCGTCGATTTGGGTCATCAACTTGACGAGTTCTTCTCTCATCCGAACGCCCCATGAAACCTCATCCGAATCGTCGAGTTGATGAACAACTCGTCGAGTTGGCCTTCATCTGATGAACCAGATCCGTCCTCAACTCGCTGAGTTGATGACCAACTCGCTGAGTTCTAAGGAGATTGTCTTGGACTGGCTGAGTCTGTTCATGCACTCGCCGAGTACCATGAATTTCCAGAATAATTTTCTTAGTCCAGAACATTAGGTCACTCCCCGGGACTCCCTAAAACCTTTCCACACTCAACTGGTCCTTTTGACCCCCACTGATATAGGATAGAACCCTTGGACTCGCCGAGTCCAAGAATGGACTCGTTGAATTGGTCACATCCCCTCCTTAAAACTTCGATTTCTGATGTACAATACTTGTCCAAAAGATAGATCCAAGCCCTTAAACTCGATCTAGCACGTAAAGTTACAAACTTTACGTGCATGCATGGGACTTTTGAGCTTAAAAGGCTCTAAAATGGTCCTTTTGTTGCATGGGGCCTTCCTTAGGTGAAAAAGCAACCCAAATCTGTCTTGTGACTCCAATAATGACACGATCCAGAAGCTCAAACCCCCAACCATGTTTGGAAACATGGTTGGCCACCAAAAATGGCTTATAAAAGCTCTGATTCACCTCAAAAAGGGATCTAACAAATGAATGAGCAAGGTTCAGACTTTATACCTTCTGTAGACTGCAAATGATGAACCAAACTCGAATCCTTTAGTCTCCTCTTGATCCTTCTATGCTCTTCGTTCTTCCTTGAGGTCAAAACTCACAAGAATCACTCAAAAGCCTTAGAATTTCTCAAGAACTGCTAGGGTTTGCTATGAGAAGTGTTTGGGAGCATAAAAGGGGAATGGCGGTTGCATAAGGCTGGTTAAATAGGGTGCAAACCCCTGGATTAGGGCTTTAGTCCAAACAGCAGCTACTCGCCGAGTCCATGACTTATACTCTACGCCTCATCCAGCTTCTACTCGGCGAGTTAGTGCTTCAACTCGCCGAGTCCAAGACCAAAAATACAAAATAAATAAAGATTTAATAACAGAATACGTACCAAGTACCAGGTGCTACAAATTTCCCTCACTTATTTTAGACTTCGTCCTCGAAGTCTGCTGCTCGATCCTAGAACAACTCTAGGTAATGCTCCATCATCTCATGCACCAACTCCGATGTCTATTCCGAGCCCTTCCGGTGCTGCCATTGCACCTTTACCAACGCAACCCTCTTGTTCCTGAGATCCTTCGACTTCCGTTTGAGGATCGCTACAGGATGCTCGATGTAATTCAGGCTGTCATCAACCTGGATGTCCTCCAAGGGTACCATCACTCTTTTTGTCCACCAGGCACTTCCGCAGTTGGGAGACGTGGAAAGTGCTGTGGATCTGACTGAGTTCGACTGGCAGATCCTGCCGATATGCCACCTTGCCCAACCGGGCTACAACCCTAAACAGTCCAATATACCTGGGACCCAAATTGCCCCATTTCCTGAATCGGATGATGCCTTTCCAAGGAGACACCTTCAGGAGATCCATATCGCCGACCTGGAACTCTAGGTCTGATCGACGTCTATCGGCATAACTTTTCTGCTGACTTTGAGCAGTCTGAAGTCTGGTCCGGACCTGCTGAATCTTCTCTTACGTCTTGAGCACTACATCGGTGCTCCCCATGATGCTCTGGCCAACCTCACCCTAACATATCGGGGCCCTACACCTCTTCCCATACAAAATCTTGAAGGGAGGACGATCGATACTCGCATGATAGCTATTATTATACGAGAACTCCGCCAACGGAAGGTAGGTATCCCAGCTACCTCCGAATTCTAAAACACATGCCTGCAGCATGTCCTCTAGATTCTGGAAGGTCCGCTCGCTCTGTCGATCCATCTGCGGGTGGAAGGCGGTGCTGAAATGAAGACGAGTACCCAACTCGTCGTGGAATTTCTTCCAAAACCTAGAAGTGAACCGCACATCCCTATCCGATATCACCGAGATTGGCTCTCCGCGCCGCACCACCACCTCCCTGATATAGATTTCAGCCAATTTCTCGGTTGAAATGATCTCCTAACTCAGGATAAAGTGGGTGCTCTTGGTCAATCGATCGACGATGACCCAGATCGAATCTACTCCTCGCGCGGTCCTGGGAAGCTTGGTGATAAAATCCATCGTGATGTCTTCCCATCTCCACAGCGGAATATCCAACGGCTGCATCTTGCCGTGTGGTCTCTGATGTTCGGCCTTGACCTTCCTGCAGGTCAAACACCGCTCCACGAACCATGCCAAATCCCGCTTCATACAGGGCCACCAATAGTCCAGATGAAGATCCCTATACATCTTCGTCACTCCGGGATGAATGGAGAACCGGGATTTGTGTGCCTCATCCATCAGTTGCTGGCGCACGCCTCCATGATAAGGGACCCACACCCTATGGTGAAGAGTCAACAACCCTCGGCTATCATAGTCGAAGTAGGAAACTTGCCCCACAATTCGCTCACTCTTCCGATGTTCCGCCTTCATAGCTTCCTGCTGAGCCTCCCGGATCCGCTCCAGAAGCGGAGTCACCACTGTCATCCTCAGACACATATCCCTGATCAGCGTTGCCTTGTAGCTAAGCGCATCGGCCACGACATTGGCCTTCCCCGGATGATAGAGGATCTCACAATCATAATCCTGTACCACATCAAGCCACCGATGCTTCCTCATATTCAGATTTGGTTGGTCCATGAGATGCCTCAAACTCTTGTGGTTCGTGTAGATCGTACAACGAACCCCATAGAGGTAATGACGCCAAATCTTGAGGGCGAATACAACAGCCCCCAACTCCAAATCATGCGTCGGGTAGTTCGCCTCGTGAGGCTTCAGCTGCCTCGACACGTAGGCGATGACATGCCTTCTCTGCATCAATATTGCGCCCAACCATGCGATGGATGCATCACAATACACAACAAAACCCTCCATGCCCTCTGGAGGGCTAAGATTGACGCCTCGCACAATCTCTGTCTCAGTGCCTTGAACGTGGCCTGCTACTCAGGCCCCAGCAATACACCACCGACTTCTTAGTCAATCGGTTAGGCAGAACTGCTATCTTGGAGAAGTCCTGAATGAATCTCCGATAGTAGCCTGCCAATCCCAGAAAGCTCTAAATCTCATATTGAGACCTCAGAACCTCCCATCTCATCACGGCCTCCACTTTGGCCGGATCTACTGAAATCCCATTTTGGTTGACAAGGTGCCCAAGAAACTGTAGCTCGCACAAACAGAACTCACACTTGGAGAACTTAGCATACAAGTTCTCCCTCCTCAAAGTCTCTAGAACCTTCTGTAGAAGCTCTTCATGCTGCTCTCGCATCTTAGAGTAAACCAAGATATCATCAATAAATAATATAACAGACCTGTCTAACATTAGTCTATACACGCAGTTCATGAGGTCCATGAACGCGAAAGGAGCATTAGTGAGCCCGAAAGGCATCGCCACAACTCATAGTGGCCATAATGTGTCCGAAACACAATCTTCTGCATATCCTCCTCTCTGACCCTCATCTGATGATACCCTGAATGCAAATCAATCTTGTAGAACCAAGATGCTCCCTGTAGTTGGTCAAAGAGGTTATCAATCCTCGGGAGTGGGTCGCAGTTCTTCACTGTTACCTTATTCAGCTCCCGATAATCTATACACATCCGATGCGACCCGTCCTTCTTCACAAACAGAATCGGGGCTCCCCAGGGTGAACTGATCGGTATAATGAAACCCTTGTCTAACAGCTCCTGTAGCTGTGTAGACAACTCCTGCATCTCAGGAGGAGCCAACCGATACGATGCCTTGGCTATCAGAGCCGCACCAGGGACTAGGTCGATCCTGAACTCCACCTGTCGCTCCGGAGGAATCCTAGGCAACTCCTCGAGGAATACATCCGCGAACTCTCGTACTACGGGCACATCGTCCACCGTCGCCCTACCCATTTCCTGGGTATCCATAACATACGCAACATAACCTGTGCAACCCTGCTACAGGTAACGTCTAGCTCTTGCTGCCAAACAAAAAGCTGGTCCTTGCTGCGCCCTCTCGCCCTGAATCACCAGCTCTCCCCCACTTGGGGTCCTGATTCGCACCAACTGTTGCGCGCAGTCAATCACTACCCCATTGGAGCTTAGCCAATCCATACCAATAATAACTTTGTTCCCTCGCAAAGGTATGGGAACTAGATCCACCAGGTAGTGCTCCTCGAATAATCTCAGCACACAATATCGAAATACCGTCGATGCTCGCACTGATCAGTCGTCTGCAATCTCTACCTCTAGAAGGCAATCCAACATGCCTGAAGACTTGGAAAATCTCTTGCTGAGCGCAAGAGACACAAAGGATTGGGTAGCGCTCGAATCAAACAACACCTGAACTGGGATGCCGTTCACATGGAACAATCCTAAACAGAGCACATATTAACAACATAAACATCATAAAAATAAATCAGAGGGAAAGAATCATACCCGTTACCACATCAGGTGCAACGCGTGCCTCCTCGTCTGTCAGTTGAAATGCTCGGCTCCGCACCACTCAAGCCTCTGCCTTGACCTTCTGGCCATCTGTAACCCGCGCCATCGCCGAGACCAGTACCGCTGCTAGCACTGCTGCCAATCTCGGGCAATTGGCCCTCTTGTGTCCCCTCTGATTGCAATGGAAGGAAATCCGGTCTGTCATATGTACCGTAAGGGCGGGGGCAGTACAATCCCTGCCAAAATGCCCCACCTTGCCACACTTATAGCAGCCTGAACCCAACCTAGTGTGACAAGCTCCCTCATGTGACCGACTACATTTCCTACATCTGTCCCATCCTGCCTGGCCTTTTGGCATACCATCAGATCCTTTGGGTTTCTTCCCCGAAGCCCCAGTCGACAGCTCCTCCACTGCATTCCTCTTCTGGATGTGCTCCAGATCAATCTCCCTCTCCCTAGCCCTGAAAATCATGGAATCCAAGGTAGGGCAAGTTGAAAAACTAACATGCTCCCTAATGTCATCTCGTAGCATGTCGTGGTAGAGGGTCCTCCTCATATCCTCATCTCCCGCATACTGGGGAAACAACAATGCCCTCTCCCGGAACTTCGCGGTGATCTCCACCACAGTCTCCGTAGTCTGCCTCATATCCAAGAACTCCCTGGCCAGCCGCTGAAGCTCCACAACTGGTGCAAACTCCGCCTTGAATCTGGTCACAAAGTCTGACCATTTCAGAGCCTTAACAGATGAGGCTCCCAATGAGTCACCAATAGACTCCCACCAATCTCTAGCCCTGTCTCGAAAGCATCCTACTGCATATGTCACATTCGAACCCTCTGGGCAGAAGCTCGTCAGCTGCATAGACTCAATGTCTGCGATCCATCTCCTAGCAGCAAAGGGGTCTTTCACCCCTTGGAAGTCTGACGCACCACTCCCTCGAAAGTCCTTAAAGGACAGTGTGCGCGTACCCACCTGGCTAGATGCTATATCACTCTTGAATGCTTGGAGACGATCCTCCATTATCTCAACAATCCCTTCCTTGATTGACGCAAAAATGATAGGGGTCGACTCAAGGATGCCTCTCGTGATCTCAGACGCGATGAACTCGCGCAGCCCGCCATCAACCTGCTCGGATCCTGCACCCGAGCCTGATCCCGATCCTGATCCGGAACCTCCTGGTCGATGTCGTGTGGTCACCATGCTGAAAATACATGCATAAATGTCGGGGTCATACATATACTCGAGAGATCTAACACACTCTCCAAGGTTCCCAGTTTCATCTAGGCCCTCCTTGATTCGAGTACGGGTCCTCTGCTTTCGGTAGTACAAGCCCATACTACCTTCCACATGTACCCGTACTTTCCTCAAGGATTGATTTGACTTCACGAAGTCCCTTTTACCGATACCGTTTCCACTGACCTCATCGTAGGCTTCCCTTAGGCACTCTCCGAAGCCCCAGTCGTCAGCTCCTCCACTGCATTCCTCTTCTGGACGTGCTCCAGATCAATCTCCCTCTCCCTAGCCCTGACAATCATGGAATCCAAGGTAGGGCAAGCTGAAAAACTAACATGCTCCCGAATGTCATCTCGTAGCATGTCGTGGTAGCGGGTCCTCCTCATATCCTCATCTCCCGCATACTGGGGCAACGGCAATGCCCTCTCCCGGAACTTGGTGGTGATCTCCGCCACAGTTTCCGTAGTCTGCCTCATATCCAAGAACTCCTTGGCCATCCGCTGAAGCTCCACAACTAGTGAAAACTCCGCCTTGAATCTGGTCACAAAGTCTGACCATGTCAGAGCCTCAACAACCGAGGCTCCCAATGAGTCACCAATAGACTCCCACTAATATCTAGCCCTGTCTCGCAAGCATCCTGCTACATATCACACATTTGAACCCTCTGGGCAGAAGCTCGTCCGCTGCATAGACTCAATGTCTGCGATCCATCTCTTAGCGGCAATGGAGTCTTTCACCCCATGGAAATCTGACGCACCACTCCCTCGAAAGTCCTTAAAGGACCGTGTGCGCGTACCGACCTGGCTAGATACCATATCACTCCTGAATGCTCTGAGCCGATCCTCCATCAGCTCAACAATCCCTTCCTTGATCGACCCAAAAATGATAGGGGTCGACTCAAGGATGCCTCTTGTGATATCAGACACGATGAACTCGCGCAGCCCGCCATCAACCTGCTCGGATCCTGCACCCGAGCCTGATCTGGATCCTGATCCGGAACCTCCTGCTCGATGTCGTGTGGTCACCATGCTGAAAATACATGCATAAATGTCAGGGTCATACATATACTCGAGAGATTTAACACACTCTCCAAGGTACCCGGTTTCATCTAGGCCCTCCTTGATTCGAGTACGGGTCCTCTGCTTTCAGTAGTACAAGCCCATACTACCTTCCACATCTACCTGTACTTTCCTCAAGGATTGCTTTGACTTCACCAAGTCCCTTTTACCGATACCGTTTCCACTGACCTCATTGTAGGCTTCCCTAGGGCACTCTCCGACCTACCCTCCACCATCAGAGGCACTAGGAGTCCCCACCACCCCCCTAAGTAGCTTGCGGATACTGTTACATATCCATTCATTAGTTAGTTGAAGATGGCTAGAACCCCCATAGCAGAAACCAAGCAGCATTCGCGCATCGAGTAACCAAATCAGGCATAACCTATACAGGCCATCCTACTACTGACTAAACAGCCCTAGCATACAACTCATACAACGGCATATAAGGCCTTCTCCTAGATCCTTAGCCCTAACTAGCATCCAATTCACTATATCAAATGTTAGGCACATAAGGTATCCTCCTAGATCCTTAGTCCTATTCTAGCATGTAATTCTGAATCAAATCCATATAGCATAACATAACAAGTATGGGTATCTTGGGGAAAACTTACTTGAGCCCGGTCGGTCGCATGCATCACACACCTTGTCTTTCTTAAAATTATTCCGTTTAGATTTTTAGAAACCATTTTATTGTAAAAATCTTTTAGCCCCTCAGTTTAAGTCCAAATGCCCCCGAGGGTGTGTCTGAATCTCTCAAACTAGGGCTCTTACACCAATTTGTAACCTCCCAAAATTCAAGTCCAAAATTTCATTTTTAATTAATTAACTCATAAAACATTCACTAGAAAATATTGTATAAACACGTCATCTCATAAAATCAAGTATCATGTTGGAAAACCCACAACATAAACAAATATCATATCAGAGTACAATCCCAGAAAACACCGTGCGGAAAATTAGATGTGTGTGTGTGTGATGCCATGCTACGCCACCGACTCTTTCCCCTTAGACGAAGAGGTACCTGAAACCAAAACCTAAAACCGTAAGCACAAAGCTTAGTGAGTTCTTCCATCATACCACATGCCATACAATACCATTGGTATCTTTCAACCGGTAATTATCATCGGTATCTTTCAACTGGTAATCGTCATCGGTATCTTTCAACCGGTAATCATCATCGGTATCTTTCAACCGATAACTGCGAACTATTCCACCCCTTACCACTAGCATACAATAACAAGATATAAGCATACAGTCAGGCATATCCAGGTACTAATCTACCACTTGGTCCTAAGGACCACTATCCCTATCATGCACGTAACATATCATACATATATAACTCATAACCAAGCACATACCAGGCCAAGATAATTATCACAAAGACAATCATCTTCTAAGTAGTCCTCATTGGTGGGACGGCATTGTGGCCTTAGACCCACCCCTAGTGTAAGGTAACTCACCTCATACAGGTAGTTACTGATAATCAGTGCAGGAAACCTCCGTCCGCTGCTGCTCCGGAAATCCTCCGACTACAAACCCCACAAATACTCGGTTAGAAACTGATTTCTATACTGTTAGGGTAAAATGACCATTTTACCCCACAAATACTCGGTTAGAAACTGATTTCTATACTGTTAGGGTAAAATGATCATTTTACCCCAAGCCAAGTCAAGTCAAAGTTAAAGTCAAAGTCAATTTCCAGTTGACCCAACTCGCCGACTTGGGACAACAACTCGCCGAGTCCCTCACTCTATACCCGTCCTCATCCGCGACCCTACTCGTCGACTTGGGTCATCAACTCGACGAGTTCTTATCTCATCCGAACGCCCCATGAAAACTCATCCGACTTGACGAGTTGATGAACAACTCGTTGAGTTGGCCTTCATATGATGAACCAGATCCGTCCTCAACTCTCCGAGTTCTAAGGAGATTGCCTTGGACTCGCCGAGTCTATTCATGCACTCGCCGAGTACCATGAATTTCTAGAACAATTTGCTTATTCCAGAACGCTGGGTCACTCCCCGGGACTCCCTAAAACCTTTCCACACTCAACTGGTCCTTTTGACCCTCACTGATATGGGACAGAACCCTTGGACTCGCCGAGTCCAAGAATGGACTCGTTGAGTTGATCACATCCCCTCCTTAAAACTCCGATTTCTAATGTACAAAACTTGTCCAAATGATAGATCCAAGCCCCTAAACTCGATCTAGCACGTAAAGTTACAAACTTTACGTGCATGCATGGGACTTTTGAGCTTAAAAGTCTCTAAAATGGTCCTTTTGTTGCATGGGGCCTTCCTTGGGTGCAAAACCCAAATCTGTCTTGTAACTCCAATAATGATATGATCCAGAAGCTCAAACCGCCAACCATGTTTGCAAACATGGTTGGCCACCAAAAATGGCTCTAAAAGCCCTAATTCACCTCAATGAGGGATCTAACAAATGAATGAGCAAGGTTCAGACTTTATACCTTCTGTAGATAGCAAATTATGAACCAAACTCGAATCCTTCAATCTCCTCTTGATCCTTCTATGCTCTTCCTTCTTCGATGAGGTCAAAACTCACAAGAATCACTCAAAAGCCTTATATTTTCTCAAGAATGGCTAGGGTTTGCTATGAGAAGTGTTTGGGAGCATAAAAGAGGAATGGAGGCTGCATAAGGCTGCTTAGATAGGGTGCAAACCCATGGATTATGGTTTTAGTGCAAACAGTAGCTACTCGCCGAGTCCGGGACCCGACTCGGTGAGTCCATGACTTAAACTCCACGCCTCATCCCGCTTCTACTTGGCGAGTTAATTCGCCGAGTCCAAGACCAAAAATGCAAAATAAATAGTGATTTAATAACAAAATGCGTACCAAGAACCAGGTGCTACAATGAGCTGTTCTGGATTTCTTGGGCTTATTGATATCCTTTCCATGAACTAAGGGCCTCTAAGAGCGCATATGGTGACTCTTTTTAGCTATGCATTTTTCCAATGTTTGAACTGGCTAAAACCAAATAGAATTATATTTTAGGAATATTATCTACACTTGACAAACATATAATGTGCTTGTAAGTTTTCTAATTCCTTCTAAAGGTTAGGAATAACTATTCCCAATAAGATGTCAGAAACATCTTCAGCATCACAGTGATGCTTCCACCAAGTATCATGTTCAAGTCTATTGCCCAAAGCGGGTTGTTTAAAAATAGGGCCTTCAAGAATGTACAATTTCTTATATCTCTTGAGATTATCTCTCAAGGTATTAAACCGTTCGTAGAAATTATATCTATCGAATGTTATTATTTCTTGTAGATCAGCAAGAGAAAGATGATGCATGGTGATGAGATCTGATTTTATTTTTCATTTACAAAATTTCAACATAATTAATGTAGTATTTTAAATATTAAAATCTATAATAAATAATATATTTAAGTTTCAAAAACATTAATTATCAAAGTTTAGGATCCAAGTTGAAAAACAAATAAATGGTTAGGTGACATTTATCCCATTCATTGAATCAACTAGGCAAATATTGATTATCAATTGTATTCTAATATATAATTCCTAGTGTTATGGGATCAGTTATCACTTATGTTAATAGACATGTTTGATCTCATCTATGCCTTGGATTTCTATTACTTAGGTGACCTCTATCACAACAAATTTCCGATCAAATCATCCAGATTGAGGAACTTGTGTGATTAACCTATAAGTTGGTTACTGAAATCGCAAATACACCTTTTGTAACAGCCCGGAATTTCAAGTATTGTTAAAATTATATTTTAGGGGGTGTTTTAAGGGGGAACTCGGCGAGTTGGAGCCAGACTCGCCGAGTAGGATCGCAGACCTGGTCGCAGGTTCGCGACTGGACTCGACGAGTCAGATAGGGACTCGGCGAGTATGCGCTGTTTAGCGAAAACCCTAGCCGTTTAGGTTTGGGACGTAGAAAGGGGACTTATAGGCTGTCATTGTTCGTTTTAGCCTTCTGAGAAGAACTCTAAATTGATTGTGTGCATCTAGATCAAGATTAAAGGCCATTGGTGATTTTGAAGGAGTTGTTGTGCAAAGAAGAGAAGGGCTTGGCTAAGAAACAGCAAGGGGGTCACATTCTGAGGATTGGGGACACAGAGAACACATTATCCAGGTAAGAATTCGTGTATACTCTGCTATGGTGATGTATTTTGAGGATTAGGGTTTATGGAACCCTTTTATGGATAGATTGAATGTTACCCTTGTTCCCCAAACGATTGTAACCCTGTATTAGGACCCTTGGAGGTCCAGAATACCCCCATGTCTGTGCATCTCGGGAATTGGTGAAGGTTTTGGATTGAAATCCTTATGCCTTAGGTCAACATGTGAATTATAAGTCTTGGGGTGTAGCATGAGCACCGAAATGAGGACCATACATAATGGATCAGTCTAGGAAGGCCAGAACTATGAATGGTCGGAGCAGTTCTGACCTTAGGGAACAGTTTGAGCGGCTGCATGGCATGGACTCGCCGAGTCAGATGAGCAGACTCGGCGAGTAGCTTGAAGAATAACTGGGACTCATCGAGTTGTTCCTCAGACTCGGCGAGTGGAGTCGGGGTGGCCCCGCGATTCTTCCAGGAGTAACTCGTCGGGTCAAGGAGGATACTCGACGAGTAGAAGGGAAACCTTAGAGGATTGGAGGACGACTAGACTCGCCGAGTCGCCAGAGTACTCGCCGAGTCCGGTCGAGTTGACCGTGGACCGTTGACCAGAGTTGACCCATGTGTAATTTCTTAGGGTCAGTTAACGTGGAAGATAAAAGTATTAATAAGAGATATATGATGTTATAGGGAACTTGTAGCTCGGCGGATCAAGTACGAGGGATTTCAGGAGTTGCTAACTTTCAGTATCCGCGAGGTGAGTCTTCTCACTATACTGTACCCGGAAGGGTTGGACTGTGTGACCGGAAGGTCGGATATGATATGCGTTATAAGTGCTATATGTGGTAAGATAATTACTATGCGTGCCATGTATGTTTATATGGGCCGGAAGGCAATATGTTATGGGCCGGAAGGCAATATGCTACGTGACCGGAAGGTCGGATATGATATTTGATATATGTGCTATATGTGGTAAGTTAATTGTTATATGTGCTGTGTATGTTTTATGGGCCGGAAGGCAATGTGTTATGGGCCGGAAGGCGATATGTTATGGGTCGGAAGGCGAATATGTTACGGGCCGGAAGGCGGGTTGTGTTGTGGACCGTAAGGTCAGGGCCTGGAAAGGTGCATATGCGTAAGTTGTATATTGGGGAACTCACTAAGCTTCGTGCTTACAGTGTTTTGTGTTATGTTGTTTTCAGGTTCTTTCAGTAACACGAGATGGCACCGGCTCGATTGTACACACCAGAGAAAGAGTCAAGTTTTGGAGGATCCTGGTTTTCTATTCAAGTGAAAATGAAACTATGTTTTGTAATTCAATGATGAACGAGATTTTTAACAAGTGTTTTAATATCAAACTGAGGAAGTAAGAAAAAGTTTTCAAATAAATAGTTTTCTAAAAGCGAATAAGAGTTCAAAAAGAAAGCAAGAAAAAGTAGTGTGTACAATCAGCCAGAGCCAAACGGTGATTTCCCAAAATACCCTTACTTTTGTGTTATGAAATATCTATGATGCACTTTATGAGATATTATTGCATGCTAGAGACAGGCTAGGTATTTCATATCTTAGGACTAGAGTGGCCTGATTTGTGATGCCTTAGCCTAGGGTTTGTTGTTATATGTGCGTTATGCTTTTGAGTATGTGATGAGTGAGAGTATCCAGTTAGAACACACGAGGGGTAGAGTTACAGAGTTCAGGGGTATTTCCGAGGATGAGCCGAGAAGGTGGAGTTATCACAGATAAGGAGTCCTATGTATTCTTCGATGCTCGAATGCTGCTTGCTTTGTGCTTTGTTGAACTCTCGATGATGGGAGTCAGCTACTAAGTGAGTATGACGATATTCAGGAGGTAGATGGCTGACATCATTAGAAGCTCTTCAGCAGCTGATAGCAAAGAAGTGGGAGGACGACGGAAGAGACTAGGGAGTAAACCTAGCCAGATGAGTGCGCTGGTAAAGTAGAGGATTTTGCTGGAGAGCGGGCACGTGCGATGGGATTGGTGAAAGAGCAGGTCGAGCAGCTACTTAGGAGCTCTGGGATGGTCCGTGTGGAAAGTATGGGTAGATGTGGCAGGTAGTATGGGCCCGTACTACTGAAAGCAGAGGACCCATACTTGTTACAGGGAGCATTCTGAAGGTCCTAAGGAGCAGATTGAGAAGTGATGCGATGGTTCGAGTACCATACATCGGAGCAGATTGAGGAGTGATGTTATGGTTCGAGTACCATACATCGGAGCGGATTGAGGAGTGATGTTATGGTTCGAGTACCATACATCGGAGCAGATTGAGAAGTGATGCTATGGTTCGAGTACCATACATCGGAGCAGATTGAGGAGTGATGTTATGGTTCGAGTACCATACATCGGAGCAGATTAAGGAGTGATACTATGGTTGTGGTACCATACACCGGAGCAGATTGAGAAGGGATGTCATGGGATGAGTACCATGGTTTGTAGTGGATGATGCTGGTGATTATTTTATTATCCGGTCATGATCGATGAGGTAGAGATCGGACGCTATGTGTTTTAGGCCTGCAGACCATGATTGAGTATGAAGAGGCGTCCCTCGAGAGGAAAGGCGAGTGCGTATCAGAGTATTTTGGTAAGGAGTTAAAGGAAGGAGAAAATTTCAGTCTGAGTTGAGCAATCAGTCGATAGAGGAGAGGTCATCTTCTAGGTGGGTGGTGCTATTTTTGTTTGTGTGCAAGACACGGGAGGCCTGATGTTTCAGTTTTGGGTTTGGGGGTACACCCTACAGGTCGTATCGGTAATGATTTTCCCCAGAGTAGCAGGTGGTAGGTGTGCCGTGAGGCAGTGACTTATCGGGAGCAGACAGTCAGTTGGGACTGAGGTAGTCGAGGACCACACCACACCTAATTGAGAATAGTAGGTTGTGTTATAGTGGTAGTAGTGGGGAGTTCAGTTGAGTTTTGCAGTGCAGGGAGTTTTCGTCTATGTTGGGAGTGGGTCCCTGTCCTTGGGAAAATTTCGGTGTTAGAACATTGGTTGATGAGTTGAGGTGAGAGGAACGATGATTTTGCGGTGCAGTCTATGAGACAGGGATGTTATTGAGCAGTTGAGATGCTTAGTGTTGGATTGGTATGAGATTTGGAATTATTAGAGGCAGTCGTGATGAGAGGTTCTTGGGGAGTTCATCAGAGGTTCAGAGTATAGGGGGTTGATTGAGTCCCTTAAAAGGGAATTATCGGGCGTGGTGTACCACTTTCCGAGGACAGGTGCGATTTCGCTGGTGGAAAAATAGTCGTGGGTTGGTTGTGTGCTAATTGGTAATGGTTCGAACCCTAAGTGGGGGAGAATCGGGTGCAGTATGTAAAGCAAAGATTTGTCAAGAGTAGTTATAAGTGGAGTATAGAGATATGCTGTAAGAAATCATGAGACCAGAGATGTCGGTGATCGAGGAAAGGGGTCAGAGTGAGTTAATGCGGGAAGTACTTGAGGAGGAGGACGAATGTATCCATGATAGGTGATTGGTGTTGTTGCAAGTAGATAGAGAATGACTGGGCGGCCAACTCCCGGGGTCGGTATGCGTATCCTTGTTTGGATCTTGAGCATCGGGAAAAAGAGTTTCGGAGAATTATCAGCATATTTCGTCGCGTCAGCGTTTTCTCGTATTCCAATCGAGAAATTATATGCACCGAAGTTGTAATGGGGGAAAAATGTAGATCTAATTATGGGGTTCAGAGGAGATGTATTATTGTGTCTATATGATGCTTGGGGCAGGAGATCAGTGGTTGTGGCAGGATCTTGTGATGTTTTGTTGGGGTATTCTGAGATATCCGTGTATGATATCTTTATTTCGGAGTTACTTGTGAATCCTGAATTGAATCGACGTGTGGCATATCAAGTATCTGTGAATCTAGTGGGAGCCCTTCGAGTATGGGCATCCAGGGAGATTATTTGAGAGAGTGGATTTTCGCAAAGATGGGCATTTGTTATGTTGATTGCCTCCAGAGTCTGTGATGGATATTCGAGCCGTAGTACTCCCTACTCAGAGGGTGTTGTGATGTTGCGTGGAGTTGCAGTACTCACTAGATGGCAAGAGAATTTCGATGTTGGAATGTTTTCGAGCAGTGCATGATGTGGAAGAGTTGGGTTTGAGTAGCCCTGGTATTGAGTCCTTGGAGCTTGGATGTTGAGTCGGGGGCGAGATGGGGGTCTCCGTCTCTGTTAGGAGATGCGGGGAGATACGCAGGGATTATGCGGAGCAGAAACCAGAGATTTGAGTTGAGACGATCCTTGGTTGGATTGTATTTTTCTCGCATGAGGAAAAGAGGATTTTGTGACTTGCGTGTCACTGGGCCGGGATAGTGGTCACGGGGAGGAAGTTAGTGGGAAACTTGGATCATGATACGGGTGACGTTGGGGGCTCAGCTGTGGAGCCAAAAGCTAATCTGGTACTCAGTCTTGAAGAGGAATATGAGAAAGGAGATTATCCTGATGACATCTAAGGACACTTTAGAGAGAGTGAACGATTCAGACGCTCGAAGACATGCTTCGGGCATGTGTATTAGATTTTGGAGGAAGCCGCGGTACGTATTTATCCTTGGTTGAGTTGTCCCATATCAACAGCCATCATTAGTGCATTGGTATGCCGCCCTTTGAGCTGTTGCATAGGAGGTGATATCGGACCCTCATTTGCTGAGGAGAGGTAACGCATGGACCCGAGAGTCCTTGCGAGCAGATCCAGAGCATGTGCGATACATGGAGTAGTGGCAAGGTCGTCAAGCGGATTTCCCTAGGCAAGGGAAGAGAAAGGTATGTTGGGGCTAGTGCAGTATGTGTATGCGAATACAAGAAGGGAACTCGTGAGAGTTGCTCTGAGAGTGCGAATGGGTCTCTCAGTCGTTCCGAAATTGATAAAGTGGGTTTTGGATCGGGGATCCAGTGATTCATGGTTTCCTAACCCTTATGGGTCGAGTGATCGTTGAGATTTGGAGCAGAATTGCATCGTGGGTGATTCTCGGTTACAGGGAGTAGTGGGCAGTACAGAGATCGTGCTTCAGTCGACAGAGCAGATTCAGCAGGTTAAACAGAGGTTATTGATCGCCTAGAGCTTACAGAAAAGTTATGCAGACAGACGCCGGTACGAGCTTGAGTTTCAGGTCGGTGACTTCGTACTCCTGAAGGCCTCTCCTGGAAAAGGGGTGATTCGATCCAGGAAGAGGGGCAAGTTGGGGCCCCGGTATGTTGGGCCTTTTCGTGAAATTGTGAGGGTAGGATGGGTGGCCTACCGTTTGGAGTTGCCAGCGGAATTGAGATAGATCCACGACACTTTTCATGTGTCGCAGTTGAAGAAGTGTATAGTCGATGAGTCAGCAGTGGTTCCACTAGAGAACATTTAGGTGGATGCGAGCCTGAGTTATGCTGAGAGACCAGTGGCCATCAGGGATCGGAAGATCAAGGTTCTGAGCAACAAGGAGGTACCTCTGGTGTTGGTTCAGTGGCAACCCCGGAAGGGGTCGGAAATGACTTGGGAGTCGGAACGTGAGATGCGGGAGCAGCATCCGGAATTATTTTCAGAGTGAGACTTCGAGGGCGAAGTCTGATTCTAGTGGGGGAGAATTGTAACAGCCCGAAATTTCAAGTATTGTTAAAATTATATTTTAGGGGGTGTTTTAAGGGGGGACTCGGCGAGTTGGAGCCAGACTCGCCGAGTAGGATCGCAGACCTGGTCGCGGGTTCGCGACTGGACTCGACGAGTCAGATAGGGACTCGGCGAGTCTGCGCTGTTTAGCGAAAACCCTAGCCGTTTAGGTTTGGGACGTATAAAGGGGACTTATAGGCTGTCATTGTTCGTTTTAGCCTTCTGAGAAGAACTCTAAATCGATTGTGTGCATCTAGATCAAGATTAAAGGCCATTGGTGATTTTGAAGGAGTTGTTGTGCAAAGAAGAGAAGGACTTGGCTAAGGAACAGCAAGGGGGTCACATTCTGAGGATTGGGGACACAAAGAACACATTATCCAGGTAAGAATTCGTGTATACTCTGCTATGGTGATGTATTTTGAGGATTAGGGTTTATGGAACCCTTTTATGGATAGATTGAATGTTACCCTTGTTCCCCAAACGATTGTAACCCTGTATTAGGAGCCTTGGAGGTCCAGAATACCCCCATGTCTGTGCATCTCGGGAATTGGTGAAGGTTTTGGATTGAAATCCTTATGCCTTAGGTCAACATGTGAATTATAAGTTTTGGGGTGTAGCTTGAGCACCGAAATGAGGACCATACATAATGGATCAGTCTAGGAAGGCCAGAACTATGAATGGTCGGAGCAGTTCCGACCTTAGGGAATAGTTTGAGCGGCTGCATGGCATGGACTCGCCGAGTCAGATGAGCAGACTCAGCGAGTAGCTTGAAGAATAACTGGGACTCGTCGAGTTGTTCCTCAGACTCGGCGAGTGGAGTCGGGGTGGCCCCACGATTCTTCCAGGAGTAACTCGTCGGGTCAAGGAGGATACTCGACGAGTAGAAGGGAAACCTTAGAGGATTGGAGGACAACTAGACTCGCCGAGTCGCCAGAGTACTCGCCGAGTCCGGTCGAGTTGACCGTGGACCGTTGACCAGAGTTGACCCATGTGTAATTTCTTAGGGTCAGTTAACGTGGAAGATAAAAGTATTAATAAGAGATATATGATGTTATAGGGAGCTTGTAGCTCGGCGGATCAAGTACGAGGGATTTCAGGAGTTGCTAACTTTCAGTATCCGCGAGGTGAGTCTTCTCACTATACTGTACCCGGAAGGGTTGGACTGTGTGATCGGAAGGTCGGATATGATATGTGTTATAAGTGCTATATGTGGTAAGATAATTACTATGCGTGCCATGTATGTTTATATGGGCCGGAAGGCAATATGTTATGGGCCGGAAGGCAATATGCTACGTGACCAGAAGGTCGGATATGATATGTGATATATGTGCTATATGTGGTAAGTTAATTGTTATATGTGCTGTGTATGTTTTATGGGCCGTAAGGCAATGTGTTATGGGCCGGAAGGCGATATGTAATGGGCAGAAGGCGAATATGTTACGGGCCGGAAGGCGGGTTGTGTTGTGGACCGGAAGGTCAGGGCCTGGAAAGGCGTATATGCGTAAGTTGTATATTGGGGAACTCACTAAGCTTCATGCTTACAGTGTTTTGTGTTATGTTGTTTTCAGGTTCTTTCAGTAACACGAGATGGCACCGGCTCGATTGTACACACCAGAGAAAGAGTCAAGTTTTGGAGGATCCTGGTTTTCTATTCAAGTAAAAATGAAACTATGTTTTGTAATTCAATTATGAACGAGATTTTTAACAAGTGTTTTAATATTAAAGTGATCATTTTAAACGAAAATTTTGCCTTGAAATTTACGGTGTTACACCTTTTCCATCAAAATATAACACTAGCGGTTAGGTGACTTTATCCTACTCACTTATACAGGTGTAGTGCAAGTGCTTTCAAAGTAGACGACATATATATTTTTTTTTGATAAGGGGTCTTTAAATTTTTTTATAATTATATATTAAAAAAATATGATATCATCGTTACTGAATGCATCCAATAAGCCAATGTATAATTTTATTCAAAATAATATTTTAATAATGTTCACTTACAAAATCTAATTTGATAAAATTTTAAAATTAATACCTTGTATTAAGTTTTATTGTTTGAGTGATAAAGAACATTTGTAAACATTTTAAAAAAATTTATTTTATAATATATGGATTAGAGATTGATAAGTCTCAAAAATCCCAACTTTAAACTTATAAAAATTTAATCGTCAAAAATAATCGTTAGCTAGTTTTAAATGATAAAGCTCATTTTACTTTTAAAACGTTTTTACCATCTTATGTTAAAAGACAAATTTCATTAAAACTAAACTACTTGTGATCATTTATGTTTAAAATATTATCTAGCATTTTAAAATCTAATTTTACTAATATGCATAATATAACATAAAAGAAGCATCATAGAGCATAAACCATATGTGCATAAACCAACTATAAACTAGTGACATTTTGTGAGTCATCACAAAAATACCAAGTCCATTCCTCAGGTACATAACGTGACCAAAGGTTCTTATGATTTCTTCATACTCCCACTAGCTTCAACACCTCTTAACAAGTTCATAAAATGATTTTATACTATTTACAAAACTTTAATAAAAAGTGCATGAACTTTTGATCTTCAAAATGGTCATCATCTTCATTTTTGTTACATTTTTATAGAAATCAACTATTCTAACTAATATATGATTTACAAAAACAAACAAAATGAAGACCATCTACTTAATTATTACATATGGATAAATAAATATTACAACCTTTTTAATCAATCAACACAAATAACAACATAAATGGCCCACAACAAGTTTATGCATATCATATGCGCGCGCGCACACACACACACACACATATATATATATATATATATATATATATATACACACACACATTGTTTTTTTTCTAAGATTCTAGTCATAAAAATAACAATTATAAACATTTTAAAGTTATAGAAAATATGTATGATATTTTATTATAGAAGAAAATAATGTTTGTTTTTACAAAAACGAAGATTATACCAAATAATCTAATAATCTAACCAAGTTTGCAAAAATGACTTTGGTACAAATTGTTACGTTTTATTCAAAAATAGTCTATTATAAACTACAAGTTTAGCAATGTTAGGATCAGTTTGCAAATTATAGAAAGATAAAATCAACCATAGAAGGAAAAATAATTACAACCTTTGAAGAATTTGATTATGGGAAAAAGAAGCTTTGTATAATTTATCTACCAAGTAAGAGTAAACTACACAAAGATGCTAGTCTTCACTTGTAATTAGCTCTTCTTATGCCTTAAATACATATACCAAGTAAGTCTTAAGGAGAAACAACCAATAAGCAATCCATTCTTCACTACACATTACATGAAGGAGGATAGGGAAAGAGAAAAGATGTTCTCTATTTTAGAGAGGAAAAAGTGAGGACGATCAATCTAATTTGAAAGCCTTTAGTATTTTTTTTATGCATACATATATGTACCAAAGTCAATGCTAGTAAGTTCAAAACTTATGGAATCAAATGACATGTATAGCTTGTAAAAAGATAAACTAACTCACAATCTCCCATCCCTCATGGTGATTCATGATAATGAGTGACGAGAAGTGATAGTGGTGTGTCTTTTACTCCATCTCCCGAACTAGAATATGTTGGATTAATTTCTAAGTCCATAACTATAATTCGTAAGACTTGACCAGACCCGGCATGGTCCATTTGGGTTGCATGGCATCATGCATTTGGATTGACTATAATGAGAGAAATAACACTTAAGGTTTGTTAATATATTATAAGTTATAATATATATTAATAAGATTATTTAATTAGTATTGATCAAGAATTAATCTAGAGTTAATTAAGTGATCAAAAGAAGACTAATTAAATATATGGGTTGATTGTGTAAATCATCCATACTTGTATAGTGGGCTAATGCTCCATGGATTGTCAAGTTGGGCTAAAACCCATATGATGCTCCATGGTGTATTTGAACCCATGGATCCAAGGAAATGGAAAGCCATGACAATTAGGGTTTACCCTAATTGTAACAACTATAAAATATCATATTCTTTGGGAAAAATCGGCACTATGAATAAGTAAGAATAGAAAAGGGCTAGCCGATTTTAGAACTGTGCAAGTTTCTCTCAAGTTTCCTACGAAAGGAGTGCGTTGCATTCTTAGCTCAAGTGATCAACGAGAAACAAGAACTTAGAGACCTCGCGAGCATTCCCGAAGTCTGTAACTTTCCAGATGTGTTTCCCGAAGAACTTCCAGGAATTCCTCCCGAACGTCAGGTCGAGTTCCGTATTGACCTAATTCCTGGAGCTACCCCCGTAGCAAAGTCTCCGTATCGCTTAGCTCCGGCAGAAATGCAGGAGTTATCCAGTCAACTCAATGAGTTGCTTAATAAAGGATTCATTAGACCGAGTTCCTCACCCTGGGGAGCTCCGGTTCTGTTTGTCAAGAAGAAAGATGGATCCTTTCAGATGTGTATCGACTATCGTGAACTGAACAAGTTAACCGTTAAGAACCGATATCCTCTTCCAAGAATAGACGACCTCTTCGATCAACTCCAGGGAGCCAGCTACTTTTCAAAGATAGACCTTCGGTCAGGGTACCATCAGTTACCAGTCCAGGAAAATGATGTTTCCAAAACAGCTTTTAGGACTCGGTATGGACACTACGAGTTCGTAGTGATGCCCTTCGGTCTAACCAATGCACCAACTGTGTTCATGGACCTGATGAACCGGGTGTTCCGTCCTTTCTTAGACAAATTCGTCATCGTGTTCATTGACGATGTTCTCGTTTACTCCCGAAGTGAAGCAGACCACAAGCAACACTTGAGATTAGTGTTGGAGACCCTTAGATCCGAAAAGCTATACGCGAAATTTTCCAAATGTGAATTCTGGATACGAAAGGTAACTTTCCTCGGTCATGTGGTAAGCGAGGAGGGTATTCACGTAGATCCTTCCAAGATTAAAGCGATAGAGAATTGGTCAACACCGAAGACACCCACATAAATTCGTCAATTCTTGGGTCTCGCCGGCTACTATCGAAGATTCATTCAGAACTTTTCCAAAATCGCCAAACCTTTGACCACTCTAACACAGAAAGGTGTACCCTTTTGTTGGAGTGATAAACAAGAAACTGCATTCCAAACGTTGAAGAGAGCCTTATGCAGCGTGCCTGTTCTGTCTCTGCCTGAAGGGATAGAGGACTTCGTTGTCTACTGCGATGCGTCTAATCAAGGTTTAGGCTGTGTGCTTATGCAAAGAGGAAAGGTGATTGCCTACGCCTCAAGACAGCTGAAAGCACACGAGGTCAACTATACCACACATGACTTGGAACTAGGAGCCGTAGTCTTTGCATTGAAGATTTGGAGACATTATCTCTACGGAACCAAGTGCACGATCTTCATTGATCACAAGAGCCTGGAGAACATCTTTAATCATAAAGACTTAAATATGAGGCAACGACGATGGGTAGAATTACTCAGTGATTATGAGTGTGAAATCCGTTACCACCCCGGCAAGGCCAATGTGGTAGCAGATGCCCTTAGCCGAAAGGCTATTGCAAGCCACAAAGTGAAGAACCAGATAATAACCATCCATTCCAACTTACCCATACAAATCCGAGAAGCCCAGTTAACAGCCCTCCAACCTAAGAACATGTCAAATGAAGCCTTGAGAGGAATGGAAAAGAAACTTGAGATCAGAGGTAACGGAGTTCACTGTTTCATGGATCGAATCTGGTTTCCCAAGTCCGGAGGATTCAAGGAAATAGTCATGGAAGAAGCGCACAGAAGCAAATACTTTGTTCACCCAGGTTCGGACAAGATGTACCCGGATCTCAAGAAACAATACTGGTGGCCAAACATGAAAGCTGAGATAGCTACATTCGTGGGCAAGTGTCTGACTTGCGCCAAAGTGAAAGTTGAACATCAGAAACCCTCAGGTCTGCTCCAACAACCCGAGATCCCCGAGTGGAAATGGGAGATGATTACCATGGACTTCATCACCAAACTACCCAAGTGTTCTAGTGGGTACGATACCATTTGGGTAATTATCGATCGTTTGACAAAATCCGCTCACTTCATTCCGATCAAGGAATCATACAAGATGGAGAGGCTCGCGCGAATCTATGTTCAAGAGGTAGTACGTCTACACGGTGTACCTGTATCCATTATCTCTGATCGAGATAGCAGGTTTACCTCCAAATTTTGGCAATCCCTCCAGAAAGCCCTTGGAACCAAACTAGATATGAGCACGACGTATCATCCTTAGACCGATGGACAGAGTGAGAGAACAATCCAAACCCTGGAAGACATGCTTAGGGCATGTGTCATTGACTTTTGAAAATCGTGGGACACACATCTATCTTTGATTGAATTCTCATACAACAACAGTTACCACACCAGCATTAGGGCTGCTCCGTTCGAAGCCCTATACGATTGTAATCCCTCTGTGCTGGGCTGAGGTGGGGGATACACAGTTAGCCAGGAGTCGAGTCCCCGATATTGCTCTCACTAGTCCTGAAATCATTCGCGAAACCACCGAAAAGATCATTCAAATCCGTAACCGATTGAAAGCTTCACGTGATCGTCAAAAGAGTTACGCTGATAATCGTCGGAAACCACTAGAATTCTAGGTTGGAGACCGTGTCCTATTAAAAGTCTCGCCCTGGAAAGGCACTGTACGCTTTGGTAAGCGTGGGAAACTTAATCCAAGGTACATTGGACGCTTCGAGATCCTCTCCAGGATCGGTCTAGTTGCTTATAAACTTCATTTACCTCACGAACTCAGTAACATTCATCTTGTCTTCCATGTTTCAAATCTCAAAAAGTGCCTATCCGATGAAACCCTAACAATTCCCTTAGACGAGATCAAGATCAATGAAAACCTTAACTTTGTGGAGGAACCGATCGAAATCATGGATCGAGAAGTCAAACGTACAAAACAAAATCGCATCCCGTTAGTGAAGGTTCGCTGGAATGCCAAGCGGGGATCGGAATTCACTTGGGAACGGGAAGATTCAATGAAATAGAAGTATCCACAACTTTTTCTTGATCCATGATTTATATCTTGTCTTGTATTTAAACGTTGAATTTCGGGACGAAATTCCCTTTAACGGGGGGATAATGTAACAACCCGAAATTTCCTTATCATTTATTGTAACTCTTTCGTAGTACAATTCGCACAACCAATCGTCATTTTCAAATTCGATTTCCGATCTTCCGTTTAATTAAGTCATTAACTGTTACACATTTAAAATGACTTAATGGGTTTCTTAATACATATAGAAAACATTTTAACACCCAATTTCAGTGATCGGAATAATTCTAGAATTTACCGTATCGGGTACGACCAAAAGCCTCGTCTAACGCCGGTATCGGGTAGAATTCCACCGTGTCCAAAACTTAAACACTATATAAACGTGTTTAAGACTCCATTTGAAGCCTTTGGCCAATTTACCATTAAACACTTCCAACCTCTCTCCTCATCCAAGTTTAAGGGATCAAAACTCAAATTTAAGGCTTCAAATCTCTAAGGTACTTTCCCTAGCTTATATTGTAACCTTCTTAGCCTTCAAATTCGAGTTCAAAGCATGATTTAAGACTATATTCATGAGTTTACGGCCATGGAACCTTCATGGGCCGTAAACTTATATAACAAGGGTTTTTAAGCCCAAAAACCCCTCCTAAGCAATGTTAGACATTAGTAATGGCTTAATGACTTAATGGAAGGGACTTATAACAATTAAAACATTGATTTTAAGGGACAAAAGTGAGTTTATGGCCAAGACATATTCTTGGGCCGTAAACTCATGTTCAAGGGGTTTTTGAGCCAAATAACCCTTCCAAATCATAGTTGGGACTTAGATATGACCTTAAGGCTTGCTAATCTAGACTTGGAACACTTTAAACATGATTTTTGGGGGACAAAAGAGAGTTTACAGCCAAGACATATTCTTGGGCCGTAAACTCCTCTTAAATGGGGATTTAGAGCCTTAAAACATGTCCAAATGCCTTGAAACTCAACCAATGGGCTTGTGGTAAAATCTAGATGCATCTAAAAATAGTTTAAAGGTTTGAAACACATCAAAAATGTCACTTATAATAGTTTACGGCCTAGGAGCATACCCTTGGCCGTAAACTCATAAAACTATGTTAATGATCCATCAAATACACTCAAATGGCTTGTATAAATTTCTAGAATCACATGTGATTGTTTTAAGCATCAAAAACTATCTTTTTCATGGGTATAAGAGAGTTTACGGCCTTAGAACATGCCTCTAGGCCGTAAACTCCAAAAAGTATGTAAAATGATGTTTTAAATTCATAACAAGGCTTGGAAAATTAACTAGAATCACATGTGATTGTCCCTTGTAGCTCAAAATCAATTTTTCCTTGGCCATAGGTGAGTTTACGGCCGTAAACTCTTGTGGGATGGCCGTAAACTCCCTTTTAAGTGTTATAAATTCATTTAATTCATTCCAAGGCATTTTAGAAATCCATTCCAACAATCCCCATGTCCATTTAAGCCATTAAACACCCAAACTCACACCCACATGAGTTTACAGCCGTAAACTCATGTATATGTGTGTTCAATGGCTATAAACTCCTTAAAATGTTTACTCTTGGGGAGTAAACTCAAGTCCCAAGTCCCTAGTGCCATTACACGTCCGAAAATGTCACCCGGATCACTCCAAACGCTCGTTTTGAGGTGTTTAACCTCGTTGGAGTGTAATGTTCCATATGATTAGTGAATGTATCCCTAATTGTATATATATGGACATTATTTCATTTTACATAGGGACATCGCAAGTAATCAAACCCCGAACCAACGTCTAGCATTCAAAACCGACACGTTCTCGAGTCCGGTGAGTTCATACCCCTACCCTTTTTCACTGTTTTCACTGTTTTCAGGGGGGAACACAAGCAAAGTACAAGAGTATTCTTGTACTCAAAAACATGTTTTCAAATGTGTGTTTCATATTTCATATGCATTTATAACTGATTACCACAACTGATAACCATTTGAATATGCAGATCGTGTAACATATATTTGTGAAATAGGTCCTTAAACTGTTATGTTTTACATATATTTCACAAATGGTTTTCCACATTTTATCAGTTAAAAGCATGACATTAAACATTTGAACATAATACCTGTGCACTGTTTTGTCCTCGGTAACACTCCACACACATAAGCGAGTGGAGGACTATCATATTATTACTAGTAAATTGTTAATCCTGTATGATTGGAGACACGTCCTCGGAGAACACTCCACCGAGATACGCGAGTGGAGGACTACACCCATAACCAGAATCTCTGGTATTTAGAGAGCGTGACTTAAGTGTATAGATCTATACGGGAGTGACTACCCCACACCTGGCTGCTAGCTACAGCCGAACCAAAATGGTTCAAGGGTGACGAAAGTCATAAGTATGTGGACGACTTATTGCCACATGTGGACTACTTATTTCCACATGTAGTAGTCTATTGTATGGTTATGGAACTCGCAATTAGGATAACAGAAATTTACTTATAGTAATAATGAACCACTTTATACATCTTTTACATCTTTTACATCTTTCACGTACTGTAACTAACATTCAGGAAAGTACGGGACTCTCCTGGGGAAAACATGGAACCTAATCACGGTTACATCTTTTACATCTTTAACATCCTTTACATTAGAAACCAACATGCAGGAAAGCATGGGGCTTTTCTGGGTAACACTTACATAACTAGAAAGAGTAACAAACAGGATAACATCACATCTTTTACAATTGGTAACATACAATAAGGAAAGTATGGGACTTTCCTGGTAACACATGATAAGTAAACAGAACAGTATAACAAGTCAGATAACCAACTATACATTTTCACATGAATAAACATGTTTTTAGTGTACAAACTTACTATACTTTACATTTGTGAAACAATAACCAAATATTAAGAAAATATGTGTTTTTCTTGGTGCATATAACATTTCAGAAACAGAAAGGAAACTCGAAACATTTTCACAAACAAAAACCGCTTATGAACTCACCAGCTTTATGCTGATTTTCAAATCGCTTGTGTTCTCAGGTCAGCGTTAGAATAGGTACTCGAAGATCCTTTTTGCTTGAAGACGGTGTACATGAAGATCCGTTTCTTTTTGTTTATATATACTATGTATCACAACTGTACAAACTTTACTTTTGAAACAACTGTAAAACTTTTATTATGTAATGTAATGGTTGTTTTTACTTTACTTACTATGTGCATTGGATTTGATACTCAACGTGGAGTCAACCCCGGAAATATTTCCGCCTTCGGTTTTCGGGGTGTGACAAAAACCCTAGAAAATTCCTTATTTCCTACTAGTATGAAATGTAGTCTTCTACCAAGACCCGAATGTTTTGTAAGTAAAATGATAGTTTTTCTTTTTATTGACTAGTACTAAAAGTACTTGGTCTAACTCCTCATTTATGTGAATGTATCACAAAATAAAGTAAATAGGAAAATGTACTAATTTAAGTGTTATCCTTTGGTACTAGGACTAACATGACAACGTGGTAAGCGAAATGTATAACCTAATGAACATCCAAAGATTGTCCAATTTTCCTCTGTAGCAACAGCAGGGGGTAGGAAGAGTTAGTCCCATAATCGATTTCCTAATATAAGTATTAACTGTAGACATCCGTAGATGGTCATCAACCTCTGTAGCGAACAGTAGGCTCGAGGAATGGTTAGTCCCATAAAAGTATGCTAATATAAGAATCAACCGTAGGCATCCGTAGATGTTCATCAACCACTGGTGCTAACAGCTGGGTTTCGGAATGGTTAGTCCCGTCTAGATATCCCGTTAAACTGGGATAGGCAGGACAATTTACACAGAAGGTACTAATAAATCATCCTAATGAATCGAGGTACAAGTATCCATGTAAATGTATACAGGAAAATGTATCTACGTAAAGGTACTCATGTAATGTATTTATTTAAGGTACTCATGTAATGTATTCATGAAAGGTACTCATGTAATGTATTCATGTAAGGTACTCATGTAATGTATTCATGTAAGGTACTAATATAATGTATTCATGTAAGGTACTCATGTAATGTATTCATGTGAGGTACTCAGGTAATGTATAGTGTAGACTCATGAATGAACTGACTCTGATGTAATTCCTTGTAATAGGAATAATGTTGTGTATCTCCTAACTATCCGTATAATAGTTAACTGGAAGGTAATTGATTGTCCAAACAAGTTTACACACCCTTGCTACATAAGAGTGTGGAAAACTGAATGAAGGATGAAAACTATAACATCAATACATATAAAAGAACATAAGTGTAAAGATATAGTTTTGTGCAAGAAGGTAAGAATGGTTTTGTAAGACATCTAAGCGTTTTGAACAATAATTAACAATGAATTGATGTCATTTTAATAAACATTTCAAACGTAATACTTTTGTTATCAAGGTATTTTTAAGATATAAAACCATTTCATGCATCACATTTTGTAGTATGTGAAAACTGCTGAATGAAAACACAGTTATGAATACATATGATTGATTTAATAACATGTTTTTTCTACCTGTATCCCCCCCCCCATTTAAAGCATTTAAAATCATTTAAAACATTGATTAAGGGGTATGAACTCACATGTTGTGGGTGATACGGATGAACTGAAGAGGTAGGACTGCTAGGTGTCAAGCGAAGACTTTAGACACACATAATGGTCTTAATTACATATGAAGACATATGTATTTTAACAATTAGTGATTATAACACTAATTAAACATGTATAAACATCCTAATGCAACGAAAACACTTTTGGTCAATTGCTAGGAGGCTAAAGGGTTGCAACAAAGGAATGAAAGGCCTCATACGGAAGTTTAAGGTCTAAAGACCATGTGTGTTGGAGTTTACGGCCCAGGGGAGTAAACTCCTGGCCGTAAACTCTCTGTTGGGGTTCTAAATGAAGCTCAAAGCTATTACAAGTTAAGTGGTGAAGTGCTTCTAGACTTAAAAAGGTGTTAGGGCTTCATTTTAACTCCTTTGAGGAGCTCACGGCCCATGGACCAAATCCCATGGAGATTACGGATGTAATCTCCCTTGGGAGGGTGTTTGTGGTGTTTTCAAGTCCCTAATTTAACTAGGAACTGAACTATGCTAGTGTACAAGGCTTTAGAAGAGTTTATAGCACCATTTAGCACTATTGTTTGGAGTTCACGGCCCTGTAACTTCTTGGGCCGTGAACACCTTACTATTGGTGTTCTAATGGTGTTTGCTAGTCCCAAACTCATTAGGGCACATGTCTAAATTCAAGCCTAAGCCTTAGGAATTGTTTTTGGCATCAAAACACCCCTAACTTGATTTTACAGCCCATGGACCATTTGGTCATGTGTTTGCGGTCGTAAACACTCATGGGTCTTGGTATTTTGATTGTTTTGGGTCCTAGACACATCAAGGTAAAGTGCTATGTTTGTCTCTTGGCTTAATGAAGGCATTTAGGGCATTTTGGCAACCTAAAATGGAGTTCACGGCCCAAGAACTTCCTTGGCCGTGAAATCACTTTCACCCTTGATTCTTAGTTGTTTTGTGGTCTAAACATTGTAATGGTGGCTTCTAGGTTCATTTCCAAGTCTTTGAGGGACATTGGGCACACTTTGGCCTTTATAAAGGAGTTTACTCTCCAAGTGTTCTTGGGCGGTAAACTCTCAAATCTTGGGGTTTTGATCCGATTTTGATGTTATAAAACACAATCTAAGCTATATAATATAACTAGATAGAAGTACTCACGATTTGGGATACAAACCCGAAGATCCGTGAGAGAGAATTCGGCTTTTCTCTAGTTGAAAATGCAACTAATGAATGAATATGGTTCAGATTTCTATATATAGTCCTAAGATTTCTGGCAGAAAATATTTTATTCCCGTAATGAACTCTAATATCATAGAGTATTGGAATAACAGTGTCGCACAAAACCCTCGTGCATCCACTCTCCTGATATCTCTTTAAGTGTAAATCATGAAAACTGTTCAACTTATACCCAAAAGTCTGGAAGTTCCGTGTAACTGTTCTAACTTCTATTGAATTGATATGGTTTGTTCAGAATGGAAATTTCGGGTTGTCACAAGTTACATTCGTTAATAGTTTAAGGTCTTCCATACCTTGTCCTCAAGTTATGGAACTTGAAGAGTCTTTTAATTAAAACTACTTTAAACACATAAGTTATGGAATTAAGTAGTTTTGAATAGTTTCAAAACTTGCCCTCAACTTTTGGAATTTGGCAAGTTTTCACTAATGAATACTTTAATTCCAGGTTAGCCCTTAGAATTTTAAAAGTAAAAATTCAACCCTTATACTTTATAATATTATAAGTTCATATATATATATATATATATATATATATATATATATATACTTTACTCTTATATATATATATATATATATATATATATATATATATATATATATATATATATATATATATATATATATATATATATATATATATATAAGAGTAAAGTCAGTCTTACCGTTAATAGGCCTCATTCACGAAGCCGGTCTATAAGGCGGGTATAAGGTTGCTGCCTATAAAATGGCAGTTTAATGGGTGTCCACTCTCACCCACCACTTCCTTGACCGGTGGAGGGTCGTTAGCCGAACGGGTATGACAAGGACTATAATTATCCCTTCATTAAAAGTATTAATGATAAATACTAAGTAACTAAACTGTTTATAAATTCTAAATCTTAGTTACTTAGGAAAATGTGAATAATGTGCTAACCCATGAAATTACACTTTGCACTTTGCTTAAGTCGGTTGGTGGAGCGTGTGTGGTTTACCGAGAAACTAGATTGATTTAACAAGGTAGGCAAATGGTTTCTTAAAGTTTATCATAGGCCGGTGGAGCGTGTGTGGTTTACCGACACATTGGTTGGGTGATAAACATTTAAGAGTACCAAGGAATTTGCATGATTATTTCACACCTTGTTTTGTGATCCTCGACATCCCAGTCACAAAACCTGAAGGGCACACTCGAGATTGAAACATGACATTGAAAAATTCAATAAACCTCAAAAGATCTAGGAGTTTCAAATCCAATTAAAACTTAATTATATTTTGTTTTTCATGGTGGAAATTTGTAAATCATCATTTACCTACCTTCAACTATTTTATAACTTGGATTACGGCATCCATCTTCCAGTTATAAATAGGTTGTTGTGTCCTAGCCTTAATATTTCATATTGGGTGTTATATTAAGGAATTTTAATTCAACTAAACTTGAATATCTCCCAAAAGATGTCTAGTTCAGACATCTGTGATCTTCCCAAATCTCTTGGAACTTCACTTCCTCCACCTCCTCCAATTATTCTCCCTAATTCACAAGTTCAAGGTCACTCAAGCCCTATTGGCAAGGCAAGGTCTAGGTGTGATCACATTTTGGAGATGAAGTCAAATATTGACAATCTGGGAGAGTTGGGTGTCAAAGTTTTGAGAAAGTTGGTGGTTCAATCACTTTCTAAGTCTCATAGTGAGCTCCTTTGGGACTCCTATGAAACAGACTATGACACGACCCTTAATAATCTTATCTATTTGCTTAGTACTGCTGAATCAGCAATGGTTTGGAAGACTAGTAAAGCAAGTTTGATTAGAAGATCGACTTCCAAAACTTTATGGACATTGACAATGATGACAGTGGAAATCCAGAAAAAACATTCTCTTCCCAATGGAAAGGGATCAGCCATAGTCAACTTGATTGACCAAATGGTAAAGAGAAATGCTAAGTCTGTGATAGTCCAATGTACCACTATCAAAGAGCCCATATGTTAAATTGCCAAAGGACGGGAATTGGTTACGAAGCTGCCAAACTTACCTAACGATGGTAAAGCAATGGGTTTGACTTTATTTTAGGTAAAGTCCATTTGTCTAACTCTATTAAGTTTCTACTCTGAGATTCTTATTACATGATGTGAATGGGTCATATAGTGATGTTTTAAGAATCAAATTAAAAGTGGAGAAGGAAGTATATGTTGACTCTGATCGCGAAGATGGATTTGGATCGCATGGTTAATGATCAAAATTTTGAGCAGGTGCTTAAGAGTTATGATAAATTGTTTAGGAATAGATAACAACAAGTTTTCATATACAATTTCATTGTAAGGATTAGTTTTTTCGCAAAGTTTTAAAATTAAAGAAAAGTTTTTAATTTTATTTATTTTAAGTATCCTTACAATGGCATTTTTGAAAGAAATTGTTGTTTATATGATTCCATTGATGGCAATAATGGAAAATGGTATGAAACTTTGAATCATGCAAGTTGTATAGTAGGATGAATGAGAACTTTCAAGCATTGGAAAATTAAGACTAATTACTTGTTCACATGGATGTGTGTGTCAAGTAAAGGACTAAGGGATCGAGTACACATTCTTGTGCACTGATAAAGCCCACCACAAATAATTGATAAGACTATTCATCATGATTTACTAAAATTTAGTAAATATGGTTATACTTATAAGTCTAAGTATAATTCTGAAGCATTGAAAAGTCTCGATGTATAACAGAACGAATGAGAATAATCAAATTAGGCAGAAGGATAAAAGTTTCTCAAATCTGAAAAGATGGGAGAGTACTTTATGATATATGATCATCTTAATGATTAAGATACCTTATCACAATTCATCCTCTAAGTGCATTTTGATAGCTAAGAAGAGGAGATATGAATTGTTGAAGTGGTCAAATCAGGAAGATGATTTATATCTCGTTCCAAAAACAATTCTTAGAGTCACACTCCAAGATTGTAACTTGAGTGACATATTTTAAAGAATGTTTATTAACACTAGTCAAATGTAAGAGTAAAAGGTTATCTACTCTTGTACATTTGAAATTGGTAAGTTGTGATGTTTTGGATAAAATAGAGACCAACTTAGACCAATTGTGTGAAGTGTTTGTTGTGACAACCCAAGTTGTCCCGTTACATTTCTCCATTATCGCTAACGGAATATTCCACTGTTCAAAAGTTATGTTAATGAGAAGTCGTCAAGTTTAATAAACATTTCAATTATGTATGCTTATATGCCGTTAAGTCGTGATAAAAGGAAATAAAATACATAGCACATATTTCCATTTACTTGGAAAATATTAGTTTATTATTGCGACCACTAAATCGGGTGCGACCAAAAGCCCCGTTTAACGGCAGTATCGAGTAGAATTCCACTGTGCCCCGACTCAAAACCCTATGTAAAGGTGAGTGGAGTCCATTGGAGACTTTTTACACTCTCTCCCTCTATACTCTCTCTCTAGACCCGTTTTCGCCCCAAAACCGCAACCAAACGCTTCCAAATTGTAAGTCTGCTTACCCTAGCTTATTCTAAACATATTGAATCATGATTATAGCCCAAAAATCGGACTAAGAAGCAAAGAAAAAGGAGTTCACGGCCTAAGAGCCTCCTTAGGCCGTAAACACCCAAATCAAGGCCAAAATGACCCAATCTTGTCCCTATAGGCTTGGAAATAAATTAAGGGGATTGCCTAGGAGTGTTTAAACATCAAAACACAATGATTTAGGGGACAAAAGAGAGTTTACAGCCCAAGCACAAGCTTAGGCCGTAAACACCTCAAAATCATGTTAAAATGCCCCCAAAACACTCCCAAACCACCCTTAGGCTTCATACATAATTTAGGCACTTGGTATTTTGGGTTTAGATCACTAAAACACATCAAAATGAAGGACAAAAATGAGTTTACGGCCCAAGCACATGCTTAGGCCGTAAACTCCCCAAACATGCCCAAAATGTTGGTATTTGTTCCCCAAATGGCCTTAGACTATTTCTATAAAATGCTAGGAAGGATTTAAAGGCTTAAACACAAGGAAATGATGCATGACTTGGAGTTTACGGCCCAAGAATATATCTAGGCCGTAAACTCCCCAAAACCCACTCAAATGATAGTTTTAATTCTCCAAAATAGCATCATACTTCATTAGAAGTTACTAGAAAGGCATTAGGGGCTTTAAACTTCACAAAATCCTAGGTATGAGAGTTTACAGCCGTAAACTCCCATGGGAGTGTTTATAGGCCGTAAACTCCAATATAATGCCCTTAGAAGCCTCAAATCCACTCATGCCTTTTATGAAAAGTCCTTAGAAAAATCCCATGAACAAGCTAGAAGCCTTAAAACACCCTAGAACCCATCACCATGAGTTTACGGCCGTAAACTCATGGTGAGTAGTCCCTGGGCCGTAGACTATGTATTAAGGGGGTATTCTTGGATAGCAAACTCCATTCCTTAGCCATTCACACCCTTAAACGCTACCCGGGACACCCAAACACTTAGCGAAAGTGTTTTCCGCTCCTGTGAGCGCGTATATTTGTTTAATTAGTATTAAATGTGCTAATCACATGTAAACATATGTTATCATATGTTAAATAGGTCATTGTGTGTGTTCGAGTCCTTACGTGGCACCGAACGCCCAAACAACACTCTCGTCGGACCTAGTTACACCAGGTGAGTTCATACCCCTGAATGAACCTTTTAAATGCTTTTAAATGTTTTATAGGGGGGGAATACAAGTTAAACATGCCAGTTATCATGTCAATCGCATATGATTGATAACCCGCATGCACAAGATTTTACCACTTTACACTGTTTTACCGAGTGGGACACTAAAATGACTTTTACCTGTTTCATAACTTTTACTTATACCGATTTATTCAAATTCATTCTAAACTGGTTTATGAAAGATCCTCTAAGGTTTTAAACGTATTTTACGAAGGAATAAAATTTGTGATTTTCTCTGTACATAAAGATTTTTCATTAAAGATTTCCCTTTTCGACGTATACTTTTACTTATAAAATACTGCTGCTTCACTTATACTTATTTTATACTCTGACTCGGTAACACTTTCACTTATACCTATAGTCGCTTATACTTGATGACACTTATACTTATTGACACTCTTACTTAGTGATACGATTTATCCTTTACTTATACTGGATAACGACTTTACTCCACTTATACTTGATAGACGTTCTTACATCACTTATTGTCGTCTCTGCTTCGTGATACACTTATACTTGCTACGCTTATACTTCATGGTTCGATTATTCCACACTGTACACGTATACTTCACGACTCGGATGTTCCACTGTACTCTTATACTTCACGACTCAGATGTTCCGCTGTACTCTTATACTTTACGACTAAGATGTTCCACTGTACACTTATACTTCACGACTCAGATGTTCCACTGTACACTTATACTTCACCGTGTGATACACACTCAAGCGTAGTTAGATGTATGTTTATGCTTGTATAGATGCATATAAATAATGATTGAAGGACTTAGGAAGGCTTGTCCGCCCTATTTCCTTTTCTTCGTTGAGATGTGGTATGGTGGGATCGGATGTCCATCTGAAGGTCGTTCGATTCATTAGTTATATATTACGTATACGAGCATATACATACGAGTTTTCTTCAGTCAATTCAATTAAGAGTCTATACCTCTAGTCTACACTTACATAAGAAACCCACTCCCTCCTAGTAACACACTATCCTCTATTTGGGATGCATCTTCGGGACGTGGCCTTCTCTGTCGTCTAGTTGGTAACCAGAGTCTCCTGTAGGGAGAGCGGACATTGTGTGTATAGGCCTATACGGGATTGACAACCCCGCACCCTGACTGCTAGCTACAGTCCACGGCCTACCAAGCCAAGGGGTGACAAATGTCACATTATATAGATGCTTGTAGGGCGTCTAGTACTATAGTCAGTATGGTTACGAGTATCCTAGGTTGCCTTATAATTCATGGCTTTAAGGTAACAGTATTTCGTCAGCGATTTACACTGTATGCTGATGTCACCTTTTTCAGAGTCACACTGTTTTGACCTTGCTAGATGTATCTTTCATTTGATACCATCTGGGGTCTGTTATCTCTGTTTGACCTTACAAAATGTATCTTTCGTTTGATACCATCTGGGGTCTGTTATCTCTGTTTGACCTTTCAAGATGTACCTTTCATTTGGTATCATCTGCGGTCTGTCTTCACTGTTTTGACCTTGCGAGATGTACCTTTCATTTGGTATCGTCTGCGGTCTGTCCTCATTGTTATGACCTTGCAAGATGTACCTTCCATTTGGTATCGTCTTCGGTCTGCGTTCACTGTTTTAGACCTTACCAGTTGTACCTTTCATTTGGTACCTTCGGGGGTCTGTTTCTCCATTTGTTAGACTGAACCAGGCGTGTCGTTAGTTCGATACTTTCCTGGAGTCTATGACTCTTTTGCCTTAGTCAGCAGTCCTCACTGCTGAGGCATATGTTATTCCCTGATGCCTCTGCTTTCTTTAATAATCAAATTCAGTATTTTGATATTATTAGCACTTAAGGGAAACTTCTTTTTACCATATTACACTGACCAGTCTTGGTAGAAGGCTGCTTTTATTAAAGAAGATATAGGATTTTCTAGAAAGAACACTAATACACTGAAATCACTTAAACTACTGCTTTATAAAGCTATTTGACTAAATGACACTAAATACTTATGAACTCACTAACATTGTAAAACTGCTGATACTCGCTTTTCAAATAACTTGTATTCTCAGGTTAGCATTAGACAGGTACATCCTCGGAGCTGTTGATGAAGATAGCTTAGTACCACGCTGTATTTATTCTATTACTTGTATTACTTTAAATTGTTGTAATGTAACCTTGTAAAACTATTACTATTAATGCAATGTTTTGTTGTACTTTGATTACTATAATGCATGTGTTGTGATACTTGACATGACGTCATCCACCCCAGAACGTTTCCGCCGTTCCGGTTTTGGGGTGTGACATTTGTCTTGACAAAGAATCCGCACTATCCCTTGAATATGTGACAAGAGAGTCTTATATGTCAAGAGGACAGTGGGAGTCTTAAAGGTCTTGAAAGTCTTAAGAACTAATCAAGAATAAAACCTAAAGTTTTTCACTAGCACACGACTTGAGGTTTATAACCTATCGTGTTGACATATTCTAGTGAAATTTGTCTCTGCATATGAGTTCTTAGAGTCCTCAATTGGTTGCATAGCTACTTGGAAGCTATGGCAGACCCTTGTGCTGCCAAATGGCAAGAACTTAAGATGGCACAAGTTCAATCCATATGAGTTTAGATTTGTCACTAACCTTGTCTTGTGATTATGGTTTTGACATATTCATATGGGTAGGAACTCATACACCATAAAAATTTAAGTGTCATAAGGTTTCTCTCGGATTCATGAAAATTATGGTGAGGAAACACTTCCACTAAGTAGATTTGTAAGTAGAGAGTAATGTTTGCTTTCTCAAAGTTGTTAGTAGGCACACTAACATGGACTTATGAGAAATAGCAAACGTCTAAACAATTAAGACTATGATTACGGAATCCATTTTCATAGTTCTAAAATTTTTTAGATAAGATAAGATGTATGTTTTTTGATAAAGTCTTAACAAAGCAATCTAGTATCAGAAATCTGAACTTTGTTAAAAAAGTCAATAGCTGATTTCTGAGTACATGTCAAAGCTAGTGGGAGCATAAGTGTTATGCTAATAATCATCATGTTAGTGGGAGCACGATAATTATGATAAGAATTGCAAGTTAGAAATGTTAATTATAGAACACAAAAGTTTCAATTCGTGAGGTTGCAGGGGTTGAAAAAGTCGTGTTACTATAATTAAGGGAGAGGAAATTATACTTCATTTCAATTATGAAAAGTTTAGATTGAGTTTATAATCATTCTAAAGAGCTTATATTGAGATTTTAATCACCTTTAGTCAAGAATATATATATATATATATATATATATATATATATATATATATATATATATATATATATATATGAATTTCATGTTGGATTGGTTCAACTTAAGAAAATTCTATATATTGCTTTCTCAAAATTCGATTATGATTACGGCATCCATTTTCATAGTAAAATTTTGAGAATATGGCAATCAAAAAAATTATTATGGCAAAAGAATGGTCTAGAACCATGTCTTTATGTGAAACATCATGAATCATGTCCCATTTACTTTGGGTACAAGATCGATTACTTGTGCTATAATATTTATTCTCTCTGATTTTTCCGAATGCCTTGGGGCATTAAGGAGGAAAATGTCCAAAATTGGATAGGACTAAAGTGTTTAAGCAATTATCAAGGACAATCTAAGGTTTACCAAAGATTGGTAGCTCAAGGACAGTTGGAAGTATAGTGTGAATTTTGGAAGGGCCATATTGAAAGAGTTTAAAAAGAGGCAACTTTTGTTCAGAAGTAGTAGTCAAAATGGGAAATAGAGTTGTATGTACAAATAGAAGCAATCTGTGTAAGATTAGAAAGAACTTAGTGCAAGAAGCATGTTTAAAGTAATGTATACTTTGGACATAAGGATTTGTGTCCATGGAGCAGGTCTTCATTGGAATACCCTGTAATGGTTGTTGACAAGTCTTTGTAACTTTGTACACATTCATTGCAAGAGGGTAGTGCATTTACGTTTAAATCCTAACAAGATTTCGATTTGGGAGTGTGAAATTAGAATCATTGAAAGTTTGGTCAATTGGTTTATTTCACAAAGTAAGGATCATAGATAAACATAGAGTGCATACTTGGTGTATGGCAAAGCTATTGTTTAGGAAAACATAGTGTACATGCTTGGAGCATGGGATACCTAGTGTTTTAATTCAAGTATAAAGTTGATAAACCGAAACAATGAATAATGAGTAATCATTATGGTGATAAATAGAAGTGGTCTATTTATAATCATTGGGTTTGATACCATATTTGATTCATTTATTGATGTGTTTCACATTACATGTTTTGACTTCCATAATAACTAGGTTATTCTTCCGGAATGACTAAGTTATTTAAACCATCCACAGTCGGTCATATGTTGGAAGTAGATATGAATGAAGACTTTCATGGGTTGGCTTGTAGAGCTCTAAGTTTGTGGACAAAGTTGTGCTACAACGCTCATGAGTGCTCATAAGTTCCGAGTATTGGATTTAACCCGTGCTCATTTGAATCACTTCATGGATTTTATCACGAGTGATCATGAGACGATAATATCTTATATTCTTCAAACCTAAAGATATTAGTTGTTACTATGAGTTGGTTATACATTGATTACACGAAACCGCATTGGTAACTCGATGTTATAAAACGTTTCTTTGTGTATGATTCAACAAGTAGCAGAACAAGCCATATGAGTCAAAGTTTGTCCATTCCTTTTACTTGTGGGATAAAATTGATATCTCTGGGCCCCTCGATGATTTAGTGATGACAGATGTGAGTGCTTAGCCAAGCCAGGACTGATTTGATCTGCTCAATCAGTCAGTCATCATAAATCGGAAATCGGGAAACAACAAATGGAAAGAGAGAATGATTATAATCCATGTCTCAGTCCATATGATATCTAGAATGGAGGAATATATGATCCTTTATCTAATGGACAAGTCAATGACAAAGGTCAGAGATCATCGGCAAGGTCAGAGTTCAACGAAAGCTTTTGAGAGCTACGATTGCCAGTTGGTTCTTGAAGTCATATGCAATAATAGTTTTAGACTTATCCAAGTGGGAGACTATTGGATTAATGTCTAAGTCTATAATTGGTAAGACTTGACTCCACCCGACATGGTCCATTTGGGTTGCATGGCATCATGCATTTGGATTGACTATAATGAGAGAAATAACACTTAAGGTTTGTTAACATATTATATGTTATAATATATATTAATAAGATTATTTAATTAGTATTGATCAAGAATTATGATGGGTTTTGAGCATTCTAACACTTCCTAAGTGTACATGCAACCCTAATAACCTTGGATCTATGTTTGTCTAATTATCATGCAAAGTTGAGTTCCAAGGTTATATTCCTATCTAGCATACATGGGGAACAATTTTAACTTAAAGTATAGATAGAATAACTTACCTTGTTGTTGTTTGTGTTCCTTGAAACCTTGTGAGCCTAGCACCCCAAGTGTGATGCCTCAAATGCTTCACACAACACCAAATGCTCTTGGAAGAACTTATGAGAGAACACACACTTCTCAAAAATCGGCCAAGCCCTCTTGTTTCTTAGTGTAGCCGATTTTAGGTGGAGAACATGTTTCTTATATAGTGTTGACACATCTAGGGTTAAACCCTAATGTGTCATGACTCTTCATTTCCATGACCCATGGGTTTGTAACTCCCATGGAGCATCCATGGAGCATCCTATGGGTGGAACCCAACTTGATAATCCATGGAGCCACTTAGCCCACTATACAAGATATGGATGATTTACATAATCAACCCATATATTTAATTAGTTATCTTTTGATCACATAATTAATTCTAAATTAATTCTTGATCAAACTAATCAAATAATATTATTAATATATTAGAACTTATAATATATTAATAATCTCCAAGTGTTATTTCTCTCATTTAGTCTATCCAATTGCACGGTGCCATGCAACCCAAATGGACCATGCCGGGTTGGGTCAAGTACATACCAGAAATAGTTATGGACTTAGACACCTTATCCAACAGTCTCCCACTTGGATAAGTCTAATAACTATTACTGCAAGTATGACTTCAGGAACCGATCGGCAATCGTAGCTCTTTACAAGGTTTCTCGGAACTGAGAAGATGATGGTACGCCATTTAAGATAAGTGATCATATAATCCTCTGTTCTAGATATCAGTCGGACAAATACATGGAATAATGTCTTACTCATTGTCCAACAGTTTGTTTCCCGATTTCCGATTTGTTTGACAAAGAACTTCATTGAACACATCAATTTAGTTCTGACCGGGCCCGATACATAGGTCAAAACAAAGTCATCGAGGGGCCCATATATCAGATTCTAATCCAAGAAGGAACAGATAAACTTTGACTCATATGTTTGTTCTACCACTCATTGAATTACACACAAGAGCGTGATTTATAACATCGAGTTACCAATGCGTTTTTCGTACAATCAATGCATAACCAACTTGTAAGTAACAAATCATATCTCTAGGTTTGAAGACTTATACGATATTACAGTCTCACGATCACTCGAGATAGAATTCAATGAAGTGATTCCAGTGAGCGTGGGTTGAGTCCAATGCTCAGAACTTTTGAGCACTCATGATTGCTGTAGCCTTGTCCAAGACCTCTACAACCAAACATGACAGTCTTGATTCATATCTACTTCCGACATATGACCGACTGTGGAGGTTTGAATAATATGTTATACCAAACAAAAATTATTCTGGAAGTCAAAACATGCAAAAGAAATATAGTAAATGATCGACAAGAGATAGCAACACTTTACTCATAAATAAAACACTTTTATTCATCATCAGATGTCAATTATACTTTACAAATTTCGAGGTTATCTAACTACTAAATCTAATATCATCCTTTAGCCCTATGCTCCGAGCATGCTGGAGATGCTTAACCCGAGTCAGTCCCTTCGTGAGGGGATCTGCCGGATTCTCATCTGATGATACCCTCTTTGCCACGAGGAGTCCTTCTTCGATCCGATGTCTGATGAAATGGTATTTTCTGTCGATGTGTCTGGATCTCCCGTGATCCCTTGGTTCCTTGGCTAAGGCAACAACACTTTCACTATCACAGAAATTTCCATTGGCTCTTTAATAGCTGGTACAACTCCAAGGTCTCCAATGAAGTTCCTCAGCCATAACGCCTCCTTTGCCGCCTCGCTGGCTGCAATATACTCTGATTCACAAGTAGAATATGCCACTGTCTCTTGCTTGGAACTCTTCCAAGAAATTGCTCCTCCATTTAGGGTAAAGACCTAGCCCGACTGAGAGTGGAAATTATCCCTATCAGTCAGGAAGCTAGCATCACTATACCCTACAACTCTCAAGTCATCACTCCCACCGAGGGTAAGGACCCAGTCCTTAGTCCTTCGTAGATACTTGAGAATATTCTTTACCGCAATCCAATGTTCCTTGCCAGGGTTCCCCTGAAACCTGCTAACCATGCTCAGAGCAAAAGCTACATCAGGTCGAGTACTCGTCATAGCATACATGATCGATCCTACAGCCGAAGCATAAGGTACTCGACTCATTTTTGCTATCTCAACCTCAGTGCTAGGGCTTTGTGTCTTACTCAGTTTGGCGTTACTCTGGATGGGCAACTCTCCTTTCTTGGAGTCTTGCATTCTGAATCTCTTTAGCACCTTATCCAAGTTGGTACTTTGACTAAGTCCAATTAGTCTTTTACTCCGATCTCTCAAGATCCTTATCCATAAAATATAGGCAACTTCACCAAGATCCTTCATAGCGAAACACTTTCCAAGCCAGGACTTTACTTCCTGCAGGGTTGGAATGTCGTTTCCTATGAGTAGTATGTCATCCACATACAATACCAAGAAGCTAACTATACTCCCACTAGCCTTGACATACACACAAGATTCATCTTCACTCCTAGAAAAGCCAAATTCCTTGACCTTTTCATCAAAGCAAAGATTCCATCTGCGAGGTGCTTGCTTTAACCCATAAATGGATTTCTCAAGCTTACACACTCTATTGGGGTACTTGTTGCTGACAAAACCCTCTGGCTGACTCATGTAAACATCTTCAGCCAACTTTCCATTAAGGAAAGCGGTTTTGACATCCATTTGCCAAATTTCATAGTCATGAAATGCGGCTATGGCTAACAGAACCCGAATAGACTTAATCTTGGCTACCGGAGAAAAGGTCTCATCATAATCCACTCCAGGAATTTGAGAGAAGCCCTTTGCAACCAGTCTAGCCTTATAAGTGTGTGCTTTACCATCCATGTCGGTCTTCTTCTTGAAGACCCATTTGCACCCCATTGTCTTACGACCTGGTACATTTTCAACCAAGTTCCAAACTTGATTGTCATGCATGGATTGTATCTCGCTATCCATAGCCTCTTTCCATTTAGCAGACTCGGGGCCTGCCATGGCTTCCTCGTAGCTGTTAGGGTCATCTTGACTTACTAGTGTTCCATCACTAATAAGTGTCTCACCTTCTGCAGTAATATGGAATCCATAGTAATGCTCAGGTGCACTCCTAACTCTCGTGGAACGCCTCAGAGGTACAGATTCGTCAATTGGCTCAACAGGAGTTTCCTCCTCAAGTTGAGGGCTAGAGTTTGAAGTTCCATCACCACTTGACTCTTGAATTTCTTCAAGATCAATTTGCCTCCCACTGTCTCCTTGGCTTATAAACTCTCTTTCTCGAAAGACTCCTCTTCTTGCTACAAAGACCACATTGTCACTAGGTCTGTAGAAGAGGTAACCAAAGGATTGTTGTGGGTAGCCGATGAAAATACACCTCTCGCTTCGAGGTTCGAGCTTATCATGAGTCTCGCGTCTCACGAAAGCCTCACAACCCCAAATCTTGATGTGGTCTAGTTTAGGTACTTTACCAGTCCACATCTCGTGAGGAGTTTTGGCAACTTTCTTTGTAGGGACTAGATTAAGGATATGGGCGGCAGTCTCTAAGGCATACCCCCAGAATGAGATTGGTAGCGAAGCTCGACTCATCATGGAACGAACCATGTCTAACAAGGTTCGATTACGCCTCTCAGCCACACCATTCAACTGCGGTGTCCTGGGAGGTGTCAATTGTGAGACAATCCCACATTCCCTTAGATAGTCGAGGAACTCTGAACTAAGATACTCACCACCCCGATCGGATCGAAGCATCTTAATGTTCCTGCCCAATTGATTCTCGACTTCCTATTTAAATTCCTTAAACTTCTCGAAAGTCTCTGACTTATGCTTGATTAAGTAGACATATCCATATCTACTGTAATCATCAGTAAAAGTCAAATAATAACGATTAGCATCCCTTGTGGCATGTTTGAATGGTCCACACACATCTGTGTGTATAAGGTCCAACAAACCTTCACCCCTTTCACACGAGCCTGTGAAGGGTGACTTTGTCATTTTTCCAAGTAAGCATGATTCGCAACTATCATTTGACTTTAGGTCAAACGACTCTAAGACTCCATCATTTTGGAGTTGGCCTATGCGTTTCTTGCTTATATGTCCAAGACGACAATGCCATAATGATGCTTTATCCAAGTTATTATTATTAGTAGAATCAATACACAAAACATTATTTCCTAAGTTATCTACAACATACACAGCTTCATACACACCATCACAAGGTAATGCTTTAAAATAAAGAACATTATTAAAGAAAGCATCAATAGAACCAACTTCATTATTAAACGAAAAGGTAAACCCTTGTTTCTACAAAGCATGAAAGGAAATAATATTTCTTGCCATTCCTGGCGAGTAACAACACTTATTCAAATCTAAATTAAACCCACTACTTAGCGATAAAGTATAAACTCCAATCTTGGTGACATGTGAAGCTTTCCTGTTCCCCATGATCAAGTTTATTCTTCCTTGCTCCACATCCTCACTTCTTCTTAGTCCCTGCAAGTCACAACAAATATGAATACCACAACCGGTATCAAGGACCCAAGATTTCGAATGGGGTGAGTTATTAGAAATGATAGTGAAAATACCTGCATGGTTGGGTTTGACTTTCCCATACTTCACATCCTGCTGGTACTTTGGGCAGTTCCGCTTCCAATGAGCTTTTTCATGGCAATAGAAGCATTCAGCCTCTTTTGGGTCAGAAGAAGGAGTAATGAAACCTTTCTTAGTTCCACTTGAAGAAGAGCCATCAAGGGTCCGAGCCTTGGTACCCTTCGAAGATCTCTTTCTCTTCCTCCCTTGATTTATCCCAATTGCCAAAACCGGAGTTGAGTTTGGAGTAGGAGTGATAGCAACCGACTTCCCCTTAAGACCTGTTTCTGCAGTCTTGAGAAGTCCCTGAAGTTTGCTAAGAGTGACCTCTTCCTTATTCAGGTGATATGTCATGCGGAATTGATCATAGCACGATGGTAAGGAGCGCAAAATTATATCTATTGCTAGCTCCTCAGGGAGGTTCACATTAAGTTTCAGCAATCGATCCACATACCTTTGCATTTTCTGCATGTGGCTCGTGACGGAATCCCCGTCCTTCATCATGGTTGTTATCATGGAGCAGATGATTTCGTACCTCTCTTGTCGTGAATTTTGATGGTATCTTTCCATCAAATCTTGGTGCATTTCGTAAGGGTAGAAATCCTCATAGGACTTTTGGAGTTCTGCTGTCATTGTGGCCATCATGATGCATGCTACTTTCGTAGCATCCCTTTCATGTGCCTGAAAGTCAGCGATCTCCTGAGGAGTTGCAGTGGTCTCATCAATCTCCTTAAGCTCCTTGTCAAGGACATATTCTTTGTCCTCGTAGCGGGTAATCATCCTGATGTTTTTGATCCATTCATTGAAGTTGGATCCATCAAAGGTGACTTTCCCACACAAACTCATAAGAGTAAAGGAGCCATTAGGATTCGAGCCAGAAGCATTATTTGAAGACATCTGAAAGAGGAGAACAAGTTTAGTATAGATTTAAGAGAGTCCTTAATAAAACACCCAAATGTAATATTAAGGCTAGGATCCAATCACAATATAATATAACTTAGAAGAGGTATGCCGTAATCTAAGCTATACCATATTTGAAAGGTAGGTGAATGACGATTCACCAATTTCCACCACGAAAACCGAAATATTAGATATTAGGTTTTATTGGTTTTTTTTTTTAGAAATTCCTAGATTCTTTGAGATTCAATGAACTTTTCAAAGGCATGTTTCAATCTCGAGAGTGCTCTCCAAGTTTTGTGACTGGGATACCGAGGATCACAAAACGAGGTGTGAAGTAACCATGCAAATCACTTGGTACCCTTAAAGTTTATCACTCAATCGATGTGCCGGTAAACCACACACGCTCCACCGATACTATAATAAACCTTAAGTCACCCTTTACCTACCTTGTTAAGTCCAAGTTAGTGTGCCGGTTAACCACACACGCTCCACCAACTACTTAGACAAAGTGTAAAGTGTAATTTCATGGATTAGCACCTTATTCACATTTTCCTAAAGTAACTAAGATTGGGAATTTCATAAAACATTTAGTTACTTTATAATATTCATCATACTTTGAATGAGAGTTTATAAGTCCTTTTCTTACCCGTTCGGCTAACGACCCTCCACCAGTCAAGCAAGCGGTGGGTGAGAGTAGACACCCATTAAGTCACCATTTTATAGGCAACAACCTTATACCCACCTTATAGACCGGCTTCATGAATGAGGCGTACTAGCGGTAAGACGACTTTATTCTTATACATATATATATATATATATATATATATATATATATATATATATATATATAATTATTAAATCATCATAATATAAGTATATGGGTTGAATTTTAACTTTTAAAATTCTAGGGGTTGGAACTTAAAGTTTTAACTTAACTTTTCTTGTTCCAAAACTTGAGGGCAAGTTTTGTAACTTTCAAAACTTTTCATTTCTTGTAACTTATGAGTTTAATAGAGTAACAAAATGAAGACTCTTCATTTTTCTAACTCTTGTGTTTGTTTTAATGGTTTTAATTCAAGTGTGACTCTTGGTTTTCCATAACTTGAGGACAAGTTATGGACTCCATTAAAACACATTATGATCAAGAATTAATCTACAACATAGGTTACAAATAATTCCTATGATCATCTAAAACATCATAAGAACAAGAACATGAATATGAACACAATCAAAAATTACATTTAAAACTTTGTAATTTTGATAACTAGTTGTTGTGAATGAATTAGAAAGAACATTACACCATCAAAACAAGTTTTCAAGTACCAAAACAGTTTAGGGTAATGTTTCTAGTCCATTTCCAGCAACTAAAAGCGAAATTCTGCAATCAGTCGATCCTACTCGCCGAGTGCATGAATTTACTCACCGAGTTGGTTGAAGATACACGTGAACTCGCCGAGTCCCCCCTATAGACTCGACGAGTCCACTCGTAGACAACAAGATTTTCGACTTTTTTTTTTCAACTTTTAAGCACAAATAAAAAGCAAACAAGCCTAGGCTTTGATACCACTGATGGGTTTTGAGCATTCTAACACTTCCTAATTGTACATGCAACCCTAATAACCTTGGATCTATGTTTGTCTAATTATCATGCAAAGTTGAATTTCAAGGTTATATTCCTATCTAGCATACATGGGGAACAATTTTAACTTAAAGTATAGATAGAATAACTTACCTTGTTGTTGTTTGTGTTCCTTGAAACCTTGTGAGCCTAGCACCCCAAGTGTGACGCCTCAAATGCTTCACACAACACCAAATGCTCTTGGAAGAACTTATGAGAGAACACACACTTCTCAAAAATCGGCCAAGCCCTCTTGTTTCTTAGTGTAGCCGATTTTAGGTGGAGAACATGTTTCTTATATAGTGTTGACACATCTAGGGTTAAACCCTAATGTGTCATGACTCTTCCTTTCCATGACCCATGGGTTTGTAACTCCCATGGAGCATCCATGGAGCATCCTATGGGTGGAACCCAACTTGATAATCCATGGAGCCACTTAGCCCACTATACAAGATATGGATGATTTACATAATCAACCCATATATTTAATTAGTTATCTTTTGATCACATAATTAATTCTAAATTAATTCTTGTTCAAACTAATCAAATAATATTATTAATATATTAGAACTTATAATATATTAATAATCTCCAAGTGTTATTTCTCTCATTTAGTCTATCCAATTGCATGGTGCCATGCAACCCAAATGGACCATGCCGGGTCGGGTCAAGTACATACCAGAAATAATTATGGACTTAGACACCTTATCCAACAAATTAATCTAGAGTTAATTAAGTGATCAAAAGAAGACTAATTAAATATATGGGTTGATTGTGTAAATCATCCATACTTGTATAGTGGGCTAATGCTCCATGGATTTTCAAGTTGGGCTAAAACCCATATGATGCTCCATGGATGCTCCATGGTGTATTTGAACCCATGGATCCAAGGAAATGGAAAGCCATCACAATTAGGGTTTACCCTAATTGTAGCAACTATAAAATATCATATTCTTTGGGAAAAATCGGCACTATGAATAAGTAAGCATAGAGAAGGGCTAGCCGATATTAGAACTGTTCAAGTTTCTCTCAAGTTATTCCAAGTGCATTTGGTGTTGTGTGAACCATTTGAGGTGTCACACTTGGGGCACTAGGAACTCAAGCATCTTGAGAACATTCTACATCCTAGAGGTATGTATTCTATCTTGTTATATTCATTGTTTTGTATGCTAGATTAGGATAATACCTTGGATGTTCATATTTGCATGTATAATAGAGAAAACATAGATCCAAGGTATTTAGGGTTGCATGTACAATTAGGAGTGTTAGAATGCTCAAAACCCAACATGTAACAACCCGAAATGTTTTCGTCGCCAAAACCCGTTTTACCCGAAAGGTCGCCGTTATCGGATTCGTTCCATCTTCTCTTTGGAATTAATTGTATAAACTTATATGTTTATTTTATTCTAATGGGTGTCTAAATCACTCAGGAACATATGTTATTAGCCCAAAAATCATTATTTCATAAGTTTTAAAAATGTTCCCGTCGGGTGACGGAAACTCAATCGGGGGCGACCAAAAGCCGCGTTTAGCGCCGGTATTGGGTAGAATTTCACCGTATGCAAATTTTAGGAATTATATAAACATGTTTCAGCCTTCATTTGAAGCTTTTCCTTCTCTCACTACTCTCTCTCTAACCTCTCTCCAAAATCCAAAGATTAAGTGTCCAAAACTCAATTTTAAGGCTTCAAATCCTTAAGGTACCTTCCTAGCCTTAATCTATAGCATGTTTAGCTTCCAAACTAGACACTTAATCATGAAATTGGACAATATATATGAGTTTACGGCCTAAGAAGGTGCTTAGGCCGTAAACACCAAAAATGATGGGTTTTGAGCCCTTAAATCCCTCCTTGACTAGTTTGGACTTTAGATATGGCTATGGGACTTCAAGATATGGACTCTAAACATGTAAAACATAATTTTTGTGATGTTTGAAGGAGTTTACGTCCAAGGATCATTCTTGGGCCGTAAACTCATATAATTAGGGTTTTCATGCCCTTAAACCCTTCCAAATCACTTCTATGGCCTAGATATGAATTATAGGACCTTGATTCTAGCATTTGGACACTTGAAACATGAATTTTGGGGGATTTAGATGAGTTTACGGCCAAGGAGAGTTCTTGGGCCGTAAACTCCCCAAAACTTGGCATAAATCCAATTCTAAGGTGTTAGAAAGCCATCCAACACCACCAAAAGCCTTGGAATAAATCAAGGGGCCAACCAAAAATACTTTAAGGACCTTAAACACATCATTCATGGGGTTTCTAAGAGTTTACGGCCAAGGCTTGTTCTTGGTCCGTAAACTCCAAAATTCTTGGTGTTAGAATGCAAACTAAACACCCCTAAAGCCCTTAGATGAATTTTAGAAGTCCTTTCATGCAAGTTCTATACCTTGAAACACCTTGGAGCACCATGTATTAGAGTTTACGGCCATGAAGGGGGTTTCATGGGCCGTAAACTCCACAAACACCCCAAAAATCCCATGCAAACTCATGTTAGGCCTTGGATTAATTCTACCAATCACATGTGATTTGTTCTAGCACCATTTAACATCATTTTCTTGGAAAAATAGGGTTTACGGCCATGGAGCTAAGCTAGGCCGTAAACTCCCATAAAAGGGATCTATTTGATGTTTAGTAATCATTCCAAGTCCTTAAACCAAGTCTAGAAATTATTCCCTAAGTGTTGGAAGTCAAATTTGCACCATAAACCACCCATCATGAGTTTACGGCCGTAAACTCATGGGGATGGGTGTTTAGGCCATAAACTCCCCTAAGGGGAGTGTTCCTTTGATGTCCCAACTCATTTCCCAAGTCCCTTGTGTCGCTCATGTCCCTAAACGCCACTCGGGTCACTCCAAACACTTGTATCGGAGTGTTATCGCGACCTGAAGCATTTGTCCCTATCCAACAATCAATCTAAGTCCTAATTAGATACAAATGTGTATCTTTACATCATAACTAGGAACCTCATGTGTTTACAAGTTCCGGATCAACTCTTAGCATCCAAACCGTCTCGTATCTCGTCCGGTGAGTTCATACCCCTACGGCTTTTTCACTGTTTTCAATGTTTTCAGCGGGGGAATACAAGCAAACTATAACTATTTTCCAATCACAACATTGATATGTTTCAAACAATATCTGACAAACTTATAAACTCTTTTATTCCTTATGTATTATGCTGAGCATAAGGAATGACTATTCGATTTCAACTAAATGGATTTTAGTTAAGGAAACAATCAAACTAATCAAATTATTATGGGAATAATTTGGGGGTCTTTTCTGTTCTTTCTATCGTATACTGATATCTATATCAAGTTATTAGATAAACTATGTCTGTTTCAGTTTATCTCCGTATCATTTGAACGTATTGTCAGATAATTTCATGTATGTATCTATAGTTACTGTACTATGTTTCATAACTTACTGTATGTCGATATCTTATGAGAACCCTGTGAATAGTTTAGTACTAGTTTGTGAGATAGTCAGTACCCTTTATGGATGATCAGTAAATCCTCCCCGGAAGTGTAACCAGAGTCTCCTGGAGGGAGAGCGCGGAATTTGTGAATAGATCTATTCGGGACTAACAATCCCACACCTTAACTGCTAGCTACAGTTAGGCAGGCACGCCTGGGGTGACAAATTTCTGGATATCGTTTCGACGTCTGACAAACATCAAGAAGGTCACGTTGTCGTATTAGTATGGTTACCCGACTCACAACATGTATTAATACCAGCTTATTCACAGTTTGGGTTTAGAATCTATATTTCGTTCGGGATAGTGATCCCATGGTTTTGCATCTATATTTTATATCTCTTTCGGGATTGTGATCCCATGATATTGTTTCTAGATCTCTTTCGGGATAGTGATCCCATGGTATTATCAAACTATTTTATATCGATGTCCTATACGGGATAGTGATCCCATGGTTTATTCCTATATCTCTTTCAGGATAGTGATCCCATGGTATCAATCTAACTATTTTATAACTTGTACGGGATGTCTTTCCCCATGGTCATTAACTATAATTTATACGGGATAGTGATCCCATGGTTTCGTATCTATAACTTATATGGGATAATGATCCCATGGCTTTCTAAATCTATATCTTATACGGGATAATTATCCCAAGGTTTTGTGTCTTTAACTATATCTTATACGGGATAGTGATCCCATGGTTTTCTAAATCTGTATCTTATTCGGGATAGTGATCCCATGGTTTCAATCTATATTTACATATATACATTAACTTATCTAGTGTCTAGTCCGGGATGATAGTCCCATGATCTTAAACCTGTACTTTCGGATGTGTTAAACTATCTTATATATGTCTTTCGGGATAGTGATCCCAAGATTTTCATTATATAGTTTTGGATGTTAAACTATACTTTGTGTTATACAACCGATCTTATAATTAGGAAAATATTGGATTTTCCTGGGGTAGAATACAATATATAACCGAATTGGTAATCAATGATAACTTAACCAACTTTACATAAGAAAATATGGGATTTTCTTGGATAACATATCTTTTTAGAAACTAAGGGAAATCGATACATTTTCATAAAACAAAACCGCTTATGAACTCACCAGCTTTATGCTGATTTTCAAACCGCTTGTATTCTCAGGTCCAAGTTAGACAGGTACCCGGTGATCTCCTTTTGGTGAAGACGGAGTGCGTGGAATACTCGTCTCAACTTTTGTTAATATGATGCATATGTATATCTTGTATAACTTTACTTTTGAAACAAATGTAAACTTTCATATATATGTAATGTGATGTTTGTTTACTGTGATTACTATGTACATTGGATTTGATACACAACGTGGTAGTCAACCACGGAGACGTTTCCGCCTTTGGTTTTCGGGGTGTGACACAACATAATATACATCTTATATTTTTATAACCTATATTTATTTAAATGGCCTTCTAAAGGTCCAAAAAAATATAAACAAATTATATACTCACACCTTATGATTTAGTAGTTGTAGATATCTTAAGAATATTTTCCATAAATAATATTTTCCCAATTAAATACAAGTGTCGATAATATTTATTAATAATGAAATTACTCTAATAAATAATCAATAAGTAGTATCTTGCTATAAAGTGTGACCGTATAGGATCATATAACATTAGCAACTATCATTCTATGAAGATTTTAAAGGAACTGAGAAATAAACACTGCCATAAATGGACATGGAAAAATTTGGGCATAGCCTGTTGTCATGTTGTGAAGACTTTCAAGGAACTGAGATATAACATTAGCAATTATCATCCAATGGTTTTTCACAATGGAAATATTTTGAGTAACATATAGAGATGTGATGTTTGTTGTGCTTGTTCCAACTGAATTTGAACAACCGTATAAAGTCATGGTTGTATTTCCACATTTGATGGACAAATGACATGTTGGGCATCCTCAAATCCATAATGGTATCACATCCCAAGATGAAGGTGTATTTAGAAAAATTGAAGTCGTTTCCCAAGGACCGGTCACACATGTAAAAATTATGATGCTCTATTTCCAATAGATTCAACAAAAAGTGAATCATCAAGTAGGACTAAATAAAGTGTCAAAAGTAAGGGAAAGTCTAAGGCTATATCCATGTTTAACGTTAGTCAAAACAATAGTCAATAATATAATATTGTGGATCTAAAAAGTGCGTAATCATGTTTGTACTAACTTGTAACTTCTAAAATTAAATTAACCATTTGTTCGGTTAAGTAGACTTGTTTATATTATAACAAGAAAAAAAAATCTCCAAAACGTACTTAGAACCAAAAAATAAAAAAGGCAAATTAGTTTCTGTATTCATAGAAAGTTATAGATTAAAATTACAAATTAAGATACATACCATTGTAACATCAAGAACATATGCAAAATCACTCGAACCTAATCACCTAAGCCTCGACCATGTAACTACTTGAGGGATCACACCCGGTCTAGGGGTAACAAGCATCCTATTGTACAGAAACGTCTCCATCTTCCAAATCTGTAAAAATAACATGTCAAACAAGTAGTGATAATGTTAAAACAGTTTTAAATAATCATCATATATTTTTGGGTTTTGGGGGTATAAAAGCCACAAATGCAGGGTGTAAGAATACTATAAAACAATTCCATAATAAAATATCAGATCCATGTTTAACCAATCAGATGTAACAAAAGAAAACTTATGAGTTTTCTACCATCTATAAACACTATTTATGGCAAAAAAAATGATAAAAACCCTATTTTTACATGAACTCTAATAGCTCTAGGTTTATTCTGTTATAATAACCTCCTCAGAAAAACTATAAAAAAAATACTAGCCTCTTTCGGATCTTGATCTTTTGGTTCATTCTTCCTTTGAGATTTTGTAACATCCACCTTTGCTTGGAATAAAGGACCTAATAGTAGGAATCCATCTTTTGCTTTACACCCAATACATAAAGAGAAATCTCAAAAGAAACTAGGAGAAAGATTAATCTTATGAAACCCTAGAAGGGTTGGATGTTGTCCATTTAGAAGAGGCAAGAATAATTGGTGAAATCTCAAGCCAATGAGCAAAGAAGAATTAAATCCCATGTGAGATGGATACATATTTTGTATTTCCCTTATCCTTTACGGATTCTGGAATATTCAAATTAGTTAACTTTCTAACTAATTAATATTCAACCCCTTTTATTAATTAAAATATTTAATTAATTCCAAAATAATATCCAGTTAATTAAATCATAATAAATTAATAAACTTAGTTAACTTTTAAATAATTAATATTCAACCCCTTTTATTTATTAAACTATTTAATTAATTCTAAAATAATTTCAAGTTAATTAAATCCTAATAAGTTAATAAACTTATGTTCTCCTATTCTCTATTGATTAAATGGGTCATGATTGAAACCCAAAAGGATTCGAATATTATTAGAAATATTACCCGTAATTGATGACCATTGACATTCCTTCCAACATTCTCATACTCAGATAAGTTGTCAATTGTATATGAGGTCTAGTGCTTCTCTAATAATCAGAAAATAGTATGTCATCCAATGCAAATTTCAAAGTCTGATATAATCAAGATTTATCCCTTAGAGAAGTGATCAATTATTACATTGTTCTATATATCTATAAGAACCCGAGACATTGATAAGGGTCAATCGTAGTGTTCATGATTTTATTTAGAGATTTGTGATGACTGAAAGATCTTTATGCCAATGAGTCATTATAAAATGATATTTTCAAATATATATGATCCTATAGGGTCACACCTCATAACAATTTACTACTGATTGATTATTTATTAAAGTAATTTGATTATTAATAAATATAATCAACACTTGTATTTAATTGAAAAAACATTATTTTATGAAAATACTAATTTACCAGCATATTGTGAATTATTGTTTCTAGGAAATAATAATAATTTAGTTTAAAATATAGTTATACTCATAAGGTATGAATATATAAGTCATGTATAAATAAATGGGAACTTTGAGTAACGAACTAGTTAGGAAGTAAGAAAATAATGACAATCTATTTTTGACTTTCTAGTCAGAACCAAGAGTACCCACAAGGATGACATGTGTGGTACTTCTTATCTTTACTCTTACTCCATACTTGCCAAAAGAGCAACATACATTCCTTTAATGTAAGGCTTGACTTTGTACGTATTGGTATGTATAAAAAGGAGGGCATTACTCCTAAAAACGGTTGATTTTTTCTCTCTTTTCTCTCTTCAAGGGATGTCAAATTGATGGCTATTAATCTCCTATTCCCTCTCTTCTTTCTTGCAATTTTATGCGATATTTGATGGTTCATAAGTTGCTCATCCTTGAGGCTTATTTGGTATAATTCTTAATGGCTTAAGAACAACTTAATACAAGTGAATACTAGCATCTTGAAGTGGTTTACTCTTTCTTGGTAGATACTTCTAGAGAAGCTCTCCTTTGAGTCTTTTGTCATCTTCATTAACTTCCAACCTCCCTAGAGGAATGAAAGTCTTCAAAGGTTGTATCTCTTTCTTTCTACGGTTGTGTTAATATTTACATACTTTGCAAAGTTATCCTTGGTGGGTTAAAAAGTTTTTGTAAGTGTATTCTATTTTTAGACTTCTATTGCCATTATCATCGTGTTTGGGAAAACTATTTTGAATAAAACATAATAATTGGTATCATAGACACTTTTTCAAGTGTGTATATTGTTAGATTATTCAGTATAATGTTTGTTTTCGGAAAACATTTATTTTTTATTCATATTTTCTATGACAACTCTATAATTTATATTTTTTTAGTGACAAAAATTTACATGTATCTTTTGTCACCAAATGTGTCTTAGAAAAACAAAGTGTTGTTTTATTTCATTCTTATTATGTGTGTGTGTGTGTATATATATATATATATATATATATATATATGTGTGTGTGTGTGTGTGTGTGATGTGCATAATATAGCCATGAACCTCTTGTAATCTGTTTGTCTTGATATGCTAAAACGGTTCTAATATTTATTTCTTCATATGGTATGCAATTAATACAATTTTTCATTTTGTTTATTTTTATAAGTTATAGATTAGTTTTATATATAGTTTATTTTTATAACAACGTAACAAGAGTGAAGATGGTGGCCATTTTGAAGATCAAAAGTTAATAAACTTGATTTTATTAAAGTGTACAATTTTATAAAACTGGTACTATAAACTTGCTACAAGTTGTTAAAGCAAGAGGGTGCATGAAGACATTACAAGAACTAAAGTCTTTAAAGGTTGTAGCTTTTTCTTTCTATGGTTTTGTTAATCTTTCCATTCTTTTTAAAATGATCATTGTGGGTTAAAAAGAGTTTTTAACGTTATTCTATTTTTAGACTTCCTTTTCCGTTTTTAGCATTTTTGGGAGAATGATTTTGAATAAAACCAAACAATGTCAAAATCAAACCATTATATTGAACACACCAATTTCAGTTAAAGATCAACCAAGGATTTTGATGTAGGCACCAAAGTATTGATGGGCCCATAGATGTCGCTTTTCCTGTTAAAGAACAAGGTACGAATAAACTTTAACGACATAGTTTGTCTACTTACCATATGATCCATGAAATAATCTATAAGTGTGGGTTGTTCCAATATTTAAATCTCTAGTAAGTACTCATGTGTGGCACCTGTTTTCATGAAAGGTTCTATTACGAGGCATATAATGACCCAAAGATCTCAAACTATGTGTTATAAGATGTATTTGGCGTAAATACATCAATAAATAACCTCAAGTAGTGAAACAAAAATGTTTTTGGCAAAGTGATATGTATACTTATTTACATATTCTATTATAACGCGAAATGTATAACTCCTAAGCAAAAGATTAGTCAAGTAAAGTTGTAGTTTACTCCTATACAATCAAGTGTATATAAGGATCGTCGAAAACAGAGTTTGTATGAGGAAGTTATGGCTGTCTGAAGTTGAGACAAAATATTAGTGATACCACGATGTGTTTTCAGATGGACACGATGTGGCATATCCGAATTTGCAAAACATAAAGCCTTAAGTTGGCTGATTTCTTTTTATTTGATACCTAAACATCCCTACGAAGTTTAGGAACAAAAAAGGGGTAATTATTGAAGGTTTTGAAGGGATTTAGCCAATGCGAGGCAGGAAACTCATCACGAGTCTCGATTTTTGTGGTACTGACGTCGACGGTAAACTTATGTAATGATTAATTTTTCTATTTCATACATATGTCGGACGAGTCTCATATACTGTTAAATTATATTAGGCTATACTCTTGATGGTTCAAGTTGTAGTGTTAATTAGTTTAGAAAAACTATGTTTAAACTTTAAATACATGTTGTAAATGAGTTTTGATATATCGATAACATGATTTGGAAGTTATGACTATGGAGATGGTCCGAGTTTATGAGTAGATTCTTGAATGGTGAGACAACCGTCAAAATTCGAATCATTTCTAGATTTAAGTAAACTCACTTGCACGTGTAGGCACGACACATTATAGACTTAGTAACCAAAATCTAAAATATAAACTACTAGAAACTTGGAAACAATTAGAAACGAGGGATAGCTTACTAAGATCTCACATTGATACGTAAATTCTATAGCTACTTTAACTGTTACAACTATCAAGTTCATGTCATCCCTTAACTCAAATATGTGGCATTAATCATGTAGCACATCATACCCTTGACCTAATAGTAGAAATTAGTTCGGAGTAGAAACATAGGTGCAATTTGAAACTAGTGCTAGTATGCTTAACTCTCATATTTCACGTGAATCGTTTAACTACTTTAGGAAATGCCAAATATCCGATTAAAAACGAATTTTAAACACTATTTTCACCTAAAAATATTTATTAAACACTAAAATAATGTGAAATCTCAAAAATTCATTGATTATGATTTCCAAAAGTCCAAACAAATTACTTAAAACCCTAAAATCCTTAAAAAAATCAATTTATAAAACTTGACATCTAAAATTCTATATAAAATTGTGATGAACCAAATATATATATATATATATATATATATATATATATATATATATGTATATATATATATATATATATGTATATATATGTATATATATGTGTATATATATATATATATATATATATATAAATTTAAAATAATTAAAATTTGGAAATATAATAAGGAGGATATAATTTAAAGTATCAACATTTAACTTAATTTATAAGCTCAAAATTGAGGATTTTTATAAACAAAACTAAGACAAATGCACTTTTTATAATTTTTTTTTTTTGGAAATTTCATAAAAATGAGAGGGAATGATTTAAATAAATGGAAGAGAAAGTCCCTCTCTCCAACTTAAAATTTGGCTCCCTCTCCCAAGAAAATACCTTCCCCAAAAGTATTAATTATTTTTCATTTCTCCACACCCCATCTCCTTCTTTCTTTCTCACTTCCTAATGCCACCTTCACTCTATTTTCTCTCTTCATATTCCTCTAAATAAAGAATTTTGCATCCAAAAGCATACCATTTTACACAAAGGCTATATCATCTAAATGTGTTCATTTAGGTAAACACGATCTGATTGAGATTTTGAATTTTTGGCTTGTAAAAGACCTTCAAAAATGCTAAAATACATTTCGAATAATACCACTGAATATGGAATTATTACTTGAAAATGCTAAAAAATTTGATGCCTTATAAAAAGAATATTAATACTATGGAAAATTAGTTATAATTTATATAAACGCCAAATTTCTAAAAATAATTTACTATTTCTCTATAAATAAGAGTTAAGTATATTAGTGTTAGATTTTGATTAGAGACTTACTAGTGTGTCCCATCATCGTAGGGCATTGGTTGTAGGATGTGAGGGACGTTAGCTCAAGGCATCACAAATAACTTCACGCATCATTATGAGTATTCATAGCCCCTTTTTAATGTTTTTAAGTTTTAGGGTGGAAAAAATATCATAAAATCAATATAAATTGTATCAGATGATATTTTTATGTATGTATATGCAAATGTTGATTCATGAGGCCTTAGCACATGTGAAAACCCGAAATTTTTGTTCGGTCAAACCCTAAAGTCAATCACTTCAAATTATAAGTCAAGTTCATATTTATTTGTTGTTATCAAATTTAAAGTTCGTTTGATTATTTTTATAATTATTCTTCAAACGAACGGGTGAAAGCAAGTGCCGTCTCGAGTCTTGGAATTCCAAAACCGCAAGTACCACGTAGTTAGGAAATTCACGGCCAAACTTTTATGTTTGGGCCGTAAATCCTTCCAAAACCGTAAAATCATGTCTTAAGCATGAGTTTACTCCCCAAAACACCTCACTTCTTACTTGCAATCTCAAGAGTAAACTCCAAACACTCTCAACTACCATCCCATCTTTCACCCGATTTCCCAAAAATGTAAGTACTTCTTGGCTTGATTTGTTGTTATATCATAACATATAGTGATTATACATCATTTAATCTATTCAATTGTTGATTTTCATTAGATCTTCAAAACACCAAGAACACCAAGAACACACACTAGTGTTCTTGAACCTTAAACACCCAATCGAGCTTCGATCTTGTACATGCACTTGCTATAGCTTCTTGTATTCTTAGTATGACCCTTATAACACTTTAAAATCATCATGAAACCATAGAACAAAGGAGTTTACGGACAAGGATGATCTTGGGCCGTAAACCCCTTTCAAGGTTGTAAAGTGGAGCTTAGCTCCCTCCTATGCCTTGGATGCCAACCTTGAACCTTCCTAGAAGTGTTTAAGACCTTAAACAACAATCAAAACATGTCCCTAAGAGATTTTACAACCGTAAACACATAAGAATATGGTCATTTGGCTGTAAACTCCACAAGGTGGTCTTATTATTCCCCTCATGCTTTCCTAAGGCTTGGACTTGATCATTTGATGCCCAATCATGACTTGTAAGACCTCAAAACATAATTTAGCACATTTTACCATGATTTTACGACCCTAAACTCATGGGGAAATGGTTATGGGCCACAAACTCCATAAAGGGGTGGTTCATGGGCCATAAACTCCAATGCCATGTCATACAACCCTTAGGTGCAACCCTTTCGTACCTATAGCACTTGAGTCAAAGTGTTTCTATGATATAGGTTGTATTAACTTGATTAATTAGTTATTAATTAACTAATTTGATACATATATGTTTGATTATATGTTAAATAGGACCATTGTGTGTGTTCAAGTCCTCAATTGACACCTAGCGCCTTGTCCGACACTTCCATCCGATCTGCTCACTACAGGTGAGTTCATACCCCTTAATTAACCTTTTTAAAAGTTTTCAAATGTTTTTAAATGTTTTTAAATGCTTTATGGGGGGATACAAGTTGAAACATGCTAGGTATTAAATCAATCACATGTGATTAATAACTAGCATGCAAATAGATTTACTACAATTTTAGCGGTTTTACCAAACAGATTACTTCAAATGACTTTCCAAAACATTTTTACTAGTTTGCAACTCTTTATCAAACTGTATTACATACTAAATGTTTCTTTTCAAAACTCTGTTACAATTGTGTTTCCAAAACAAAGGATTCATTATACTTTAAACTGTTCTTATCAAATAAATTATTTTCAAACTGTTTTACAAACTGACATCAAGTCACCTTTTCTTAGTTCTTAAACTCTTCAAAGGTTTTGACAAAACTTCTTTTATACTTTTATATTGTCAATTGCATGCCTAGATATGTATAGTTATATAAGTAATGTTTGAAGGACTCAGGAAGGCTAACCCGCCTTATTTCCTTTTCCCCGTTGGGATGTGGTCTGGTAGGGTATCGGTTATCCGTCTGAAAGTCATTTAACTATTAATTATATATCATGTGTACATATATAGTCACAAAGGTTCTTCCAGTCAATTCAATACCCTTGGGTAGCAAGGGTATACTTCCATGTTCATACGTACAAGTTATATTACTAGTAAGCTACAATAAGCGTAGTTTAGGGTTTTACTAATACTAATACTAGAACAATGAATCATACAAAGAGTCAGTTCATACATGAGCCATAACATATAGTGATGAGAAATAAACATAATACATAGTAATGAGAAACAAACATAATACTTAGTGATGAGAAACAAACATAATAAATAGTGATGAGAAACAAACATAATACTTAGTGATGAGAAACAAACATAATACATAGTGATGAGAAACAAATATAATACTTAGTGATGAGAAACAAACATAATACTTAGTGATGAGAAACAAACATAATACATAGTGATGAGAAACAAACATAATACATAGTGATGAGAAACAAACATACAAGTTGGACAGAGGAAGAACACACAATACAACTCGCACATACATTACATGTACATTACATTCAGTTATGTGAGCTATTAAACGGGTCATGGCACTACCTGCCATGACCATTTTTGTATCCAGAATCTCCTTAATTGGGGAGCGTATGAGTTTGCGTATAGATCTATACTGGATTGACTATCCTACACCTGCTGCTCGCCACAGTGGGACTTGCAAGTCTACGGGTACCAAATGTCATTTCTTACGGCGTCTTACATCGTCGTTTTACTATTGAGTTGGTAGCAGGATATAGGCCGATCACATGTTACTTTAAATTTCATTTGGTTTAAGGTTGTTAGTACAGTAGTAGTCACTTATTATAAAACTATAGTACATTATTATTTCCTCATTACATTCACTTCGTGAACATTCACACGATGCACAGTAATCTAAATTCTATAATTTTATTTAATGATAGTTAGATTTGGGAAAATACACACTCTTACAATAGACACAGTTAGATACTAGATGCCTTGGTAGAAGGCTACTTTTAGTAGGAAGCATAGGGTTTTCTAGTTTATTTGAAACTTTTACATACTCATACTTACAAATACAGTCTTACAAATACATTCTTACAAATGCATTATTACAAATACATACACTAAAATACTTATGATCTCACCAGCTTTAAAGTTGATACTCTCTTTCAAAATAACTTGTATCCTCAGGTCAACAGTAGACAGGTACCGATGCAAGGTTTAGAGAAGATTGAGCTCGTTTAAGACTCATCTTTCATTATTGATTCATACTTTAGTGTCTATTAAACATGTCAGAACACTTGTATTAAAAATATATTATTAATGCAATGGATGATATTGTTGTTTGTTTACTACTATTCATTGTTGTGATACTGTACATGACGTCTTCCACCCTAGAACGTTTCAGCCATTCTTGGTTTTGGGGTGTAACAGATTGGTATTAGAGCATTGTTTATAGTGAATTAAGTATATCAACCCTTAAAAGAGATACTAACTATAAATACAATGGGATTAAAAATACTCTAACCAAGAGTTTATACGTTTAAATAATAAAATATTTAACAAAGTATACATGCCTGCATTCGTACTAAAATCGGTGTCACTAGGACAGTACAAAAGAATTACTATTGTTGGACAAAACAAGTGGACTTAGAGACATATAGTCAAAACTGGGAAGATATAGCCTGGTCAACTATATTATCCGAGGGTTACCTAGCATGTGCCTAAGTGTAGTTGTGAGGTTGCAACAAGTCTAAAATCTTACCAACAATACCACAATGAGAACAATAGAACATAAACCTAAAATACTATAGAGGTATTTGGTGTTACTATAAGTACTTTATACTTAAGAACTAGAAGGATCTTCATTACTAAGTTGATAGTTGCTAAGTGGATACACTAAGGCTATATGTAACTAGGACGTTATAGACTTAGAATCTATGAAAATTTTGCTTTACCCCTATTCTTTGTGAATTTGGAGTTAAGGTCACTTATTCGAAGGCATATCTTGTCTCGATTACATATAACTGGTATGCACTTCACAAATAGTGATGTAACTAATGAAGATTTTCTAAATAATTATGTAGATAGTTCATCTAATAATTATTTTCTTACCACATTTCTCGCGTAGATAACATGGATGGACTCCATCCCCACGTAAACTCGTACCTTCCGAACGAAGTCATTGCTGGATGGTTTGGAGAAGAACCAGAGAATGATCATCAGATCCCTTTGAATGATCACCATGATGAAGACCTTTCAGAAGGTGCTAACTCCGAACCCGAGGTTGAGAACCTACCCCATGTAGCTCCCATTCCAAATCCTGACCCTCATCTGGCTTTTCATAGCCCGACGCCTCCTTAGGTCGAATGTTTGGCAGCATGGAGTGAAGATCAAGATCAACCTATGCGTTTAATGGAGACTGAAGCTTCTACAACGTAAAAAAAGGGAGCACAGCAGACAAAGTTCTACCAATCTTGATCCGTAGAGTTGCCCGAAACGAAATTCAAGGCATGACAACTCTACATCATATCGCAGAAGTTGACACCAATGGAGGAATGCATATCCTTCGCACCAACCACCTTGAACATGCTCGTGAGAGATCAGAGAGAGACCACGAAACCCTGCTGCAAGCACTAGTTGAAACCCGAGCAGAAGTCATTGAGCTCCAAGTACGTCAGAGGGTATACGAAAGATACTTGCTTGATATGGAACGTCAACTGGCCGAACTAAGGGTTCACCATAGGGTTGACCATCGCCAGTAGGAGATACTTTACTTCCCTTCTTTGTTTTTAAGAACGATGTTCATATCTATGTTCTGGGTAGCACTTATCTATGTGATTCCATTGTAGTGTAAGTACTTTAGTTAGGTCTTTATGCTGTCAAAGACTTTTCCTCCCCAGAAGTGATGTAAGACCTACTAGCAGGTGAATTTTTCCAAAACTTATTGCATCTTAAATGTCAATGATATTGATAGTCAGCTAACTTCCGTGTCACGCTTTTCTTCAAATACTCTCATCACACTTTCATTTGGAGTCTATCTGAAACTTGATTTAGTCAAGTCTTTGGACTGTAGCAATTTAACTCCGGGATCATCTTCAAGCCTCTTTCAAAGGTTGGATCATATTATCCACCAACCATTAGTACCTTAGCTTGAACAACAAACGTCTAGAGACCATTCTACAAACTTACATCTACTATTTCTAGCACTGCATCATAGGTATGTAGGTCAAACCTTCGTGATCATACTTCCATTCTGTACTAGGACTGCATCACAAGGATGTAGGTCAAACCTTCGAGAACATACCCTTACTCTTTTCATGAATGATTAGACTACATCTATGTTCAACCATACTAGCTCACAAACTCCTTTTCTTTTCATCTAACAGAATCATGCCGTCTTGCGGAAGTAGTCAGCTAAAGAACGAAACCCCTGCCTTTCCTATGGAAGCCGCTACTTTCCAAGCCATAGTTACAGCTGTCGTGATAGATGATGTGACAGTTGTCATTGCAAACCGCAATGCTATCAACTTAAAAAAGGCTGATAAACGAGTTGACAATTCCGATTGTGGTAACGATCCGAGGAATCAACAAATAGTAACAGTCGCCAACACCCAAAACAACAACTCATAATTCAAGAAACGAAAACATCAAGCCCAAGTGGAACACAAGTGATTTCAGAGGATTGCAATGCAATAGCAACGAGTGGCAACCCCTGTCATCACAACACTGGTCAAACAATATGAGGGAACACTCCCGAAGTGTGACCGGTGCCATTATCACCATACAGGAATTTGCCGAGCAAGGCAATGCAACAATTGCAACAAGATGGGGCACATTGCTCGTTTTTGTAGAACTACCTCCACCACTAGAGCTAGCCTAGTTTGCTATAGTTGTGGTGAGGTAGGGCACTATTATAGAAATTGCCCAAAATAGAAGATCAACGAAAGCAACCGTGTCCCCATAACTCATACTCGACACTTCACTTCCACCACCAATGTTGGTGCTATCCACGTATGTCACCAATGCGGTGAAATACGGGAACCTCAAGAAGGATTGTCCAATAGCAAAAAAACTCGGGTGCAGATGGGAAGATTCTCAGGATCACAGCTATAGGAGAAACTACGTCGGACCTTCGTTAGAGCATCTAAGGCGTTCGTTGTAATAGACTTATAAACTATTTAAAAATAGTGCAACTAGAGTCTTATCTTTTGCGAGATCCCGTCAATAAAGGGGCCCTCGTGCTGCGTATACTTGTCTTTTGTAGTATACCTTATTCGCAACAATATTCTAGTGGTAAATCTAAAGTACTGTAACTCTGTTCAAGGTTGCACTGTGGTGTTTTGCCTGTAACGCCTTATGTTCAAATCTAATGTGTTTAATTCCCATATGATTCCGACATTATAATACGATTTGAGCCAATTCGATCCTCGTAATACCAGTTTTGTACACACATCTCTTTCTTCGAAATCACCTTTCTAGTGAAGCCGTCATATCAGAACATCAAAGTACTCATGCATGGAGTACCTCATGTTTCTTTTCCTTTCCAAAGAAATCCTCGAAGTACCACTCGTACAGTACGTCAAGTTCAATCGAAAGACCCATATGGTTGATCTATCACTGAAGAATGTATAAAAAGGGGTGGTATATAATCAAGGTTCTACAGGTTAAGAATTGATGATTCCACTTTAACTTCTTTTCGTCATTGGGATGTGAACGTAACGAAGAATCATTATTCGACTATCTTTTCAGTCTTAATTATATATGACTCGTATGCACGAGATTGTGATCGTTGAAGCATGTATGAATTCTAATATGAACTTCAGGATGGAGACTGCCCAAGACTACAAGTAATCGCATCGTCAGGTGAACAAACTTAGAACCCAATACGACTCTTGTAACCAGATCACCCTACAGTCTAATCACCCACTAAAATACAAGAACGATCCAGACTTCCTGCCCTGGAGAGTTCCGGTCTTATTCCTCAGAAACGTGGATGAATAGTATGATAAGTACATCAACTATCGAAGGCCTCATCAAAATTTCCATTAAAAATCATTATCTCTGCCTCGCATGGATGAGTTGGTTGAGCAAATGCAAGAAACGAATTACTGTTCAGAAATGGACCTGAGATCTGAATATCACCAGTTTCGAGTATTAGAGAAGGATGTCCCGAAGACTACCTTCCGAACTTGATGTGGACACTTCTAGTCCATAGTGATACCCCTTGGATAGGAGCAATACGCCCATAGCATTCATGAGCTTAATGGGTAGGGTACCCCATTCTTACTTGGATCAGTTCATCATTCTCCTTGTAAATGACTTACTTATCTACCCTCGTAGTAAGAAGGAAATCATAAAGAGCGCCTACAACAAACCACATAACCAATACGATTAGAGAAGCATTACACAAAGTTCTCTAAATCCGAGTTTTGGAATTGAAGAGTCAAAATTTCCTATGACACACTATTAGTGATGTGGAAATTCTTGAGGACCCTTGCAATTTCTCAAAACTGTTGAGAATTTGTCAGCACCGAAGATGCCATTGGGAATTCATCAAATTTTAGGTCTTGCATACATACAGTAGTCCATTTAGAACTCCTCGCAAATTACGGAACTTCTTACGACTTTGACCTCGGAGGGAGTGGCCCTTGACTGGGAAGAGAAGCAAGGGAGAGAAACCCTTGGAACTCCAGGTGACAGACCAAATTCATTTGGAAGTCTCACTCTGTGAATGGCTTGATATGCTTCAAAAAGCGTGGAAAGCTAAATCCAAGGTACATTGGGCCTTTCAAGATTCTCGCAAGAATCAGCCCTGTTACTCACAAACCCAACCTACACAGCGAGCTCTGTAACATACATTTTACACTTCACGTCTCAAACTTGAAAACATACCATTCCGTCAGGACTCTCCTAATCCCACTCGACGAGATCGAGATCAACGAGAGCCTCAACTTCGTGGAAGAACCAGTATAGATCATGGACCGAGAGGTCAAGCAAACGAAACAATGTCGTATCCCGATTGTGAAGGTTCGTTGGAACGTTAAGCGAGGACCGAAACTCACATGGGATCGTGAGGATCAAATGAAACTGAAATATTCTCATATATTTTCTTACTTATTTGTAACTACTTTATTTGCTTAGACTTTAATTTTGGGACAAAATTCCATTTAACGGGGGGATGATGTGACAACCCAAAATTTTCGTTCGGTCAAACCCTAAAGTCAATCACTTCAAATGATAAGTCAAGTTCATTTTTATTTGTTGTTAGCAAATTTAAAGTTCGTTTGATTATTTTTATAATTATTCTTCAAACGAATGGGTGAAAGGAAGTGTCGTCCCGAGTCTTGAAATTCCAAAACTGCAAGTACCATGTAGTTAGGAAATTCATGGCCACACTTTTATGTTTGGGCCGTAAATCCTTCCAAAACTGTAAAATCATGCCTTAAGCATGAGTTTACTCCCCAAAACACCTCACTTCTTACTTTCAATCTCAAGAGCAAACTCCAAACACTCTCAACTACCATCCCGTCTTTCACCCGATTTCCCGAAAACGTAAGTATTTCCTGGCTTAATTTGTTGTTATATCATAATAACTAGTGATTATATATCATTTCATCCATTCAATTGTTGATTTTCATTAGATCTTCAAAACACCAAGAACACAAAGAACACACACTAGTGTTCTTGGACCTTAAACACCCAATTGAGCTCCGATATTGTAAGTGCCCTTGCTATAGCTTCTTGTATGCTTAGTATTGAAAATCATCAAGAAACCATATAACAAAGGATTTTATGTCCAAGGATGATCTTGGGCCGTAAACCCCTTTCAAGGTTGTAAAGTGGACCTTAGCTCCTTCCTATGCCTTGGATGCCAACCTTGAACCTTCCTAGAAGTGTTTAAGACCTTAAACAACAATCAAAACATGTCCCTAAGATATTTTACAACCATGAACACATAAGAATATGTTCATTTGGTTGTAAACTCCACAAGGTGGTCTTATTATGCCCCTCATGCTTTCCTAAGGCATGGACTTGATCATTTGATGCCCAATCATGACTTGTAAGACCTCAAAACATAATTTAGCACATTTTACCATGAGTTTACGGCCCTAAACTCATGGGGAAATGGTCATGGGCCGTAAACTCCATAAAGGGGTGGTTCATGGGCCATAAACTCCAATGCCATGTCATACAACCCTTAGGTGCAACCCTTTCGTACCTCTAGCACTTGAATCAAAGTGTTTCTATGATATAGGGTGTATTAACTTGATTAATTAGTTATTAATTAACTAATTTGATACATATATGTTTGATTATATGTTAACTAGGACCATTGTGTATGTTCAAGTCCTCACTTGACACCTAGCACCTTGTCCGACACTTCCATCCGATCCGCTCACTACAAGTGAGTTCATACCCCTTAATTAACCTTTTTAAATGTTTTCAAATGTTTCTAAATGCTTTATGGGGGGGGGATACAAGTTGAAACATGCTAGGTATTAAATCAATCACATGTGATTAATAACTAACATGCAAATAGATTTACTACACTTTTAGCGGTTTTACCAAACAGATTAATTCAAATGACTTTCCAAAACATTTTTACTAGTTTACAACTCTTTATCAATCTGTCTTACATACTAAATGTTTCTTTTCAAAACTCTGTTACAATTGTGTTTCCAAAACAAAGGATTCATTATACTTTAAACTGTTCTTATCAAATAAATTGTTTTCAAACTGTTTTACAAACTAACATCAAGTCACCTTTTCTTAGTTCTTAAACACTTCAAAGGTTTTTACAAAACTTCTTTTATACTTTTATATTGTCAATTGCATGCCTAGATATGTATAGTTATATAAGTAATGTTTGAAGGACTCAGGAAGGCTAACCTGCCTTATTTCCTTTTCCCCGTTGGGATGTGGTCTGGTAGGGTAACGGGTATCCGTCCGAAGGTCGTTTAACTATTAATTATATATCATTTGTACATATATAGTCATAAAGTTTCTTCCAGTCAATTCAATACCCTTGGATAGCAAGGGTATACTTCCATGTTCATACGTACAAGTTATATTACTAGTAAGCTACAATAAGCGTAGTTTAGGGTTTTACTAATACTAATACTAGAACAATGACTCATACATAGTGATGAGAAACAAACATAATACTTAGTGATGAGAAACAAACATAATAAATAGTGATGAGAAACAAACATAATACTTAGTGATGAGAAACAAACATAATACATAGTGATGAGAAACAAACATAATACATAGTGATGAGAAACAAACATAATACTTAGTGATGAGAAACAAACATAATACATAGTGATGAGAAACAAACATAATACATAGTGATGAGAAACAAACATACAAGCTAGACAGAGGAAGAACACACAATACTACTAGCACATACATTACATATACATTACATTCAGTTATGTGAGCTATTAAACGGGTCATGGCACTACCTGTCGTGACCGTTTTTGTATCAAGAATCTCCTTAATTGGGGAGCGTATGAGTTTTCATATACATTTATACTGGATTGACTATCCTACACCTTGTTGCTCGCTATAGTGGGACTTGTAAGTCTACGGGTGCCAAATGTCATTTCTTACGACGTCTTACATCATCGTTTTACTATTGAGTTGGTAGCAGGATACAAGCCGATCACATGTTAATTTAAATTTCATTTGGTTTAAGGTAGTTAGTACAAAAGTATTCCCTTATTATAAAACTACATTACGTTATTATTTACCCATTATGTTCACTTCGTGAACATTGACACGATGCACGCTAATGTAAATACTATGCTTTTGGTTAATGATAGTTAGATTTGGGAAAATACACACTCTTACTAGTGATACAGTCAGATACTAGATGCCTTGGTAGAAGGCTACTTTCAGTAGGAAGCATAGGGTTTTCTAGGTTATTCAAAACTTTTACATACACATACTAACAAATGCACTCTTACAAATATAATCTTACAAATCCAGTCTTACAAATACATTCTTACAAATACATTATTACAAATACAACCACTAAAATACTTATGATCTCACCATCTTTAAAGCTGATACTCTCTTTCTAAATAACTTGTATCCTTAGGTCAACCGTAGACGGGTACTGGTGCAAGGTTTAGAGAAGAGGGAGCTCGTTCAAGACTTATCTTTCACTTTTGATACATACTTTAGTGTCTATTAAACATGTCAGAACCCTTGTATTAAAATTATATTATTAATGAAATGGATGATGTTGTTGCTTTTTTACTACTATACATTGTTGTGATACTGTACATGACGTCCTCCGCCCCAGAACGTTTCCGCCATTCATGGTTTTGGGGTGTGACATACAGTAAATTATTATTTACCCATTACATTCACTTCGTGAACATTCACACGATGCACGGTTTGTGAATACTATATTTTTGGTAATGATAGTTAGATTTGGGAAAATACACACTCTTACAATAGACATAGTTAGGTACTAGATGCCTTGGTAGAAGGCTACTTTCAGTAGGAAGCATAGGATTTTCTAGGTTATTTAAAACTTTTACATACTCATACTTACAAATACAGTCTTACAAATAAATTCTTACAAATATAGACACTAAAATACTTATGATCTCACCCGCTGTAAAGCTGATACTCTCTTTCAAAATAACTTGTATCCTCAGGTCAACAGTTGACATGTACCGATGCAAGGTGTAGAGAATATGGAGCTCGTTCAAGACTCATCTTTCATTATTGATTCATACTTTAGTGTCTATTAAACATGTCAAAACACTTGTATTAAAATTATATTATTAATGCAATGGATGATGTTGTTGCTTGTTTACTACGATTCATTGTTGTGATACTGTACATGACATCCTTCGCCGCAGAACGTTTCCGCCATTCCTGGTTTTGGGGTGTGACATCACATCAAATCCCTAGAATGATTCACACAACTCGATAACTCTTTTGATTCGATGGTCATTATGGAGAGCATTATTAGGGGGTTGACAAGTCCCCACTCACCTCTTTCATGGAGTGCATTTTTACCATGTGTCACTATGTTAGCGATAAACATAGATCTCGATAGGGAACCTATCATTCATTAGGTTTGGTTGTGAACTCATTGTCTGAACATTATGTACATACAAAATTTATTACTCATTTTTAGAAACAAACTTCTATTGAGGAAACTTTTATCCATATTTGGATTTTCGATTTATAAATATTTTATCTTATAAACCTATGAACCTACCAAATATTTCAATAGTTGACATATCATATTACATGATTTTTCAGGAATCATCTAGTAAGTAGCACCTAGAGACACATCATTTTTAGAAGCCTTACACATGCGTTGTTTTCCAAATACATTGTAACTTCTTTAAAATTTGCTCAAAACTTATTGTAAATTGTGATGCTTTTAATACTATGGTTGGTGTGGTGCTTTAAATTTTCCAATGAGACCCTTGGTTCTATCGTACCTCGTGTTTCCGCTTTAGCAGGATGTGATAAATGGTATGTGGTACTTGTTTTAACAATTAAAAATTTAAAATTAGGAATGAGGTCATGGATACTAGGACCTACAGGAATTGACCAGTCTAAAACTCGTTATTGAGATAGCATTGGCTTATAGGTGAATATATTATAATTTACATAATTGATCATTATTAAGGGATTGATCCTTATCGAGAGATTGATTATTGAATGAAAGATCACAACTGATAGTTAGATCATCATTGAGAGACAAATCATTGACTGTGAGATAGATCGTGATTGAGAGATTAATTATTGATGGGAGATAGATCAATAATGAGAGTAAGATCATATATGAGATATAAATCATGAATAAGAAATTGATTCTTATTAAGAGATAAATTACAACTACGAGATGGATCCTTATCAAGAGATGGATCATTCATGCAAGATAGATCAATATTGATAAATATGTTATTATTAAGAAAATGATTACTAATAATAAATTGATTATTGTTGATAAATTAATTAAAAATAGATTTTATAAGAGGGTACGAGAACACCATTATGTGGCGTAATATATTTCTTGCTTATCATTGATATTGAGTTTTTATATGCATATATCATTTATGTGATTTATGTTAAAGTAGTTGTTATTCACTAAGCCATTAGATTGTTGTGATGATTATTATGCAAGTAGTTTCTATGTGGCTCCCAGCTCGGATCCTTTACCTGTTGCCAGTACGATCCCTGGTGATAACTTCTTGTGTTCCATAGTGACAGTGTATACCAAAATTATTTGTAAATTTTAAATGAGAAGTGAAATTTTAGGTGTGCCTAGTATGAAAAACTAGGCCCTACAAGTTGGTATTAGAGTCATGGTTTAAAATCAGATGTGATGATTATTAGTTAGTTAATTATTTGACATTTAGAGAACTCTAAGATATATATATATATATATATATATATATATATATATATATATATATATATATATATATATATATATATATATATATATATATTAGTTCCCTATAAATAATGTCATGGAGCATTATGGAGAGAGTTGCGGCCTATGATGTGAAATCAATATGATGAGGAGAAGATTAAGATTTTAGAGAACCATGGCTTGATGATTTAAGAGACACGACGCAATTGGATAAACGGAATAACAATGTACTTGCTAACCATGACATAGACAAAGAGTATCCACGATGTGATCATAAAGTTTGACGTTTTAAATGGATTTGGAAATTACGACATGGTAAGATTAAGATCGTGACATGGTTGGAATAGTACCGTAGCGTGGTTAGGATCATACCATGGCATGGTTAAGAGAATTGGTAAATAAAGGTAACATAGTTAGGAGTAACCACGACGTGATGAGAGTTTTCTACGATGCGAATTGAAAGTAGATTGTCTATATTATTAGGATGATCTAGAGAGTGACAATTTAAAGGTAGACCTTGGCGCAAATAAAGAGGTACCATGGCATGATGCTTATTGTAAATGAATCTTAATGTTATGTATGATGAGTATATTGAGTACGATAGCATGAGTAAGAGTGATGATACCACTCCTAAGTTGAAACAATGTGAGAAATAATAAATTTTTTGTATATACGAGTATACTAATAAGAGGTGATTAGACATAAATAGAGAGAATGACACACACACACACAAACACACACATAAATTGAATGAGTTATGATAAAGGGAGAGAAAGGAAAAGAGCTATACAAAATGAGATTAAATAATGAGGACTTTTTATTGAGATCATGAGATTTACATAATAGATCCATGAGAGGTGATCAGATCTCATTGTGTAAAGGATCAATATAATGAGAATCTTGGTTTACATCATGAGACTTACATGTTTAGGCTAATGAGAGATGATCAGGTTTACAAATGTAGATGATATTTAATAATTGCGTCTCCAAGAGGTGACAAGACTTAATCACGTGATTAGGTCTCTGAGAGGTGAAGAGGCCTAATCATATGAGATTCTCTTAGTGATGATCATTATGCGATATGAGGATAGGTCTCTAGGAGGTGACGAGGCCTAATCCTAATATGAGATACATTATGATTGATTTGAGTAATTGATTTGAGTGATCTGAGTAATTAAACCGAGTTATTAATATGTTTTGAGTTATTGATATGAGTGATTGATATGAGTAATTGATCTAGGTGATTGGAACAATTGATCTGAGTGATTGATGTTGATCTGAGTGATTGATTTGACTGATCTGAGTGGCTGATCTATGTGATTTGAGCAAATGATATGAGTAATTGATCTATGTGATTTATGGATATATGGGTAGATAAACCATATTGTAAGTATCGTAGAGATTAATGTGATTGATATTGATTTGAGTGATTTGAGAAATCAAAAGCGAGACAATTTTTATATAAGTATAGACAGTGTATAGAGTATGATGAGTTAAGTTAATGACTAAAGTATTGTGAAAAGATTGAGAAGTGAGCGAGATTATTCAAAAATGAGTAACGATTTAGAGATATGGCATTTTTGTAAAGTCATGGGTTGACATTATAATCATGATGATGTTATGGGATGACACGGTGATCTTTTTGGTGTCATGGGTTGACACGATCTTATTTATTATGTCAAGGGCTGATGTAATGCTCTTTGAAATGCCACATGTTGGCATTATCCTTCAGTATGTTTGTAATATCGTGGGTCGATGGATAAATGAGTGAATTTCAAGTTATAGCATTCAATATAGTGATTAGGAGTATCTATTTATTTGGTGTCTATAGTATACTCGTGTCTTTGGGATAAGCTGTAAGTTGAGACCCAAACGATAGTTGAAATAGGCTAAGGAAATAGCCGAATTTGGATAATTAGTAAGAGAATAATAGTAGATGAGTTACAATTTAACATTTTTGTGACAATATCCAAAGAGTAGAGAAAATGAGTGTCGTAAACCACATAATGCGTATTTAGTGGAAAAATATTTTGAGCAAGTGTAACTTATCTATAATATAACCATATACTATAAAGAGTTGCATGTAGATCTTGTATATATTGATAATAAAGAGTCGAAATTGCGTCTAATGGTGTAGAGGTATTTTGTATAAAATATATCACATGTCGAGTTCTTATGATATCGAGTAATGAGAGAATTGAGGTCATATAATTAGTATCTTGCGATGATTGTAATGGTAGCTAGAGTGGTTGTAAGTCCATTTTTGAGAACTGTTAATTAAACCGATTGCTTGAGTAGCTGCAAAAAAAAAATGGTTACTAGAGTTAAAGCTTCCTAGAGAAGAAATAAACATAAGTATTAAGTTAGAGTTATCTAGAAGTAAGTATAGAACAGTAAAGTTAAGACGCTAGTTCCATTAAACTAGTTAACTGAGAATACCGTGATAAAAGAAATTTTGAGATATCATCATAGATATGGATCTGAGAGAGCAGTATCAGTTTGTAATTGTCGGGACCTTTTTCCATATCAATTAAAGTCGATCACTACCAAAGAGTTGATAAATTAAAACACAAGAGGTTTTTAAATATAAGAGAAATATGTGAGCTATCTAAACCTAAAGAAAACACAAAATGTGTATGGAAGGAGTAAGTGGTACACTGTGTAAGTGATGTAACTAGAATAATTATGAGAAGAACAAAGTAGTATGAGAGAACAAGAGTAAAGAGAGAGCAATAGATATAAAAGGAAGACAAAATTTTGATTAAATATATAAAAAAGAATGATCATGACAACCTTAGATAAGTGTTAATAAGAGTTAAATGTGATATCATTAGAGGATTAATATCATTATTGAAAACCGAAGAGTTATTCAAATTTCATGTGACACATTATTCTTGTATACATAATTAAGGTAAGAGTTAAGAATATAAATAGTTAAAATGATGAAATAAGAAATTTCAAAATCTTTTTGTATTTATAAAGAGATAGTATAAAAGTTCTTTTAAAGTAAAATTTTGAATTTTGTCTTTAGTGAAAATCAGATGATGAGTTGACACGAGTGAGTAATCACAGGTTGAAGCTGAGGCTAATAGTAAAAGAAATACTATTAGTTGAGAATATCCAAATATAATAGTTAATTTTTGATGGTAGTAAGAGGATTACTACCGATTGAAAAGAGTTAAGAGTTGTCACTGTTAGTAAGAAATATACATCAATTAGGATGATTAGAGTTAGAGAGAGAGAGAGAGAGAGAGAGAGAGAGAAGACGTTGAGAATGTATGATGATAATAGAAAAGAAAACATAAATCCTTCAGTTGAGAATATGAGAAAATATGAAGAGTTAACTTTTCCTTTAGCATTCCAACAACACTTGAGTGGCAAACACACAAGTAGCGTTTAAGATTTGTTGTAATTATATATATATATATATATATATATATAGAGAGAGAGAGAGAGAGAGAGAGAGAAGTAGGTTCAATGGAAAATGAACAATTAGGGTAACATATGATGGAACCAATGATCTAGTGACACGTGTCCATTTCTTTATTCATAAGCAATCTACTATGGAAGTTATTTATGTAGTTATTCCAAAATGATGTGTTGTCATGCTTTCATGGGTTCCAACATGTGTTGCCCTAATTGTTTATTTTCCATATATATATATATATATATATATATATATATATATATATATATATATATATATATATATATATATATATATATATATATATATATATATATATATATATATGTGTGTGTGTGTGTGTGTGTTGATTTAACTGCATTATAGTATTATTTAGTGTTTTGAGATTTGTCGTTGAGATCTCAGCAATTGCTTTGGCAATCAATATGATTTGTAATTGTGGAATGATCTTTAGTGACCAAAGTTCGGAATGCACAAACATGTTTGAGAGATATGTTGAATTTATGCATTATAAAAAATATGAGAGTTTCAAACACTATTATAGTAGGAGTATAGTAATTGACATGCTAAGTCGAGACACAACTTAATCGGCTTACTCTAGGATAGAGGTATATGATTAATTAGTTATTAGAGAAAGTATAAAAGAAGAGAAGCTTTATAATAAAATGATATTGTGACTTGATCTGACAACCCCAAATATATTGCCGTTACAAACCCTATTTTCACTAACGGAATACGTCACTATATATTATTTTCGGTAATGTTTGGAGTCATCAATAAACAAATATCTAGTTATTTATATGTTCCGATATTGTCATAAGTATTTATTACTTGTAAATGTTAACCACGTTTAACTAAATTGAGTTATATTACTTTTCAACCACTTCACCCGAGTAAAAAGTTTTTACCCCGTTAAACTTTAGCATAGGGTAGCCGTGTATCGGGTGCAATACCCGAGACATATATAAACAAATGGACACTACAATTGAACTCTTTTACCACACCTTCACTCTCTCTCACTACTTTCTCTCTCTAGACCCGAAACCGACCCCAAATCCGCGACTTCCGGCTTCCAAACGTAAGAACTCATTCCCTATCTTATTCTAAACATACTTCATTGTATTTAGAGGCCAAAAATCATAGAAAAAAAGGACCAAAAAGGAGTTTACGGCCTAAGAAGCCCCTTAGGCCGTAAACACCTAAAAATTTGTCAAAAGCTTCATTTTTCCTTCCTTTAAGTTTATGTACTAATTAATGGATATACGTAGGAGAGTTTGGACATTAAAACACAAGATTTTGAAGCTTAAAAAGGAGTTTACGGCCCAAGCTTATGCTTAGGCCGTAAACACCCCCAAAAACCCTTGTTAAAAGCCCCAAAAACTCATCTAGGGTGTGTGGTAATTTAGTCTTGACACTAGGAAATGTGTAAGTGCATTAAACAACACCATTTGAGGACAAAAAGAGGAGTTTACGGCCAAGTCTAAGCTTGGGCCGTAAACACCCAAATTTTATGTCAAACAAGTCCCAAAAACTTATCTAAGGCATGTAAGGAATTTAGCTAAGGCCCTAGGAAGTGTGTTGTACCTTTAAACTTCTCATTTTGAGGCCAAAAGAAGATTTTACGGCCAAGGATATTCTTGGGCCGTAAACTCCATTATTTTTATGCCAAAATGTCCCAAAACTCCATCTAAGGCCTTCTAGAATTTATCTAAGGTGAAAGGGAGTGTGTTGTACCATTTAAACATCCATTTTGAGGGATTAAATGGAGTTTATGGCCCAAGAACAAGTCTTGGCCATAAACTCCCCAAAAATGTCACAAAATGAGGGTTTAATCCCTCCATATTAGTTCAAGACACATACCATTAAATCAAGGAAGTGAAATAAGGCCTTAAACTTGCATTTTGGAAGACCACATGAGTTTACGGCCAAGCCTAGGGGGCTTACGGCCGTAAACTCCCAAGGAGTGGCCTTTGCGCCGTAAACTCCAAGGGAGTGAGCTCATGGACCCTCCCGTGAATCTTTCTTAGCCTTATACCACTCCCGGGAACCCCGTCTAGGCCCTAAAACCTCGAATTGATGCTAAAATGCCTAAATACTTAAATGGAAAGCATAAAATGATTAATGTATTGTAAAACACATATTTTCATATGACATTAGGGTCCTAAAAGGTGCACAAGTCACTATTTGGAACAAAACGCTCAACCGACACTTTTACCCGATTTACCCGATTCACCCGATTTACGCGATTTCAGGTGAGTTCATACCCCTTTAATGAACCTTTCAAATGTTTTATATGTTTTAGGGGGGAGATACAAGTTGAATATATATGTTTATGAAAAATTATACAAAACAGTTAATCATGTTACAGAATTAATCACATGTGATTCACTACCTGTAGTTTAAATCACATGTGATTTATCACTATGCCTTATAAATCAATCAATTATTTTCAAAACTATTTTGGATAAACAAACAAGTTGTAAATGTTTATTTTGTACAATACTTTTATTTAATAAATCTCCTTATAAAAATGTAACCATACTGATATATTTATATAAGTAAGACTTGGAGGACTTCGGACCATTAGCTCGCCTTATTTCCTGTTCTTGTTTGATTGTGGACTTAGGGTAGTGGTTATCCGTCCGACTATCGTTGATTTCTTATATATTTTGTATATTAGTACGGATTACGAGTACTTCTTATTTCATTACATGTCTAAATCACTAACCTGACTAGAACCGCACACACTAACTTAACTATAATAGGTATAGTTAAGGTCTCTATCCCTCGTTTTAACTACTACTCTACACTACTATAACTCTCTCTATTATGAAACTATACACTAATAAGAGAATACAATACGAGTTATACAAAAGACTACTCCACTATAATACAAGAGAAAGTACTAATCATGAGATAACTCATTAATCCACTACGAGGTACTCTATTCGCTACGCACTACGCCCGAAGTTTTCTGGTAGGAAGACGACACTATATGTATAGATCTATACGGGGCAGACGCTACTACATCCCGACTGATAATTTCAGTCTAAGCCGCACAGGTCCAGGGATTCCTTTACTCCACTACACTATACATGACCGGGAAGGTCATGGGGGTCCGCTATTACTCACACTATTGGCAACATACAAGAAATACACTATAACCGCACTAAAGCACTAAACAAAAGATAAAATTAATATCCCGAAGTAAATAAGTATCTAATACTAAAGAAAGCTGCACCACTATTATTTACTTCAAGTATAACTTATTATATTGCTTTACTTATTGGTGAGTCACGATTATACCTCCACGATAAATGGTTTACAAAGATGGAAATATCATATTTCTTAAAGGTTTTCACTTGCTATACATTTATGGAAAATATAGGATTTTCTAGGTTTTACTACTACTTATGACTATAAACTTCAGCTTTCATACTAACGATTCTAATGCTTTTTATATGAGAACTCACACTAAACTCTTATGAACTCACCAGCTTTATGCTGATATTCTTTTCAAAATAACTTGTATCTTCAAGTCAAAGATAGACAGGTACAACTGCAGCATTTTTGGAGAAGATGGAGCATGCAAGATGCATCTCTTATTTTTGTTTACTTTTGGTGTTTGTCGAACATTACAAAACACACTTGTAAATACACTTGCTATGTAAATGAAATGGTTGTATGTTTCTTGCTTTTACTATTATGCAATTGTGATGATACCGTACACTACGTCATCCACCCCGAAACGTATTCCGCTGTTATCGGTTTTGGGGTGTGACACTTGAGAGTCTGAAAAGAGATTTAAGTTGAGATGCCCTTACTTATTTAACAAGATTCTAAGGACAAAATCCTTTAAAGGAGGGGAGAACTTGTGACACTTTTTTTCATGATAGGTACTATTATGAGACATTAAATGACGAAAAATATCAAACTATGTATTATGAGATGTGTTTGGCATAAATACATCCATGGTGAAACTCAAGTAGTGAAAGAACAATGTTTTTGCCAAGGTGATATGTATAATTCTTCACATATTGCATTATAACAGGGTGTATATGTATAGATACAAATACACACACACATACGCACATATATATATATACACACACACACACACACACAATAATTATGATTACTTTAATAATAGGATATTAGGACAAAGTAATATCTAAGTACAATGCATATCCTTGAATATTTTCTGCATTACGTTTAGCTACTAAGATATCCTAGAAAATCGGTCAGCATAACATCTAGGTCTAATCTTTTCCTAGTATATCGGGTAGCATAACGATTAGGCATAATATCATTTCTTAAGTATAGGAAAAGTTTCTATTGGCATGTTATCCTATCGTTTCATTTTTTTAAGTAAACAACTAATATATTTACAAATATATATTTTGACAAGCATCTATTTTCCCCTTTAAATCTTTAAAACAGTAAAAGTAGGGCTGTGAACTCATCCTCGACGAGTGATACCGCTGATATAAGGTTGTTTTGGGCGCAGGACTTTGGGGCACCTCTGGATTGCAGTAGCTCCATTAGAGAGAGAGAGAGAGAGAGAGAGAGAGAGTGAGTGAGAGAGGGATTTGAGGGATGTAGAATGGGACTGTAGAACTTGCTACTTATAGTTGATACTTGGAGTGCGCTCGACATAAATATCTGTGTGCATCACATGTGGTCATTGTGTATCTATTAGGAACTTGCCACATGTCACTCTCTACATGGTCCATGCCAATCACAATCATGAATGAATCCAATGTCAGGTTCATGCCACGTAGTGGTTCACATCTCATACACACATAAAATATTTTGAAAAATCTATATCTTAAGCGTACGAGCTCCAATCTTTACCCTCAAAAAATCTATGTGATGGTCTAAACTGGTAATACAACTTTCCTTTAGGTTGTGTTGGCTAGATTTGACTTTCATTCTTTTGCCTAATGGGGGTAAAAATAAAAGATTTTACAAAAATCATATCTTTCACATAATGACCCTTTTCAACATTCTTTTCCTAAATTTCTTATCTCAAGGAGTACTACAATTCTCGTTTTTATAACGTTAGTCAAAACTTAACCGATCTCTATTTACCATTTTGACGTCGTAATAATTACTTATACAATTGATTTTACTTTTTCAAAAAAACATAGCTCCTCCAATCAGAGTCTAATTCTTACAAATCTTATATCATTGAGATCACATCACCAAGTACTTTCTAAATATATTAATTGTTCTAAAAGACGGTACAACTCTTTTGGATGCTTATTTTTCAATCTAAATGCCATTTTTATTTCTTAATGTAATAGCATATTTGATTATATTTATTCACAAAACAAAAAGTTACAATCCTATGTTGTTACATTTATCTTTCCCTACTATTTCCTAATGGTGGTTGGTGACAGAAATTTTCTAAGTTGTCACATTCTCCCCCCGTTTTAGAAATTTCATCCCGAAGTTATATCTTATTGTTGGGAGTCCTTCAAACAAGTGAGGGTACTTTCTTTTCATTTGTTCTTCTCATTCCCACGTATACTCAAGTCCTCGTTTAGAGTTCCATCGTACCTTGACTATGGGAATCCGACTATGTTTGAGTTGTTTGACCTCTTCGTCCATAATTTTGAATGGTTCCTTGATGAAGTTCAGTTCAGGGTTAATTTGGACTTCGTCAATTAGAATGACAAGTGTATCGCCGAAGAGAAACTTCTTAAGATTGGACACATGGAAGACGTCATGCATGTTATACAGCTCTTGGGGTAACCTAATCCGATAGGCCACTGGACCAATCTAATCGAGGATTTGAAATGGTCATATGTACCTAGGGTTTAGCTTTACCTTCTTTGTGAACCTTATTGCTCCTTTCAAATGAGAGACCTTAAGCATTACCCTATCTCCTACTTGGAATTCAAAGGGTTTGCATCTTATGTCAAAATAGCTCTTCTGACGATCATGTGCTACCTTCATGTGTTCGTGGATTTGCATTATTTTCTCAGTTGTCTCATTAATAATCTCCGGTCTAGTTTGTAGGGTATTTCCTATGAACTTATTTGCTAGTTGGGTATCACTAACTTCTGCCCAAAAAATAGGAGATCGAAATTTCTGACCATATAAAGCTTCAAACGGTGCATCCTTGATGCTCGTATGATAGCTATTATTGTATGAGAACTTGATCAGTGGAAGATGGGTGTCCCATGCATTTCCAAAATCTATCACACATGATCTGAGCTTGTCCACACGCATTTGGATTGCCCTTTCGCTTTGAACGTAGGTCTGAAGATGATAGGATGTACTCATATCCAGACGAGTACCAAGGGATTTTAGCAAACTTTTCTAGAATCTGGAGACAAATCTGTTATCTCTATCGGAAATAATAAATAACAGTACTCCATGTAATATGAAAATCTCTCTAAGGTACGTCCTAGTCAGCTTCTCCATCTTAGCTGTATCTTTTATTAGTAGAAAGTGGGTATGCTTGGTTAATCTATCGACAACTACCCTTATAGACTTGTTCACAAAATCCATTGCGATCTACTCCCACATCCACTCGGGTATTTTCAGTTGTTGCAACAATCTCGAGGGTCATTGATGTTTTGCCTTGACCTTGGATGTGACAACCCAAACCTTTTTCCATTTCCGTTATCCAAATTCTATTAATAAAATTTAAATTTTATTAGTTTTCCATCAAAACTTCATGGTTTAGGAAATCATCTAGTTTTATATAATTAAATTTATATAAGCAAGTTAGAATCAAATCATGTGAAAACCTGAAGTCCTTGAAAAACAAACCATTTTCGGACTAAGTAAGTGTATGACCGCGCACCTGTGTACGGTCCGCACACCCGTGTACAACCACACACCCATTATAGTTAGTGTCAGGTGGACCACATCACCGACCATACCCCCAACCTATAAATACAAGACCCCCACCCTCATTTGAACCCTCTTGGCCGGAAACTCTCTCGTTCTCTATCTAGAACCCCTAACCGTACACATTAAAAGCACCTTTTTTCTTTCAAAAAACATCAAAAAGCGTCATTTGGGGTCGATTGGGAGCATCTGGAACACGTTTTCATCGAAATTGAACACCCTTGTTCTTGAGTATAAGGCCATACACCCTTCAAAACTGCACGGGTTGTACACCCTCTAAAGAAGAGTTCATGGTTGTACACTGCCTGTTCGGCCGTAAAACCATGTTCAAGGCCGTACACGCCTCTTAAGTAGTGAAAAACTCGTTTTCTCGATTCAATCATGTCCAGGTAGCATTCCTTAACTTAAAACAAGTGTTTTCTAACAATTTACCTAATGAAATCGCTAATTTAGATGCATATATGTATTTATTCATATTAGGATTCCATTAAGTTCCACGTACAACAACCCGAGGATCTTCATTCCCAGTTGATGTTTTCACACAACAACAGTGAGTTCATACCCCTATACTTTTACGGGTTTTTAAATATTTTCAAGGGGGAAGGGAATACAAGTCAAACATAAATGATTTTGTGAACTTAAACAAAGGGGTTTTAAAATACTTAAAACTGGTATAATATGTATTTAAAATTTCATAAAACATTTAAATGTTTTATCCCTTTTGTATTGTGTTGTGCATAAGGGATGTTTTCGACTTGCTGTCAGATTGCATAGTTTCTATATAAATCCACGACTCAAATGCATAATATTCATGCAAACTATAATAGGTATAGGTTGGGCTTTCAATTCAATGCTTATGCATTTCCAAACATATAACTTTGACAGACTTAGTTTATGTTATACTCGGGTAACAAGGATGATTTATTTAATTATTATTTAAGTATAATAATTACTCTATAAAGTCTACACTCGGATTTGAATACCAAAGATTAATACAGAACTACTCGTAATTCAGATTATACAGGATTGTGAGACTCTACTTCAATATTGTTCCCTTTGGTGTGCTTAATTAAATCCTATCATAGTATAACTAGAGTCTCCTGGAGGGAGAGCGTGAGATTTGTGAATAGATCTATTCGGGACTAACAATCCCAAACCTAAACTGCTAGCTACAGTTAGGCAGGCATGCATGGGGTGACAAATGTCATTTAACCGACATTGTTTACGGGATTTCATTCCTCATTAGTTTTATTTTCATTAATAGAACTATCATACATTACACTGGAGGGTTTCCAAGGATACAATACATGGTTTTATTTTAAGCAATAAAACTACTATACATACTGGTAGTAGCTAGGGTTTTCAAACTGAACAGCCTTTACATACTGATGGTAGCCAGGGTTTTCAAACGGAACATACTACACATACTGGTGCTAGCCAGGGTTTTCAAACGGAATATACATTAAATGTTGGTAGTAGGCGGGATTTATAAACAGAATATACCATAAATACTAGTAGTAAGTGAACATACAAACTATAATGTTTCTTATACTACAAAGGACACAACATCAAACATTCACAGTTAGTTCTATAACCTCTTAGTTTATGCATCAGGGTTACGTATGAAGAATACTCGATAGGCCATGGAGTTTGTGGTTTCCGCCTCGTTTCCTGTTCCTTGTTTGGTTGTGGGCTTAGGGCATATCCACATAATCCACTGTCTGTTCGATATTGGTTTATACGTGACTAGTATAAACTAAGTGGTGATAAAAGGAACTGGTATCATCCTAATTTTACTAAAGAAAATATTGGATTTTCTTGGAAACATACGGACATTTTCACGGATTCATCAACAGATTTTCATTACTAAAACATCACTTATGAACTCACCAGCTTTATGCTGATACTCTTTCAAAACTGCATGTATTCTAAGGAAATCAGTAGACAAGTACCTCCTGAAGTTTTGAGAAGACGGAGCGTATCGAGTCACATCCTTTTCTTTTGATTATACTTTTGATGTATAAAAACAAGAATCAAATATATGTAAACTTTTTCTCATATATTATCAATGTAATGGTTGTGTTTACTATGATTACTATGATGCGATGGTTATGATAATACATATGACGTCATCCACCCCCGAACGTTTCCACCGTTTTCGGGTTGGGGTGTGACAAATTGGTATCAGAGCTATTGTTTATAGTTAACTAAGTATACCGAACCTTACATCGTATACAAATATAAACACTAAGGGGCTGAAGCGCTCTAAACTAAAAGTATACTTTTAAAATATAAGTATTTTATAAGAAGTATACATGTATACATACGTACCATAAACAATATCATAAGTAGAACAAACCAAAAGTATTTAGATGTTGGACACTGCGGTTCAACTATATTTATTTGAGACATGACCAACATATCCAAATACTTTTGTTTTGTTCGAGACTATATTTATTCGATTTGGGGTGTCACATTGGAGAATGTTTGGCATTTACTTACGTAGGTTGTAATTTCAGCATTCATGTTTTGCCACGAATAAAAAGTTTTTAATTCTAGATACATTTTATATGATCTGGGATGGATGGAGTATCTAGTCCTATGGGACTCATCTAAAACTAGTTCCTTGACATTTCCAAACTTCATAATGCATATTCTACTCATGAAGTACCTTGCTCCATCATCCCTAATTTCTAGTTGCTTTTCCATTCCTCTGAGGCCTTCTGCCTCAATGTTTTCTTCTACTAGAGCCTCGAGCTGAGCATTTATCATATGTGGGGATTAGACTACACTAGATAGTCATAAAAAGTGCTTTGACTCTACGAGGCTTAACTTATTCTTTATGACTCATGGCCTTGGCTCATGTTCAATTCTTTTTGGTTGAAAATGCGTTGGAGACTCTTGTGGTCTGTGTAGACTATACACTTCATCCTGTAAAGATAATGATGCCAATTCTTTAAAGAAAAAAATTACAACTCCCACCTTTAGGTCTTGGGTGGTGTAGTTATTCTCATGCATCTTGAGTTGATGTGATGCATATGCTATGAATTTTTTCCTTTACATCAATAAAAATCCTAATACCTAATGAGAAGCATCACAATACACAACAAAATCATTAGCACCCTGTGACAAGCCGAATATTTTTCCGTCACGATAACATGTTCCCGTCAGCGAAACCCGTCTATCTTTCAAATTTTCTACTAACATTTTGGGTTAGGTCATTTATTTCGAGACCTTTATAATGACCTTGTGAGTGTCCAAACCCATTAGAAACACATGAAAATGCCCAAAATTATTATTTGGAAAATTTTTAGTTTTATTCCGTCGGGTTATAAACAATTAAATCGTGTATGACCAAAAGTCCTGTTTAACGTCAGTATTGGGTAGATTTCCACCGGCCACAAACTCAAGCCTTATATAAAGGATGAGTGAACTTCAAGTTAGCTTTTTACCACCACCTCATAACTTTCTTTCTCTACTCTCTCTCTTCAAATCCAAGTTTTGATCCAAAATCATCCATTTCAAGCTCCAAATTTGTAAGGAATCCATCCTAGCTCATAGTGTAACATGTTTGGATTTCAAATTCGTGTTTAAATTATGGAATAGGACCAAAGACTTGTGTTTACGGTCTAGGAACCTCCCCAAACCGTGAACACCTATAAAAGGGGTTTTTGTAGAGAACTGTTATCGAGATTTAAGAAAACAAAGTATGATTTGAGTTATCTCAGAATTAGAACACGAAGAGTAAATATTAATCATATCTCATATTGATGAAGACTGATTACAGAATAAGCAGAAAGGATATTTGAGTTCACAAAAGTTATCCTCTACTTCTAACCTCAGTCTCTATTTATAGGGAACATGAGTGTACAAAAAATATACTAAGTCTAAACATTACACTTCACAAAAATATGACTTAGTAAAATAACATAAAATGCGAAACAATATAAAACACTATATTCGACTTTTACAATTTTGCTTCTACAATCTCCCCCTTTGTAAACAGTCGAAGCTATTCAGTTTATAAGCTTTTGAACAACTGAGTGAATTGTCTTTCGCACTTCTCCATACCATCAGATCACCTTCATAAGATCCTTCTTGTCTTCTTTATTGTTCTTCTTGCAGTTGTTCATACGAACAATAAAATGCGTATATTGCGAAGAATGATATCTTTCTATCTCAGAGAATTTAAACAAAAAATTCTTAGGATTCCCTTTTGTATCTCTCCCTGAAAACACCATACCAAAAGGTTTCAGACATATTTCACCAACAACATATTTCGACAATGCTGACTGGGATAAAGTATCTTCCCAAGGAACTTTCACTTCTCTTCCCAAAACATTCGCCAATTCATCATCTGTAAGAGCCAAACAATAGAAATAATTGTCGATGAATGTCTTAACATGTGCGAAGCCTGTCTTGAATACTTCAGTCTCAGAGCCTTTGAGATTATTCTCTTTTTCAAAAAATTTATTGATTGTAGCAACAGTCGACGGTCCACACAAGTCAATGTGAAGAAGTTCCAATGGTTCTACGATTTTTGAATCTATCACAATCGGATGACCTTTTCTATGTTGTTTTCCTTGTTCGCAAGCTGCACACAGAGAATCATTATCAAATTTTAGTACAGGTAACCCTTGAACTAAATCTTCAGTGACAAGTTTGTTAATATTTCGAAAGTTCAAGTGTGATAATCTTCTATGCCAAAGCCAGCTGACATCATTGGATGCTTTTGATAGTAAACACACAGCAGGTTTCCCCACAATTGGTTTGATGTCCAGTGTAAACATATCACCATATCTTTTGGATTTGAGAAGTATTTCATTTGTCTTCGCATTTGATATGATACTTCCTTCTTCATTAAATACAACTTGATTTCCTCTACCAACAACAAGTTGTGACACACTTATCAAATTATGTTGAAGTCCTTCAACATAAGCAAGTCTGTTCACAGTGAATTGTCCATTTTTTACTTTCCCATAGCCTTTCACTTGACACTTGTGATTATTCCGAAACTTGACTACTCCTGCATTTTCCAAGCTTCTATAATCTCACAAGTTTTCCTTTCTTCCAGTCATATGATGATAGCAACCACTATCAATATACCATTTCGTATCATATTTCTCGTCACACATCACCTACATTTATTGGAAAATTTTAGGAACCCAAGACTTGTTGGGTCCATTATTAGTAGAATAAAACAAGTTCTTTGAATTTAAAAACTATGTTTTCACTTTGTTTGTGATAGAATCCATTATATCAACATCATCAGATCTAGTTATTGAAATATAGTCATTCAATAGTTTTTGATTTCCATTTATTGTAATCTTATCCTTCACAACATTCACATTTTTTATAACTGGTTTCCATTTTTGAACTAGAACTTGCGAATGATGAGATAATGAACTAGTAGTGGAAGAATTATTTGCGAACTTGTCAAATCCATTCTTGATTTGTTGTTCTGTAAATTTCCCACTTTGATATTTTCTTCCTTTCCCTTCAAACCAACGATTGATTGTACTTACATCAGATTTTCCTTTTGTATATGAAACTTTGGTTTGTTTTGAAACTGAAGGATTTGGAAAATTTGGTTGTTTTGGTGAAAATTTTAATTTTGCTTGAGTTGAATCTGTCAAATTTGATGAAGTATTCGTGAATTTGCCAACATTTTGAAACTTTTGATTATTTGAAAAGTTTTGCGAATTCTCAAATTTTCGATTGTTGGCATATTTGCGAACATATGGAATTTTATCAACAAAATTTATTTGTTTATTAAAACTTGAATCTGTTTGTTTATTTTTGCTTTGAAATTCTGATGATTTTTTTTTGAAATTATGTTCTTTTTCATCTATTGGTTTGTCATTTGACACAACTTGCCAGAAAATTGCTTTTCTTTTTGAAACATTATTTTTTGTTGCATAATTTCCAACCATCAATTTGAATTCACGAGAATTTAATTTCACTCCAGCCTTTCATTTTTCATCTTTTTCAAAAATTTTGTTTGGTTTTTCACCTTTAACCACCCATTTTTGTAATGATTTTTGTTTTTGAAACACATAAGAATTTTTAGTTAAATTATTTTCTTCTGTGTTTTGATTTGCGAAAAACCCTTTTGTGGTTGATTTTAGATTATCTTTTTCAATCATTTTGTTGAATTCAGGATGAACTTTCTCAGCATTTCCAGTAGTGACAAAAACTTGATTTGGAAAAATGGTTTTATCAGCACATACAAAATTTGGATATACCACAGTGTTGGTTTCCAAATGTGCGCCTTTGTCATTTAAAATTTTGTCAAACTCTTTTGTATTTGAAAACACTTGATCAACCACAACTCGTTGAGGTATTTCAAGTGAATCTTTCATTTCTCCTATGTTTTCTTCATTCTCTTCTATCTCACTGATTTCACTCACATTATCTGAATTTTCATCAATATCAACATAATTGAATTGAGATGCAAGAGTTGAAGTTTCTGTTTTCTTTAATATTTTCACTTGTTCATTCTTTGTCAAACTTTCATTGACAATGTTAACCAACTCATCAACATTCAGAAACTCATCAATTTAAACAATACCGTATGTATATCTATCATCGGGTATTTTGTCAAATTGAGCAATTATACTTTCGCAATCATAAGAAACAACATCAACTTTTTCATGTTCAAATTCAAGAAAAGGTAAAAGTTTCCTATGTTGTTCTTTGCTAATGTCAGAAGAATGATGTAAAGCAGTTAATTTTGCATATAACCGTTTGGCAGAATTACAATATATGTTCCTTTGTGCTAGTAACAACCTAACAATATTTGTAAGATTATTCCTATCACAATCTACATTTTTGATATGCATTTCAAGTTTTTCTACTCTTCTCCTGTTTATTTCTAATTCTTTCCGTGTCTCACCTAGTTGCATATTTAAGTTTTGAGCTTCAGTACTAGCAGACACAATCACAGAATCAAAATAAGCCACAGTTTCATCAAATGAAACAATTTTAGCATCATAAGCAGATAAAGGAATATTAAAAGATTCAAGTATTGCACGTACCTTGGTGGTTATGGGTGATTTGTCTGTGGATTTGGATACGAAGCACCTTCCTGAAATTTCCTCTTCGTAATCTTCAAAACTTGCGAACATTGCCCCATGTGTAGGATGCCTCATTTCCTCGTCATCAGATCCTGAAGACCAGATCTGATACGTACCACTTTCTTCATTATCAGTTTCTCCTTTCGCAACCAAAGACACTCCTTTGGTCTTAGCACGTATCTCTTCAAGCTTTTCAGAGTAGTATGCTTCATCTTTAACTTTTTCCTTCTTCCCTTCTTTCTTTCGCAACATGCAATCGGCTGCAAAATGATTCGCACCATTGCAGTAGTGACAGTAAATTCTTGAGTCACCTTTCAGCTTCTTCACTTCGTTCGCATCTTTTTGTTTCTCATCAGCTTTCTCAATTTCTTCCTCTCCTCTCCTCCAGTTTTTGTGATTTCACTCTTCACATCACTAACCTTTTCTTTTGGATTAAAAGGCTTTTTGAAAAACTTCTTAATTCTGTTGTTTGAATAGAATGCCACAGCCTCATCATCAGAGTTTATCAAAAATCCTTCATCATCTGAACCATCTTTTTCATTAACATCAGCTTCCGATACCTTTGAAACAAGAGCCAAAGGACCTCCAATACTTTGTTTTGATTCTTCATACATTTCATAAACTTCACATTCATGTGTTTTCAGCTGATTGTAGAGATCATTCAAATGAGTTGAATCAAAACTCTATTGATTCTTAATCATCATGCTCACACTTCGCCATTCTTTGCGAAGACCCATAATGAATGTCAAATTTAACTCCATGAGAGACCTAGTGATTCCATACCTATTGCAGCGAAATATAAGCTCATTCAGACGATCATAGTAATTTTCAAGAGTTTCATCATCCTTTTGTCTGAATCCTTTCAGTTCAACTAGACATTGCTTGACAGAATTGATCTTCGTCTTTTCGCTACCTTGATACTTCTCTTATAGAGTGTTCCAGATTTCCTTTGCTGTTTTACAGCTACAAATGTAATTATAAACCACAGGAGGAAGAGCACCTCTTAGTTCCCTCATGCACCTCTTTTCATTATTCTTCAACCGTTTTTGTTGATCAACAATTTCAGTAGATGCAGCAGATGGACCAATTGGTTGAACATTAAAAGGAGCTTGCACTGTTCCATTGATACAATTCCAAAGTTCTTCATCAATTCCATTTAAGTAATCTTCCATTCTATCAGCCCACTGATCATTGTATTCTGGAATTAACATCGGAATTTTGGTTGAAGAACCAACCAAGCAAGAGAAGGAAGTCATTGTATTCATGTTGAAGTTCGCCATTGATGAACACATAAATTTTCAGAAAGCTTGAAAAACTTGATGAAATTGAGAATTTGATCAATTAAATTGATCACAAATCACTGATCGATTACTCAACTAAACAATTCAAAGGCAGAATCAATTCAAATCTGAAGATCAAATGAGATTTTCAAAACCAAAATGCGCGGACAATTTTGAGTAAAGTTGCAACTCAAAAAGAAAATGATTCTAACACGAAAATCAGATTGATGTAGTTTGAATCCTGCTCTGATACCAATTGTAGAGAATTGTTATCGATATTTTAGAAAACAAAGTATGATTTGAGTTATCTCAGAATTAGAACACGAAGAGTAAATGTTAATCAGATCTCATATTGATGAAGACTGATTACAGAATAAGCAGAAAGGATATTTAAGTTCTAAAAGTTATCCTCTACTTCTAACCTCAGTCCCTATTTATAGGGAACATGAGTGTACAAAAAATATACTAAGTCTAAACATTAAAGTTCGCACAAATATGACTTAGTAAAATAACATAAAATGCGAAACAATACAAAACACTATATTCAACTTTTACAATTTTGCTTCTACAGTTTTGGAGCCCCCAAACCCTTCTAAATCACTTCTAGTGCTTAGATAAAACTAAAGGACTTGCATGTACGAGATTTTGTCACACCCCCAAACCAAGGATGGCGGAAACGTCCGGGGGTGGATGACTTCATGTAGAGTATCACAACAATGAGTATAATAGTGCTCAAAGTAAAAACAACCAACACAAATATAATTGAAACGTTACATCAAAGCACATGTTTACATGATTCACATCAATTACATTATAATACAAAATGAACTGTTTGACGATTTATCATCCCATCCTCAAAATGTTGTTGATTTCCTGTTTTCACTGAATTCCTGAGAATACAAGTAGATTTGAAAATTGTCAACACAAAGGTTGGTGAGTTCATAAGAGATTTCGTTGGAAAAGTAAATCGTTTTCCTTGTAAAAGCGTTAGAATATGTATCCGGAAAATCCGATATTTTCTTTAAAATCTGCGTAATGTAGTCTTATGACTGAAGACCAAAATGTATAAGTAACCTTTCTTATTAATAGAAAATGTTATGTACTTAAATGGACATGGACGCGTTTGAATTAAATGAAATTTCTGTATGTTCTCATGTTCGTTAATACTTTATATATATGTAGTCCTAAATTAGAGGACCGAGAAATAACAAGTATTGACCATACTTAAAAGTATAAATGTGGTTTCAAATGATGTGTAGTCGTAACTACCGAAACCAAAAGTGTACAGTAATATCTGTACTCCTAGAGATAAAAAGTGATTTTAAATCGACATAAAACTCATTTGTCACCCGTAGACCTGCAGGTCCAACTGTAGCTATAATCATACTATGACTATGTGAACCTGCCACGACGTTCTCAGGTGTCGCGAAAAATAAAATGACATTTGTCACCCGTAGACCTGCAGGTCCAACTGTAGCTAGCAGCAAGGTGTGGGGTGTCAAACCCAATATAGATCTATATACAAGTATCACGTTCTCCCTCAAGGAGATTCTGATTATAACTACCAGGAATTATATCCCGCACTCGGACGTACGGGGAGAGAGAGAGAGAGAGAGAGAGTCTCACAATATAGGTTAACAAGTTTACGTGAAATGTGTGTGAATATAAATATTTCTTGTATGAATGTACCCTTCTTGTACGAGTGTGTTGAGTGATGTATTATAAACTATACCTATTATAGTTTATCTAAAATGTATGTAATATGTATGAACTCTTTTATGGAAATGTATTAGTATTATGAATTTATCAAACTATAGGTTAACAAATTTACGTGAAATGTGTGTGAATATAAATCTTTCTTGTATGAATGTACCCTTTTTGTATGAGTGTGTTGAGTGATGTATCATAAACTATACCTATTATAATTTATCTAAAATGTATGTAATATGTGTGAACTCTTTTATGGAAATGTATTAGTGTTATGAATTTATCAAACTATACTTTTTATAGTTTAATATACGTGTTCTAAAATGAATGAATAATATTTACTATGAATGTCTTAGTTTCAGTTCATGATGATAAACTAACAAAGAAACACATTCAATAATTAGAACTTATGATTATACACTTTGCTCAACATATTACAAAGTGTTATGATATTTACATGCTGTTGGCTAAATTTAGCCATTCTGCCCTGTTTTGGAAAAATCATAGAAAAATCATACGAAGTCGAAAACTAGATCCGTAAATTCTGAGAGTTCACAAAATGTGTCTAATTTACTCATAATTTTTATCACGATTTTTAATGACCTCCAACTTGGGTGAAAAAGTCCATAATCACAGACTGGTCCGGATTGTTGTTTGAAATGATAGGAAGTTTTGTAAAAATCACCATAAATTGTAGAAAAATCGTATGGAGACGTGCAAGTAGTCATTTTAAAGCTAAAAACTTGAACTATTTGCACCTTGTACAGTTTTGAAAACAAAAATGTTTAAGATGCCCAAAACAGTCCGTGAATGGAGTTGAACTTTTCTGATGAAGGCTGTTAGAAAAATTTAGTTATGTTCTTAGTGTTTTAACTTGTATTCCCCCCCTGAAAACTTGAGAAAACATGAAAATGTAGGGGTATGAACTCACCTTGAGTGATTTCAGTAGATAAGTGTTTAAGAAGAGAAGTGTTCAACCCAAGAACACTTGAAGAATCACTTGAAGATTCAAAGCTCTAACGCTAATATGATGGAGTTTGTGTAAGATATTCATGATTTGAGTAGAATGAAGTGAAATAATCATAAGGAGGATGAATTATGCTTACCAAATGTGGAAGAACACTTGATAATCAGCCTTGAATCTCGAGTTTGGTGGAGAAAGAGTTTGAGAGAATAGTGGTGTTTGATACTTAGTGAAATGAGGGCAAATGAGAGAAATGAGGAGAGAGGATGTTTGTTCCAGCTCTAAAAACGTGGGAATGAGTGTAAATTGAGTGTGAGGGACATTGAAGTGACCTAGGTAAGGTGGGGAGGTGTGGTTAGTCAAAGAGTGGGTGTGGGGTGGTTGCTTGTGACATTGGATAAGGCAAAGTCAACACTCCACCTTTAATAATTCACCCATTTGATTTTTATTATTTATATAATGATTTTCATTAAAATATGTTTAAATTATGAATATTTAGAGTTTATTATGTTAAAATATAATTTCTGGAGAAAATCCCGCTTTAAAATAACGAAAAACGGGCTTAAAATGTTAAAAATATCAAAAATGGGCTAAAAGTGACAAATTTCCGAATTCTGGCTGAGGTTCGGCCTTCTGATGCTCAACCGAGAGAGAGGGAGGCAGAAACCGAGAGGGAAGAAGAGAGAGGGAAGGAACCGAGAGGGGGGAGGAGAGAACAGAGGGGCGCGAAGAGACAGAGAGGAGAGAAGAGACAGAAAGGCGGAGTATAGACCGAGAGGAGCAGAGTGGCGGAATAGAGACAGAGCGGCGGAGTAGAGACAGAGAGGAGAGAAGAAGCAGAGCGAAAAGCGAACAGAGGAAGCGAACAGAGAGTGAGAAGCGACAGAGACCGAGGCTCGGTCCTCGCGTGCATTAGCCAACAGAGGCTCGGTCCTCGTGTGCATTAGCCAACAGAGGCTCAGTCCTCGCGTGTCTTAGCCAACAGAGGCTCGGTCCTCGCGTGCCACAGCCAACAGAGGCTCGGTCCTCGCATGCCACAGCCAACAGAGGCTCGGTCCTCGCCTAAGAAGCCTCTCTTCTTGGTTTCGGTTCCTAAAGCCTATTTTTCTCGTTTTCGCCCCGTTTTGAGCCGTTTTTGACCCGGTTAAGGGTCGGAATGACCCGAATGATTCCAAAAAGTTACGGGAAACTTTTGAGAGAGATTTGGGAGAGATTTCTCACACTTGGAGAGATTTGGGAGAGATTTGACATTCTTGGAGAGATTTCTCATACAAAGAGATATTTGCGAGAGTTTTCACATACTTGGAGAGATTTGGGAGAGATTTGACATTCTTGGAGAGATTTCTCATACAGAGAGATATTTGAGAGAGATTTCACATACTTGGAGAGATTTGGAAGAGATTTGACATTCTTGGAGAGATTTCTCATACAAAGAGATATTTGAGAGAGATTTCACATACTTAGAGGGATTTGGGAGAGATTTGACATTCTTGGAGAGATTTCTAATACAGAGAGATATTTGAGAGAGATTTCGCATACTTGGAGAGATTTGGGAGAGGTTTGACATAGAGAGAGATAGAGTGAAAACGATTGAGAGAGGTTCCATGTGGGATAGTTGTGAGTGTCCGGCATCGCAATGCATGGTTCGTGAACCCTGTTAAGCCTTGTTTAAGGATCTTACACACTCCCGATGAGTATGCATCATTGTTTTATCGGTTTGGCTCGCCACGTACTACAGTTTTAGGTTAAGGAGATCTCGATGTTCGCACTTTTTTCTTTATGATTTCTCATTAGAATAGAAGTTATGTAGAAGTTTCATAGTGTAAATTCTAGTACTCACGGGCAATTTGAGTCAAACGGTTTGACTTGTTGACTTTAGTTGACTTTGACTTGACCGAAATTTGACGGTTGTCACAGATTTGAACCCCAAAATCTTACCATTTGAGGATTAAACTTGATTTTACGGTCCAAGAACATGCTTGGACCGTAAACCCTCATTCATTAACCATAAACATCATTTAAGGTGTTAGTTTGCCCCTAAACACCTCGAAAAAGCTTCCATAAGAGTATAGAACCTTATAATCCTTCAAGAGATGCACCAAAACATACACAAATGGGTCAAACTTGAGTTTACGGCCTAAGAACATTCTTGGACCGTAAACACCCCTTCTTAGGCCATAAACTCCTCCAATGGGTGTTAAAGTGCCCTTAACACCTTGTATGGATTAGAAATGGGTCTAGAACTTAGCATGCTTAACCTTCAACCACCAAAACACATGACTCATGGAAAAACATGAGTTTACTGCCATAAACTCATGTGTTTAAGGTATTAAACTCACCAACAACATCTTCATAAACCGTAAACTCCTTTCCAAGGTCAATTCAAGTCCCAATCACTTCCTAAGCCATGGAATCAACCCTAGAACCTTCCTTTGTGAATTGTATTTAACCTAGGACCATCAAAACACAATAAGAAAGGGTACACAATAGTTTATGGCCGTAAACTCCTAGTTTACTGCCGTAATCTCCTTAAATGGTCCTTATGATGTCCAAATTCCATTCCAATGCCTTAAAACCAAGCCTAGCATTACCCCCAAAGAGTTGTATAACCATTAGGCACCCAATAAAACCCCCAGCATGAGTTTATGGCCGTAAACTCATGGGGAGATGGTCTTAAGGTCGTAAAATCCCTTAGGAGTTTACTCTTGAAGAGAAAACTCCATATCTAGGCCATACACACCCTTAGATGCTACCTGCATCACTCCTAACACTTGGAATGAAGTGTTTTCGCGTCTCGGAGTGTATTTGCTCAATTAATTAGTAGTACAAAGCCTAATTAGATACAAATGTATATCTTTTCATATTACGTAGGAACCTCGCACGCGTTCAAGCCCCAAACTGACGTTTAGCATCCAAACCGACACATTCCTCGATTGGTGAGTTCATACCCCTACTCTTTTCCATGTTTTTCTAATGTTTTCAGGGGGGGGGGAATACAAGCAAAAAGTACAAGGAAATCTTGTACTCAAACCTTTTATTTCAGTTTAATTGTTCATATTTTGTATGCTTTTAATATTGAAAACCGTATTAACCAATAGTTCGAATTGCAGAGTTAGCTTTCATACTAATTGTAGAATTCCTTATAAAATGTTATAATCTATGTTTCATTTTATAATCTTACGAAATATTCATACTAATCATAAATTAGAATTAATACTAATAAGATACGCCCTCGGATAGTAACAGAACGACGAAAGCAACAGAACGACGAAAGTACGCCTTTGGTTGGCACCAAGACTTCGAAAATACAGCTAGTGTACGCCTTGAGTGTCACCAGAGTTTTGGAAATAATTCAAAAGTACACCTTTGGATATCTAGAAAGTTTCGAAAACCTACGCCTTTGGATGTTGATAGAGCTTCAGAACCACGACTAAAGTACGCCTTTGCAAGTCACCAGAACATCGAATATACAGTTAATGTACGTCTCTGAGTGTCTCCAAACATTCAAAAATACACCTAAGTAAAGTAGATAATCGACATTCGAGTGTAGGATAACCGGGATATCAAAATACCTAACTAATACGACAAGTATGATAGATAATAGTACATAGCATTCCGAACCAAGAACTAACCACGACTTTTAGGAAAATAAGGGCTTTTCCTGGGATAACGAATTGTTCCTAATCAAACTGTAGAATAAACGAATAACTAACTCACATATAGGAAAATAAGGGTTTTCCTGGGATAACGAACTGTTCCTAATCAAACTGTAGAATAAACGAATAACTAACTCACATATAGGAAAATAAGGGTTTTTCCTAAGATAACGAACTGTTCCTAATCAAACGGTAGAATAAACGAATAACTAACTCACATATAAGAAAATATAGGATTTTCTTGGATAACGACTTTTTCAGAAAAACCAAAGGAAACCTGCTCTTTTACAAAAATAAACCGCTTATGAACTCACCAGCTTGATGCTGATTTTCAAACTGTTTGTATTCTCAGGTCCACATTAGACAGGTACACGACGATCTTTTGGAGAAGATGGAGCATATAGAAGACTTGTCTTAACTTTTGTTCATATGATATATATATATATATATATATATATATATATATATATATAAGTTTTGTAACACTTTGTTTTCAAACGATGTAAATATTTCTATGAATGTAATGGTTGTGTTTACTACGCTTATTATGTACATTGGTTGCGATACTACATGACGTCCTCCACCCTGGAACGTTTCCGTCATCGTTTTAGGGGTGTGACACACCCTCTGGAAGGGATAATATTATTGCAGTACATACCATTTCCCTCAACTTTTGGAAAGTTGCTTTTTTATTGTCTCCACAAACAACTTTTGTTTCCTTTTGGGTCAATTTGTGAGGGGTTTGGCTATCTTAGAGAAGTTCTCTATGAGTCTCCGATAATAGCCTGCTAACCCTAAGAATTGAAGAACCTTGGTTGGTGTCTTGGGTGTTTCCCAATTCTTCACAACTTCAATCGTGGAAGGATAAACGTGAACCCTTTACTACTTACTACATGCCCTAGAAAGTGTACTTATCTAATCCAAAATTCACACTTAAAGAATTTTGAATACAACTTTTCTTTCCTTAGCAACTCTACGATCACTCGAAGATGTTGACCGTGCTCTTCCTTGGTTCGTGAATAGATCAGAATATCATCAGTGAATACTATCATGAATTTTACAAGTAGGGCTTGCATACTCGGTTAATGAGATCCATAAAAGTAGCTAGGGCATTGGTTAGTTCAATAGGCATGACCAAGAACTGGTAATGACCATATCGGGTTCTAAATATAGTCTTTGGAATGTCCTCTTCCATTACTCAGAGTTGATGATATCCAGATGTCAAGTCGATCCTAGAGGATTAATTGGATCTTTGTAGTTGATTGAAGAGATCATCGACTAAGGAAGTAGATGTCGAATCTTGATGGTGAACTTATTTAATTCCCTATAGTCGATGAACATCTGAAAAGATCCATTTTATTATTCACAAATAAAATGGGTGCTCCCCAAGGAGAGAAACTTGGTCTGATGAATCGCTTGTCAAGAAGTTCTTGTAGCTAGCTGGAGAGCTCTTCCATCTTTGACAGTGTCCATCTATAAGGAGATTTTGCTACAAGGGAAACACCTGGAATTAGATCAATCCAAAACTCGAATTCATGTGCTGGGGGTAATCTGGTTAGATCTTTAGGTATTAGACCAGGGTAATTGCACACTTGAGGTACTTCTTTGATCTTTCTTTTATCGTCCATCTTGTCGACAATGTGAGCTAGAAATCTGTAATACATTTTCTACAAGTAATTGCACACTTGAGGTGCTTCTATGATCTTTCTTTTATCTTTCTTCTCTGATCTTTATTTTATTGATTATTTAATATTAACTTATAATTTTTCAGTACTTCTTGGGTACTACGAAATCGACAGTTAGCCATTTCTACTCTATAAGCTTCCTTAGGTTTACTAAATGGATGGTTTAATAATTTCCTAAACTGGAGAGTAATATAGATTTTATCGGCACCGGTATCGAAAAGTACATTTGCATATAAGTTATTGATTAGGAGTGTAGGAACCCATTTGGATGATTGACTAGGTACGAAATAAAAGGATCTTGAGATTTAACGATAACAAAATATATGAAGAAAAAAATAGACGAGTAATCTATTGAACCCATTTGGACGATCGACTAGTTACCAAATAAATGGATCTTGAGGTTTAATGATAACAAAATATATGAAGAACAAAATAGATGAGTGATCTGATGATTATAATAGAAAGAGAGGTTACAACTTTGAAGAACACTTTGGTGGGAGAAATCTGAATCGAGAGTTTCTCTCTATCTAAAAATAAAGTCTACATCTTAGGTGCACATTAAATAAAATGAGCATCTGTCTCTATTTATAGAGAGAGATAAATTACAATACAATAAAAGGTAATAAAATAACCTAACTATCACTCATAATTTGTAGATTAGTTCCATATTCCAACAATCTCTCCTTAAATGCTCACAAATGGTGAGGGATAAAAATACAATGATAAGGCTAAAATACATAGTAACCAACTAGCAAGTGTAGTAATAAAATGATACATAATGAGAACAAAATGCTGAAATGTCTCTCAAACTCTGAAATGTTTGTGATGTCTGAAACTACGCAATGAAATCTTTATAGGCAAAGTCTTCTAAGAAACAAAGTTCGTAATATCTTGTGTTGAAGAGTGAGAATTAAATCTATAGATGTGATCAGTAAACCAAGCTGATCAACTTCAAAAGTGTACCAATAACTCTTTAACTGAACGTACCATAATCAAGTCACACTTAGGCTTCAAAAGTTTCACACATCTCTGGTACTCAAATCATAATATACAAAAAATTCTTCAAAAGATTAGCCTTCTATAAACATGAAAACATCTTGTGGTAGAGTTTGAATAATAAACAAGTATGGATCAAAGAATATAAGTTGCAGTGATCTGCAAGCAAGGATCGGACTTCAATCTTCAAACAGAACTAACATCATGGTGCTAGTTTCACTAAACATGTAGATTATAAGCCAATATCAGTTAGCACCTCAAAATACTAAATTATCTCATTTTACAAGATACCTTCAAAATCCACACTCTAAAAAACATAACCAATAATCCGAATGCTCATAATATTCTCTCCCTATTTTTGATAACCAATTCCTAGATATCAAAAATGAATAAATTAACCAAGATGGAGAGTAAATATATTAAGAGCTTCGCATGCTCTCTCTTGATGTATGAAGGGTCTCAATAAAACATGATAATGGGAGTAAAATAAATACTCTCCGGCCATCAGTAGCCGATCGATTTTATTGTTGAAAATTTCTCGAACTAGTACCGTAGTAACGAATAAGAACTCTTCGTGAAAAATCTCAGCTCTGCTGAAAAATGCTAATGCAGAACTCCTGAAGCGTTCTTTAATAAATAAAGTCAACTTGCTCAAGACACATGGTTTATTAACCGAAGATCAACAGCGACAAGTAATAAAAGGTCTTTGTAGAGCGAAGATTATGAGACAATTTTTTTAGATCAGACGCAACTGTGGTGCCAACTTCGTGAAGAGGAATATGATGTCTGACTGCGGTATGGAGGATCATTGGTTCTAAGACACCGATCCAAGGAATGCTGGTGAAATACCTTGATTAAAGAAAAATCCTTATGGAAAGAATAACCAAATTCTTCCAATATAATTAGCAAGAAGTAATCCATTGTGATGATCGCAGCTAGAGTAAATCTCCAATAATAATCTCTTTTCCGAAGACTATAAATTGTGTCGTGCAAAATTTATTTTTCACTAAAGTGCTTCAAACCATCGGTTGCGGTGGTAAAAATTATTGTTAAAAAAAAATTGGTTTTTAAATAAATTGGTGTTAAAATAAAAATTGGTAAAAAAATGAGTATTAAAAAAAATAATGGGTTTTAAAAAAAATTAATGAGTGTGAAAAAGTAGGCTAAAAAAGAAAGAAAAAAATTAGCTGAAAAAAAATGGTGGTATAAAAAAAATGAAATGAGGATTTAAAAAACAATAGCTACCTATCACCACGAAAACATCTTGTGGTAGAGTAGGAATAATAAACAAGTCTGGATCCAAGAATAGAAGTTGCAGTGATCCGCAAGCAAGGATCAGACTTCAAATTTCAAACAGAACTATCATCATGGTGTCAGTTTCACTAAACATATAGATTATAAGTCGAGATCAATTAGCACCTCAAAACACTAAATTATCTTATTTTACCAGATATCTTCAAAATCCACACTCTAAAAAACATAACCAACAATCCGGATGGTCGTAATATTCTATCCCTCTTTTTGATAACCAATGCCCAGATATCAAAAATTAGTAAATTAAGCAAGATAGAGAGTACAAATACCAAGAGCTTCGCATCCACTCCCTAGATGTATGAAGGGTCTACATAAAACATGATAATGGTAGTAAAATAAATACTCTTCGATCATAAGTAGCCGATTAATTTTATTGTTGAAAATTGCTCGAACTGGTACCGTAGTAAGAAATAAGAACTCAGCGTGAAAAATCTCAGCTCTGCTGAAAAATGCTAATGCGGAACTCCTGAAGCGTTATTTAATAAATAAAGTTAACTTGTTCAAGACACATGGTTTATTAACCGAAGATCAAGAGCGACAAGTCATATAGGTCTTTGTTGAGCGAAGATTGCGAAACAATTATGTAGTCAGACGCAACAGTGGTGCCAACTTCGTGAAGAGGAATATGATGTCTAACTGCGGTATGGAGGATCATTGGTTCTACGACACCGATCCAAGGAATGCTGGTGAAATACCTTGATTAAAGGGCAATACTTATGGAAAGAATAACCAAATTCTTCAAATATAATTAGCAAGAAGTAATCCATTGTGACGATTGAAGCTTGAGTAAATCTCCAATAATAATCTCTATTGCGAAGACTAGAAATTGTGTGTTGTAAAATTTATTTTTCACAAAAGTGCTTCCAACCATCGGTTGCGGTGGTAAAAATTATTGCTAACAAAATAATTCGTTTTTAAAAACATTGGTGTTAAAATAAAAATTGGTAAAAAAATGAGTATTAAAAAAATATTGGGTTTTAAAAAAAAAAATTAATGAGTGTAAAAAAATAGGCTGAAAAAGAAAGAAAAAAATTAGCTGAAAAAAAATGGTGGTATAAAAAAATGAAATGAGGATTTAAAAAACAATAGCCGACTATCAACATGAAAACATCTTGTGGTAGAGTAGGAATAATAAACAAGTCTCAATCCAAGAATAGAAGTGGCAGTGATCTGCAAGAAAGGATCAGACTTCAAACTTCAAATAGAACTATCATCATGGTGTCAGTTTCACTAAACATGTAAATTATAAGCCAAGATCAATTAGCACCTTAAAATACTAAATTGTCTCATTTTACCAGATATCTTCAAAATCCACACTCTAAAAAACATAACCAACAATCCGGATGCTCATAATATTCTCTCCCTATTTTTGATAACCAATACCCAGATATCAAAAATGAGTAAATTAAGCAAGATGGAGAGTAAAGATACCAAGAGCTTCGGATGCTCTCCCTAGATGTTTAAAGGGTCTCGATATAACATGATAATGATAGTAAAATTAATACTCTCTGGCCATAAGTAGCCGATTGATTTTATTGTTGAAAATTGCTTGAACTGGTACCGTAGTAACAAATAAGAACTCTGCGTGAAAAATCTTAGCTCTGCTGAAAAATGCTAATGCGGAACTCCTGAAGCGTTCTTTAATAAATAAAGTCAACTTGCTCAAGACACATGGTTTATTAACCGAAGATCAACAGCGACAAGTCATAAAAGGTCTTTGTAGAGCGAAGATTGTGAAACAATTTTTTTAGATCAGACGCAACTGTGGTTCCAACTTCGTGAAGAGGAATATGATTGGTTTTAAGACACCGATCCAAGGAATGCTGGTGAAATACCTTGATTAAAGGGCAATCCTTATGGAACGAATAACTAAATTCTTCCAATATAATTAGCAAGAAGTAATCCATTGTGACGATCGAAGCTTGAGTAAATCTCCAATAATAATCTCTTTTGCGAAGACAATAAATTGTGTCTTGTAAAATTTATTTTTCACAAAAGTGATTCAAACCATCGGTTGCGGTGGTAAAAATTATTGTTAACAAAATAATTGGTTTTTAAAAATATTGGTGTTAAAATAAAAATTGGTAAAAAAATGAGTATTAAAAAAATACTGGGTTTTAAAAAAAATAATGAGTATAAAAAAGTAGGCTGAAAATGAAAGAAAAAAATTAGCTGAAAAAAAATGGTGGTATAAAAAAAATGAAATGAGGATTTAAAAGACAATAGCCAGCTATCAACACGAAAACATCTTGTGGTAGAGTAGGAATAATAAACAAGTCTAGATCCAAGAATAGAAGTTGCAGTGATCCGCAAGCAAGGATCAGAATTCAAACTTGAAACAGAACTATCATCATGGTGTAAGTTTCACTAAACATGTAGATTGTAAGCCAAGATCAATTAGCACCTCAAAATACTAAATTATCTCATTTTACCAGATATCTTCAAAATCCACATTCTAAAAAACATAACAAATAATCCGGATGCTCAAAATATAGTCTACGTATTTTTGATAACCAATACCCAGATATCAAAAATGAGAAAATTAATTAAGATGGAGAATATAGATACCAAGAGCTTCGCATGCTCTCGCTAGATGTATGAAGGATCTCGAGAAAACATGATAATGATAGTAAAATAAATACTCTCCGGTCATAAGTAGCCGATTGATTTTATTGTTGAAAATTGCTCAAACTAGTACCATAGTAACAAATAAGAACTTTGCGTGAAAAATCTCAGCTCTGCTGAAAAATGCTAATGCGGAACTCCTGAAGCGTTCTTTAATAAATAAAGTCAACTTGCTCAAGACACATCGTTTATTAACCGATGATCAAGAGCGAAAGTCGTAAAAGGTCATTGTAGAGCGAAGATTTCGAAACAATTTTTTAGATAAGACGCAACTGTGGTGCCAACTTCGTGAAGAGGAATATGATTTCTGACTGCGGTATGGAGGATCATTGGTTCTAAGACACCGATCCAAGGAATGCCGGTGAAATACCTTTATTAAAGGGCAATACTTGTGGAAAGAATAACCAAATTCTTCCAATATACTTAGCAAGAAGTAATCCATTGTGACGATCGAAACTTGAGTAAATCTCCAATAATAATCTCTTTTGCGAAGACAATAAATTGTGTCTTGTAAAATTTATTTTTCACAAAAGTGCTCCCAACCATCGGTTGCGGTGGTAAAAATAAGTGGTAACAAAATAATTGGTTTTTAAAAACATTGGTGTTAAAATAAAAATTGGTAAAAAAATGAGTATTAAAAAAATATTGGGTTTTAAAAAAATTAATGAGTGTAAAAAAATAGGCTGAAAATGAAAGAAAAAAATTAGCTGAAAAAAAATGGTGGTATAAAAAAAATGAAATGAGGATTTAAAAAACAATAGCCAACTATCAACATGAAAACATCTTGTGGTGGAGTAGGAATAATAAATAAGTCTGGATCCAAGAATAGAAGTTGCAGTGATCTGCAAGAAAGGATCAAACTTCAAACTTCAACCAGAACTATCATCATGGTGTCAGTTTCACTAAACATGTAGATTATAAGCCAAGATCAATTAGCACCTCAAAATACTAAATTATCTCATTTTACCAAATATCTTCAAAATCCACACTCTAAAAAACATAACCAACAATCCGGATGCTCATAATATTCTCTCCTTATTTTTGATAACCAATACCCAGATATCAAAAATGAGTAAATTAAGCAAGATGGAGAGTAAAGATACCAAGAGCTTTGCATGCTCTCCCTAGATGTATGAAGGGTCTTGATAAAACATGATAATGATGGTAAAATAAATACTCTCCGGCCATAAGTAGTCGATTGATTTTATTGTTGAAAATTACTCAAACTAGTACCGTAGTAACAAATAAGAACTCTTCGTGAAAAATCTCAGCTCTGCTGCAAAATGCTAATGCGGAACTCCTGAAGCGTTCTTTAAGAAATAAAGTCAACTTGCTCAAGACACATGGTTTATTAACCGAAGATCAACAGCGACAAGTCATAAAAGGTCTTTGTAGAGCGGAGATTTTGAGACAATTTTTTTAGATCAGACGCAACTGTCGTGCCAACTTCGTGAAGAGGAATATGATGTCTGACTGCGGTATGGAGGATCATTGGTTCTAAGACACCGATACAAGGATTGCTGGTGAAATACCTTGATTAAAGGGCAATCCTTATGGAAAGAATAACCAAATTCTACAAATATAATTAGCAAGAAGTAATCCATTGTGACGATCGAACCTTGAGTAAATCTCCAATAATCATCTCTTTTCCGAAGACAATAAATTGTGTCTTGGAAAATTTATTTTTCACTAAAGTGCTTCAAACCATCGGTTGCGGTGGTAAAATTTATTGTTAAAAAAATAATTGGTTTTTAAAAAAATTGGTGTTAAAATAAAAATTGGTAAAAAAATGAGTATTAAAAAAAATAATTGGTTTTAAAAAAAATTAATGAGTGCGAAAAAGTAAGCTGAAAAAGACAGAAAAAAATTAGCTGATAAAAAATGGTGGTATAAAAAAAATGAAATGAGGATTTAAAAAACAATAGCTACCTATCACCACGAAAACATCTTGTGGTAGAGTAGGAATAATAAACAAGTCTGGATCCAAGAATAGAAGTTGCAGTGATCCGCAAGCAAGGATCAGACTTCAAACTTCAAACGGAACTATCATCATGGTGTCAGTTTCACTAAACATGTAGATTATAAGCCAAGATCAATTAGCTCCTCAAAACACTAAATTATATCATTTTACCAGATATCTTCAAAATCCACACTCTAAAAAACATAACCAACAATCCGGATGCTCATAATATTCTCTCCCTATTTTTGATAACCAATACCCACATATCAAAAATGAGTAAATTAATCAAGATGGAGAGTATAGATACCAATAGCTTTGCATGCTCTCCCTCGATGCATGAAGGGTCTCGATAAAACATGATAATTATAGTAAAATAAATACCCTCCGTCTATAAGTAGCCGATTGATCTTATTGTTTAAAATTGCTCGAACTAGTACCGTAGTAACAAATAAGAACTCTGCGTGTAAAATCTCAGCTCTGTTGAAAAATGCTAATGCAGAACTCCTGAAGCGTTCTTTAATAAATAAAGTCAACTTGCTCAAGACACATGGTTTATTAACCGAAGATCAACAGTGAAAGTCATAAAAGGTCTTTGTAGAGCGAAGATTGCGAAACAATTTTATAGATTAGACGTAACTGTGGTGCCAACTTCGTGAAGAGGAATATGATGTCTGACTGTGGTATGGAGGATCATTGGTTCTAAGACAACGATCGAAAGAATGCTGGTGAAAGACCTTGATTAAAGGGCAATCCTTATGGAAAGAATAACCAAATTCTTCCAATATAATTAGCAAGAAGTAATCCATTGTGACGATCGAAACTTGAGTAATTCTCCAATAATAATCTCTTTTGCGAAGACAATACATTGTGTCTTGTAAAATTTATTTTTCACAAAAGTGCTTCCGACCATGGGTTGCGGTGGTAAAAATAAATGTTAACAAAATAATTGCTTTTTAAAAAAATTGGTGTTAAAATAAAAATTGGTAAAAAAATGAGTATTAAAAAAAATAAATGAGAGTAAAAAAATAGGCTGAAAAAGAATGAAAAAAATTAATTGAAAAACAATGGTGGTATCAAAAAAATGAAATGAGGATTTAAAAAACAATAGCTAACTATCAACATGAAAACATCTTGTGGTAGAGTAGGAATAATAAACAAGTATGGATCCAAGAATAGATGTTGCAGTGATCCGCAAGCAAGGATTAGACTTCAAACATCAAACAAAACTATCATCATGGTGTTAGTTTCACTAAAGATGTGGATTATAAGCCAAGATCAATTAGCACCTCAAAATACTAAATTATCTCATTTTACCAGATATCTTCAAAATCCACACTTAAAAAAAATAAAAAATAATCTGGATGCTCAAAATATTCTCTTCATAATTTTGATAACCAATACCCAGATATAAAAAAATGAGTAAAGTAATTAAGAAGGAGAATACAGATACCAAGAGCTTCGCATGCTCTCCCTAGATGTATGAAGGATCTCGATAAAACATGATTATGATAGTAAAATAAATACTCTCCGGTCATAAGTAGCCGATTGATTTTATTGTTGAAAATTGCTCGAACTAGTACTATAGTAACAAATAAGAACTCTGCGTGAAAAATCTCAGCTCTGCTGAAAAATTCTGATGCGGAACTCCTGAAGCGTTCTTTAATAAATAAAGTCAACTTGCTCAAGACACATAGTTTATTAACCGATGATCAAGAGCGAAAGTCGTAAAAGGTCTTTGCAGAGCGAAGATTTTGAAACAATTTTGTAGATCAGACGCAACTGTGGTGCCAACTTCGTGAAGAGCAATATGATGTCTGACTGCGGTATGGAGGATCATTGGTTCTAAGACACCGATCCAAGGAATGCCGGTGAAATACCTTTATTAAAGGGCAATACTTATGGAAAGAATAACCAAATTCTTCCAATATAATTAGCAAGAAGTAATCCATTGTGACGATCGAAGCTTGAGTAAATCTCCAATAATAATCTCTTTTGCAAAGACAATAAAATTTGTCTTGTAAAATTTATTTTTCACAAAAGTGCTTCCAACCATCGGTTGCGGCGGTAAAAATTATTGGTAACAAAATAATTGGTTTTTAAAAACATTGGTGTTAAAATAAAAATTGGTAAAAAAATGAGTATTAAAAAAATATTGGGTTTTAAAAAAAAATTAATGAGTGTAAAAAAATAGACTGAAAAAGAAAGAAAAAAATTAGCTGAAAAAAAATTGTGGTATAAAAAAAATGAAATGAGGATTTAAAAAACAATAGCCAACTATCAACATGAAAACATCTTGTGGTGGAGTAGGAATAATAAACAAGTCTGGATCCAAGAATAGAAGTTGTAGTGATCTGCAAGAAAGGATCAGACTTCAAATTTCAATCGTCGAATCTATCATTTTTAAACCATCTTGTACCGCAAGATTAATAATGTGACAAACACATCTAGTATGAAAAAACGAGCCATCCAAAATAGGTTTATATTTTGCAATTAATCTTTTTGCCACGGCGGTATTATTACTTGCATTGTCAAACGAAATAGAGAAGATTTTATCGCGTATATTATAAGTCTCTATAACGCTTATTAAAATTGCAAATAATCTTGCCCCCGTGTGAGGATGCGCAAAAAGTTCAAAAGCAATAACTCGTTTGTTCATTACCCAAGTAGAGGGATCTATCCAATGTGCCGTGACACAAAGATAGCTTTTGGGACAACTACCGGCGGAGGACCAAACGTCACAGGTTAAAGAAACACCGGTTTTAATATTTAAAAATCCCAATTGCATATCTTTTTTGGCTATATCCCAATACTTTAAAGCATCACGTCTAAGAGAAGTGCGACTTACTTGCCGGTATTGCGGTTGCATTTTTTCCCGCAAAATCCTTGTTAATCGTGGGTTGTCGAAGTGGTCGAAAGGATAGCTCTCTTGAATCACGAACTTGCAAAAGCTTTCACGAAGGTCATCATTGTTGTAAATGAAGATCGACCCGTCAGGAGTAATATTTGGTTGACTTGGATCGCTTTGACCTTTTACAGCCGGACAAGTTTTTGTTGTATGACTCCTTAACGTGCTATTGCCATCTTTTCCCAAAAACATTCCGCACTTCTTGCATCTCGCTTTTTCCTTCCCGTTCGACAACAAACACAAATCGTAATGTTCCCACACTTCTTTACTCCGAGTGGTTGGTATGATTTTAACCACCGTTGCATCCAAATCTTCACCCGCGGTTGAATTTCTCGAGCTCATTTTTTTGAGTATTATGAGAATAAGTAGTAAATTTTTTGTGTAAAATTGAAATGTTGCAAATGAAAGGTATATATAGGTGTTTAGAAGTGCCAAAAAGTCAAAAAAAGTCAAAGTAGCCGTTTTTTTTAAGTTCTAACGGCTAGTTTTAAAAAAAAAAAAAAAAAAAAATTCGAAATTTCCCGTTTTTTAACGGTAACAAAAAAATCCGGTTTCAAACCGGTTTTGGATCCGGTTCGGTCATAATCCGGTTCTCGATCCGGGGGTCTAATCCGATTGCCATCCGAAGTCCCGATCCGGTTTCAATCCGGTGGCCGGTTCAAACCGATCCGGTTCGGTCAAAACCGGTTTTGACCAAATCCGGTTTTCGGATCAGATCGGATCCTATAGCCCAAACCGGTTTTTGTGTGCATGTCTAACGAGAACTATCATCATGGTGTCAGTTTCACTAAACATGTAGATTATAAGCCAAGATCAATTAGCACCTCAAAATACTAAATTATCTCATTTTACCAGATATCCTCAAAATCCACACTCTAAAAAACATAACCAACAATCCGGATGCTCATAATATTCTCTCCCTATTTTTGATAACCAATACCCAGATATAAAAAATGAGTAAATTAAGCAAAATGGAGAGTAAAGATACCAAGAGCTTCGCATGCTCTCCCTAGATGTATCAAGGGTCACGATAAAACATGATAATGATAGTAAAATAAATACTCTCCGGCCATAAGTAGTCGATTGATTTTATTGTTGAAAATTGCTCGAACCGGTACCGTAGTAAAAAATAAGAACTCTTCGTGAAAAATATTAGCTCTACTGAAAAATGCTAATGCGGAACTCCTGAAGTGCTCTTTAATAAATAAAGTCAACTTGCTCAAGACACATGGTTTATTAACCGAAGATCAACAGCGACAAGTCATAAAAGGTCTTTGTGGAGCGAAGATTATGAGACAATTTTTTTAGTTCAGACGCAACTGTGGTGCCAACTTCGTGAAGAGGAATATGATGTCTGACTGCGGTATGGAGGATCATTGGTTCTAAGACACCGATCCAAGGAATGCTGGTGAAATACCTTGATTAAAGGGCAATCCTAATGGAAAGAATAACCAAATTCTTCCAATATAATTAGCAAGAAGTAATCCATTGTGACGATCGAAGCTTGAGTAAATCTCCAATAATAATCTCTTTTCCGAAGACAAAAAATTGTGTCTTGCAAAATTTATTTTTCACTAAAGTGCTTCAAACCATCGGTTGCGGTGGTAAAAATTATTGTTAAAAAATATATGGTTTTTAAAAAAATTGGTGTTAAAATAAAAATTGGTAAAAAAATGAGTATTAAAAAATATAATGGGTTTTAAAAAAAAATTAATGAGAGTGAAAAAGTAGGCTGAAAAAGAAAGAAAAAAATTAGCTCAAAAAAAAATGGTGGTATAAAAAAAATGAAATGAGGATTTAAAAAACAATAGCTACCTATCACCACGAAAACATCTTGTGGTAGAGTAGGAATAATAAACAAGTTTGGATCCAAGAATAGAAGTTGCAGTGATCCGCAAGCAAGGATCAGACTTCAAACTTCAAACGAAACTATCATCATGGTGTCAGTTTCACTAAACATGTAGATTATAAGCCAAGATCAATTAGCACCTCAAAATACTAAATTATCTCATTTTACCAGATATCTTCAAAATCCACACTCTAAAAAACATAACCAACAATCCGGATGTTCATAATATTCTCTCCCTATTTTTGATAACCAATACCCAGATATAAAAATGAGTAAATTAATCAAGATGGAGAGTATAGATACCAAGAGCTTCGCATGCTCTCCCTAGATGCATGAAGGGTCTCGATAAAACATGATAATTATATTAAAATAAATACCCTCCGTCTATAAGTAGCTGATTGATTTTATTGTTGAAAATTGCTCGAACTAGTACCGTAGTAACAAATAAGAACTCTGCGTGTAAAATCTCAGCTCTGCTGAAAAATGCTAATGCGGAACTCCTGAAGCGTTCTTTGATAAATAAAGTCAACTTGCTCAAGACACATGGTTTATTAACCGAAGATCAAGAGTGAAAGTCATAAAAGTTCTTTGTAGGGTGAAGATTGCCAAACAATTTTATAGATTAGACGTAACTGTGGTGCCAACTTCGTGAAGATGAATATGACGTCTGACTGTGGTATGGAGGATCATTGGTTCTAAGACAACGATCGAAAGAATGCTGGTGAAAGACCTTGATTAAAGGGCAATCCTTATGGAAAGAATAACCAAATTCTTCCAATATAATTAGCAAGAAGTAATCCATTGTGACGATCGAAACTTGAGTAATTCTCCAATAATAATCTCTTTTGACAAAATTCTTCCAATATAATTAGCAAGAAGTAAATTGTGTCTTGTAAACTTTATTTTTCAATAAAGTGCTTTCGACCATGGGTTGTGGTGGTAAAAATAAGTGTTAACAAAATAATTGGTTTTTAAAAAAATTGGTGTTAAAATAAAAATTGGTAAAAAATGAGTATTAAAAAAAATAAATGAGAGTAAAAAAATAGGCTGAAAAAGAAAGAAAAAAATTAGTTGAAAAACAATGGTGGTATAAAAAAAATGAAATGAGGATTTAAAAAACAATAGCTAGCTATCACATGAAAATATCTTGTGGTAGAGTAGGAATAATAAACAAGTATGGATCCAAGAATAGATGTTGCAGTGATTCGCAGGCAAGGATCAGACTTCAAACTTCAAACAAAACTATCATCATGGTGTGAGTTTCACTAAACATGTAGATTATAAGCCAAGATCAATTACCACCGCAAAATACTAAATTATCTCATTTTACCAGATATCTTCAAAATCCACACTCTAAAAACATAAAAAATAATCCGGATGCTCAAAATATTCTCTCCATATTTTTGATAACCAATAGGCAGATATAAAAAATGAGTAAATTAAATAAGATGGAGAATACAGATACCAAGAGCTTCGCATGCTCTCCCAAGATGTATGAAGGATCTCGATAAAACATGATAATGGTAGTAAAATAAGTACTCTCTGGTCATAAGTAGCCGATTGATTTTATTGTTGAAAATTGCTTGAACTAGTACCATAGTAACAAATAAGAACTCTGCGTGAAAAATCTCAGCTCTACTGAAAAATGCTAATGCGGAACTCCTGAAGCGTTCTTTAATAAATAAAGTCAACTTGCTCAAGACACATAGTTTATTAACCGATGATCAAGAGCGAAAGTCGTAAAAGGTCTTTGTAGAGCGAAGATTGTGAAACAATTTTATAGATTAGACGTAATTGTGGTGCCAATTTTGTGAAGAGGAATTTGATGTCTGACTGTGGTATGGAGGATCATTGGTTCTAAGACAAAGATCGACATAATGCTGGTGGAAGACCATGATTAAAGGGCAATCCTTATGGAAAGAATAACCAAATTCTTCCAATATAATTAGCAAGAAGTAATCCATTGTGATGATCGAAACTTGAGTAATTCTCCAATAATAATCTCTTTTGCGAAGACAATAAATTGTGTCTTGTAAAATTTATTTTTCACAAAAGTGCTTCCGACCATGGCTTGCGGTGGTAAAAATAAGTGTTAACAAAATAATTGGTTTTTAAAAAAATTGGTGTTAAAATAAAAATTGGTTAAAAAATGAGTATTAAAAAAAAATAATGGGTTTTAGAAAAAAAATAAATGAGAGTAAAAAAATAGGCTAAAAAAATAGGCTGAAAATGAAAGAAAAAAATTAGCTAAAAAAATGGTGGTATAAAAAAAATGAAATGAGGATTTAAAAAACATTAGCCTGCTATCAACATGAAAACATCTTGTGGTAGAGTAGGAATAATAAACAAGTCTGGATCTAAGAATAGAAGTTGTAGTGATCCGCAAGCAACGATCGGACTTCAAACTTCAACCAGAACTATCATCATGGTGTCAGTTTCACTGAACACGTAGATTATAAGCCAAGATCAATTAGCACCTCAAAATACTAAATTATCTCACTTTACTAGATATCTTCAAAATCCACACTGACAAAAACATAACCAATAATTCGGATGTTCGTAATATTCTCCGCTTCTTTTTGATAACCAATTCCTAGATATCAAAAATGAATAAATTAATCAAGATGGAGAGTACAGATACCAAGAGCTTCGCATGCTCTCCCTAGAGGTATGAAGGGTTTCGATAAAACATGATAATGACAGTAAAATAAATACTCTCTTGCCATAAGTAGCCGCTTGATTTTGTTGTTGAAAATTGCTCGAACTAGTACCATAGTAACAAATAAGAACTCTACGTGAAAAATCTCAGCTCTGGTGAAAAATGCTAATGCGGAACTCCTGAAGCGCTCTTTAATAAATAAAATCAACTTGCACAAGACAAATGGTATATTAATCGAAGATCAAGAGCGATAAGCCATAAAAGGTCTTTGTAGAGCGAAGATTGTGAAACAATTTTTTAGATCAGATGCAACTGTGGTGCGTACTTCGTGAAGAGGAATATGATATCTGACTGCGGTATGGAGGATCATTGGTTCTAAGACACCGATCCAAGGAATGCTGGTGAAAGACCTTGATTAAAGGGAAATCCTTATGGAAAGAATAACCAAATTCTTCCAATATAATTAGCAAGAAGTAATCCATTGTGACGATCGAAGCTTGAGTAAATCTCCAATAATAATCTCTTTTGCGAAGACAATAAATTGTGTCTTGTAAAATTTATTTTTCACAAAAGTGCTTCCGACCATGGGTTGCGATGGTAAAAATTAGTGCTAACAAAATAATTGGTTTTAAAAAAAATTGGTGTTAAAACACAAATTGGTAAGAAAATGAGTATTAAAAAAATAATGGGTTTTTAAAAAAATAAATGAGTTTTAAAAAATAGGCTGAAAAAGAAAGAAAAAAAACTAGCTGAAAAAAAAATGGTGGTATAAAAAAATGAAATGAGGATTTCAAAAACAATAGCCTGCTATCAACATGAAAACATCTTGTGGTAGATTTGGAATAATAAACAAGTTTGGAACCAAGAATAGAAGTTGCAGTGATCCGCAAGCAAGGATCGGACTTCAAACTTCAAACATAACTATCATCATGGTGTTAGTTTCACTAAACATGTAGATTGTAAGCCAAGATCCATTAGCACCTCAAAATACTAAATTATCTCATTTTCCCATATATCTTCAAAATCCACACTCTAAAAAACATAACCAATAATCCGGTTGCTCATAATATTCTCTCCATATTTTTAATAACCAATTCCTAGATATCAAAAATGAATAAATTAATCAAGATGGAGAGTACATATACGAAGAGCTTCGCATGCTCTCCCTAGATGTATGAAGAGTCTCGATAAAACATGATAATGGGAGTAAAATAAATACTCTCCGGGCATCAGTAGCCGATTGATTTTATTGTTGAAAATTGCTCGAACTAGTGCCGTAGTAACAAATAAGAACTCTACGTGAAAAATCTCAGATCTGCTTAAAAATGCTAATGCGGAACTCCTGAAACGTTCTTTAATAAATAAAGTCAACTTGCTTAAGACACATGGTTTATTAACCGAAGATCAAGAGCGAAAGTCATAAAATGTCTTTGTAGAGCGAAGATTGTGAAACAATTTTATAGATTAGACGTAATTGTGGTGCCAATTTTGTGAAGAGGAATATGATGTCTGACTGTGGTATGGAGGATCATTGGTTCTAAGACAAAGATCGACAGAATGCTGGTGAAAGACCATGATTAAAGGGCAATCCTTATGGAAAGAATAACCAAATTCTTCCAATATAATTAGCAAGAAGTAATCTATTGTAATGATCGAAACTTGAGTAATTCTCCAATAATAATCTCTTTTGCGAAGACAATAAATTGTGTCTTGTAAAATTTATTTTTCACAAAAGTGCTTCCGACCATGGGTTGCGGTGGTAAAAATAAGTGTTAACAAAATAATTGGTTTTTTAAAAAAATGGTGTTAAAATAAAAATTGGTAAAAAAATGAGTATTAAAAAAAATAATGGGTTTAAAAAAAAATAAATGAGAGTAAAAAAATAGGCTGAAAAAGAAAGAAAAAAATTGGTTGAAAAACAATGGTGGTATAAAAAAAAATGAAATGAGGATTTAAAAAACAATAGCTAGCTATCAGCATGAAAACATCTTGTGGTAGAGTAGGAATAATAAACAAGTATTGATCCAAGAATAGATGTTGCAGTGATCCGCAAGGAAGGATCAGACTTCAAACTTCAAATAGAACAATCATCATGGTGTCAGTTTCACTAAACATGTAGATTATAAGCCAAGATCAATTAGCACCTCAAAAATACTAAATTATCTCATTTTACCTGATATCTTCAAAATCCACAATCTAAAAAACATAACAAATAATCCAGATGCTCAAAATATTCTCTGGGTATTTTTGATGACCAATACCTAGATATAAAAAATGAGTAAATTAATTAAGATGGAGAATACAGATACCAAGAGTTCCGCATGCTCTCCCTAGATGTATGAAGGATCTGGATAAAACATGATAATGATAGTAAAATAAATACTCTCCGGTCATAAGTAGCTGATTGATTTTATTGTTGAAAATATCTCAAACTAGTACCATAGTAACAAATAAGAACCGTGCGTGAAAATCTCAGCTCTGGTGAAAAATGCTAATGCGGAACTCCTGAAGCGTTCTTTAATAAATAAAATCCACTTGCTCAAGACAAATGGTATATTAATCGAAGATCAAGAGCGATAAGTCATAAAAGGTCTTTGTAGAGCGATGATTGCGAAACAATTTTTTAGATCAGACGCAACTGTGGTGCGAACTTCGTGAAGAGGAATATGATGTCTGACTGCGGTATGGAGGATCATTGGTTCTAAGACGCCGATCCAAGGAATGCTGGTGAAAGATCTTGATTAAAGGGAAATCTTTTTGGAAAGCATAACCAAATTCTTCCAATATAATTAGCAAGAAGTAATCCATTGTGATGATCGAAGCTTGAGTAAATCTCCAATAATAATCTCTTTTGCGAAGATAATAAATTGTGTCTTGTAAAATTTATTTTTCACAAAAGTGCTTCCGACCATGGGTTGCGGTGGTAAAAATTATTGTTAACAAAATAATTGGTTTTAAAAAAAAATTGGTGTTAAAATACAAATTGGTAAGAAAGTGAGTATTAAAAAAATAATGGGTTTTAAAAAAAATAAATGAGTGTTCAAAAATAGGCTGAAAAAGAAAGAAAAAAATTAGCTGAAAAAAAAATGGTGGTATAAAAAAATGAAATGAGGATTTAAAAAATAATAGCTTGTTATCAACATGAAAACATCTTGTGGTAGATTTGGAATAATAAACAAGTTTGGATCCAAGAATAAAAGTTGTAGTGATCTGCAAGAAAGGATCGGACTTCAAACTTCAAACAGAACTATCATCATGGTGTCAGTTTCACTAAACATGTAGATTGTAAGCCAAGATCCATTAGCACCTCAAAATACTAAATTATCTCATTTTCCCATATATCTTCAAAATCCACACTCTAAAAAACATAACCAATTCCTAGATATCAAAAATGAATAAATTAATCAAGATGGAGAGTACATATACCAAGAGCTTCACATGCTCTCCCTAGATGTATGAAGGGTATCGATAAATCATGATAATGGGAGAAAATTAAATACTCTCCGGGCATCAGTAGCCGATTGATTTTATTGTTGAAAATTGCTCGAACTAGTACGGTAGTAACAAATAAGAACTCTGCGTGAAAAATCTCATCTCTGCTGAAAAATGCTAATGCGGAACTCCTGAAGCGTTCTTTAATAAATAAAGTCAACTTGCTTAAGACACATGGTTTATTAACCGAAGATCAAGAGCGACAAGTCATAAAAGGTCTTTGTAGAGCGAAGGTTGCGAAACAATTATGTAGATCGCGCAACTGTTGTGCCAACTTCTCGAAGAGGAATATGATGTCTGACTGTGGTATGGAGGATCATTGGTTCTAAGACACCGATCCAAGGAATGCTGGTGAAATACCTTGATTAAAGGGCAATCGTTATGGAAAGAATAACCAAATTCATCCACTATAATTAGCTAGAAGTAATCCATTGTGATCATGGTTGTCAAAATCGCGATCCTGATCGTAGGATCGTACGATCCTACGATCCTATGTATGAAAAACGATCTGGATCGTAAAAGGATCGTATTTTGGGTAGGATCGCAGGTAGGATCATAAAATCGTAGGTAGGATCGTAGGATCGGTATCCGATCCGATCCTACCTTCCTTTAAATTTTTTTTTTCAAATGAATTTTTTTTACCATTTATGTCTTTTACCCTTTACCAATCTACCATTTATCATTTTTATTGTGACTTATGACTAATATTTTAAATTTTTTATAACTTTTGAACGAAAAATTAAATGTCTGAAATATGTTTTATGATTAATATTATAAATTAGAATTATATTCTATTTTGTGGGATCTTAGAATCTCGATCCCGATCTTACGATTCTGATTTTGCAAACCCAAAAACGATCCTAGGTAGGATCCCGATCTTGACAACCTTGATTGTGATGATCCAAGCTTGAGTAAATCTCCAATAATTATCTCTTTTGCGAAGACAATAAATTGTGTCTTGTAAAATTTATTTTTCACAAAATTGCTTCCGACCATGGGTTGCGGTGGTAAAAATTAGTGTTAACAAAATAATTGGTTTTTAAAAAAGTTGGTGTTAAAACACAAATTGGTAAAAAATTGAGAATTAAAAAATAATGGGTTTAAAAAAAATAAATGATTGTAAAAAAATAGGCTGAAAAAAAAAAAGAAAAAAAAAATAGCTGAGAAAAATGGTGGTATAAAAAAAAAGAAATGCGGATTTAAAAAACAATTTTGGTGAGAAAAAGGTTGCGATATGAGAAAGGATGGGTTGAACGAGGTTTAAAGGGTGAGGGGTGGAGTAGATAAGAGGATGCAAGGAAGGTTGAGAAGAGGATGAAGGATGGCTTGTCTCTGATGAGGAGGTAGGCTGTAGTGGGGATGGGATTGTGTCACACCCTAAAAGCAAGAACGGCGAAAACATTCTGGGGCGGAGAACGTCATGTAAAGTATCACAACACAGTATAACAGTAAACAAGCAAACAACATCATCCATTGCATTAAATATATAATTTTAATACAAGTGTGTTCTGTATAGTTATAGACACCAAAAAGTAAATCAAAATAATAAGATGAGTCTTGAATGCGCTCCATCTTCTCAAAAGCTGGCCTTGGTACCTATCTATTGATGACTTGAGAATACAAGTTATTTTGAAAGAGTTTACCAGCATTAAGCTGGTGAGTTCATAAGTATTTTATTGTCGGTGTTTGTATCAAAACGTTTGAACGTGGTTTTAAGTATGAGTTTGTATACATTGGTGATAAAAGTATGTGAATGTTTGTAAGTGTTTGTAAAAGTTTGGATCTCTTAGAAAAACCTATATTTTCTATTAAAAGTAGCCTTCTACCAAGGCAAAACTGTTTTGTATGTTCGCTTATCGTAAAAGTGTGTAATTTTCCCAAGTGTAACCATCATTGCTAAAATATAGTTTGCACATTAATGTTTAAGTGAAATGATCACTAAATATATGTAAAGGGTAAATTAATGTAGTACTGTAGTGTTGTATTATAGGAACTACTGCTGTACTAACTACCTTAAACCGGATTTATATTAAGGTATTATGTGATTAATTGTACCATACTGTCGACTAGGTAACAACGACAAATGTAGGTCGTAAAATGAAATGATGTTTGGCACCCGCAAACCTGCAGGTCCGGCTGTAGCTAGCAGCAAGGTGTAGGATAGTCAATCCATTATAGATCTATACGCAAACTCACGCTCTCCCTCCAAGAGAATCTGGCTACAACTCGGGCCATGACATTGAAGGCAGGCTCCGATACAGTGGATCACAATTTGTTAACGTATTCATGTATATGTAATATATTGTTACTAGTTCTAGTATCGTTATATATGTTCTCTTTCTAGTATAGTTGTATATGTTATTCTTCTAGTATAGTTGTATATGTTCTTCTTGTAATGGAATGTATATGTTCTCATAGTAATAAGTATTGACTTATGAATGAACTGACTCATTGATCTAGCAATTGTATACGTATTATCCCATGCTACCCATATGGTAACACACTAATGATGTAACTGGTACGAATGAATCTGAAAGAACTTTTATGACTATATATGTACACATGATATATAATTAATATTGAAACGACCTTTGGACGGCTACCCAATATCCCACCAGACCACATCTCAAGCGTGAAAAGGAAATAGGGCGGACGGCCTTCCTAAGCCTTTTAAACATTTCTTATATAACTATACATATACGGGCATGCAATTTATAATAAGTATAACAAAGTTTAAGTAAAAGTATTTGATAAGTAAAAGAGTTTGTAAAATAGTTTGAAGTAAAATAGTTTGATAAACAGTTTGAACAGTACTAAAATTATCGGTTTGGTAGTTATTAATCACAAGTGATTGATGTAATAACTATAAGTATTCAACTTGTATCCCCCCCCATAAAAGCATTTAAGACATTTAAAAGTATTTCAAAGGTTAGTTAAAGGGGTATGAACTCACTTGTGCTAGGTGGCAAACGGAGACTTTTACACACGCACGAGCCTACTTATCATATAATGAACATATATATAACTAATTAGCCAAATTATAACTAATAAATTAAGTTGGGACACTCTAGAACATGTAAAACACTTTGTATAAGTGTTATAAGTCCTAAGGGTTGCATCTATGTTGTTGTGGGACAAGGCGAAAGGGGTTTAGGGTTCCAAAAGACCCTATACATGAGTTTACTTTTCATTAAACTCCACACAAGGAGTTTACGGTCGTAAACCCTTGAGTTTACGTCCGTAAGCTCCTAAGCTTAATGATATTATATGTTTTGAGGTGTTACTTGATTTCTAGAAGCAATTCTACTTGGTGGTTAAATCCTTGGAATAGTTTAGGGCTTTAAGACACTCCTTTTAGGAGTTTTTGGCCCCAAGGCCATTTCCTTTTGAGTTTACTATCGTAAACTCATATGGAAATGGGTATTTCTATGTTTTCAAGTCCCTTACTCATTTAGGATAGGTTCTAGACAATTTTCTAAGGCAAATGAAGGCCTTAGGCACACATTGGTGCCCTTCCTTCATGTTCACGGCCCAATAACCTTTTCCCTTAGAGATTAAGGTCGTAATCTCTCTTTTTGAGGGGTTTTTGATGTTTTAAGGTCCCTCAAATAACTAGGAGTAAATCTAGGTAATTGTCCAAAGCTTTAGGAGTGTTAAAAGCACTCTTTGGTCCTTGTTTTGGAGTTCACGGTCCAGGAACTTCTTGGGCCATGAACAACTAAACTTTGGTGTTTCTTTGATGTTTTCTTGTCTTATACACCTATATACTAGCCTAAGTTCGTTATTTAACAAGTGGAAGGGAGTAAGCATCATATAAGCCTTATATAAGAGTTTACTCCCCAAGATGTTCTTGGGCGGTAAACTCCCGAATCCTGCAGTTTTGCTATGTAATCTATGTTATTAAACATGTTATAATCCATAAAATACAACTAGAGAGAGGTACTCACAGTTTGGGATGAAAACCCGAAGATCCGTGAGAGAGAAAATGGCTTTTCTCTAGTTGGAAATGTAACAAATGAAATAATTTGGTTAAGAATCGTATTTATAGTCCTGGGATTTTTGGTAGAAAATATTTTTATTCCCTTAATGAACTTTAATATAATAGATTTTTGGAATAACAGTGTTGCACAATACCCTAGTGCATCCACTCTCCTGATATCTCCTTAAGTGTAAATACCAAAATACTCAAACTTATACGGAAAAGTCTGAAAATTTATTGTGACTGTTTTAACTTCTATTGACTTGATAGGGTTGTCACATCATTCCCCCGTTAGAAGGAATTTCATACCGAAATTAGAATTTAAGCAAATAAGAAGTTACAAATAACTAAGCGAAAGGATGAGGATATTTTAGTTTCATATGATCTTCTTGTTCCCAAGTTAACTCATGTCCTCGTTTGGCTTTCCAGCGAACCTTCACTATTGGGATACGGCTTTGTTTCATTTACTTGACCTCTCGGTCCATGATTTCTACTGGTTCCTCCACGAAGTTGAGGCCCTTGTTGATCTTGATCTCGTCAAGTGGAATAACAAGAGTCTCATCGGACAGACAGTTTTTCAAGTTCGATACGTGGAATGTAGAATGTGCGTTACGAAGTTCGTCGGGTAGATTGAATTTGTATGCTACAGGGCTAATTCTTGCGAGAATCTCGAAAGGCCCTATATATCTCGGATTAATCTTCCCACACTTACCGAAGCGTATTAAGACCTTCCAAGGTGAGACTTTGAGAAGGACTCGGTCTCCCACCTGGAATTCCAAAGGTTTCCTTCGCTTATCAGCGTAGCTCTTCTGTCGGTCTCTAGAGGCTTTCAATCGTTCACGGATCTGGATGATATTCTCTGTCGTTTCCCGAATGATTTCCGGGTCGGTGAGAGTACTGTCAGAAACTTGCCCCCTAGCTAATTGGGTATCCCCCACTTCAGCCCAGCATAAAGGGGATCTGCACTTTCGGCCATTGAGGGCTTTGAATGGAGCAGCCTTGATGCTCGTTTGATAACTGTTATTGTAGGAAAACTCGACAAGGGGTAAATGAGTATCCCATGCCTTTCCAAAGTCAATCACACAGGCTCTCAACATATCTTCCAGTGTTTGGATGGTCCTCTCACTTTGCCCGTCGGTCTGTGGATGGTAGGCCGTACTCATGTCCAGCCTAGTTCCTAGGGAACTTTGTAACGACTACCATAACCTTGAAGTGAATCTACTATCTCTGTCCGAGGTAATAGATAAGCGAACACCATGCAGTCGTAGGATCTCCCTAATGTAAGTTCTTGTATGTTTCTCCATCTTGTCAGTCTCTTTGATAGGCAAGAAGTGTGCAGACTTGGTCAATAGGTTGACGATGACCCATATTTTATCAAGTCCACCCGTCGTCTTGGGAAACTTGGTTATGAAATCCATAGTTATCCGCTCCCACTTCCATTCTGGTATCTCCGGCTGTTGTAAAAGACCGGAGGGTTTCTAGTATTCGACCTTGACCTTTGCGCAAGTAAGGCATTTACTCACGAAGGTAGCAATCTCTGATTTCATGTTAGGCCACCAGTATAACTTTTTGAGGTCCAGACACATCTTATTTGATCCCCAGTGTATGGAATAACGAGTGTTGTGCGCCTCGTTCATGACCAAGTTTCTGAAACCACCTAGGTTCGGGGTCCAGATTCTGTCCATGAAATAGTAAGCTCCGTCACCCTTAACCTCCAAGTTCTTATCCATCCCTCTTAAGGATTCACCCACCACATTTTCGGGCTTCAAAGCATCAAGCTGAGCTGCCTTAATTTGGGTGGACAAGTGTGAATGGATAGTCATAGTCAATAATTTGACCCTGCGACCAGAATATTCCTTCTGACTCAGGGCGTCAGTTACTACGTTGGCTTTACTCGGATGATAACGAATTTCGCATTCGTAATCACTGAGTAGCTCGACCCACCGTCATTGTCTCATGTTGAGCTCCTTCTGGTCGAAGATGTGTTGTAAAATCTTGTGGTCTGTAAAGATAGTGCTCTTCGTCCCGTACAAGTAATGTCTCCAGATTTTCAGAGCAAATACAACTGCTCCTAGTTCAAGATCATGGGTTGCGTAGTTGACTTCATGTTTGTTTAGTTGTCTCTAGGCATAGGCAATGAACTTACCCCACAGCATCAGAACACATTCGAGCCCTTAATTCGATGCATCGCAATAGACTACAAAGTCTTCTATTCCTTCGAGAAGGGATAGTATTGGTGTGGTGCACAAGGCACGTTTGAGCGTTTGGAACGCTCTTTCCTGCTTCTCTTCGCAGTCAAAGGCCACGCCTTTCTAGGTCAGTGTTGTAAGAGGTTTCGCTATGCGAGAGAAGTTCTAAATGAACCTGCGATAATAGCCAGCGAGGCCTAGAGATTGACGAATTTCTATAGGTGTCTTTGGTGCTGATCAGTTCTCAATGGCCTTGATTTTGGAAGGGTCCACGTATATTCCCTCTTCGGTTACCACGTGTCCTAAGAATTAGACTCTTCGGATCCAAAATTCACATTTAGAGAACTTCGCATAAAGCTTCTCCGTTCGTAAAGTTCTAAACTTGTCGCAAATGATTGCCATGCTCTTCCTTACTTTGGGAGTAGATTCAGGATGTCATCATTGAATACAATGACGAACTAATCCAAGTAAGGTCGGCATACTCTATTCATCAGATCCATGAAGACTGCGGGCGCATTGGTCAATCCGAATGGCATCACTATGAACTCGTAGTGTCCGTAACGATTTCGGAAGGCTGTCTTCAGAACATCCTCCTCTAGCACTCGTAATTGGTGATATCCGGATCTTAGATCCATTTTGGAAAAGTAGTTCGCCCCTTGCAGTTGGTCAAATAAATCGTCTATGCGAGGTAGAGGGTAACGATTCTTGACCGTTAGTTTGTTGACTTCTCTGTAGTCGATACTGATGGCTTTTGAGCATTCTAACACTTCCTAAGTGTACATGCAACCCTAATAACCTTGAATCTATGTTTTCTCTATATACATGCAAATTTCTTTTTCAAGGTTATTTCCTAACTAGCATGGCATGGGGATTACATAAAACATAAAAACTAGTAGAAATACATACCTTGTTGTTGCTTGGATTCCTTCAAGACTTTGTGAGCCTAACACCCCAAATGTTGTGCCTCAAATGCTCACACAACACCACAAAACTTGGAATAACTTGAGAGAATACTTGTAGCACTCAAAATCGGTTATACCCTCTCTAGTAACCTCTTAGGTCCGATTTTACTAGTCAAAGGGTTCCTTTTATAGTGGTGTCACAATTAGGGTTTCATTAAGAAGACCCATAATTATCATGACTCTTCATTTCTCATGACCCATGGGTTTGTAACTCCCATGGACTATCCATGGAGCTCCAAATGGTTACACCCATAACCCATAAACCATGGATCATTAATCCACCATAAAAGAATTGATGATTGTCATAATCAACCCTTACATATTTAATTAGTCTCACTTTGATCACCAAATTAATACTAGATTAATACTTGATCAAATACTAATTAAATAATACTATTATTAATATATTAGAACTTATAATATATTAATAATCATAAGTGCCTTATTCTCTCATTTAGTCTATCCAAGTATTGCAATGCCATGCAACCCAAATGGACCATGCCGGGTTAGGTCAAGTTCATACCAAATAAAGTTATGGACTTAGACACTATATCCAACAGTCTCCCACTTGGATAAGTCTAATAACTATATTTGCAAATATGACTTTAAAACCCGACTAGCAATCGTAGCTCTTTCAAAGTCTCTCGTAACTGAGATGATGATGATACGCCATTTAAGATAAGTGATCATATAATCCTCTGCTCTCATGATATCAGCCGGACAAACACATGGAACATGGTCTTACTTATTTTCCAGCATTTGTTTCTCGATCTCTGATTTGTTTCAACATAGAACTAAATTGAACACATCAATTAGGTTCTGACTGGGCCCGGTACATCGGTCAAAACCAAATCATCAAGGGCCCCAGATATCGCTTCTATTTCTAGAAGGAACAGATAAACTTCGACTGATATGCTTGTACTAACTACTTGTTGAATTACTCACAAAGGCACGTTTTATAACATCGAGTTACCAATGTGTTTTTGTACAATCAATGAATAACCAATTCATAGTCAACAACTCATATCTCTAGGTTTGAAGATTTATATGATATTACCGTCTCACGATCACTCGAGATAAATTCCATTAAGTGATACGAGTGAGCGTGGGTTGAATCCAATACTCAGCCCTTATGAGTACTCATGAATGTTGTAGCAACCATTGCATTTTCCAAATCACTTTAGACAAATCGTACAAGCCAAATTCATGACAGTCTTAAATAAATACTTACTTCCAAAGTTTGACTGACTGTGGATGGTTTGAATAATATGATATATACCATAACATAATTATTCTGGAAGTAAAAACATGCAAATTTGAAACATAGTAAACAATCAACATAAGATAGTAACACCTTACTCATAAATAAATAACAACTTTTATTTATCATCAAATGTCAATTACATTTTACAAATTTCAGGAATCTAATTATTGGACCTAATATCATCCTTCAGCTCAATGCGCCTTGCATGCTGTAAATGCTTAACCCTGCTCATTCCCTTCGTGAGGGGATCTGCTGGGTTCTCATTTGATGATGCCCTCTTTGCCACGAGGAGTCCTTCTTCTATTCTATGTCTGAGGAAATGATATTTTCTGTCAATGTGCCTAGATCTCCCGTGATCTCTTGGTTCTTTCGCCAAAGCAACCGCACTTTCACTGTCACAAAAAATTTCCATTGGCTCCTTTATAACTGGTACAACTCCAAGGTCTCCAATGAAGTTCTTTAGCCATATCACCTCTTTTGCTGCCTCGCTTGCTGTTATGTACTCTGATTCACAAGTTGAATCAACTACTGTCTCCTGCTTGGAACTTTTCCAAGTAATGGCTCCTCCATTTAGGATAAAGACCCAGCCTGAATGAGAGCGAAAATTATCCCTATCAGTTTGAAAGCTAGCATCACTATATCCTTCCACTCTCAAGTCATCACTGCCTCCGAGGGTAAGGACCCAGTCCTTAGTCCTCCGCAAATACTTGAGAATGTTCTTTACCGCTGTCCAGTGTGCCTTGCCAGGGTTCCCTTGATATCTACTGACCATGCTCAAAGCAAAGGCCACATCAGGGCGAGTACAAGTCATAGCATACATGATCGAGCCCATAGCGGAAGCATATGGTATCTGACTCATTTCAGCTATCTCAGCCTCTGTACTCGGACTCTGAGTCTTACTTAGTTTGACATTACTCTGGATTGGTAACTTCCCTTTCTTGGAATCTTGCATACTGAACCTTTTCACTACCTTATCCACATAAGTACTTTGACGAAGTCCAATTAGTCTCTTACTCCTATCTCTCAATATCCTTATCCCTAGGATATAGGCAGCTTCCCCAAGGTCCTTCATAGCAAAACACTTCCCAAGCCAGGCCTTAACCTCCTGCAAAGTTGGGATGTCGTTTCCTATGAGAAGTATGTCATCCACATACAACACCAAGAAGCTAACTATGCTCTCACTAGCCCTGACATATACACAAGACTCATCCTCACTCCTAGAAAAGCCAAACTTTTTGACTTTCTCATCAAAGCAAAGATTCCACCTGCGAGATGCTTGTTTCAATCCATAAATGGATTTTTCAAGCTTACACATTCTATTAGGGTACTTTAGATTGACAAAACCCTCTGGCTGATTCATGTAAACATCCTCAGCCAACTTCCCATTAAGGAAAGCCGTTTTGACATCCATTTGCCATATTTCATAGTCATGAAGTGCAGCTATGGCTAACAACACTCTAATAGACTTAATCTTGGCCATTGGTGAGAAGGTCTCATCATAGTCAACTCCCAGAGTTTGAGTAAAGCCCTTCGCAACCAGTCGTGCTTTATAAGTGTGTACTTTCCCATCCGTGTCGGTCTTCTTCATGAAGATCCATTTGCACCCAACTGACTTATGACCTGGTACATTGTCAACCAAGTTCCAAACTTGATTGTTATACATGGACTGAATCTCACTGTCCATAGCCTCCTTCCATTTCGCAGACTCAGGCCTGCCATGGCTTCCTTATAATTATTAGGTTCATCCAAATCTATCAGTGTACTATCACTGATAAATGTATCACCTTCAGTGGTGATGTGATAAGCATAATAAAATCCAGGTGTGTTCCTCACCCTAGTGGAACGTCTTGGAGGTACAGACTCATCTATCGGCTCAACAGAATTTTCCTTCTCAGGTTGGCCAAAAGTATTTGAGGTTCCTTCACCACTTGACTCTTGAAGCTCTTCAAGGTCAATTTTCCTCCCACTGTCCCCTTGGCTTATGAATTCTCTCTCACGAAATATTCCTCTTCTTGCTACAAAGACCACATTATCACTAGGTCTGTAGAAGAGGTAACCAAAGGATCTCTATGGGTAGCCGATGAAAATACACCTCTCGCTTCGGGGCTCAAGCTTGTCATGAGTATCATGCCTCACAAAAGCTTCACAACCCCAAATCTTGATGTGGTCCAAATTGGGCACTTTTCCAGTCCACATCTCGTGAGGTGTTTTAGCAACCTTTTTAGTAGGGACTAGATTAACGATATGGGCAGCAATCTCTAAGGCATACCCCCAGAAAGAGATTGGTAACGAAGCTCCACTCATCATGGAACGAACCATATCTAGCAGGGTTCAATTACGCCTCTCAGCCACATCATTCAACTGTGGTGTCCTGGGAGGTGTCAATTGTGAGACAATCTCACATTCCTTAAGATAGTCAAGGAACTCAATGCTAAGATACTCTCCTCCCCGATCGGATCGGAGCATCTTGATGTTCCTGCCCAATTGATTCTCAACTTCCTGCTTAAACTCTTTGAACTTTTTAAAGGTTTCTGACTTATGCTTGATTAAGTAAATATATCCATATCTACTGTAATCATCAGTAAAAGTCACATAATAACGATTAGCATCTCTTGTAGCAACTCTGAAGGGCCCACACACATCCGTGTGTACAAGGTCCAATAAACCTTCACCCCTATCACAAGTACCTATGAAGGGTAACTTTGTCATTTTTCCAAGTAAACAAGACTCGCAACTATCATCTGACTTGAGGTCAAACGATTCCAAGACTCCAGCCTTTTGGAGTTGGCCTATGCGCTTCTTGCTAACATGTCCAAGACGACAATGCCACAAAGATGCTTTATCCAAGCTATCAGAAGAATCAATATGCAGCACATTATTTCCTAGATTGTCTACAACATTCACGGCTTCATATACACCATCAGAAGGTATTGCTTTAAAGTAAAATACATCATTGTAATAAACATTAATAGCACCATTTTTATTATCAAATGAAAATGTAAAACCTTATTTGTACAAGCCATGAAAGGAAATAATATTTCTCGCCATTTTGGGCAAGTAACAACACTTATTCAAATCTAACATTAACCCATTATTAAGCAATAAAGAATAAACTCCTATCTTGGTAACATGTGATGCTTTCCTGTTGCCCATGACTAAGTTTATCTTCCCGTGCTCCACTTGCTCGCTTCTTCTTAGTGCCTGCAAATCAGTACAAATGTGAATACCACACCCTGTATCAAGCACACCCAAGAATTAGCATTAGATGAGTTGTTAGACAATATTGTGTAAATACCTGCATGGGTGGGTTCAACCTTCCCATCCTTTACATCTTGCAGATATTTGGTGCAGCTTCGCTTGAAGTGTCCCTTATCTTGGCAATAGAAGCACTGTGCTTCCTTTGGGTTCGAAGAAGGAGTAATGGGACCTTTCCCACTTGAAGAGGAACCATCAAGAGTCTTACCCTTGGTACCCTTTGAAGGGATTATCCTCTTCTTACTCTTCCCTTGCCCAATTGCAAGAACAGGGGCTGTTAAAGGAGTAGAAGTAGCAACCGCTTTACCCTTAAGGCCATTTTCAGCTGTCCTTAAGAGTCCTTGAAGTTTGATAAGTGTGACTTCCTCCTTATTCATATCATAAGTCATACGAAACTGATCATAACTTGAAGGTAAGGAATGGATAATGATGCCAATCGCCAATTCCTCAGGGAAGTCAACATTGAGCTTTAGCAACCGGTCCACGAACCTCTACATCTTCTGCAAGTGACCGATGATGGGTTCACCATCCTTTATCCTTGCGGTTATCATGGAGGAAATGATTTCATACCTCTCTTGACGCGTGCTCTGATGGTACCTTTCCATCAGATCTAGGTGCATCTCATAGGGGTAGAAATCTTCATAAGATTTTTGGAGTTCCGGAGTCATTGTGGCCATTATGATGCAGGACACCTTGGTGGCATCCCTCTCATGTGCAATGAACTCTGCAAGCTCTTCTGTAGTAGCAGTGGCTTCATTAACAACCTTAAGCTCCCTATCAAGGACATATTCTTTGTACTCATAGCGGGGTAATCATCCTGATGTTTCTGATCCACTCATTGAAGTTGGATCTATCAAAGATGACCTTACCACATAAGTTCATTAGGGAAAAGGAGCCTGTAGGGTTTGAGCTAGCAGCGTTATTGGAAGACATCTGGAATAGAAGGAAGATAAGTTTCATTAGATTAAGAGTCCTTAATAAGTCACCCAAATGAGATATTAAGGCTAGGATCCAACAAACTATTTATAGGTAGAAGAGGGATGCCGTAATACACACTATACAATATTTGAAGGTAGGTAAATGACGATTTACCAATTTCCACCATAAGAACGAAATATTTTATTATTAGGTTTTATTGGTTTTTGAAACTCCTAGATCTTTTGAGATACATTGAACTTTTCAATGGTATGTTTGAATCTCGAATGTGCCCTCTCAAATTTGTGACTAGGATGCCGAGGATCACAAACAAGGTGTGAATAACCATACAAATTGACTTGGTACCCTTAACAATATTACCTAATTGATGTGCCGGTTAACCACACACACTCCACCGATCTATAAGAAAGTCAAGTTACCATTTGCCACTCTTACTAGTCCATGTTAGTGTGCCGGTTAACCACGCACGCTCCACTAACGACTTGGTAAGGTACAAAGTGTAATTTTATGGGCTAGCACCAATTTCACATTTTCCTAAATTAACTAAGATTGGGAATTTATAATGCATAGTTACTTTATAATTCATTATACTTTTAATGAGAATTTAAAGTCGTATCCTACCCGTTCGGCTAACGACCCTCCACCGATCAAGGAAGCGGTAGGTGAGAGTGGACACCCATTAAGTCACCATTTTATAGGCAACAACCTTATACCCCCCTTATAGACCGGCTTCGTGAATGAGGCCTACTAATGGTAAGAACGACATATTCTTATACATATCTATATAATAAAATTATAATAATAATATAAGGGTTGATTTTTAAACCTTTTAAAAATCTAAAGGTTTAATTTGGAATTAAAGTGTAAGACTTTTCAAATTCCAAAACTTGAGGGCAAGAATTGAAACTATTCCATGTCTCTTCAATTTTGTAACTTATGAGTTTTATTGGTTCATAAAAATGAAGACTCTTCATTTTATGAAACCTCTTTTTGTTCTTTAAACACAAATTAAAGAAGTGACCTTTGGTTATCCATAACTTGAGGATAAGTTATGGACACCATTAATACAATTAAGATCAAGAATTAAACACACATGGTGGTTACACATAATTTCTATGATCTTCTAAAAACTCATAAGAACACAAATTCATGTCAAGCAATTTCAAGAAATCATATAAACATATATAATACTTTGAAATTGTTAAAAGTCATGTAAAAGGGATTAACATAATCATTATCATTTTGAAAAACAGATTTTACAAGTCCAAAACAGACGTTGATAATGATTCTAATCCATTTCCAACAACAAAAACTCAAAAAATCTGCCCAGGTCGATCCTAGTCGGTGAGTGCATTATCCTACTCGGCGAGTATGATGAATATGTTCATGGACTCGGCGAGTCCTCCCCATGGACTCGGCAAGTACAGTCGTCAGAATGCATAATTTTCGTTTTTCAAGCAGTTTTGCATCAAGTATACAGAAAACAATCCTAGGCTCTGATACCACTGATGGGTTTTGAGCATTCTAACACTTGCTAAGTGTACATGCAACCCTAATAACCTTGAGTCTATGTTTTCTCTATATACATGCAAATTTCTTTTTCAAGGTTATTTCTTAACTAGCATGGCATGGGGATTACATAAAACAGAAAAACTAGTAGAAATACATACCTTGTTGTTGCTTGGATTCCTTCAAGACTTTGTGAGCCTAGGACCCCAAATGTTGTGCCTCAAATGCTTCACACAACACCACAAAACTTGGAATAACTTGAGAGAATACTTGTAGCACTCAAAATCGGTTATGCCCTCTCTAGTAACCTCTTAGGTCCAATTTTACTAGCCAAAGGGTTCCTTTTATAGTGGTGTCACAATTAGGGTTTCATTAAGAAGACCCATAATTATCATGACTCTTCATTTCTCATGAACCATGGGTTTGTAACTCCCATGGACTATCCATGGAGCTCCAAATGGTTACACCCATAACCCATAAACCATGGATCATTAATCCACCATAAAAGAATTGATGATTGTCATAATCAACCCTTACATATTTAATTAGTCTCACTTTGATCACCAAATTAATACTAGATTAATACTTGATCAAATACTAATTAAATAATACTATTATTAATATATTAGAACTTATAATATATTAATAATCATAAGTGCCTTATTCTCTCATTTAGTATATCCAAGTATTGCAATGCCATGCAACCCAAATGGACCATGTCGGGTCGGGTCAAGTTCATACCAAATAAAGTTATGGACTTAGACACTATATCTAACAGTCTTCCACTTGGATAAGTATAATAACTATATTTGCAAATATGACTTTAAAACCCGACTAGCAATCGTAGCTCTTTCAAAGTTTCTCGGAACTGAGATGATGATGATACGCCATTTAAGATAAGTGATCATATAATCCTCTGCTCTCATGATATCAGCTGGACAAACACATGGAACATGGTCTTACTTATTTTCTAGCATTTGTTTCTCGATCTCTGATTTATTTCGACATAGAACTAAATTGAACACATCAATTAGGTTCTGACCGGAAGATGTCGGGAAAGTCGCTCACTACTGGAATGTTCTTTAGTTCTTTCGTTTCGAGGATCGTATCGACAATGTGAGCAATGAATGCATGGTATTCTTTACGTAGATACTTTTGTGCTTGAATACTTTATATTATACAAAGACTCGCACCGGTTTTGTCTCCATAGACGATAAGAGTTTCATTAGACGAGAGGTTTAGACTGATTGCCTTCTCGTAGCACATGATGTCGGCGCGATGAAGGCTTAACCAATCCATGCCAATGATAACGTCGAAACTTTTTATCGAGACCGACATAAGGTCGATTGGAAATGAATGCTTATCTAGAGTTAGGGTACACCCTAAGTATATGCTATTCGTGCTTTCTGTTTTTACATTAGACATTTCTACTGTGAATTGTTCCTTAAGTGTGTGTGGTTGTTGTTTAAGCATGCGAGCAAATTTATGGTTCACGAAGCTTCGCTCCGCTCCACTATCGAACAGTATGCATGCATAGGAGTTATCGAGGAGGAACATACCAATCACCACCGTCAGGTCAGCAACTGCTTCCCCATGGCCTATTGCTAGTACCCTCCCTGCTCCGCCAACATTTTTCGCTTTGGGGCAATCCCTCTTATAGTGGCCCACCTCGCCACATCCATAGCAGGTTTGGCTCGCGCCAGAGCCGGGGACTTGAGTGATTGGCCTCACCGGAGATTTACAGAAACAAACTGTGTGTACTTTCCTGTTGCAGTTAGTGCACTGCATTTCACGGCAGGGGCCGTTGTGGTGGTAATTTCATTTGCCACACTTAGGCAAATTCCCAGCATACTGCCCCACCGGAGCAGTAGCAGCAGCAGGGGTTATTGCAGCATGTACTGCCACAACTTGCTGCTTTTTGGCAGCTCGCTATTTCTTCTTCTCCTCCTAGAACTTCCGCTTAGTGTCAGCGGGTTTGGAGGGTTCCGAGATGTCTAGGGTTGTTGTTGCTGCAGGGGTTTTGACTCAATGGTCAATGAGTCATTGTGCCAGTCGCTTGGCACTGTCGAAGGTAGCAAGGTTTGATGATAGGACATTCCCCTGATACGGAGGCACTAGCCCCCATATGTACCTCTCGATCTTTTTCCCCTCAGTGGGAACCATATTGGGGCAGAGGGTCACCAGTTCGCTGAATCTGGCGGTATATGTGATTATGTTGGTGGCCTTCATGGTTAGGCTCCACAACTCCTGTTCCAATTTTTGGATTTCGCCCCTCGGGCAGTATTCCTCAATCATGAGGTCCTTCATGGTTTCCAAACCCATGTCATTTGCCACTACCAGAGTTAGTTCTTTAACATGGCCGTTCCACTATGTCAGGGCTTTCCCTTTAAAGGTGCATGCGGTATATTTGACTTTGCTTGCAGCAGGGCATGAACAAATTTCGAAGACTGATTCAGTCTTCTCGAACCATTGCGAGAGGGCAATGACTCCGCCGGTGCCCTGGAAGGACTTTGGCTTGCAGTTGGTGAAATCCTTGTAGGAACACTCTCTCAAGCGCACAGGTATTTCAACAGGAATATAGTCAACATGGGTTCCACCTCTGCTGGCATCAGTAGAGTGATACTGTGTCATGGCAGTTACCACTGCTGCAACTAAGGCAACATTCAAGGCTGCAGTATCAATGACCTGGGCGGAGGAGGTGGTGGTGGAGGTGCAGGGTTATTCCTGGGATATTTGCAAGGAGGCATCTTTCAGCTATAAGTTTATAAAGATAAACAAAATGGTAAGAATCAATTGTAAGTGGGGTGAGAATGACACATGGACTAACTAACCATAGCCCAACAGTTGAATGAGTGTTTGAGACCTCAACAAAGAAGATTAGTAGGAAAACAAAAGTGTACAGATTTTTCCCACATATTAGGTAGTTGTCAATAATACTGGTATTACTGATGTAATAAGTTCAGGGAAAAATCGACCTAATAGTAGGTCTTAGATCATACCATACGGATAGTTTGACAATTCCTAGATCCCTAGTTAGAGTACTGAAAGTTAGGAATATTTTACAGACAAGTGCCACTTAGGGCACAGACACTAAAGGCTATTCCTTAACCAAAAGACAAAGATGTATTAGACATCTTCTAACGGCGATGGGAATTTCTCAGGCGAACCCTGAGGTCTGCCACTTGACGAACCACCTCTTGAAGGTGTCGTTCATGATCCCTTTGATGAACTTGAAGTTCTATGACCTCGGCTCCGGAGGCAGCGAGCTGTTGCTGTAGGGTCTCATTGGTTCTCCTGTTCTGTTCCATCTCTTCTTCAAGACGGCGGATGCAGACTGTATTGACACCAAAGTTGGCATCAATCTCCATGACTCGGCTGATGGCTGCTCGACCTTGTTCAACATTACGAGCTATTCTGCGGACAATGACGGGCAGAGCTCGATCCGCTGAGCCACCCTCGCTAAGATTGTAAATGCTTCGGTCCCCATATTAAGGTAAGGGTTGACCTTGTTCATCACTCCAGCGAGTCAAGTTGGTTGCCCACAAAGGTGTAGGACCTGGAAAAGATGGTCGACGGTTGTTGTTTGGGACTTGACCTATTGGCGGTAGGTTTTTGACTTCGGGCTCGGAGTCAGATCCATCTGAGAAGCCTTCTGGTTGATGATCATCCAAAGGGATTTGATGTTCATCATTGGACTCTACGTCAAGCCATCCAACATTTCCGTTGGGTGGAAAGTACGCGTCTCCGGGAATGTGGAATCCAACCATTAAATCTATGCGAGAAGGGAGGTATAAGAATCTAGCACATAAGTAACTTATAGTAATTGTAAAATACTCCTATAGTATTTTAAGTTTAATGTTATGTTCTAGTGTTATCATTGTGGTATTGTTGGTAAGATTTTAGACTTGTTGCAACCAGACAACTACACTTAGGCACATGCTAGTCAACCCTCGGATAATATAGTTGATCAGGCTATATCTTCTCACTTTTGACTATATGTCTCTAAGTCCACCTGTATTGTTCAACAATCATAATTCTTTTGTACTGTCCTAGTGACACTTATTCTAGTGTGAATGCAGGCACATATACTTATTAAATACTTTATTATTTATAAGTATAAACTCTTGGTCAAAGTATTTTAATCCCAATGTATTTTTTAGTTAGTATATCTTTTATGGGTTGATATACTCAATTCACTATAAACAATGCTCTAATACCAATCTATCACACCCCAAAACCAAGAACGGCAGAAACGTTCTGGGGCGGAGGACGTCATGTAAAGTATCACAACACAGTATAACAGTAAACAAGCAAACAACATCATCCATTACATTAAATATGTAATTTTAATACAAGTGTGTTCTGTACAGTTATAAACACCAAAAAGTAAATCAAAATAATAAGATGAGTCTTGAATGCGCTCCATCTTTTCAAAAGGTAGCCTCGGACCTGTCTACTGATGACCTGAGAACACAAGTTATTTTGAAAGAGTTTATCAGCATTAAGCTGGTGAGTTCATAAGTATTTCAGTGTCGGTGTTTGTATCAAAACGTTTGAACGTGGTTTTAAGTATGAGTTTGTAAGCATTGGTGATAAAAGTATGTGGATGTTTGTAAGTGTTTGTAAGAGTTTGGATCTCTTAGAAAAACCTATATTTTCTATTAAAAGTAGCCTTCTACCAAGGTATAACTGTTTTGTATGTTCGCTTATCGTAAAAGTGTGTAATTTTCCCAAGTGTAACTATCATTGCCAAAATATAGTTTGCACTTTAATGTTTAAGTGAAATGATCACTAAATATATGTAAAGGGTAAATTAATGTAGTACTGTAGTGTTGTATTATAGGAACTACTACTGTAGTAACAACCTTAAACCAAATTTATATTAAGGTATTATGTGATTAATTGTACCATACTATTGACTTGGTAACAACGACAAATGTAGGTGGTAAAATGAAATGACATTTGGCACCTACAGACCTGTAGGTCCGGCTGTAGCTAGCAGCAAGGTGTAGGATAGTCAATCCAGTATAGATCTATAAAAAAACTCATGCTCTCCCTCCAAGAGACTCTGGCTACAACTCGGGACATGACATTGAAGGCATGCTCCGATACAGTGGATCACAATTTGTTAACGTATTCATGTATATGTAATATATTGTTACTCGTTCGAGTATTGTTATATATGTTCTCTTTCTAGTATAGTTGTATATTTTCTTCTTCTAGTATAGTTGTGCATGTTCTTCTTGTAATGTAATGTATATGTTCTCATAGTAATAAGTACTTACTCATGAATGAACTAACTCATTGATCTAGCAATTGTATATGTATTATTCCGTGCTACCCATATGGTAACACACTAATGATGTAACTGGTACAAATGAATATAGAAAAACTTTTATGACTATATATGTACACATGATATATAATTAACTTGAAACGACCTTCGGACGGCTACCCGATATCCCAGCAGACCACATCTCAAGCGCGAAAAGGAAATAGGGCGGACGACTTTCCTAAGCCTCTTAAACATTTCTTATCTAAATATACATATACGGGCATGCAATTTATAATAAGTATAACAAATTTTAAGTAAAAGTATTTGATCAGTAAAAGAGTTTGTAAAACAGTTTGAACAGTAGTAAAATCATCGGTTTGGTATATATTAATCACATGTAATTGATGTAATAACTATAAGTATTCAACTTGTATTCCCCCCCCCCCCATAAAAGCATTTAAAACATTTAAAATTATTTCAAAGGTTAGTTAAAGGGGTATGAACTCACTTGTGGTGAGTGGATTGGATTGAAGTGTCAGATACTATGCTAGGTGGCAAACAGAGACTTGTACACACGCACGAGCCTAGTTATCATATAATGACCATATATATAACTAATTAGCCAAATTATAACTAATAAATTAAGTTGGGACACTCTAGAACATGTAAACACTTTGTATAAGTGTTATAACTCCTAAGGGTTTCATATATGTTGTTGTGGAAGGGTTTTGTCACACCCCCAAACCAAGGATGGCGGAAACGTCCGAGGGTGGAGGACTTCATGTATAGTATCATAACCACAATTTCAATAGTAATTTAAGAAAACACAACCAACATATATATAATTCAAAAAGTTACATCACTTGTATAAATTACATGTTTCAAAATCAATTACAATATGTTGACAAAATATGAAAAGTTTGACGCCTTAACGTCCCATCCTCAAAAGCACTTGATTACCTGTTTAGTGATTTCCTGAGAATACAAGTTGTTTGAAAAGTGTCAACACAAAGGTTGGTGAGTTCATAAGTTTTTGCTATAAAACTTAATAGAAGTCTTTCTCATGTAAATGTCGCGTTTGTTTTAGAAAAATCCGATATTTTCCTTAAAATCCGTATAATGTAGCCTTATGACCAAAGACCAAAATGTATAAGAAATCATTCTTACTTAGTAGAAATGTCGTGAGTTTGAATTCATATAAAAAGTGAATTTAAATCAACCTAAAACCTACTTAGGTTTTATGAAATCCCGTAAACTTTATGAATTGTTATCTCCCTATGTGAGTCGCTATAATCATACTATGACTATGTGAGTCGCTATAATCATACTATGACATTTGTCACCCGTAGACCTGCAGGTCCACTGTAGCTAGCAGCAAGGTGTGGGGTGTCAAACCCAATATAGATCTATATACAAGTATCACGTTCCTCCTCCAGGAGACTCTGATTATAACTACCATGACTTATATTACGCACTCGGATATACAGATAGAGAGAATGTCTCACAATTTAGGGTAACAAGTTTACGTATAATGTTTGTGAGTGTAAACCTTTTCTGTATGAATGTACTCTTTTAGTAGGAGTGTGTTATGCAATATATCATAAACTATACCTATTATAGTTTATCTAAAACGTTTGTAATATGTAAGAACTCTTTTATGGAAATGTGTTAGTGTTATGAATTTATTAAACTATAGTTTTATAGTTTAATATACGTGTTCTAAAATGAATGATTAATATTTATTATGAATGACTTAGTTTCAATTCATGATGACAAACTAACAAGGAAACACATTCAATAATTAGAACTTATGATTATACATTTTGCTCAACATAATACAAAGTGTTATGATATTTACATGTTGTTGGCTAACTTTAGCCATTCTGCCCTGTTTTGGAAAAAACATAGAAAAATCATACGAAGTTGAAAACTAGATCCGTAAATTCTGAGTGTTTACAAAATGTGTCTAGTTTACTCATAATTTTTATCACGATTTTTAATGACCTCCACCTTGGGTGAAAAAGTCCATAATCACAGAATGGTCCGGATTGTTGTTTGAAATGATAGGCAGTTTTGTAAGAATCACCATAAATTGTAGAAAAATCGTATGGAAATGTGCAAGTAGTCATTTTAAAGCTAAGAAGTTGAACTATTTTCACTTTGTACATTTTTGAAAACAAAGATGTTTAAGATGCCCAAAACAGTCCGTGAATGGAGTTGAACTTTTCTGATGAAGGCTGTTAGAAAAAATTAGTTATGTTCTTGGTGTTTTAACTTGTATCCCCCCCTTAAAAACTTGAGAAAACATGAAAATGTAGGGGTATGAACTCACCTTGAGTGATTTCAATAGATGATTGTTGAAGAATGGAAGTGTTTAACTCAACAACACTTGGAGATGCCTTGAAGACTTTTGAGGATCTAACATCATAGATATGGAGTTTGTGTAAGAAATCAATGATTTGAGTAGAATGAAGTGAAATAATCATAAGGAGGATGAATTATACTTACTTAGAGTGGAATAACACTTGAAAATCAGCCTTGAATCTTGAAATTTGTGGAGAAAAAGTTTGAGAGAAAAGTGGTGCTTGATACTTAGTGAAATGAGAGGAAATGAGAGAAATGAGGAGAGAGGGTGTTTTGTTCCAGCTCTAAAAACGTGGGAATGAGTAGAAATTGAGTGTAAGGGACATTGAAGTGACCTAGGTAAGGTGGGGAGGTGTGGCTGGTCATAGAGTGGGTGTGGGAGTGGTTGCTTGTGTCATAAGGTAAAGCAAAGTCACACTCCACCTCTTTGTATTTTACCCACTAACTTTTATTATCTAAATAAAGATTTTTATGAAAATATGATTAAATTGTGAATATTTAGAGTTTATTATGTTAAAATATGATTTTGGGTGAAAATCCCACGTTAAAATAATTAAAAACAGGCCTTAAACGCAAAACTACGCGAAAACCGGGAAGAAAAGCATTCCCAGCGAGACCTCTCGGTCCCTAGGCTGAGGTTCGGTCCTTGATGGGGGTTGTAGCCGGAAACGAGAAAAACAGAGGGAAACGAAAGGGGGCGAGGAAGCGAAGCGAGGCGAACCGGAAGCGAGAGGCGAAGGCGACGGGGTTCGGTCCGGAGATTAGAGGCGAACACGTCCGACCGAAATGAGTCGAATGAACAGTGGTGAACAGTGCCTTCGGGTTCGGGTGGTGCACGAGGTTCGGTTCCTCCTGGCTCAGGTTCGGTTCTTCCTTGCTCGGGTTTGGTTCCTCCTTGCTCTCGGGTTCGACCCTTCTTGCTCTCGGTCCCTAAGAGGACCTTCGGGTCCTATGAGGCTTCTCTTCTTATAATGAGGTTTCGGTTCCTAAGGTCAATTTTTCTCGTTTTTACCCCGTTTTAAGCCGTTTTTGACCCGGTTAAGGGTCGGAATGACCCGAATGACTCTAAAAAGTTACGGGAAACTTTTGAGAGAGATTTGGGAGAGATTTCACATACTTGGAGAGATTTGGGAGAGATTTAACATTCTTGGAGAGATTTCTCATACGAAGAGATATTTGGGAGAGATTTGACATTCTTAGAGAGATTTGGGAGAGATTTGACATTCTTAGAGAGATTTGGGAGAGATTTAACATTCTTGGAGAGATTTCTCATACAAAGAGATATTTGAGAGATATTTCACATGCTTGGAGAGATTTCTCATACGAAGAGATATTTCGGAGAGATTTGACATTCTTAGAGAGATTTGGGAGAGATTTAACATTCTTGGAGAGATTTCTCATAAAAAGAGATATTTGGGAGATATTCTTGATAAGAAGAGATAGAGTGAAAACGATTGAGAGAGGTTTCGTGTGTGACAAATGTGAGTGTCCGGCTTCGCAATGCAAGGTTTATAAACCCTATTAAGCCTTGTTTAAGGATCTTACACACCCTCGATGAGTATGCAACATGGTTTTATTAGTTTAGTTCATTGATTTGCTCTAAGGCTCAGGAAATTTTAACACAAGATTTTTCCCAAGTGATGTTTTCCTATTAATATAGCAAGATATACAGTATGAACATAACACAAACCCTAATACACAAGGTTTAATCGAGTTGACCGGTTTGACTTGATGACTCGACTTGACTCAAGATTGACGATTGTCACATCATCCCCCCGTTAGAGGGAATTTCGTCCCGAAATTTAAATTCAGCTGGGACTTCAAGGGTTTGGGAAAAGATGCAGATACTTTTGCTTCATTTGATCTTCGCGTTCCCATGTAAACTCAGGCCCTTGTTTCGCGTTCCAACGAACCTTCACTATGGGAATGCGACTATGTTTCGTTCTCTTGATCTCTCGATCCATGATCTCAACGGGTTCCTCCAAAAAGTGGAGATTTTCATTAACTTCGATTTCGTCGAGCGGTATTACGAGTGTCTCGTCAGACAGACACTTTTTTAAGTTGGATACGTGGAAGGTAGGGTGTACGTTACTAAGTTCTTATGGTAGTCGAAGTTTGTACGCTACAGGACCAATCCTAGCAAGGATTTCGAACGGTCCGATGTACCTTGGGTTTAGTTTCCCACGTTTACCGAAACGTATCATTCCTTTCCAGGGGGAAACTTTTAGTAGTACTCGGTCTCCGACCTGGAATTCTAAAGGTTTGCGTCGCTTATCCGCGTAACTCTTTTGTCGATCACGAGACGCCTTCAGTCTTTGCCGAATTTATGATCTTTTCTGTGGTTTCCCTTATGATTTCAGGCCTAGTAAGGGTGCTATCAGGGATTTGCCCTCTGGCTAGCTGAGTATCCCCAACTTCGGCCCAACACAGAGGTGATCTACACTTGCGACCGTAGAGAGCTTCGAATGGATCGACTCCAATGCTAGTGTGATAGCTGTTATTATAAGAGAATTTGAGAAGCGACAGATGGGTATCCCATGCCCTACCAAAATCTATCACACAGGCTCTCAGCATGTCTTCCAATGTCTGGATGGTTCTCTCACTTTGCCCGTCGGTTTGTGGATGGTAGGCCATACTCATGTCAAGCCTAGTTCCTAGAGACTTCTGTAGGGACTGCCAGAACCGCGAGGTGAATCTACTATCTTGGTCAGAGATAATGGATGTTGGTACACCATGCAGTCGCACGATCTCTTTAATGTACGTCCTGGTTAACTTCTCCATCTTGTCTGTTTCCTTTATTGGCAGAAAGTGCGCGCACTTGGTCAATATGTCCACGACAACCCATATGGTATCCATCCCACCTGATGTCTTAGGCAGTTTGGTTATGAAGTCCATGGTTATTCGCTCCCACTTCCACTCGGGTATATCCGGTTGTTGAAGTAGTCCCGATGGCTTCTGATATTCTATCTTGACCTTAGCGCAAGTGAGGCACTTGCTCACATAAGTAGCAATTTCAGCCTTCATGTTTGGCCACCAGTATAACCTTTTGAGGTCTAGATACATCTTATCTGACCCAGGATGAATAGAGTATCGAGTCTTGTGGGCCTCATTCATTACAATGTCTCGGTACCCACCGAACTTCGGTGTCCAGATTCGGTTCATGAGATACCGAGTTCCATCCTCTTTGACTTCCAAGTTCTTGTCCATCCCTCTTAGTGCTTCGTTTGCCACATTTTCTGGTTTCAAGGCTTTTAACTGGGCATCCTTGATCTGCGTGGCCAGTTGGGAGTGGATGGTCATGACTAGGGATTTTACTCGGCGACCCGAGTATTCTTTCCTGCTTAAGGCATCGGCTACTACATTGGCCTTGCCCGGGTGGTAGCGAATTTCACATTCGTAGTCATTCAGTAATTCTACCCATCTTCTTTGGCGCATGTTAAGTTCTTTCTGATTGAGAATATGCTGGAGACTTTTGTGATCAGTGAAGATGGTGCACTTGGTGCCGTAGAGGTAGTGCCTCCAGATTTTCAAGGCGAACACCACCGCTACCAGTTCAAGGTTGTGGGTTGTATAATTAACTTCATGTGTCTTAAGTTGCCTTGATGCGTAAGCGATGACTTTTCCCCTTTGCATGAGCACACAGCCGAGGCCTTGATTCGAAGCATCGCAATACACCACAAAATCATCGGTTCCTTCTGGAAGAGACAAGACTGGTGCGCTGCATAGGGCTTGCTTTAGTGTCTGGAAGGCGACTTCTTTTTTATCTTCCCATTTGAACACCACGCCTTTCTGAGTCAAGGTGGTGAGAGGCTTAGCGATCTTGGAGAAGTTTTGTATGAATCTTCGATAGTAGCCTACGAGTCCCAAAAACTGTCAGATTTCTGTTGGCGTTGTAGGTGTTGACTAATCTTCAATTGCTTTGATCTTTGAGGGATCCACATGTATTCCTTCCTTGCTTACTACGTGGCCAAGGAATCCTACTTCACGGAGCCAAAATTCACACTTTGAGAACTTGGTGTAAAGCTACTCAGTTCTTAAAATCTCCAGAACTAGTCGTAGGTGTTGTCTGTGCTCTTCTTCGCTTCTCGAATAGACCAAGATATCATCGATGAATACGATGACAAATTTATCCAAGAAGGGTCGACACACTCGGTTCATCAAATCCATGAACACTGCAGGCGCGTTTGTTAATCCGAATGGCATCACTACAAATTCGTAGTGTCCATAGCGAGTTCTGAATGCCATCTTGGGGATATCCTCTTCTTGAACTCGTAGTTGATGATAGCCCGAACTCAGGTCGATTTTTGAAAAGTAGCTGGCTCCTTGGAGCTGGTCGAAGAGGTCATCGATTCGGGGTAGGGATAACGGTTCTTGATAGTGATTTTTTTTAGTTCTCGGTAGTCTATGCACATGCGAAAAGATCCATCCTTCTTCTTTACAAATAGGACCGGTGCTCCCCAGGGTGAGAAGCTTGGCCTGATGAATCCTTTGCTCAACAGTTCATTCAACTGGCTAGACAGTTCTTGCATTTCTTCCAGTGCTAAGTGGTATGGAGCCCTGGCGACGGGGGTAGCTCCTGGGATTAAGTCGATCCGAAATTCGACTTGTCGTGCGAGTGGTACAACTGGCAGATCGTCTGGGAATACATCAGGGAAGTTGCATACTTCTGGAATTTCATTGATGTCCTTCACCTCCTGTTTCTTGTCTACGACATGGGCTAAGAATGCATGGTATTGTTTTCGGAGGTACTTTTGGGTTTTAACACAAGAGATGATTTGTAGGTTCGCACTAGGTTTATTGCCATAAACGGTGAGAATGTTGCCATTCGGCAGATTGAGGCGGACGGCTCTTTCGTCACATAGAATGTCGGTACGATGAAGGCTTAACCAATCCATACCAATGATTATGTCGAAACTTTTTATGGTGACCGGCATAAGGTCAATTTTGAACAAATGGTTGTCTAGAGTGAGAGTACACCCTATGTAAATATCGTTAGCGTGCTCAACCTTTCCATTTGCCATTTCTACGACGTAAGAATCTTCTAGTGGTTGGGAATTTTGCTTAAGTATATGTTTGAATTGGTGACTTATGAAACTTCTTTCTGCCCCACTATCGAAAAGTACGCATGCATAAGAGTTATTGAGGAGGAACGTACCAGTAACCACAGAGGGATCCTTGACTGCTTCTCTCTGCCCTAAAGTTAGGACTCTCGCTACACCCCCAGTATTAGGGGCTCGTGCCTTGGGGTAGTTCCTCCTGAAGTTTCCCGTTTCACCACATCCATAGCAGGTTTGGCTTGCTCCGGTGTTGGCGGTCGTAGCGGCTTGATCGGTGGGTTGGGTAGTCGCTCTACAGAATCGTGCGGTGTGTCCCTTCTTGTTGCAGTTATTGCAGTGTAACTCTCGACAAGCACCGTTATGGTGGTAGTTACACTTGTTGCACTTGGGAAGAGTTCCCGTGTATTGTTTCGGCGGGGCTGGAGTGACAGCAGTAGCAGCGGCACGGACAGCAACAATCTGTTGCTTTTTGGCGGGGTCCTGCATTGGTTGTTTCTTTTTATTGCCCCAGAACTTCCTCTTGTTGTTCCCTCCTTTTGTTCGGTCGGTGGTGGTTATCACGGTACCACGGCTAGCCCTGTGATCTATGAGTTGTTGTGCCAATTCCTTGGCACTCTCAAAGGTAGTGGGTTTCGAGGCCAATACACTATCTTGAATCTGGGATGACAGCCCCCAGAGGTATCGTTCCACCTTCTTCTCTTCTGGAGTGACCATTGTTGGACAGAGGAGTGCTAGGTCATTGAAACGGGCAGTATAAGTTTCAAGATCAGTGCCTGTCATTCTGAGGTTCCAAAGTTCTTCTTCAAATTTTTGTATTTCGCCCCTCGGGCAGTATTCCTTTAACATTAAGGCTTTCAAATCCTCCCAGCTGATAGCGTTAGCTACTGCAGGAGTAAGTGATTTAACTCTGCCATTCCACCAAGTAAGTGCTTTTCCAATGAAAGTGAATGCCGCATACTTGACCTTGCTCGCTTCGGGACAAGCGCAAATTTCGAAAACTACCTCGGTCCTTTCGAACCATTGCACCAGCGTGATGATGCCCCCGCTTCCATTGAAAGGTTCGGGTTTGCCATTCATGAAGTCTTTGTAAGTGCACTCCCTCGTACGCCCCGTGCTGTCCCCATAAATGGAATTGGTAGCTCCTGATCCAGAACCGCCAGAACCATTGGTACCCATTTGCAAGATTGCTGCCGCCACGGCTGTCGTTACTACAGCCTGAAACATCGAAGGATCAAACTGCGGAGGTGGTGGTGGAGGCGGCACTGTGTTGTTGGAAGGTCTTGGTCTTTTCCTTGGTGGCATGGTTCTGTCATAAAAAAATGACCAGTCGGTAAGACTTCAATAGTGATAACGAGTCGAGTGTTACTTGTTTCATTCCTCTTGTATTTTATCAAAACTTTATTATTCATAAACTGTTTGTGTGATCAGGTTATGATGTCTAGTGCCAAACATTCAATAAATAAAACGCATGCCAAATTTCATTGATAACTTTTAGTACATAACGTTTAGAGGGAAAAGTTTGACCACATAAGGGTCTACATTACATCGTTACAAAAGATAGTTTTGGCATTACAAAAGCCCTTTGAATAATGTAATCACTTAGTCGCAGGGTCGAACTACATCCAAAGAGTAGCACCAACGCGTACTCATAAAATTTTACTACCAAGACGTGTGAATAGTAACGAGTTCTAATCACTATGACCCTTCTTTGACGGAGGCTGCGATGATGTCGATGCGCCCTGTAGTTCCGCCAATCTCTGTTCGGCTGCAACCATTCTCTCTTCGAGTGCCATGTATCTTTCCCGATACTCTCTTGTTTCTGCTTGAGCAGCGAGAAGGTCTTGAATGAGTTGGTCTCTATGGTGGGAGTCTCGTTCCAGGTCTCTGGTACGATTAGTAGTAGACTGTACGATGTCGCTTAGCTCCCGGACCTGATCGGTCGTCGTCCTACCACGATTATCCATACTTGCTATTCGCTGTATCGTGATGGGGAGAGCTCTGTCAGCCGGTCCACCATGAGTGAGATCATAGTAACCTCGTTGGTAGCCATATGGTGACCGCTGGCGTTGTTGTCGGCCCCACCTTTCGATCGTTGTTACCCAAGGGGGTTCAGGTCCGTTGTATCCAAAACGGTGCGCGGGTACCCTCGCGATGTAAGGAGGGTTGAATACTTCCGGTGGTTCCTCCATTTCGTTCCCAAACATGACTATCTCATCATCTTCCTCTTCTTCTTCTTCGTCTTCCTCCTCTTCTTCTTGGTCATCTTCCTCTTCTTCTTCTTGGTCGTCTTCCCCCTCGGGCTCCTCTTCGGGATCCTCTTCGGGATCCTCCTCGGGCTCATCATCGATCCACCCCGTGTTTCCCTGATTGGGAAAATATGGGTCTCCGGGTATGTGAAATCCTGCCATGTCATCTGCACGAGAAACCGGGGGGGGGGGGGGGGTTAAGAAGCACATATTGGAAAATAATAACCTGGCGCTATAGAAACGTACAAATACTCCTATAGTATATATATATATATATATATATATATACATATATTAAATGTTTATATTTGGTTCTGAGCGTGTTCTTTATAGGGTGTAGTTAGGTTATCAGATTTGTCGCTCATTACGACTATTCCTTAGTGTACGTAAGTTACTTCTCGGACGGATATAGTTGATCAGGCTATATCCCTCCCAGAACTGGTTACACATGCTAAGGCGTACTAATAATGTTCAACTCCTCCGCTTTCAATTTACGTTCTCCTAAGTTATGACACTATGCGAGTATATAATGCATGTAAGTATACTTTAAAACAAGAAATTATTTGTTTTCTATAAGTACAACTCGTTAAAGCGTTTTAAGAATCAGAGACTTTTAGTCCCAAATGTGTTTATAGTTTGTGTATCTTATGTGGTTTGACATACTTAATTCACTATAAACTGTGCTCTGATACGAATCTGTCACATCCCCAAACCAAGGATGGCGGAAACATCCGGGGGTGGAGGACTTCATGTATATTATCATAACCACAATTTCAATAGTAATTTAAGCAAACACAACCAACATATATATAATTGAAAAAGTTACATCACTTGTATGAATTACATGTTTCAAAATCAATTACAATATGTTGACAAAATATGAAAAGTTTGACGCCTTAACGTCCCATCCTCAAAAGCACTTGATTACCTGTTTAGTGATTTCCTGAGAATACAAGTTATTTGAAAAGTGTCAACACAAAGGGTGGTGAGTTCATAAGTTTTTGCTATAAAACTTAATAGAAGTCTTTCTCATGTAAATGTCGCGTTTGTTTTAGAAAAATCCGATATTTTCCTTAAAATCCATATAATATAGCCTTATGACCAAAGACCAAAATGTATAAGAAATCATTCTTACTTAGTAGAAATGTTGTGAGTTTGAATTCATATAAAAAGTGAATTTAAATCAACCTAAAACCTACTTAGGTTTTATGAAATCCCGTAAACTTTATGAATTGTTATCTCCCTATGTGAGTCGCTATAATCATACTATGACTATGTGAACCTGCCACGACGTTTCTCAAGCGTCACGAAATGAAATGACATTTGTCACCCGTAGACTTGCAGGTCCACTGTAGCTAGCAGCAAGGTGTGGGGTGTCAAATCCAATATAGATCTATATACAAGTATCACGTTCCTCCTCCAGGAGACTCTGATTATAACTACCAAGAATTATATTACGCACTCGGATATACGGATAGAGAGAATGTCTCACAATTTAGGGTAACAAGTTTACGTATAATGTTTGTGAGTGTAAACCTTTTCTGTATGAATGTACTCTTTTAGTACGAGTGTGTTATGCAATATATCATAAACTATACCTATTATAGTTTATCTAAAACGTTTGTAATATGTAAGAACTCTTTTATGGAAATGTGTTAGTGTTATGAATTTATTAAACTATAGTTTTATAGTTTAATATACGTGTTCTAAAATGAATGATTCATATTTATTATGAATGACTTAGTTTCAATTCATGATGACAAACTAACAAGGAAACACATTCAATAATTAGAACTTATGATTATACATTTTGCTCAACATAATACAAAGTGTTATGATATTTACATGTTGTTGGCTAACTTTAGCCATTCTACCCTGTTTTGGAAAAAACATAGAAAAATCATACGAAGTCGAAAGATAGATCCGTAAATTCTGAGTGTTCAAAAAATGTGTCTAGTTTACTCATAATTTTTATCACGATTTTTAATGACCTCCAACTTGGGTGAAAAAGTCCATAATCACAGAATGGTCCGGATTGTTGTTTGAAATGATAGGCAGTTTTGTAAGAATCACCATAAATTGTATAAAAATCGTATGGAAATGTGCAAGTAGTCATTTTAAAGATAAGAAGTTGAACTATTTGCACCTTGTACAGTTTTGAAAACAAAGATGTTTAAGATGCCCAAAACAGTCCGTGAATGGAGTTGAACTTTTCTGATGAAGGCTGTTAGAAAAAATTAGTTATGTTCTTGGTGTTTTAACTTGTATCCCCCCCTTAAAAACTTGAGAAAACATGAAAATGTAGGGGTATGAACTCACCTTGAGTGATTTCAGTAGATGATTGTTGAAGAATGGAAGTGTTTAACTCAACAACACTTGGAGATGCCTTGAAGACTTTTGAGGATCTAACATCATAGATATGGAGTTTGTGTAAGAAATCAATGATTTGAGTAGAATGAAGTGAAATAATCATAAGGAGGATGAATTATACTTACTTAGAGTGGAAGAACACTTGAAAATCAGCCTTGAATCTCGAAATTCGTGGAGAAAAAGTTTGAGAGAAAAGTGGTGCTTGATACTTAGTGAAATGAGAGCAAATGAGAGAAATGAGGAGAGAGGGTGTTTTGTTCCAGCTCTAAAAACGTGGGAATTTGTAGAAATTGAGTGTAAGGGACATTGAAGTGACCTAGGTAAGGTGGAGAGGTGTGGCTGGTCATAGAGTGGGTGTGGGAGTGGTTGTTTGTGTCATAAGGTAAAGCAAAGTCACACTCCACCTCTTTGTATTTTACCCACTAACTTTTATTATTTAAATAAAGATTTTTATGAAAATATGATTAAATTGTGAGTATTTAGAGTTTATTATGTTAAAATATGATTTTGGGTGAAAATCCCACGTTAAAATAATTAAAAACGGGCCTTAAACGCAAAACTACGCGAAAACCGGGAACAAAAGCATTCCCAGCGAGACCTCTCGGTCCTTAGGCCGAGGTTCGGTCCTTGCTGGGGGCTGTAGCCGGAAACGAGAAAAACAGAGGGAAACGAAAGGGGGCGAGGAAGCGAAGCGAGGCGAACCGGAAGCGAGAGGCGAAGGCGACGGGGTTCGGTCCGGAGATAAGAGGCGAACACGTCCGACCGAAATGAGCCGAATGAACAATGGTGAACAGTGCCTTCGGGTTCGGGTGGTGCGCGAGGTTCGGTTCCTCCTGGCTCGGGTTCGGTTCTTCCTTGCTCGAGTTCGGTTCCTCCATGCTCTCGGGTTCGGCCCTTCTTGCTCTCGGTCCCTAAGAGGACCTTCGGGTCCTAAGAGGCTTCTCTTCTTATAATGAGGTTTCGGTTCCTAAGGTCCATTTTTCTCGTTTTTACCCCATTTTAAGCCGTTTTTGACCCGGTTAAGGGTCGGAATGACCCGAATGACTCTAAAAAGTTACGAGAAAGTTTTCAGAGAGATTTGGGAGAGATTTCACATACTTGGAGAGATTTAACATTCTTGGAGAGATTTCTCATACGAAGAGATATTTGGGAGAGATTTGACATTCTTAGAGAGATTTAGGAGAGATTTGACATTCTTAGAGAGATTTGGGAGAGATTTAACATGCTTGGAGAGATTTCTCATACAAAGAGATATTTGAGAGATATTTCACATGCTTGGAGAGATTTCTCATACGACGAGATATTTGGGAGAGATTTGACATTCTTAGAGAGATTTGGGAGAGATTTGACATTCTTAGAGAGATTTGGGAGGGATTTAACATTCTTGGAGAGATTTCTCCTACAAAGACATATTTGAGAGATATTTCACATGCTTGGAGAGATTTCTCATACGAAGAGATATTTGGGAGAGATTTGACATTCTTAGAGGGATTTGGGAGAGATTTAACATTCTTGGAGAGATTTCTCATACAAAGAGATATTTGGGAGAGATTCTTGATAAAAAGAGATAGAGTGAAAACGATTGAGAGAGGTTTCGTGTGTGATAAATGTGAGTGTCCGGCTGCGCAATGCAAGGTTTGTAAACCCTATTAAGCCTTGTTTAAGGATCTTACACACCCCTGATGAGTATGCAACATGGTTTTATCAGGAAATTTTAACACAAGATTTTTCCATAGTGATGTTTTCCTATTAATATAGCAAGTTATACAGTATGAACATAACAAAAACCCTAATACACAAGGTTTAATCGAGTTGACCGATTTGACTTGATGACTCGACTTGACTCAAGATTGACGATTGTCACAGGTTTAGGGTTCCAAAAGACACTACACATGAGTTTACTCTTCATTAAACTCCACACAAGGAGTTTACGGTCATAAACCCTTGAGTTTACGGCCGTAAGCTCCCAAGCTTAATGATACTATATGTTTTGAGGTGTTACTTGATTTCTAGAAGCAATTCTACTTGGTGGTTAAATCCTTGGAATAGTTTATGGCTTTAAGACACTCCTTTTAGGAGTTTTTGGCCCCAAGGCCATTTCCTTTTGAGTTTACTGTCGTAAACTCATATGGAAATGGGTATTTCTATGTTTTCAAGTCCCTTACTCATTTAGGATAGGTTCTAGACAATTTTCTAAGGCAAATGAAGGCCTTAGGCATACATTGGTGCCCTTCCTTCATGTTCACTGCCAGAGAACCTTTTCCCTTAGAGATTATGGCCGTAATCTCTCTTTGGGAGGGGTTTTTGATGTTTTAAGGTCCCTCAAATAACTAGGAGTAAATCTATGTAAGTGTCCAAAGCTTTAGGAGTGTTAAAAGCACTATTTAGTCCTTGTTTTTGGAGTTCATAGTCCAAGAACTTCTTGGGTCGTGAACACCTAAACTTTGGTGTTTCTTTGATGTTTTCTTGTCTTAAATACACCTATATACCAGCCTAAGTTCGTTATTTAACAAGTGGAAGGAAGTAGGCATCATATAAGCCTTATATAAGAGTTTACTCCCCAAGATGTTCTTGGGTGGTAAACTCCCGAATCTTACAGTTTTGCTATGTAATCTATGTTATTAAACACGTTATAAGCCATAAAATACAACTAGAGAGAGGTACTCACGGTTTGGGATGAAAACCCGAAGATCCGTGAGAGAGAAAATGGCTTTTCTCTAGTTGGAAATGTAACAAATGAAATAATTTGGTTAAGAATCATATTTATAGTCCTGGGATTTTTGGCAGAAAATATTTTTATTCTCGTAATGAACTCTAATATAATAGAGTTTTGGAATAACAGTGTTGCACAAAACCCTAGTGCATCCACTCTCCTGATATTTCCTTAACTGTAAATCCCAAAATACTCAAACTTATATGGAAAAGTCTGAAAATTTATTGTGACTGTTATAATTTCTATTGACTTGATAAGGTTCGTACAGAATGGAAATTTCGGGTTGTCACAGATTGAGACTGGAGACCGAAGTCTTCAGTAAGTTAGACGGGATCAATGAAGGGTAGACACTGTTGGGTTTTGAGCAATCTAACACTTCCTAAGTGTGCATGCAACCCTAATAAACCTTGGATCTATGTTTGTCTAAATACATGCAAAATAATAATTTTCCAAGGTTTATAACCTATCTAACTGATGGGTTTTGAGCATTCTAACACTTCCTAGGTGTACATGCAACCCTAATAACCTTGGATCTATGTTTGTCTAATTTGTCATGCAAAGTTGAATTCCAAGGTTATATTACTATCTAGCATACATGGGGAACAATTTTAACATAAAGTATAGATAGAATAACTTACCTTGTTGTTGCTTGTGTTCCTTGAAACCTTGTGAGCCTAGCACCCCAAGTGTGATGCCTCAAATGCTTCACACAACACCAAATGCTCTTGGAAGAACTTATGAGAGAATACACACTCTTCAAAATCGGCCAAGCCCCCTATTTCTTAGTGTAACCGATTTGGGAGGAGATCATGTTACTTATATAGTGTTGACACATCTAGGGTTAAACCCTAATGTGTCATGACTCTTCATTTCCATGACCCATGGGTTTGTAACTCCCATGGAGCATCCATGGAGCATCCTATGGGTGGAACCCAACTTGATGATTCATGGAGCCTTTTAGCCCACTATACAAGATATGGATGATTTACTTAATCAACCCATATATTTAATTAGTTATCTTTTGATCACTTAATTAATTCTAAATTAATTCTTGATCAAACTAATCAAATAATATTATTAATATATTAGAACTTATAATATATTAATAATCTCCAAGCGTTATTTCTCTCATTTAGTCTGTCCAATTGCATGGTGCCATGCAACCCAAATGGACCATGCCGGGTCGGGTCAAGTACATACCAGAAATAGTTATGGACTTAGACACCTTATCCAACAGTCTCCCACTTGGATAAGTCTAATAACTATTACTGCAAGTATGACTTCAGGAACCGATCGGCAATCGTAGCTCTTTACAAGGTTTCTCGAAACTTGAGAAGATGATGGTACGCCATTTAAGATAAGTGATCATATAATCCTCTGTTCTAGATATCAGTCGGACAAATACATGGAACAATGTCTTACTTATTGTCCAACATTTGTTTCCCGATTTCCGATTTGTTTGACAAAGAACTTCATTGAACACATCAATTTAGTTCTGACCGGGCCCGGTGCATAGGTCAAAACAAAATCATCGAGGGGCCCAGATATCAGCTTCTAATCCAAGAAGGAACAGATAAACTTCGACTCATATGTTTGTTCTACTACTCATTGAATTACACACAAGAGCACGATTTTATAACATCGAGTTACCAATGTGTTTTTCGTACAATCAATGCATAACCAACTCGTAAGTAACAAATCATATCTCTAGGTTTAAAGACTTATATGATATTACCGTCTCACGATCACTCGAGATAGAATTCCATGAAGTGATTCCAGTGAGCGTGGGTTGAGTCCAGTGCTCAGAACTTATGAGCACTCATGATTGTTGTAGCCTTGTCCCAGACCTCTACAACCAACCATGACAGTCTTGATTCATACCTACTTCCGACATATGACCGACTGTGGAGGTTTGAATAATATGTTATACCAAACAAAATTATTCTGGAAGTCAAAACATGCAAAAGAAATATAGTAAACGATCGACAAGAGATAGCAACACTTTACTCATAAATAAAACACTTTTATTCATCATCAAATGTCAATTACACTTTACAAATTTCAAGATTATCTAACTACTAAATCTAATATCATCCTTCAGCCCTATGCTCCGAGCATGCTGGAGATGCTTAACCCGAGTCAGTCCCTTCGTGAGGGGATCTGCCGGATTCTCATCTGATGATACCCTCTTTGCCACGAGGAGTCCTTCTTCGATCCGATGTCTGATGAAATGGTATTTTCTGTCGATGTGTCTGGATCTCCCGTGATCCCTTGGTTCCTTGGCTAAGGCAACAGCACTTTCACTATCACAGAAAATTTCCATCGACTCTTTAATAGCTGGTACAACTCCAAGGTCTCCAATGAAGTTCCTCAGCCATAACGCCTCCTTTGCCACTTCGCTAGCTGCAATATACTCTGATTCACAAGTAGAATCTGCCACTGTCTCTTGCTTGGAACTCTTCCAAGAAATTGCTCCTCCATTTAGGGTAAAGACCCAGCCCGACTGAGAGCGGAAGTTATCCCTATCAGTCTGGAAGCTAGCATCACTATACCCTTCAACTCTCAAGTCATCACTCCCACCGAGGGTAAGGACCCAGTCCTTAGTCCTTCGTAGGTACTTGAGAATATTCTTTACCGCAATCCAGTGTGCCTTGCCAGGGTTCCCCTGAAACCTGCTAACCATGCTCAAGGCAAAGGCTACATCAGGTCGAGTACACGCCATAGCATACATGATCGAACCTACAGCCGAAGCATAAGGTATTCGACTCATTTCTGCTATCTCAGCCTCAGTACTAGGGCTTTGTGTCTTACTCAACTTGGCGCTACTCTGGATGGGTAACTCTCCTTTCTTGGAGTCTTGCATTCTGAATCTTTTCAGAATCTTCTCCAAGTAGGTACTTTGACTAAGTCCAATTAGTCTTTTACTCCGATCTCTCAAGATTCTTATCCCCAAAATATAGGCAGCTTCACCAAGGTCCTTCATAGTGAAACACTTTCCAAGCCAGGACTTTACTTCCTGTAGGGTTGGAATGTCGTTTCCTATGAGTAGTATGTCATCCACATACAATACCAAAAAGCTAACTATACTCCCACTAGCCTTGACATATACACAAGATTCATCTTCACTCCTAGAAAAGCCAAATTCCTTGACCTTTTCATCAAAGCAAAGATTCCATCTGCGAGGTGCTTGCTTTAATCCATAAATGGATTTCTCAAGCTTACACACTCTATTAGGGTACTCGTTACTGACAAAACCCTCTGGCTGACTCATGTAAACATCTTCAGCCAACTTTCCATTAAGGAAAGCGGTTTTGACATCCATTTGCCAAATTTCATAGTCATGAAATGCGGCTATGGCTAACAGAACCCGAATAGACTTAATCTTGGCTACTGGAGAAAAGGTCTCATCATAGTCCACTCCAGGAATTTGAGAGAAGCCCTTTGCAACCAGTCTAGCCTTATAAGTGTGTACTTTACCATCCATGTCGGTCTTCTTCTTGAAGACCCATTTGCACCCTACAGTCTTTCGACCTGGTACATTCTCAACCAAGTTCCAAACTTGATTGTCATACATGGATTGTATCTCGCTATCCATAGCCTCTTTCCATTTGGCAGACTCGGGGCCCGCCATGGCTTCCTCGTAGCTGTTAGGATCATCTTGACTTACTAGTGTCTCATCACTAATAAGTGTCTCACCTTCTGCAGTAATATGGAATCCATAGTAATGCTCAGGTGCACTCCTAACTCTCGTGGAACGCCTCAGAGGTACAGATTCGTCAATTGGCTCAACAGGAGTTTCCTCCTCAAGTTGAGGGCTAGAGTTTGAAGTTCCTTCACCACTTGACTCTTGAATTTCTTCAAGATCAACTTGCCTCCCACTGTCTCCTTGGCTTATAAACTCTCTTTCTCGAAAGACTCCTCTTCTTGCTACAAAGACCACATTGTCACTAGGTCTGTAGAAGAGGTAACCAAAGGATTGTTGTGGGTAGCCGATGAAAATACACCTCTCGCTTCGGGGTTCGAGCTTATCATGAGTCTCGCGTCTCACGAAAGCCTCGCATCCCCAAATCTTGATGTGGTCTAGTTTAGGTACTTTACCAGTCCACATCTCGTGAGGAGTTTTGGCAACTTTCTTTGTATGGACTAGATTAAGGATATGGGCGGCAGTCTCTAAGGCATACCCCAAGAATGAGATTGGTAGCGAAGCTCGACTCATCATGGAACGAACCATGTCCAACAAGGTTCGATTACGCCTCTCAGCCACACCATTCAACTGCGGTGTCCTGGGAGGTGTCAATTGTGAGACAATCCCACATTCCTTTAGATAGTCAAGGAACTCTGAACTAAGATACTCACCACCTCGATCGGATCGAAGCATCTTAATGTTCCTGCCCAATTGATTCTCGACTTCCTGTTTAAATTCCTTAAACTTCTCGAAAGTCTCTGACTTATGCTTGATTAAGTAGACATATCCATATCTACTGTAATCATCGGTAAAAGTCAAATAATAACGATTAGCATCCCTTGTGGCATGTTTGAATGGTCCACACACATCCGTGTGTATAAGGTCCAACAAACCTTCACCCCTTTCACACGAGCCTGTGAAGGGTGACTTTGTCATTTTTCCAAGTAAGCATGATTCGCAACTATCATTTGACTTTAGGTCAAACGACTCCAAGACTCCATCCTTTTGGAGTTGGCCTATGCGTTTCTTGCTTATATGTCCAAGACGACAATGCCATAATGATGCTTTATCCAAGTTATTATTATTAGTAGAATCAATACACAAAACATTATTTCCTAAGTTATCTACAATAGATACAGCTTCATACACACCATCACAAGGTAATGCTTTAAAATAAAGAACATTATTAAAGAAAGCATTAATCGAACCAACTTCATTATCAAACGAAAAGGTGAAACCTTGTTTGTACAATGCATGAAAGGAAATAATATTTCTTGCCATTTCTGGCGAATAACAACATTTATTCAAATCTAAATTTAACCCACTATTTAGCGATAAAGTATAAACTCCAATCTTGGTGACAGGTGTAACTTTCCTATTCCCCATGATTAAGTTTATTCTTCCTTGCTCCACATTCTCACTTCTTCCTAGTCCATGCAAGTCACAACAAATATGAATACCGCAACCTGTATCAAGGACCCAAGATTTCGAATGGGGTGAGTTATTAGAAATGATAGTGTAAATGCCTGCATGGTTGGGTTTGACTTTCCCATCCTTCACATCTTGCTGGTACTTTGGGCAGTTCCGCTTCCAATGAGCTTTTTCATGGCAATAGAAGCATTCAGCCTCTTTTGGGTCAGAAGAAGGAGTAATGAAACCTTTCTTGGTTCCACTTGAAGAAGAGCCATCAAGGGTCCGAGCCTTGGTACCCTTTGAAGATCTCTTTCTCTTCCTCCCTCGACTTTGCCCGATTGCCAAGACCGGAGTTGAGTCTGGAGTAGGAATGATAGCAACCGACTTCCCCTTAAGACCTGTTTCTGCGGTCTTGAGAAGTCCCTGAAGTTTGCTGAGGGTGACCTCTTCTTTGTTCATGTGATATGTCATGCGGAATTGATCATAGCACGATGGTAAGGAGTGCAAAATGATATCTATTGCAAGCTCCTCAGGGAAGTTCACGTTGAGCTTCAGCAAACGATCCACATACCTTTGCATTTTCTGCATGTGGCTCGTGACAGACTCTCCGTCCTTCATCATGGTTGTTATCATGGAGCATATGACTTCGTACCTCTCTTGTCGTGCACTTTGATGGTATCTTTCCATCAAATCTTGGTGCATTTCATAAGGGTAGAAGTCTTCATAAGACTTTTGGAGTTCAGCTGTCATGGTGGCTAACATGATGCAAGCCACCTTGGTTGCATCTCTTTCATGAGTATGAAAGGCAGCGATCTCCTGGGGAGTTGCAGTGGACTCGTCAATTTCCTTAAGCTCCTTGTCAAGGACATATTCTTTGTCCTCGTAGCGGGTAATCATCCTGATGTTTCTGATCCACTTATTGAAGTTGGATCCATCAAAGGTGACTTTCCCACATAGACTCATAAGAGTAAAGGAGCCATTAGGATTCGAGCCAGAAGCATTAGTTGAAGACATCTGAAAAGAAGAACAAGTTTAGTTTAGATTTAAGAGAGTCCTTAATAACACACCCAAATGTAATATTAAGGCTAGGATCCAATCACAATATAATATAACTTAGAAGAGGTATGCCGTAATCTAAGCTATACCATATTTGAAAGGTAGGTGAATGACGATTCACCAATTTCCACCACGAAAACCGAAATATTTAAATATTTAGTTTTTATTGGTTTTAGAAATTCCTAGATTCTTTGAGATCCAATGAACTTTTCAAAGGCATGTTTCAATCTCGGGAGTGCCCTCCAGGTTTTGTGACTGGGATGCCGAGGATCACAAAACGAGGTGTGAAGTAACCATGCAAATCACTTGGTACCCTTAAAGTTTATCACTCAATCGATGTGCCGGTAAACCACACACGCTCCACCGATACTATAATAAACCTTAAGTCACCCTTTACCTACCTTGTTAAGTCCAAGTTAGTGTGCCGGTTAACCACACACGCTCCACCAACGACTCAGACAAAGTGTAAAGTGTAATTTCATGGATTAGCACCTTATTCACATTTTTCCTAAAGTAACTAAGATTGGGAATTTAATAAACATTTAGTTACTTTATATATTCATCATACTTTGAATGAGAATTTTATAAGTCCTTGTCTTACCCGTTCGGCTAACGACCCTCCACCAGTCAAGCAAGCGGTGGGTGAGAATATTCACCCATTAAGTCACCATTTTATAGGCAACAACCTTATACCCACCTTATAGACCGGCTTCGTGAATGAGGCGTACTAGCGGTAAGACGACTTTATTCTTATACATATATATATAATTATTAAATTATCATAATATAAGTATAAGGGTTGAATTTTAACTTTTAAAATTCTAGGGGTTGGAACTAAAGTTTTAACTTAACTTTACTTATTCCAAAACTTGAGGGCAAGTTTTGTAACTTTCAAAACTTTTCATTTCTTGTAACTTATGTGTTTAATAGAGTCATAAAATGAAGACTCTTCATTTTTTATAACTCTTGTGTTTTCTTAATGGTTTTAACTCAAGTGTGACTCTTGGTTTTCCATAACTTAAGGATAAGTTATGGACTCCATTAAAACACATTATGATCAAGAATTAAACTACCAAATAGGTTACAAATAATTCCTATGATCATCTAAAACATCATAAGAACAAGAACATGAATATGAACACAATCAAAAATTACATAAAACTTTGTAATTTTGATAACTAGTTGTTGTAAATGAATTAGCAAGACATTACACCACCAAAAACAAGTTTACATTTACTAAAACAGTTTAGGGTAATGTTTCTAATTCATTTTCCAGCAACTGAATCGAAATTCTGCACTCATTCGACCCTACTCGCCGAGTGCATGAAGATGACTCGCCGAGTTGGTTGAAGATACACATGGACTCGACGAGTCCCCCCTATAGGCTCGACGAGTCCGTTCGCAGACAGCAAATTTTCGATTCTGTTTTTCAACTTTTAAGCACAAATAAGAACAAACAAGCCTAGGCTCTGATACCACTGATGGGTTTTGAGCATTCTAACACTTCCTAGGTGTACATGCAACCCTAATAACCTTGGATCTATGTTTGTCTAATTTGTCATGCAAAGTTGAATTCCAAGGTTATATTACTATCTAGCATACATGGGGAACAATTTTAACATAAAGTATAGATAGAATAACTTACCTTGTTGTTGCTTGTGTTCCTTGAAACCTTGTGAGCCTAGCACCCCAAGTGTGATGCCTCAAATGCTTCACACAACACCAAATGCTCTTGGAAGAACTTATGAGAGAATACACACTCTTCAAAATCGGCCAAGCCCCCTATTTCTTAGTGTAACCGATTTGGGAGGAGATCATGTTACTTATATAGTGTTGACACATCTAGGGTTAAACCCTAATGTGTCATGACTCTTCATTTCCATGACCCATGGGTTTGTAACTCCCATGGAGCATCCATGGAGCATCCTATGGGTGGAACCCAACTTGATGATTCATGGAGCCTTTTAGCCCACTATACAAGATATGGATGATTTACTTAATCAACCCATATATTTAATTAGTTATCTTTTGATCACTTAATTAATTCTAAATTAATTCTTGATCAAACTAATCAAATAATATTATTAATATATTAGAACTTATAATATATTAATAATCTCCAAGCGTTATTTCTCTCATTTAGTCTGTCCAATTGCATGGTGCCATGCAACCCAAATGGACCATGCCGGGTCGGGTCAAGTACATACCAGAAATAGTTATGGACTTAGACACCTTATCCAACAGTCTCCCACTTGGATAAGTCTAATAACTATTACTGCAAGTATGACTTCAGGAACCGATCGGCAATCGTAGCTCTTTACAAGGTTTCTCGAAACTTGAGAAGATGATGGTACGCCATTTAAGATAAGTGATCATATAATCCTCTGTTCTAGATATCAGTCGGACAAATACATGGAACAATGTCTTACTTATTGTCCAACATTTGTTTCCCGATTTCCGATTTGTTTGACAAAGAACTTCATTGAACACATCAATTTAGTTCTGACCGGGCCCGGTGCATAGGTCAAAACAAAATCATCGAGGGGCCCAGATATCAGCTTCTAATCCAAGAAGGAACAGATAAACTTCGACTCATATGTTTGTTCTACTACTCATTGAATTACACACAAGAGCACGATTTTATAACATCGAGTTACCAATGTGTTTTTCGTACAATCAATGCATAACCAACTCGTAAGTAACAAATCATATCTCTAGGTTTAAAGACTTATATGATATTACCGTCTCACGATCACTCGAGATAGAATTCCATGAAGTGATTCCAGTGAGCGTGGGTTGAGTCCAGTGCTCAGAACTTATGAGCACTCATGATTGTTGTAGCCTTGTCCCAGACCTCTACAACCAACCATGACAGTCTTGATTCATACCTACTTCCGACATATGACCGACTGTGGAGGTTTGAATAATATGTTATACCAAACAAAATTATTCTGGAAGTCAAAACATGCAAAAGAAATATAGTAAACGATCGACAAGAGATAGCAACACTTTACTCATAAATAAAACACTTTTATTCATCATCAAATGTCAATTACACTTTACAAATTTCAAGATTATCTAACTACTAAATCTAATATCATCCTTCAGCCCTATGCTCCGAGCATGCTGGAGATGCTTAACCCGAGTCAGTCCCTTCGTGAGGGGATCTGCCGGATTCTCATCTGATGATACCCTCTTTGCCACGAGGAGTCCTTCTTCGATCCGATGTCTGATGAAATGGTATTTTCTGTCGATGTGTCTGGATCTCCCGTGATCCCTTGGTTCCTTGGCTAAGGCAACAGCACTTTCACTATCACAGAAAATTTCCATCGACTCTTTAATAGCTGGTACAACTCCAAGGTCTCCAATGAAGTTCCTCAGCCATAACGCCTCCTTTGCCGCTTCGCTAGCTGCAATATACTCTGATTCACAAGTAGAATCTGCCACTGTCTCTTGCTTGGAACTCTTCCAAGAAATTGCTCCTCCATTTAGGGTAAAGACCCAGCCCGACTGAGAGCGGAAGTTATCCCTATCAGTCTGGAAGCTAGCATCACTATACCCTTCAACTCTCAAGTCATCACTCCCACCGAGGGTAAGGACCCAGTCCTTAGTCCTTCGTAGGTACTTGAGAATATTCTTTACCGCAATCCAGTGTGCCTTGCCAGGGTTCCCCTGAAACCTGCTAACCATGCTCAAGGCAAAGGCTACATCAGGTCGAGTACACGCCATAGCATACATGATCGAACCTACAGCCGAAGCATAAGGTATTCGACTCATTTCTGCTATCTCAGCCTCAGTACTAGGGCTTTGTGTCTTACTCAACTTGGCGCTACTCTGGATGGGTAACTCTCCTTTCTTGGAGTCTTGCATTCTGAATCTTTTCAGAATCTTCTCCAAGTAGGTACTTTGACTAAGTCCAATTAGTCTTTTACTCCGATCTCTCAAGATTCTTATCCCCAAAATATAGGCAGCTTCACCAAGGTCCTTCATAGCGAAACACTTTCCAAGCCAGGACTTTACTTCCTGTAGGGTTGGAATGTCGTTTCCTATGAGTAGTATGTCATCCACATACAATACCAAAAAGCTAACTATACTCCCACTAGCCTTGACATATACACAAGATTCATCTTCACTCCTAGAAAAGCCAAATTCCTTGACCTTTTCATCAAAGCAAAGATTCCATCTGCGAGGTGCTTGCTTTAATCCATAAATGGATTTCTCAAGCTTACACACTCTATTAGGGTACTCGTTACTGACAAAACCCTCTGGCTGACTCATGTAAACATCTTCAGCCAACTTTCCATTAAGGAAAGCGGTTTTGACATCCATTTGCCAAATTTCATAGTCATGAAATGCGGCTATGGCTAACAGAACCCGAATAGACTTAATCTTGGCTACTGGAGAAAAGGTCTCATCATAGTCCACTCCAGGAATTTGAGAGAAGCCCTTTGCAACCAGTCTAGCCTTATAAGTGTGTACTTTACCATCCATGTCGGTCTTCTTCTTGAAGACCCATTTGCACCCTACAGTCTTTCGACCTGGTACATTCTCAACCAAGTTCCAAACTTGATTGTCATACATGGATTGTATCTCGCTATCCATAGCCTCTTTCCATTTGGCAGACTCGGGGCCCGCCATGGCTTCCTCGTAGCTGTTAGGATCATCTTGACTTACTAGTGTCTCATCACTAATAAGTGTCTCACCTTCTGCAGTAATATGGAATCCATAGTAATGCTCAGGTGCACTCCTAACTCTCGTGGAACGCCTCAGAGGTACAGATTCGTCAATTGGCTCAACAGGAGTTTCCTCCTCAAGTTGAGGGCTAGAGTTTGAAGTTCCTTCACCACTTGACTCTTGAATTTCTTCAAGATCAACTTGCCTCCCACTGTCTCCTTGGCTTATAAACTCTCTTTCTCGAAAGACTCCTCTTCTTGCTACAAAGACCACATTGTCACTAGGTCTGTAGAAGAGGTAACCAAAGGATTGTTGTGGGTAGCCGATGAAAATACACCTCTCGCTTCGGGGTTCGAGCTTATCATGAGTCTCGCGTCTCACGAAAGCCTCGCATCCCCAAATCTTGATGTGGTCTAGTTTAGGTACTTTACCAGTCCACATCTCGTGAGGAGTTTTGGCAACTTTCTTTGTATGGACTAGATTAAGGATATGGGCGGCAGTCTCTAAGGCATACCCCAAGAATGAGATTGGTAGCGAAGCTCGACTCATCATGGAACGAACCATGTCCAACAAGGTTCGATTACGCCTCTCAGCCACACCATTCAACTGCGGTGTCCTGGGAGGTGTCAATTGTGAGACAATCCCACATTCCTTTAGATAGTCAAGGAACTCTGAACTAAGATACTCACCACCTCGATCGGATCGAAGCATCTTAATGTTCCTGCCCAATTGATTCTCGACTTCCTGTTTAAATTCCTTAAACTTCTCGAAAGTCTCTGACTTATGCTTGATTAAGTAGACATATCCATATCTACTGTAATCATCGGTAAAAGTCAAATAATAACGATTAGCATCCCTTGTGGCATGTTTGAATGGTCCACACACATCCGTGTGTATAAGGTCCAACAAACCTTCACCCCTTTCACACGAGCCTGTGAAGGGTGACTTTGTCATTTTTCCAAGTAAGCATGATTCGCAACTATCATTTGACTTTAGGTCAAACGACTCCAAGACTCCATCCTTTTGGAGTTGGCCTATGCGTTTCTTGCTTATATGTCCAAGACGACAATGCCATAATGATGCTTTATCCAAGTTATTATTATTAGTAGAATCAATACACAAAACATTATTTCCTAAGTTATCTACAATAGATACAGCTTCATACACACCATCACAAGGTAATGCTTTAAAATAAAGAACATTATTAAAGAAAGCATTAATCGAACCAACTTCATTATCAAACGAAAAGGTGAAACCTTGTTTGTACAATGCATGAAAGGAAATAATATTTCTTGCCATTTCTGGCGAATAACAACATTTATTCAAATCTAAATTTAACCCACTATTTAGCGATAAAGTATAAACTCCAATCTTGGTGACAGGTGTAACTTTCCTATTCCCCATGATTAAGTTTATTCTTCCTTGCTCCACATTCTCACTTCTTCCTAGTCCATGCAAGTCACAACAAATATGAATACCGCAACCTGTATCAAGGACCCAAGATTTCGAATGGGGTGAGTTATTAGAAATGATAGTGTAAATGCCTGCATGGTTGGGTTTGACTTTCCCATCCTTCACATCTTGCTGGTACTTTGGGCAGTTCCGCTTCCAATGAGCTTTTTCATGGCAATAGAAGCATTCAGCCTCTTTTGGGTCAGAAGAAGGAGTAATGAAACCTTTCTTGGTTCCACTTGAAGAAGAGCCATCAAGGGTCCGAGCCTTGGTACCCTTTGAAGATCTCTTTCTCTTCCTCCCTCGACTTTGCCCGATTGCCAAGACCGGAGTTGAGTCTGGAGTAGGAATGATAGCAACCGACTTCCCCTTAAGACCTGTTTCTGCGGTCTTGAGAAGTCCCTGAAGTTTGCTGAGGGTGACCTCTTCTTTGTTCATGTGATATGTCATGCGGAATTGATCATAGCACGATGGTAAGGAGTGCAAAATGATATCTATTGCAAGCTCCTCAGGGAAGTTCACGTTGAGCTTCAGCAAACGATCCACATACCTTTGCATTTTCTGCATGTGGCTCGTGACAGACTCTCCGTCCTTCATCATGGTTGTTATCATGGAGCATATGACTTCGTACCTCTCTTGTCGTGCACTTTGATGGTATCTTTCCATCAAATCTTGGTGCATTTCATAAGGGTAGAAGTCTTCATAAGACTTTTGGAGTTCAGCTGTCATGGTGGCTAACATGATGCAAGCCACCTTGGTTGCATCTCTTTCATGAGTATGAAAGGCAGCGATCTCCTGGGGAGTTGCAGTGGACTCGTCAATTTCCTTAAGCTCCTTGTCAAGGACATATTCTTTGTCCTCGTAGCGGGTAATCATCCTGATGTTTCTGATCCACTTATTGAAGTTGGATCCATCAAAGGTGACTTTCCCACATAGACTCATAAGAGTAAAGGAGCCATTAGGATTCGAGCCAGAAGCATTAGTTGAAGACATCTGAAAAGAAGAACAAGTTTAGTTTAGATTTAAGAGAGTCCTTAATAACACACCCAAATGTAATATTAAGGCTAGGATCCAATCACAATATAATATAACTTAGAAGAGGTATGCCGTAATCTAAGCTATACCATATTTGAAAGGTAGGTGAATGACGATTCACCAATTTCCACCACGAAAACCGAAATATTTAAATATTTAGTTTTTATTGGTTTTAGAAATTCCTAGATTCTTTGAGATCCAATGAACTTTTCAAAGGCATGTTTCAATCTCGGGAGTGCCCTCCAGGTTTTGTGACTGGGATGCCGAGGATCACAAAACGAGGTGTGAAGTAACCATGCAAATCACTTGGTACCCTTAAAGTTTATCACTCAATCGATGTGCCGGTAAACCACACACGCTCCACCGATACTATAATAAACCTTAAGTCACCCTTTACCTACCTTGTTAAGTCCAAGTTAGTGTGCCGGTTAACCACACACGCTCCACCAACGACTCAGACAAAGTGTAAAGTGTAATTTCATGGATTAGCACCTTATTCACATTTTTCCTAAAGTAACTAAGATTGGGAATTTAATAAACATTTAGTTACTTTATATATTCATCATACTTTGAATGAGAATTTTATAAGTCCTTGTCTTACCCGTTCGGCTAACGACCCTCCACCAGTCAAGCAAGCGGTGGGTGAGAATATTCACCCATTAAGTCACCATTTTATAGGCAACAACCTTATACCCACCTTATAGACCGGCTTCGTGAATGAGGCGTACTAGCGGTAAGACGACTTTATTCTTATACATATATATATAATTATTAAATTATCATAATATAAGTATAAGGGTTGAATTTTAACTTTTAAAATTCTAGGGGTTGGAACTAAAGTTTTAACTTAACTTTACTTATTCCAAAACTTGAGGGCAAGTTTTGTAACTTTCAAAACTTTTCATTTCTTGTAACTTATGTGTTTAATAGAGTCATAAAATGAAGACTCTTCATTTTTTATAACTCTTGTGTTTTCTTAATGGTTTTAACTCAAGTGTGACTCTTGGTTTTCCATAACTTAAGGATAAGTTATGGACTCCATTAAAACACATTATGATCAAGAATTAAACTACCAAATAGGTTACAAATAATTCCTATGATCATCTAAAACATCATAAGAACAAGAACATGAATATGAACACAATCAAAAATTACATAAAACTTTGTAATTTTGATAACTAGTTGTTGTAAATGAATTAGCAAGACATTACACCACCAAAAACAAGTTTACATTTACTAAAACAGTTTAGGGTAATGTTTCTAATTCATTTTCCAGCAACTGAATCGAAATTCTGCACTCATTCGACCCTACTCGCCGAGTGCATGAAGATGACTCGCCGAGTTGGTTGAAGATACACATGGACTCGACGAGTCCCCCCTATAGGCTCGACGAGTCCGTTCGCAGACAGCAAATTTTCGATTCTGTTTTTCAACTTTTAAGCACAAATAAGAACAAACAAGCCTAGGCTCTGATACCACTGATGGGTTTTGAGCATTCTAACACTTCCTAGGTGTACATGCAACCCTAATAACCTTGGATCTATGTTTGTCTAATTTGTCATGCAAAGTTGAATTCCAAGGTTATATTACTATCTAGCATACATGGGGAACAATTTTAACATAAAGTATAGATAGAATAACTTACCTTGTTGTTGCTTGTGTTCCTTGAAACCTTGTGAGCCTAGCACCCCAAGTGTGATGCCTCAAATGCTTCACACAACACCAAATGCTCTTGGAAGAACTTATGAGAGAATACACACTCTTCAAAATCGGCCAAGCCCCCTATTTCTTAGTGTAACCGATTTGGGAGGAGATCATGTTACTTATATAGTGTTGACACATCTAGGGTTAAACCCTAATGTGTCATGACTCTTCATTTCCATGACCCATGGGTTTGTAACTCCCATGGAGCATCCATGGAGCATCCTATGGGTGGAACCCAACTTGATGATTCATGGAGCCTTTTAGCCCACTATACAAGATATGGATGATTTACTTAATCAACCCATATATTTAATTAGTTATCTTTTGATCACTTAATTAATTCTAAATTAATTCTTGATCAAACTAATCAAATAATATTATTAATATATTAGAACTTATAATATATTAATAATCTCCAAGCGTTATTTCTCTCATTTAGTCTGTCCAATTGCATGGTGTCATGCAACCCAAATGGACCATGCCGGGTCGGGTCAAGTACATACCAGAAATAGTTATGGACTTAGACACCTTATCCAACAGTCTCCCACTTGGATAAGTCTAATAACTATTACTGCAAGTATGACTTCAGGAACCGATCGGCAATCGTAGCTCTTTACAAGGTTTCTCGAAACTTGAGAAGATGATGGTACGCCATTTAAGATAAGTGATCATATAATCCTCTGTTCTAGATATCAGTCGGACAAATACATGGAACAATGTCTTACTTATTGTCCAACATTTGTTTCCCGATTTCCGATTTGTTTGACAAAGAACTTCATTGAACACATCAATTTAGTTCTGACCGGGCCCGGTGCATAGGTCAAAACAAAATCATCGAGGGGCCCAGATATCAGCTTCTAATCCAAGAAGGAACAGATAAACTTCGACTCATATGTTTGTTCTACTACTCATTGAATTACACACAAGAGCACGATTTTATAACATCGAGTTACCAATGTGTTTTTCGTACAATCAATGCATAACCAACTCGTAAGTAACAAATCATATCTCTAGGTTTAAAGACTTATATGATATTACCGTCTCACGATCACTCGAGATAGAATTCCATGAAGTGATTCCAGTGAGCGTGGGTTGAGTCCAGTGCTCAGAACTTATGAGCACTCATGATTGTTGTAGCCTTGTCCCAGACCTCTACAACCAACCATGACAGTCTTGATTCATACCTACTTCCGACATATGACCGACTGTGGAGGTTTGAATAATATGTTATACCAAACAAAATTATTCTGGAAGTCAAAACATGCAAAAGAAATATAGTAAACGATCGACAAGAGATAGCAACACTTTACTCATAAATAAAACACTTTTATTCATCATCAAATGTCAATTACACTTTACAAATTTCAAGATTATCTAACTACTAAATCTAATATCATCCTTCAGCCCTATGCTCCGAGCATGCTGGAGATGCTTAACCCGAGTCAGTCCCTTCGTGAGGGGATCTGCCGGATTCTCATCTGATGATACCCTCTTTGCCACGAGGAGTCCTTCTTCGATCCGATGTCTGATGAAATGGTATTTTCTGTCGATGTGTCTGGATCTCCCGTGATCCCTTGGTTCCTTGGCTAAGGCAACAGCACTTTCACTATCACAGAAAATTTCCATCGACTCTTTAATAGCTGGTACAACTCCAAGGTCTCCAATGAAGTTCCTCAGCCATAACGCCTCCTTTGCCGCTTCGCTAGCTGCAATATACTCTGATTCACAAGTAGAATCTGCCACTGTCTCTTGCTTGGAACTCTTCCAAGAAATTGCTCCTCCATTTAGGGTAAAGACCCAGCCCGACTGAGAGCGGAAGTTATCCCTATCAGTCTGGAAGCTAGCATCACTATACCCTTCAACTCTCAAGTCATCACTCCCACCGAGGGTAAGGACCCAGTCCTTAGTCCTTCGTAGGTACTTGAGAATATTCTTTACCGCAATCCAGTGTGCCTTGCCAGGGTTCCCCTGAAACCTGCTAACCATGCTCAAGGCAAAGGCTACATCAGGTCGAGTACACGCCATAGCATACATGATCGAACCTACAGCCGAAGCATAAGGTATTCGACTCATTTCTGCTATCTCAGCCTCAGTACTAGGGCTTTGTGTCTTACTCAACTTGGCGCTACTCTGGATGGGTAACTCTCCTTTCTTGGAGTCTTGCATTCTGAATCTTTTCAGAATCTTCTCCAAGTAGGTACTTTGACTAAGTCCAATTAGTCTTTTACTCCGATCTCTCAAGATTCTTATCCCCAAAATATAGGCAGCTTCACCAAGGTCCTTCATAGCGAAACACTTTCCAAGCCAGGACTTTACTTCCTGTAGGGTTGGAATGTCGTTTCCTATGAGTAGTATGTCATCCACATACAATACCAAAAAGCTAACTATACTCCCACTAGCCTTGACATATACACAAGATTCATCTTCACTCCTAGAAAAGCCAAATTCCTTGACCTTTTCATCAAAGCAAAGATTCCATCTGCGAGGTGCTTGCTTTAATCCATAAATGGATTTCTCAAGCTTACACACTCTATTAGGGTACTCGTTACTGACAAAACCCTCTGGCTGACTCATGTAAACATCTTCAGCCAACTTTCCATTAAGGAAAGCGGTTTTGACATCCATTTGCCAAATTTCATAGTCATGAAATGCGGCTATGGCTAACAGAACCCGAATAGACTTAATCTTGGCTACTGGAGAAAAGGTCTCATCATAGTCCACTCCAGGAATTTGAGAGAAGCCCTTTGCAACCAGTCTAGCCTTATAAGTGTGTACTTTACCATCCATGTCGGTCTTCTTCTTGAAGACCCATTTGCACCCTACAGTCTTTCGACCTGGTACATTCTCAACCAAGTTCCAAACTTGATTGTCATACATGGATTGTATCTCGCTATCCATAGCCTCTTTCCATTTGGCAGACTCGGGGCCCGCCATGGCTTCCTCGTAGCTGTTAGGATCATCTTGACTTACTAGTGTCTCATCACTAATAAGTGTCTCACCTTCTGCAGTAATATGGAATCCATAGTAATGCTCAGGTGCACTCCTAACTCTCGTGGAACGCCTCAGAGGTACAGATTCGTCAATTGGCTCAACAGGAGTTTCCTCCTCAAGTTGAGGGCTAGAGTTTGAAGTTCCTTCACCACTTGACTCTTGAATTTCTTCAAGATCAACTTGCCTCCCACTGTCTCCTTGGCTTATAAACTCTCTTTCTCGAAAGACTCCTCTTCTTGCTACAAAGACCACATTGTCACTAGGTCTGTAGAAGAGGTAACCAAAGGATTGTTGTGGGTAGCCGATGAAAATACACCTCTCGCTTCGGGGTTCGAGCTTATCATGAGTCTCGCGTCTCACGAAAGCCTCGCATCCCCAAATCTTGATGTGGTCTAGTTTAGGTACTTTACCAGTCCACATCTCGTGAGGAGTTTTGGCAACTTTCTTTGTATGGACTAGATTAAGGATATGGGCGGCAGTCTCTAAGGCATACCCCAAGAATGAGATTGGTAGCGAAGCTCGACTCATCATGGAACGAACCATGTCCAACAAGGTTCGATTACGCCTCTCAGCCACACCATTCAACTGCGGTGTCCTGGGAGGTGTCAATTGTGAGACAATCCCACATTCCTTTAGATAGTCAAGGAACTCTGAACTAAGATACTCACCACCTCGATCGGATCGAAGCATCTTAATGTTCCTGCCCAATTGATTCTCGACTTCCTGTTTAAATTCCTTAAACTTCTCGAAAGTCTCTGACTTATGCTTGATTAAGTAGACATATCCATATCTACTGTAATCATCGGTAAAAGTCAAATAATAACGATTAGCATCCCTTGTGGCATGTTTGAATGGTCCACACACATCCGTGTGTATAAGGTCCAACAAACCTTCACCCCTTTCACACGAGCCTGTGAAGGGTGACTTTGTCATTTTTCCAAGTAAGCATGATTCGCAACTATCATTTGACTTTAGGTCAAACGACTCCAAGACTCCATCCTTTTGGAGTTGGCCTATGCGTTTCTTGCTTATATGTCCAAGACGACAATGCCATAATGATGCTTTATCCAAGTTATTATTATTAGTAGAATCAATACACAAAACATTATTTCCTAAGTTATCTACAATAGATACAGCTTCATACACACCATCACAAGGTAATGCTTTAAAATAAAGAACATTATTAAAGAAAGCATTAATCGAACCAACTTCATTATCAAACGAAAAGGTGAAACCTTGTTTGTACAATGCATGAAAGGAAATAATATTTCTTGCCATTTCTGGCGAATAACAACATTTATTCAAATCTAAATTTAACCCACTATTTAGCGATAAAGTATAAACTCCAATCTTGGTGACAGGTGTAACTTTCCTATTCCCCATGATTAAGTTTATTCTTCCTTGCTCCACATTCTCACTTCTTCCTAGTCCATGCAAGTCACAACAAATATGAATACCGCAACCTGTATCAAGGACCCAAGATTTCGAATGGGGTGAGTTATTAGAAATGATAGTGTAAATGCCTGCATGGTTGGGTTTGACTTTCCCATCCTTCACATCTTGCTGGTACTTTGGGCAGTTCCGCTTCCAATGAGCTTTTTCATGGCAATAGAAGCATTCAGCCTCTTTTGGGTCAGAAGAAGGAGTAATGAAACCTTTCTTGGTTCCACTTGAAGAAGAGCCATCAAGGGTCCGAGCCTTGGTACCCTTTGAAGATCTCTTTCTCTTCCTCCCTCGACTTTGCCCGATTGCCAAGACCGGAGTTGAGTCTGGAGTAGGAATGATAGCAACCGACTTCCCCTTAAGACCTGTTTCTGCGGTCTTGAGAAGTCCCTGAAGTTTGCTGAGGGTGACCTCTTCTTTGTTCATGTGATATGTCATGCGGAATTGATCATAGCACGATGGTAAGGAGTGCAAAATGATATCTATTGCAAGCTCCTCAGGGAAGTTCACGTTGAGCTTCAGCAAACGATCCACATACCTTTGCATTTTCTGCATGTGGCTCGTGACAGACTCTCCGTCCTTCATCATGGTTGTTATCATGGAGCATATGACTTCGTACCTCTCTTGTCGTGGACTTTGATGGTATCTTTCCATCAAATCTTGGTGCATTTCATAAGGGTAGAAGTCTTCATAAGACTTTTGGAGTTCAGCTGTCATGGTGGCTAACATGATGCAAGCCACCTTGGTTGCATCTCTTTCATGAGTATGAAAGGCAGCGATCTCCTGGGGAGTTGCAGTGGACTCGTCAATTTCCTTAAGCTCCTTGTCAAGGACATATTCTTTGTCCTCGTAGCGGGTAATCATCCTGATGTTTCTGATCCACTTATTGAAGTTGGATCCATCAAAGGTGACTTTCCCACATAGACTCATAAGAGTAAAGGAGCCATTAGGATTCGAGCCAGAAGCATTAGTTGAAGACATCTGAAAAGAAGAACAAGTTTAGTTTAGATTTAAGAGAGTCCTTAATAACACACCCAAATGTAATATTAAGGCTAGGATCCAATCACAATATAATATAACTTAGAAGAGGTATGCCGTAATCTAAGCTATACCATATTTGAAAGGTAGGTGAATGACGATTCACCAATTTCCACCACGAAAACCGAAATATTTAAATATTTAGTTTTTATTGGTTTTAGAAATTCCTAGATTCTTTGAGATCCAATGAACTTTTCAAAGGCATGTTTCAATCTCGGGAGTGCCCTCCAGGTTTTGTGACTGGGATGCCGAGGATCACAAAACGAGGTGTGAAGTAACCATGCAAATCACTTGGTACCCTTAAAGTTTATCACTCAATCGATGTGCCGGTAAACCACACACGCTCCACCGATACTATAATAAACCTTAAGTCACCCTTTACCTACCTTGTTAAGTCCAAGTTAGTGTGCCGGTTAACCACACACGCTCCACCAACGACTCAGACAAAGTGTAAAGTGTAATTTCATGGATTAGCACCTTATTCACATTTTTCCTAAAGTAACTAAGATTGGGAATTTAATAAACATTTAGTTACTTTATATATTCATCATACTTTGAATGAGAATTTTATAAGTCCTTGTCTTACCCGTTCGGCTAACGACCCTCCACCAGTCAAGCAAGCGGTGGGTGAGAATATTCACCCATTAAGTCACCATTTTATAGGCAACAACCTTATACCCACCTTATAGACCGGCTTCGTGAATGAGGCGTACTAGCGGTAAGACGACTTTATTCTTATACATATATATATAATTATTAAATTATCATAATATAAGTATAAGGGTTGAATTTTAACTTTTAAAATTCTAGGGGTTGGAACTAAAGTTTTAACTTAACTTTACTTATTCCAAAACTTGAGGGCAAGTTTTGTAACTTTCAAAACTTTTCATTTCTTGTAACTTATGTGTTTAATAGAGTCATAAAATGAAGACTCTTCATTTTTTATAACTCTTGTGTTTTCTTAATGGTTTTAACTCAAGTGTGACTCTTGGTTTTCCATAACTTAAGGATAAGTTATGGACTCCATTAAAACACATTATGATCAAGAATTAAACTACCAAATAGGTTACAAATAATTCCTATGATCATCTAAAACATCATAAGAACAAGAACATGAATATGAACACAATCAAAAATTACATAAAACTTTGTAATTTTGATAACTAGTTGTTGTAAATGAATTAGCAAGACATTACACCACCAAAAACAAGTTTACATTTACTAAAACAGTTTAGGGTAATGTTTCTAATTCATTTTCCAGCAACTGAATCGAAATTCTGCACTCATTCGACCCTACTCGCCGAGTGCATGAAGATGACTCGCCGAGTTGGTTGAAGATACACATGGACTCGACGAGTCCCCCCTATAGACTCGACGAGTCCGTTCGCAGACAGCAAATTTTCGATTCTGTTTTTCAACTTTTAAGCACAAATAAGAACAAACAAGCCTAGGCTCTGATACCACTGATGGGTTTTGAGCATTCTAACACTTCCTAGGTGTACATGCAACCCTAATAACCTTGGATCTATGTTTGTCTAATTTGTCATGCAAAGTTGAATTCCAAGGTTATATTACTATCTAGCATACATGGGGAACAATTTTAACATAAAGTATAGATAGAATAACTTACCTTGTTGTTGCTTGTGTTCCTTGAAACCTTGTGAGCCTAGCACCCCAAGTGTGATGCCTCAAATGCTTCACACAACACCAAATGCTCTTGGAAGAACTTATGAGAGAATACACACTCTTCAAAATCGGCCAAGCCCCCTATTTCTTAGTGTAACCGATTTGGGAGGAGATCATGTTACTTATATAGTGTTGACACATCTAGGGTTAAACCCTAATGTGTCATGACTCTTCATTTCCATGACCCATGGGTTTGTAACTCCCATGGAGCATCCATGGAGCATCCTATGGGTGGAACCCAACTTGATGATTCATGGAGCCTTTTAGCCCACTATACAAGATATGGATGATTTACTTAATCAACCCATATATTTAATTAGTTATCTTTTGATCACTTAATTAATTCTAAATTAATTCTTGATCAAACTAATCAAATAATATTATTAATATATTAGAACTTATAATATATTAATAATCTCCAAGCGTTATTTCTCTCATTTAGTCTGTCCAATTGCATGGTGCCATGCAACCCAAATGGACCATGCCGGGTCGGGTCAAGTACATACCAGAAATAGTTATGGACTTAGACACCTTATCCAACAGTCTCCCACTTGGATAAGTCTAATAACTATTACTGCAAGTATGACTTCAGGAACCGATCGGCAATCGTAGCTCTTTACAAGGTTTCTCGAAACTTGAGAAGATGATGGTACGCCATTTAAGATAAGTGATCATATAATCCTCTGTTCTAGATATCAGTCGGACAAATACATGGAACAATGTCTTACTTATTGTCCAACATTTGTTTCCCGATTTCCGATTTGTTTGACAAAGAACTTCATTGAACACATCAATTTAGTTCTGACCGGGCCCGGTGCATAGGTCAAAACAAAATCATCGAGGGGCCCAGATATCAGCTTCTAATCCAAGAAGGAACAGATAAACTTCGACTCATATGTTTGTTCTACTACTCATTGAATTACACACAAGAGCACGATTTTATAACATCGAGTTACCAATGTGTTTTTCGTACAATCAATGCATAACCAACTCGTAAGTAACAAATCATATCTCTAGGTTTAAAGACTTATATGATATTACCGTCTCACGATCACTCGAGATAGAATTCCATGAAGTGATTCCAGTGAGCGTGGGTTGAGTCCAGTGCTCAGAACTTATGAGCACTCATGATTGTTGTAGCCTTGTCCCAGACCTCTACAACCAACCATGACAGTCTTGATTCATACCTACTTCCGACATATGACCGACTGTGGAGGTTTGAATAATATGTTATACCAAACAAAATTATTCTGGAAGTCAAAACATGCAAAAGAAATATAGTAAACGATCGACAAGAGATAGCAACACTTTACTCATAAATAAAACACTTTTATTCATCATCAAATGTCAATTACACTTTACAAATTTCAAGATTATCTAACTACTAAATCTAATATCATCCTTCAGCCCTATGCTCCGAGCATGCTGGAGATGCTTAACCCGAGTCAGTCCCTTCGTGAGGGGATCTGCCGGATTCTCATCTGATGATACCCTCTTTGCCACGAGGAGTCCTTCTTCGATCCGATGTCTGATGAAATGGTATTTTCTGTCGATGTGTCTGGATCTCCCGTGATCCCTTGGTTCCTTGGCTAAGGCAACAGCCTCAAATGGATTCACAAAACACCGCAAACTCTTGGAAAACTTTGAGAGAGTATACACACTTGTATAAAATCGGCCACACACAAACACACACACACTAGTTCACTAGTTTCCTCTTAGGCTCCATTTCATGCTCCATAAGCATGCTTATATAGTGTGCATGGTTAGGGTGAAACCCTAATAACCTATGTCTCTTCCTTTCCAAGGATCCATGGGTTAAAAGCTCCATGGATCATCCATGGACTTCCACATAAGCCTAGCCCATTAACAAATGAGTATTAGCCCACACTATATAAAACAAATAGCCTATAATCTAATTAGTCTTCCTTTTAATCTCTAAATTAATTCATAATTAATTTAAGACTAAAACTAATTAAATAACGTAACTTCATATTAATATATTATAACTCATAATATATTAATAAACATATGTGTATAACTCTCATAAAATTATCCATAATAGTTTGGATGAATGCAACCCAAATGGACCATGCCGGTCGGGTCAAGTATATACCAAATAAGTTATGGACTTAGACACCTTATCCAACAGACTCCCACTTGGATAAGTCTAATAACTGTATTTGCCTATAACTTCAGGAACCAACCAGCAATCGTAGCTCTCGAAAACTCCCCCGAACTATGAAGACTCTGTTGAACTATGAAGCGCCATTTTAGATAAGTGATCACATAATCCTCTGTTCTCATGATATCAGCCGGACAAACACATGGAACTATGTCTTGCTTATTGTCTAGCAGTTGTTTCTCGATTTTCTGATTTGTTTGACGAAGAACTTCACTGAACATATCGGTTTAATTCTGACCAGGCCTGGTACATGGGTCAACACAAAATCATCGAGGGGCCCAGATATCTCTTCTATTTCTAGAAGGAACAGATAAACTTCGACTGATATGCTTGTTCTACTGCTTATTGAATTGTACACAAAGGCACGTTTTATAACATCAAGTTACTGATGCGTTTACGTACAATCAATGCACAACCAAGTCATAGGTAACAACTCATATCTCTAGGTTTGAAGATTTATATGATATTATCATCTCACGATCACTCGAGATAAATTCCATGAAGTGATACAAGTGAGCGTGGGTTTATACCAATACTCATAACTTATGAGTACTCATGAATGTTGCAGCAACCATTGCCATGTCTAAACACCTTTAAGGCATCTACAAACCCAATTCATGACAATCTTGATTCATACCTACTTCCGACGTATGATCGACTGTGGAGGTTTGAATAAATTAATTATTCTGGAAGTCAAAACATGCAAAACTGAAACAATAGTAAATAATTGACAATGATAGTAACACTTTACTCATAAATAAATCACAAATTTTATTCATCATCAAATGTCGATTACATTTTACAAGTTTTAGAAAAACTATCTAATCTGTAAAACTAATATCGTCCCTCAGCCCGATGCGTCTCGCATGCTGAAAATGCTTAACCCTCGTAAGTCCCTTCGTAAGGGGATTTGCAGGATTCTCATCCGACGATATCCTCCTTGTCACAAGGAGTCCTTCTTCAATCTTGTGTCTTATGAAGTGATATTTTCTGTCAATGTGTCGGGATCTGCCATGATCTCTTGGTTCCTTGGCTAAGGTAACCGCACTATTGTTGTCACAGAAAATCTCTATAGGTTCCTTAATAGCTGGTACAACTCTAAGGTCTCCGATGAAGTTCTTTAGCCATATCGCCTCCTTTGCTGCTTCACTCGCTGCTATATACTCTGATTCACAAGTCGAATCAGCCACCGTCTCCTGCTTGGAACTCTTCCAAGAAATTGCCCCTCCATTTAAGGTAAAGATCCAGCTCGACTGAGAGCGGAAATTAACCCTATCAGTCTGAAAACTAGCATCACTATACCCTAATACTCTCAAGTCATCACTGCCACCAAGGGTAAGGACCCAATCCTTAGTCCTCCGCAGGTACTTGAGAATGTTCTTTACCACAGTCCAATGAGCCTTGCCAGGGTTCCCCTGATACCTGCTGACCATGCTCAAAGCAAATGCCACATCAGGACGGGTACAAGTCATAGCATACATGATCGAGCCAACTGCGGAAGCATACGGTAATTGGCTCATCTCAGCTATCTCTGCCTCTGTACTCGGACTCTGAGTCTTACTCAGTTTGGTATTGCTTTGGATCGGTAAATCTCCTTTTTTGGAATTCTCCATGTTGAACCTTTTCAACACCTTATCCAAGTAGATACTCTGACTAAGTCCAATTAGTCTTCTACTCCTTTCTCTTAATATCCTTATCCCTAGGATATAGGCAGCCTCCCCTAGGTCCTTCATAGCAAAGCATTTCCCAAGCCAGGACTTAACCTCCTGCAAGGTTGGGATGCCATTTCCTATGAGTAGTATGTCATCCACATACAGTACCAATAAGCTAACTATACTCCCACTAGCTCTGACATACACGCAAGACTCATCTTCGCTTCTCGAGAAGCCAAAACCTTTTACCTTCTCATCAAAACAAAGATTCCAGCTACGAGATGCTTGTTTTAATCCATAAATGGATTTCTAAAGCTTGCATACTCTATTAGGGTACTCTGCACTTACAAAACCCTCTGGCTGATTCATGTACACATCCTCAGCCAGCTTACCGTTAAGGAAAGCGGTTTTGACATCCATTTGCCATATTTCATAATCATGAAATGCTGCAATGGCTAACATAACCCTAATAGACTTAATCTTTGCTACCGGCGAGAATGTTTCATCATAATCAATACCTTGAGTTTGAGTAAAACCCTTTGTAACCAGTCGAGCCTTATAAGTATGCACTTTTCCTTCCATGTATGTCTTCTTCTTGAAGATCCATTTGCACCCGACTGTTTTACGACCTGGTACATGGTCAACCAAGTTCCAAACTTGATTGTCATACATTGACTGTATGTCGCTGTCCATAGCCTCCTTCCATTTAGCAGACTCCGGGCCTGCCATGGCTTCCTTAACACTGCTAGGTTCATCCAAATTTACCAATGTACTATCACTGATAAATGTATCACCTTCCGTAGTAATATGAAAGCCATAATAAAATGAAGGTGTGTTCCTAACCCGTGTGGAACGCCTCGGAGGTACAGACTCGTCAGCTGGATCAACAGGAGTTTCCTCCTCAGGTTGATTGCTAGTGTCTGAGGTTCCTTCACCAATTGATTCTTGAATTTCTTCAAGATCAATCTACCTCCCACTGTCTCCTTGACTTAAAAATTCTTTCTCATGAAAGATCCTTCTTCGTGCTACAAAGACCACATTCTCACTGGGTCTGTAGAAGAGGTAACCAAAGGATTTCTGTGGGTAGCCGATGAAAATACACCTTTCACTTCGGGGTTCAAGCTTATCATGAGTCTCACGTCTCACGAAAGCCTCGCAACCCCAAATTTTGATGTGGTCCAAATTGGGAACCTTCCCAGTCCACATCTCATGAGGTGTTTTGGTAAACTTCTTTGTAAGGACTAGATTAAGGATATGGGCGGCAGTCTCTAAGGCATACCCCTAAAAAGAGATTGGTAACGAAACTCGACTCATCATAGAGCGAACAATGTCCAACAAAGTTCGATTACGCCTCTCAGCTACACCATTCAGTTGTGGTGTCCTGGGAGGAGTCAATTGTGAGACAATCCCACACTCCTTAAGATAGTCAAGGAACTCGGTACTAAGATACTCACCACCTCAATCGGATCGAAGCATCTTAATGTTCCTGCCCAATTGATTTTCTACTTCCTGTTTGAATTCCTTAAACCTTTCAAAGGTTTCTGACTTATGTTTGATTAAGTAGACATACCCATATCTACTAAAATCATCAATAAAAGTCACATAATACCGATTAGCATCTCTTGTGGCGGTTTTGAATGGCCCACATACATAAGTATGTATTAGGTCCAACAAACCCTCACCCCTCTCACAAGTTCCAGTGAAGGGTGATTTTGTCATCTTTCCAAGTAGACAAGATTCACAATTATCATCCGATTTAAGGTCAAATGATTCCAAGACTCCACTCTTTTGGAGTTGGCCTATGCGTTTCTTGTTTACATGTCCAAGAAGACAATGCCACAATGATGCTTTATCTAGGCTAGTAGAAGAATCAATATACAACACATTATTTCCTAAGTTGTCTACAATGGACACAGTTTCATACACACCATCACAAGGTAATGCTTTAAAATAAAACACATTATTAAAGAAAGCATTAATACCATCACATCCATTATCAAACGAAAAGGTAAAACCTTGTTTGTACAAAGCATGAAAAGAAATAATATTCCTCGCCATTTCAGATGAGTACACACATTTATTCAAATCTAATTTTAACCCATTATTAAGCAACAAAGTATAAACTCCAATCTTGGAAACAGGTGAAGCCTTCCTATTCCCCATGATTAAGTTTATCTTCCCGTGCTCCACATCCTGACTTCTTCTTAGGCCCTGCAAATCAGAACATATGTGAATACCACATCCTGTATCAAGCACCCAAGAGTTAGAATATGTTGAGTAATTAGACAATATAGTGTAAATACCTACATGGGTGGGTTTCACTTTCCTATCCTTTAGATCCTGCAAGTACTTAGGGCAGTTTCGCTTCCAGTGTGCCTTTTCATGGCAATAAAAGCATTCAACATCCTTGGGAATGGTAGAAGGAGTGACAGAATTGTTCTTAGTCTTTGATGAGGAGCCTTCAAGAGACTTTCCCTTGGTACCCTTCGAAGGGTGCTTCCTCTTTTTCCCTTTGCCTTGCCCGATAGCTAAAACAGGGGTAAATGTTGGAGTAGGAGTAGTAGAGGTAACAACCGCCTTACCCTTAAGACTGGATTCCGTGGTCTTCAAGAGTCCTTGAAGCTTGCTGAGGGTAACTTCCTCCTTGTTCATATGATATGTCATTCGAAAATGATCATAACATTCAGCTTCAGCAAACGGTCCACATACCTTTGCATCTTTTGCATGTGGCCCGTGACGGATTCATCGTCCTTCATGCGGGTAGTTATTATGGAAGAGATTATTTCATACCGCTCCTGACGAGCACTCTGATGGTACCTTTCCATCAGGTCTTGGTGCATCTCAAAAGGGTAGAAATCTTCATATGACTTTTGGAGCTCGGCTGTCATCGTGGCCATCATGATACATGCCACCTTAGTAGCATCTCTCTCATGAGTCCTAAATTCAGAGATCTCCTCAGGAGTAGCAGTAGACTCATCAAGTTCTTTTAACTCCTTATCAAGGACATATTCTTTGTCCTCGTAACGAGTAACCATCCTGATGTTCCTAATCCAATCCATGAAGTTGGAACCATCAAAGATGACCCTCCCACAAAGATTCATGAGAGAGAAAGAACCAGTTGGGTTAGAGCCTGAAGCATTAGTGTTGGAAGACATCTGAAAGAAGAAAGTAAGTTTAGATTAGATATATAGGATCCTTAATAAGACACCCAAATGTAATATTAAGGCTAGGACCCAATCACAATATATTATACTTAGAAGAGGGATGCCGTAATCTAAGTAATAATATATTTGAAAGGTAGGTGAATGACGATTCACCAATTTCCACCATGAAAACGAAATGATTTATTAGGTTTAATTGGATTTGAAATTCCTAGATTCTTTTGAGATTCATTGAACTTTTCAATGGCATGTTTCAATCTCGATTGTGCCCTTCAAGTTTTGTGACTGGGATGCCGAGGATCACAAAACAAGGTGTGAATAACCACGCTAATTCACTTGGTACCCTTAATATTATCACCTAATCAATGTGTCAGTTAACCACACACGCTCCATTGATCTATGACAAACATTAAGTCACCCTTCATGGTCTTTACTAGTCCTAGTTAGTGTGCCGGTTAACCACACACGCTCCACCAACGACTTGGTAAGGTACAAAGTGTGAATTCCATGGACTAGCACCATGTTCACATTTTTCCTAAAATAACTAAGATTGGGAATTAAAAGAGTTTAGTTACTTTATAATATTCATTATACTTTTAATGAGGATTTAAAGTCATTGTTCTACCCGTTCGGCTAACGACCCTCCACCGATCAAGCAAGCGGTGGGTGAGAATGGACACCCATTAAGTCGCCATTTTATAGGCAACAACCTTATACCCACCTTATAGACCGGATTCATGAATGAGGCCTACTAACGGTAAAACGACTTATTCTTATACATATATATAATAATTAACCATTAATGTTATAAATAGTATAAGGGTTGAATTTTAACTATTAAAACTCTAAGGGTTGGAATTAAAGTTTATTAAAGTGTGTGGAACTTTGCAAATTCCAAAACTTGAGGGCAAGTTTTGTAACTTTGCAAAACTCTTCATTTCAAAACTTATGAATTAAAGATTCATAAAAATGAAGACTCTTCATTTTCATGTAACTTATGTGTTTTAAGTGTGTGTTAAATAAAGGTGACCTTTGAAAATCCATAACTTGAGGACAAATTATGGACTCCATTAAAACACATAAATGATCAAGAATTAATCCTAAACAATTCAGCAAATAATTCCTATCATTTTCTAAATTCATAAGAACATGAACATGATCATCAAAAATTCAAGAATTATATGAACACATAAAATCATGGAATTTTGATATATGCTATTGAAAATGGATTAGAACAACCATTACACCAACTAAAATAAGTTTTATAACACCAAAACAGTTTAGGGTAATGTTTGTAGTCCATTTCCAGCAACAAAAGTCGAAAAACTGCACTCTTTCGATCCTACTCGTCGAGTGCATGAACTTACTCGCCGAGTAGGTTGAAGTTTGCCTTGGACTCGTCGAGTCCTCCCCATGGACTCGGCGAGTCCATCATGCAGACAACAACGATTTCGACTTTTATCACTATTTTGCATCAAGTATCAAACAAGCAAGCCTAGGCTCTAATACCACTGTTGGGTTTTGAGCAATCTAACACTTCCTAAGTGTGCATGCAACCCTAATAAACCTTGGATATATGTTTGTCTAAATACATGCAAAATAATAATTTTCCAAGGTTTATAACCTATCTAACATGGCATAGGGAACATTTCAACATAAAAGAGTTAGAAGAGATTACATACGTTTTGATGAGTTTGGTTCTAAGGAGTTTGAGGGCCAAGCACCAATAGTGTGAATGCCTCAAATGGAATCACAAAACACCACAAACTCTTGGAAAACTTTGAGAGAGTATACACACTTGTATAAAATCGGCCACACACAAGCACACACACACTAGGTCACTAGTTTTCTCTTAGGCTCCATTTCATGCTCCATAAGCATGCTTATATAGTGTGCATGGTTAGGGTGAAACCCTAATAACCCATGTCTCTTCCTTTCCAAGGATCCATGGGTTAAAAGCTCCATGGATCATCCATGCACTTCCACATAAGCCTAGCCCATTAACAAATGAGTATTAGCCCACACTATATAAAACAAATAGCCCATAATCTAATTAGTCTTCCTTTTAATCTCTAAATTAATTCAGAATTAATTTAAGACTAAAACTAATTTAATAGCGTAACTTCATATTAATATATTATAACTCATAATATATTAATAAACATATGTGTATAACTCTCATAAAATTATCCATAATAGTTTGGATGAGATGCAACCCAAATGGACCATGTCGGTTGGGTCAAGTATATACCAAATAAGTTATGGACTTAGACACGTTATCCAACAGACACATGGTCTGCAGTGAAGGTGGGTACCGAAGATAAAGGTCTTTGGTGATTGCTAGGGCAGGTATATTATGAAGATATGGGTAGCGAGGAGGGAAGAGCTGGGAAGAACGGAGGGAGTTGCGAGGAGAGAATACAAAACACAGAATCAGTCTTTGATATGCTAGCAGTGTAGCTGGTTTTGGTAGGAGGTTAATGTTGCGTAGTTATCGGTATACCATAGAGGCTACACAAGAGAAGATCATCAGACTTGCAGTGAGGAATAACTCCTCAGTATGGCATATCTTTGGTCAGATTTTGGTCTTCAGTGTTGGGCACCGAGGATAAGAGGGTTTATGATGAAAAATGTCATTTTTCATATAATTTTATACCGGAAGGGCGATAACTTCTTTTTAACTCATGGAAATGATTTCTAAAGCATGTGGGGATAAGGTTGGGTGTTGGGAAGAGGAAAAAGTGACAGAAAGTATGAGAGAGAAAGACAAAAAGTAACGATATGGTATAAGTTTAAAGTGAAAGTATGGGTGTAGGTTTCTTATCACATGGGAATTGTCAGAAAAGCATGGGTAAAGAAAATAGTGGATTACTCTTTCATTAAAAAGGAGTAAAAGTATGTATTCTTTTTAAAGGTCCATCTATATATATATATATATATATATATATATATATATATATATATATATATATATATATATATATATATATATATAGTAACAAAAATATCATAACTTCTATGAAGGAAGATTATGAATTCAAAAGAGTAAGGTGATGAACTTTTGAAGAAAAATCTTCTCCATCTTGATAATACCCAAGGTATTGTGTCTTTTCCATAACATAAATACGCTTTGACCAATATTTCTTCAACTGATTTAGACGAAAAATATGATTTTCCTTCTTCTTTTTCTTCAATAGCAAGATAAAAGGCTTCAATAACTCAAATTTTTAGAAGATAGTTGTAGCAAACAACAACAACATTTATTCTTGAAAGCTTGAAAAAACTTTGAATCAAAACTTAAAAAATGGAAAACTCATCAAAAAAATATCCGATTGTGAACCCATAAAATCTTGGTAGAAAATCAAAAAAACACAAGATGAAAGTGGTCGATTGAGAGTTGTTTACTTGAAATAATGGTTTAGATATTCAAGGTACGACTCTAATACCAATTGTAGGAACCCATTTAGATGAACGACTAGGTGCGGAATAAAAGGATCTTGAGATTTAACGATAAAAAAATATATGAAGAACAAACAGATGAGTAATCTGATGATTATAATAGAAAGAGAGGTTACTACTTTGAAGAACACTTTGGTGGGAGAAATACCAACTGAGAGTTTCTCTCTATCTAGAACGAAGGACTACATTTTAGGTGCACACTAAATAAAATGACCATCACCCCTATTTATAGAGAGATATAGCTTACAATACAATAAAAGGGAATAAAATAACCTAACTGTCACTCATAAATTATAGATCATTCCCATGCTCCAACAAGGAACGTACCAGTAACTACCATCAGATCATGGATGGCTTCCTTAGCTCCTATTACAAATGCTCGTATTTTAGAGTTTCCCCTCTATCCTCTGAACCTTCGATAATTCTTCCTGATATGTCCAACCTCTTTACACTTAAAACATGTTCTACCATCTACTGTTGTTGCGATTCCAAGGTTTGTTAGATCTTTACATTGGTTGGCAAGATGACATTTTCTGCCACAATTGGTACAGATCCAACAAGCTCTGGTAAGATGATTCCCACACGCATTACACTTTGGACTATGTTATGTGGTAGCTTGTGGTATGGGTTGTTGTAATCACAAATGCTTGACCACTTCATGTATCTTTTTTGATGGTTTCTTAACCCTTCCTCATATGATCAATATTCGTCTATCAAGAGCTTCTTCAATTCACTCCATAATATGGCATTAGCATTGATAACACCCATCATTTTCGCATAGCTATTCCACCAGTTGAGGGTTGCATCTTCCAGGGTACAAGTAGCAAACTTCACCTTGCAATCTTCCACAGACAAGCTAATCTCAAAGACAAACTCCATCTAATAGATACACCGAGTCAAACCGACCACATCCTCATTTCCATGGAAGGTTTGCAGTTCATTAAATCCTAATATGAACAAGTCCTAGGTTGACCTCAATTATGCCTACGAGAACTTTCTCCTCCATTACCTCCTGAACCTGTGTTCTTATTAGTTCCTAAGTTTTTTATTGCATCGGCGGCACATTGAGCTGTTAAGGCCCCAATTGCAGCTGGGTTCATGGGTTTTGGTTTTGGGTCTTGTGGTCATGGGTGTCTTGTTGTACATGGCATGATTCTATATTCAGGGTATATATGTTAATTAACATAATTAGTCGAGATTTTTTAGAAAATTAGTTTACAGACTTAAATAAAATAAATCAGGTATACAACAAATTTCACAATGCAACAGGATCATTTGTGAAATACATATATTGTCATTAATTTTCATTGATTTTTGTTACATTTACATCAAGATTTTCCAAAAGTGCACAAAAATGGTGGTTTGAACACTCAAAGTTTCTATGTTACATTCAAAAGACATGGCAACATACTGCAATTTGCTTACTTTTCCGTCCTTCAAACCCAAAAATATAATTCCCGACTTTCCTAGCTTGAACTATCTACTATATACCAAAATAAACCACTATCAACGCTACTAGCTGTGCCATCTGGTACTGTAAGTAACCAATAATCTCCTTTATAATAATCTCACTAACCTTTAAGAATATCACCTTTTACACCAACTCTTCCACACGCTGCTCTAAACCATCAATCTCAATTTGCTGAAAATGAACTTAAGAATCAGCCTGTTCCGGATGGCTGTATGCATGGAGGATCCTCATCTCATCCACATCCTTACTTTGCTCTAGCTCATGCACTGTGACAACCCGAAGTCCGTTCCATCATTTGTAACCCTTTCCGATAATAAAGTTGTCGTTTTTGAATTCGTTTCCGTTTACGTTATTTAATTTAAGTCATAAATTTGGGATTTCTATTTTGACTTAATGGGTGTCCAAACATGTTTAGAACTCATAATAACACTCCATATTAGTAATTGGAAAAATTTTAGAATCGACCATATCGGGTTACGGCAACTTAATCGGGTGCGACCAAAAGCCATGTCTAACGTCGGTATCGGGTAGAATTCCACCGTGTCCCGAACTTGGAACATATTTAAAGTGGTTTAAGCTTCCATTTGAAGCTTTTTCTCTCTCTCACTACTCTCTCTCTAACCTCTCTCCTCAATCGAAGTTTTAAGTCCAAGATCATCAAATTTAAGCTCCATTTTATCAAGGTAACCTCAATAACTTGTTGTACAACCTTTCTAGCTTCCAAATCCGGGTTCAAACTATGATTTAGGACCCTTTTCTTGTGTTTACGGCCCTGGAACACGCTTGGGCCGTAAACACACATATAAGGGGTTTTTGAGCCAAAAAACCCTTCTAATCCACTTTTGGAGCTTAAATATGGCTAAATGAATTAAGGGGACGGACTTAGAACACCTTGAATCCAACTTTTGAGGAGTAAACATGAGTTTACTGCCCAAGAACATGCTTGGGCCGTAAACTAATCCTCATGGGGAGTAAACTCAAATTTGAGTGTTTAAATGCCACTTAAACACACCAATAGCCTTGGATTAAATTCTAGAACCAACCACAATCGATTTAGGGGCCTTAAACTTGATGAAAGACCTCCCTTTAGGAGTTCACGGCCATAAACCATCCTATAATGGGTTCCTGGGCCGTAAACTCATATACACTAGTGAAATGATGCCCTAAATTCATTCTAAGGGTTGTACAATTGGTTTGAATCACATGTGATTGATCTAAGGCCACCAAATCATTAATATAAGAAGGGTATAGGAGCTTACAGCCGTAAACTCCCTTTGATGGTCCCTTTGGTGGTTAAACTCATTCCTATGCCTTAGATTAAATCATAGCAACTCCTCCCAAGTGTTATTTGACCATTTAGCACCATAAAACCCCACATCAATGAGTTCACGGCCGTGAACTCATGTGGAGTTGGCCTTAGGGCCGAAAAATCCATAGGGAGTTTACTCTTGAAGAGTAAACACATTATCCAAAGCCTATACATCCATAGATGTCACCCGGGTCACTCCAAACACTTGATTTGAAGTGTTTTCTCGTATTGAGTGTATAATCATATATAATTAGTGATTTAAAGTCTAATTAGATACATTTGTATATCATTTCATATTACATAGGAACCTCGCAAGTTATCAAGCCCCGAACCGACACTTAGCATCCGAACCGTCATGTTTTCTCGTCTGGTGAGTTTACACCCCTACCCTTTTTCAATGTTTTTCACTGTTTTCAGGGGGGGGATACAAGCAAAGTACAAGGAAAACTTTTACTCAAAACTTGTTATATATGTGTTATGTTTCATATTACATATGCTTTTAACACTGACAATCATAAAAGATAACCGTTGAACTTGGAGAACACAATATCATATTATTTGTGAAAAACATTATAAATTGTTGTATTTTATATTTTTCACAAATGGTTTTCCCACATCATAACAGTTAAAAGCATAACATTGAACTTTGAAGATGAAACTTAGAATATTGTTTTGTCCTCGGTAACACTCCATAGAGATACGAGAGTGGAGGATCATTATTTGATCTTTCTGTATTATTACTAGTAAATTTGTTTATCCTATAAATTGGAGACACGTCCTCGGAGAACACTCCACAGAGATACACGAGTGGAGGACCGCCCCTAACCAGAATCTCTTAGATAGGTAGCGTGAGTTGAGTGTATAGATCTATACGGGGCTGACTACCCCGCACCTGGTTGCTAGCTGTGACAACTACCAATTCAGGTCATTCTTGGACTCATGCATCTTTATAATAACCATTCATGCACAACATGCCGTGACCTAGTAGTATAAATTAGGTCAAAAATCTTGCATAAACTAGGATCCAACTAAGGTCTAGGACTAATATACTTGATATTTACAATTCTAGTAAGTTGCTTAGCTACAATAGGAAATGCCAATACTATAATTAGAATAAAGCTTCAAGCTTTGTTATAATTGAAATAGGGTATAAAACTCTAAAAATAAATTAAAACATTCTAATTATACTTCAACATGTTGTTGAATATCAAACAATATTCCAAAAACCCTAAAGAGCCAAAAATCCAAAGTTATAAATTATAAAGCTTAAAAACTTTATAAAATTTGGCTATAAACTTCCTAATATCAAATTTTATTAATCAAATTATGGATTATACCAATGAACTAGAAATATAAATTACAAGTATTAATCATAAATTATTTGTTGAAAACAAGATTTTTAAATAAATCAAATTGCTTAATAAACATTTTATAAAAATGAATGTTTTTATATAAAATATAGGAGGGAAGTTTATAAAGTTTAAAATTTAGGAGAGAGGAGGCCAAAATGCATGCAAAAACCGGCCATCACCTCTCCCCATGCCCTCTCTCTTCCCCAAAACACAATCATTAAGCTTAAACCCTTACTCCACCTCTTCCCACTTCACTCTCTCACTTCACTCTCTTCACACACTTCACTCTCTTCTTCCCTCTCTCTAAACTCACGAAAATCCTCTCATGTATCTGCAAAATTTCGAGATTGTGAAGCCCTTGAAGTGTTCTTACTTCTCTCAAGGTCAAAACCAAGGTAAACAACAACATCTTCTTCCATAGTTTCATGGTTAAACCTCTTTTTCTTCTTAGTCTTCTCTACTTTTCGGATTCTATGCCTTTCCATGGCTAGAAATCTTTATTCTCCCCTTGTGGTTTGTAGATTCTCACCATAACACAATGCATGTGTTAGAGATGGTGAAAATCTGGGATCAAACCCATGCAAGGAGTGGAAAAGATGCACATATGATCATGTGACATCAAAACCTAATATTTCATGTTCTTCTCCATTTCTTTTGTGTTCATGCATGAACAAAAGCATTTAAACCATTTCTAGTACATCTTGGATGCTCATTCATTCCATGCATGTGTTAGAAATCGGGCCTTACCAAAGACATGCATGATGTTCTTGTTGAAATACCCTAATAATGCACACAAGCAAACATGCAATCTGCCAGATTACTTTGTTCTACTTTGAACAGTCATAACTCAGTCATTTCTTAACCAAATCATGATATTCTTTTTGTATTGGTTAGTTCCACGAGTTAACTTTCAAACCCAACTGGTCTGACTGTAAAATATTAAATGTCCGATTTTTAGCAGATTTTACAAAAAGGTTGCGCATACAGCTCTTTTTCTGTGATCACTATTTATATCTTGCTTAAACAATGGCCTTAAACCCAACCATAATCTGAGGAAAAATACCTTAGAAACTTAACATATCTAGTGAATTATGGTTGAAATTTCGTGGCTTAAAACCTCAGTGAATGGGCTACAGAAATTCATGAACTTCAGCCACATTTACACTTCATGCATTATTGCATGCAACTTTTCTTAAATTGTTTGAAATCATTACCCTCATTTCTCTTCTGAATACATTTTTTTACATTTTTCCTTTTGAAAGCCCTTGCATGCATGAGATAATCTGGAAAATTTCAAGAGCTTTTGTTATTTCTTTGATTTATTAGAATTATTGCTAAAACCAAGGGCATAAATCATTTAAATACTTCCAGAGGTCAATAAATCCTAAATAAATTCATGGATGATCCTTATGGGGAGTAATGACACTTCACCAAATTTCAGCAATTTTTGTTACTGTTTCATATGATTTCTAATTTTCTTTTATTTAGGACATGATAAATTACAAAACCACTTTATAGGATGTGAAAATTGTATCTAACAATTTTCGCATACCTTGCCAGTGATGGGTGACTCCAGAAAATAATTTCAAGATTTTCCATCATGTTTTACTATTTTTCCCAATTTTTGGTAATTATAATGGTCTAAAAATAGGAGAAATAGTTCTAATTATCCAAAATTCATGAAAATTTACCAGGATATAATATTATAGAGTAGGAGGTTACATAAAAATTTTGAATATTTTTCTCTACTGTAAACTATTTTTCTCTTATTTTCTAAAGTTAATTGCACTAAAATACATTTAAATATACATAAATACCCAAAACCAGTTTATACATTATGAAAACCACTTTTGATATTTTTCACAGGATATTTATACTGTAAATGATGTTACAAAAATTTATGGTGATTTATTTTAACTGTTTAATATTATTTCTTTAATTAATGACTATTTAAAGGAATAAAGCAAGGAAAAATAGAAATACCCACTGAAAAATATCTTTTATATTTTTCCCAGCCTATTTATGTATAATAACAATTAAATAAAAAGTTTGGGTAATTTTGGAAACTGTTTTCTATTTATTTCAATTTTTATTGAAATAAATGCTCAAAAATCATAAAATATAATTAAACAGCTTGGAAATCCATTTTTATAATTTTCCCAGCTTAGTATTGTCTAATAACAGTTAAATAAAAAGTTTGAGAATTTTATCCCTCGAATGCTATTTTCGTGAATTTATGTTGTAATAAGGACTTAAAAATTTGGAAAGTTTATATTCCAAGGTTGTAATTAATCGCCCGATATATAGAATTTCATTACTTCAGAAAAAGTGTAACTAATTGATATAAAATCCAATACTAAAACATAAATTGGCATTTCCCTATATGTAGAGTTTAGTATATTAGCATTAGATATCGACATGGAAACTCACTAGTGCGTGTGTTTGATGTCGTAGGATCCCGGTAGTAAGACGTTGGTGCATCCCGAAGTACCGCTTGTGTCTACACAAAACATCGTGAGTATTCACGCACTCCCCTATTTTTGGTTTTTATGTTTTGGGGTGGAAAAGCATGTCCAGAAAAACTACTGTTTGCATGTTGTATTTAAATTGAATTGTATCAAACATGATTGCTATTGTATTGCTATGTTTCTTTATGTATGTCTATGCAACACGGAACATGAGAACTTATCGTACTAAGGCCCTTCCCTTATCTCTAACCATTAACTCTTTGAGCCAATGGTCGTTATGGATAGCGCTATTAGGAATTGACAACTCCTCACTCGCCCGAATCGCTGGAGTGCATGATACCATATTCATCTATGGAACGATAAGCATAGATCTCGATAGGGCTTCAGTCATAGGTTTGGTTGAGACTCATTGTTTGCTCATACACATACAAACTCGTTTCTCGTTATAGCAATAAACTTGTATTCATTAATAGCAATCAACTTGTTTATCATTGAAGCAATGTACTTGTATTTACGAAAAGCCTTATTGTACGCTCGATTTTTATAAACTTGTGATACTCACCAACTATTTTCATAGTTGACGCTCGTTTTACATGCTTTTTCAGGAAGTAATTAGTAAGTGGATGTAAAGATTCATCATCATAGAGCATGCTGCATCGTGTTGAAGCTATTATGAAGCTATATTTTGAACAATGTTATTTTGAAAAACTTGTATTTTGTTTCTTTTGAAGCTATGGGTTGTAAACTTTTAAATACTGCTATGGTGATGTATCTTTATCTTTTGCATTGAAACCGTTATCGCTGTCATACCTTGCGTTTCCGCTTTAGCGGGGTGTGACAGAAGTGGTATCAGAGCTAAAGTTATAGAGAACATCGGTTTTTCTTTAAGAAAACACAACCTATAACTAAAACTTACAAAGAAATTCTTTTTACATCAAACATATTACTAGTATAATTAGGTCGGGAGTTGTATTATTGGACCTTGATTAAACATAGCCTGATCACCTATGTTTAATTAAGAAAAGATTTATACAAAGATTGAGCTAATTATAATGGGAATATGTTCAACAAAAAATATTTGAGAAAAGTTTATTTCAAAATTTCAAAAGGTTAATTTTGGTGTGTGTAAGCATTGCATATTATAGGCATGCATTGTCATTTATTTCATATCTCATTGAAACTATGTCACAGTCCACTATGTCAACATCGTCATCTTCCCGCGCTACCGCCTCAGCCGATGAATCCGGCTACATCACTGTTATCCCTCGACGTAATCCCCCCGCCTCGGTAGAAGAAGACCCATCAGAGGATACGGAAGATACTGGGAACTCGGTGGAGATCAGCAATGACAACGCCCCGAGTCAACGACGCGAGGCATCACCGACATCGGTGTTGCCACAGCCACCGTTTTATGGACTTCGCATTCGAAGGATGGCGAGGAAGAGTGTTCCCATTCCAGGAAGGATACCCGCCAGCACAGCAGGACTTGGCACGGTAGGACCTAGCGAAGCAGGACCCAACGTTGTAGGACCGAGAGCACCGCCACCACAGCGAGTCATAGGGATACCTGTCAGGCAGCCAGGTATGACCCCGGAGGAGTCCCGGATGATGCATTCGATGGCAACGGATCTACGTCACAGTCTCGCTGTAATAGTCGGGCAACAGGAGGTGTTGAACGAAGTGATGACAGGGATGGAAATCCTGTTTCAGCATTCGATGGAGGCTACTGACATTGCTAGTGCTGCTAGACGAGAGGCAGGTCATGCGATGACAACATATTATATGTTTGGTGGGCTATTACTGATTGTGATGTGATAAGCATGGGAGCATCGACAAAGGAAAACTCTAGTAGCAAGAGGAAGCCAGCAGATCAGGGAGAGAAGAAGTATGGAGGCAAGTCAGGGAGGAGGCAGAAAGTCTCAAGAAACTTTATGGTAAGAGCCCAGGAGCAAGAGCTAATGAAAAATCAGGAATAGGGAGTCATGGAAGTGCAGGAACGAAAGCAGTACTCAGGGCCGCTTCCGAAGTGCAATAAGTGTAACTTTCATCACAAGGGAGCTTGCCCGGTGTGCCAAAACTGTAAGCAAACAGGCCATTACTCGAAGTATTGTAAGGTGAATAAGGAGGGAAAAAGGACATGTTACCAGTGCGGGAGTAATGATCATCTCCGTAGAGCATGTCCTAAACTGAACAATGGACCTGGTAATAATGGACAAGGCCAAGCCAGGCAAAACTTTCAAGGAAATCAAGTTGGACAGCCAAGAGGTGTAGCCTTTGTGATTGGTGCAGAAGAAGCTCGTCAGAACCCTGAAGTGATAACAGGTACGTTCCTCCTGAACAACCATTTTGCATCAGTAATATTCGATGCGGGAGCAGATAGGAGTTTTGTTTCTTTAGCATTTAGACCGTTAATTGGCTTGAAATCGGTAAAGATGAGGAATGCTTATGCTATTGAACTTGCTGATGGGTATGAAATTAGGGCTAGTGATATAATTCCTGGTTGTACTTTGAATTTAGCTGATAAACTCTTTAGCATTGACCTAATTCCTATAGAGCTAGGTAGTTTTGATGTGATAGTAGGGATGGATTGGTTATCCAAAAATAGAGCGGACATTGGTTGTTATGAGAAAGTCATCAGAGTGCCTCTCCCTAATGGAGAAACCCTTATCATACACAGTGAGAAGCCAGGAAGAAGTTTAAACATAGTATCAAGCGTGAAGGTTCACAAGTACCTGAAGAAGAATTGTATTGCATTCATGGCCCACGTGCTAGAAAGAGAACCTGAAGCTAAGCAACTCAAGGAGATTCCAGTGGTTCAAAACTATCCCGAAGTATTTCCGGAGGAATTGCCCGGTCTACCCCCTTATAGACGGGTCGAATTTCGGATAGACTTAATTCCCGGAGTGGAACCGGTAGCAAAAGCACCATATCGCCTTGCACCATCCGAGATGCAAGAACTATCCGGACAACTTCAAGAACTTCTAGACAAAGGGTTTATTCGACCAAGTTCTTCACCTTGGGGAGCCCCAGTGTTATTCGTCAAAAAGAAAGATGGTTCGTTCCGAATGTGCATTGATTACAGAGAATTGAACAAGTTGACAATCAAGAATCGATATCCCATCCCTAGAATAGATGACTTGTTCGATCAGTTGCAGGGCGCTTCCTACTTCTCAAAAATCGACCTTCGGTCAGGGTATCATCAGCTAAGAATTCACGAAGAGGACATTCACAAAACAGCATTTAGAACCCGTTATGGACATTATGAGTTCTTAGTCATGCCTTTTGGACTAACGAACGCACCCGTTGTATTCATGGATTTGATGAATAGGGTCTGTAGACCATACCTAGACAGGTTTGTAATTGTATTTATCGATGACATACTTGTTTACTCGCGGACCAAAGAAGATCACAATAGACATCTAAAGCTAGTGTTGGAGCTGTTGAAGGAATAGAAATTGTATGCCAAGTTCACTAAGTGTGAATTTTGGATTCGGGAAGTACATTTTCTTGGTCATGTGATCGGTGAAAGAGGAATCCATGTAGATCCAGCTAAGATAGAGGCAATCAAGAAATGGGAGGCCCCCAAAACCCCGACAGAAATACGACAATTCCTAGGATTAGCTGGGTACTACAGACGCTTCATTGAGAATTTCTCTAGGATTGCTCAACCATTAACATCTTTGACCCAAAAGGATAGAAAATTTCTCTGGGAAGAGAAACACGAAGAGGCGTTTCAAATCCTAAAAAACAAGCTGTGCAATGCACCAATTCTGGATTTACCAGAAGGATTAGAGAACTTTGTGGTGTATTGTGATGCGTCTCATCAAGGATTAGGATGTGTGCTAATGCAAAAAGATAAGGTCATTGCATATGCTTCCAGACAACTCAAACCGCACGAGAAGAATTATACCACCCATGATCTAGAACTAGGAGCAATAGTTTTCGCCCTTAAGATATGGAGGCATTATTTGTACGGAACCAAGTGCACCATTTATACCAATCACAAAAGCCTTCAGCATATCCTGGATCAGAAAATGCTAAACATGCGGCAGAGAAGATGGGTAGAGTTGTTTAGTGATTATGATTGTGAGATACGATATCACCCAGGGAAGGCTAACGTAGTAGCCGACGCTCTTAGTAGGAAAGAAAGAGTGAAACCTTCCCATGTGAGAGCTTTGGGAATGGTAATTCAGACAAGCTTGAAATCTCAAATCATTAATGCCCAGGAGAAAGCGTTATGCAAGGAAAATCTTCTAGGCGAAACTTTACATGGTTTGGAAGAAAGATTTGAAACCAAACCTGATGGAGTTCGTTATTTTAAAGACAGGGTCTAGATTCCAAGGGTTAACAACCTGAAATTCCCCAATGGAAATGGGAGCAAATATCTATGGACTTTGTTACCAAACTTCCTAGAACTGCTAAAGGTCATGACTCAATTTGGGTCATAGTGGATCGACTTACGAAATCTGCACACTTTCTCCCCATTCGAGAAGATTTCAAGATGGAAAAATTGGCCCAAATCTACATCGAAAAAATTGTTTCTCTGCATGGTGTACCCTTATCTATCATTTCTGATAGAGATAGTCGTTTTACATCTCGATTTTGGTGGATGTTACAGAGGGCACTAGGAACCAAGATAGATTTGAGCACAGCTTACCACCCTCAGACAAATGGGCAAACAGAGAGAACAATACAAACATTGGAAGACATGCTACGAGCGTGTGTCATTGAGTTCAAAGGAAATTGGGATACTCATTTACCCCTAATTGAGTTTTCCTACAATAACAGTTACCACACGAGTATCCAATGTGCTCCATATGAAGCATTGTATGGACGCAAGTGTCGTTTGCCCTTATGCTGGACAGAAATCGGAGACATACAGTTGTGTAACAGCTCAAATTTTCAAATAAAATTTTCATTTAAAACAAAACATCATTATTCGACAAAAGAGTTTGTTCCAAGTTTATTGCAAAAGTATAAATCATAAATCTCCAAGATCTTCAATAATGGCAGTGTGTACGTGTCACGCCGGCGCCTTCCCACGGTCATCACTAGTACCTGAAAAACATAAACACAACTAGTAAGTATAAATGCTTAGTGAGTTCCTCAGTATACGACTTACCCACATACGCCTTCCGGCCCGGACCTTTCGGTCCACATAACATTGCCTTCCGGCCCGTAACATAATCGCCTTCCGGCCCATAACATATCGCCTTCCAGCCCGTATTAAATTGTCTTCCGGCCCATAGTATTTTGCCTTCCGGCCCATAATAGTATAAAACATAACACATGTAACATAACGCACATAACACATAAGTCATACATCATACCGTTCTTTCTATCACATAAAGTCTCGCCTTCCGGCCCGTATAAGCATACATCACATATAAGCATACATCACATATAAAGCATCTACCTCTCTAGACATAGCATAAATATAACACATACGACCTTCCGGTCTCGCAGTCAAACCCTTCCGGGTGAAGTATAGTGAGAAGACTCACCTCGTAGTATGCTAATTATAAACCCTTCGAGCTACTCGCACTCGATCCGCTAATCTGCAGGTTCCCTATAATACCACATACCTTTATTAATGATCTTATCAAACAAGACAACTGACCCTACTAAATTACATACAGGTCAACGGTCAACTTGACCGGACTCGTCGAGTGCAAAGGGCAACTCGGCGAGTCTAAACACCCCGACTCCACTCGCCGAGTCTAAAGAACGACTCGATGAGTTCCAGTAGATCTTCAAGCTACTCGCCGAGTCTGAAGAACAACTCGGCGAGTCCTAGTGAATCTTCAAGCTACTCGCCGAGTCTGATCATTAGACTCGGCGAGTCCTCGCCATGCAGTCAATTCGCTGCCTCCTGTATCTCGCATGTTTCCGTAGTATATAGATATGGGGCTTCCTGGACTCTCACATATACTATTACAGGGGTTTAAACACTTGTAACAACACTATAAACTACCAATTCCTTAAATGGGTTTCCTAACCCTAAATTCGCATACAACGTAAAAGCTACAGATTATGATCCGAAGATTACCTGGAAACGTGTTCCCTGTGTCCCCAACCTTCAGAACTCGACCCCTTGAACCTCCTTTGATCACCACCTTGCTTCTCCTTGTCTAACAATCTCTTCAAGCTTCCACTAGCCCTCACCCTTGCTCCAGATGCCCACAGACTCCTAAGATATCTTCAATCGGCCAAAAGACGAGACATGACGGCCATAAGATCATTATATACGATTCAGAATCAAAACGGCTAGGGTTTCAGCTGAACAGCGTCGACTCGCCGAGTCCCTATTGGACTCGTCGAGTCCAGTCGCGAATCTGTGACCAAGACCGTGGTCCTACTCGGCGAGTCATGCACCAACTCGCCGAGTCCCCTCCTAAATGTGCTCCAAAAATAATTTAAAGAAATACCTGAAATTCCGGGCTGTTACAACTCTCCCCCACTAGAACTAGACTTCGCCCTCGAAGTCTCATTCTGCGAATAACTCCGGATGTTGCTCCCGCATTTCTCTTTCCGGCTCCCAAGTCATCTCCGATCCCTTCCGATGTTGCCACTGAACCAACACCAGAGGTATCTCCTTGTTCCGTAGAACCTTGATCTTCCGATCCCTGATAGCTACTGGTCTCTCAGCGTAATTCAGGCTCGCATCCACCTGAATATCTTCTAACGGAACCACTGCCGCTTCATCGGCTATACACTTCCTCAACTGTGATACGTGAAAGGTATTGTGAATCTGACTCAGCTCCGCTGGCAACTCCAACCGATAAGCCACCCGGCCTACCCTTGCAATTACCCGAAATGGACCTATGAACCGAGGCCCCAATTTGCCCCTCTTTCTGAACCGAATCACTCCTTTCCAAGGAGAAACCTTTAGGAGAACGAAGTCGCTGACCTGGAATTCGAGCTCGGACCGGCGTCTGTCCGCATAACTCTTCTGTCGGCTTTGGGCGGTCAATAACCTCTGCCTCACTCGTTGAATCTGTTCAGTCGTCTGAAGTATGATCTCTGTATTGCCCATCACTCTCTGTCCCACTTCTCCCCAGCAAATGGGAGTCCGACACCTCCTACCATACAAAAACTCAAAAGGTGGCATACCAATGCTCGAATGATGGCTGTTGTTGTAGGAAAACTCAGCCAACGGCAGATGCGCATCCCAGCTACCCCCGAAGTCTAACACACACGCTCTAAGCATATCTTCCAATGTCTGAATCGTCCGCTCGCTCTGACCGTCGGTCTGGGGATGGTATGCGGTACTAAAATGCAGTTTAGTACCCAACTCCTCATGGAATTTCTTCCAGAACCTGGAAGTGAAACGTACATCGCGGTCCGAAACAATCGAGGTCGGCACTCCATGCCGAGATACTATCTCTCTCACGTATAACTCTGCCAACTTCTCTGCTGATGAACTTTCGCTAATGGCAAGGAAGTGTGCACTCTTTGTTAGCCTGTCCACTATCACCCAAATCGCATCGACTCCCCTGGCAGTTTTCGGCAATTTGGTGATGAAATCCATCGTGATCTGTTCCCACTTCCACTTAGGAATCTCCAAGGGTTGCAACTTACCGTACGGTCTCTGGTGCTCGGCCTTAACCCTACGGTAGGTCAAACACCTCTCAACGAACCAGGCAACGTCTCTCTTCATGCAAGGCCACCAGTACTCCTTTCTCAAATCCAAATACATTTTCGTAGCACCGGGATGGATCGAGAATTTCGATCTGTGTGCCTCCTCCATCAAAGTAGCACGCGTACCGCCCACGAATGCTACCCAGATCCGACCCTGAAATGTCAGAAGTCTCCGTCCATCCATAACGAACTCTGAAATCAATCCGACGACCCGCTCCTGTTTCTGCATCCCAGACTTCACAACCTCGGCCTGTGCCCCACGAATAGCATCTAATACCGGAGTCATCACCGTCAATCTCAAACATACGTCCCGCAATGGAGTGTTCTCCGCCCTACGACTCAATGCATCGGCTACCACATTAGCCTTGCCTGGGTGGTATAGGATCTCACAGTCATAATCCTTAACCACGTCTAACCATCTCCTCGGACGCATGTTTAGGTTGGGTTGATCCATCAAATACTTCAAACTCTTATGGTCCGTGTATATGGTACAACGAACCCCGTACAGGTAGTGACGCCAAATTTTGAGGGCGAACACTACTGCCCCCAACTCTAAGTCATGCGTGGGATATCTCGCTTCGTGAGGCTTCAGCTGCCTCGATGCATAGGCTATCACATGGCCCCTCTGCATCAACACTGCACCCAGTCCTGAAATCGATGCGTCGCAATATACGACAAAGTCCTCCATCCCTTCCGGAAGAGCTAATACTGGTGCTTCGCACAGTCTCTGACGAAGTGTCTCAAAGGAAGTCTGCTGTTCGGGTCCCCATGAAAATGTAACACCCTTTCGGGTCAATTTGGTAAGCGGCACCGCGATCTTGGAGAAGTCCCTAATGAACCTTCGATAGTACCCCGCCAACCCAAGGAAACTCCTGATCTCAGAAGGTGACTTCGGTGCCTCCCAACTCATCACCGCTTCCACCTTGGCCGGATCGACCAATATCCCTGCCTGATTTACAACGTGCCCCATAAATTGGACCTCCCGTAACCAGAAGTCACATTTGGAGAATTTTGCATATAGCTTCTCCGACCTCAGGACCTCAAGGACCTCCCTCAAATGTCCCTCATGCTGCTCCCTAGACCGCGAATACACCAGAATGTCGTCGATGAATACAATCACAGACCGATCCAACATCGGCCTGCATACCCTGTTCATGAGATCCATGAACACTGCTAGGGCATTGGTGAGCCCAAAAGGCATCACCACGAACTCGTAATGCCCATACCGCGTCCTAAATGCTGTCTTCTGGACGTCCTCATCCCGCACTCTTACCTGATGGTACCCTGATCTCAAATCAATCTTGGAAAACCAAGATGCCCCTTGCAACTGATCGAATAGGTCATCGATCCTCGGTAACGGATAGCGGTTCTTGACCGTCACCTTGTTCAGCTCCTGGTAATCGATACACATCCGGTGTGAACCATCCTTTTTCTTGACAAACAGAATCGGTGCTCCCCACGGCGAGCTACTCGGCCGAATAAATCCCTTCCCCAACAACTCTTGAAGTTGCGAGGACAATTCTTGCATCTCTGGAGGTGCAAGACGATAAGGCACCTTCGCAATAGGCGCAGCCCCTGGAACTAGATCGATACCAAACTCCACTTGCCTCGCAGGAGGTATTCCCAGCAAATCCTTGGGAAAAACATCTGGAAACTCGCGCACCACTGGAACCTCCTTCAATGTCTTCGGTCTCTCGGAACTCTCCCGCGTATCCATCACATACGCCACAAAACCGTTACATCCCCGCTGTAGGCATTGCCTTGCCCTAGCGGCCGAACAAAAAGCTGATCCCGAACGAGTGCCCTCGCCGTATACCGTAAGAACTCCCCCACTAGGGTCTCGTATAGTCACCAGCTGACGCTCGCAGTCGATGACAGCGCTGAATCGGCTCAACCAGTCCATGCCTACGATGACACAGACATCCCCCATCGCAATAGGAATTAGGTCAATCGGAAACGCGACCCCGAAGATCTCTAACACACATCCCCGAAGAACCTCCGTAGCACAAATCACCCTCTCAGCCGCAATAGAAACGCTCAAAGGCCGACTTAACGGCTCACGACTAATGCCGATGTGCTGACTAAAAGCTAACGATACAAACGATCTACTCGCACCCGAATCAAATAACACTAGAGCAAGCATAGAGTTCACAAGAAAAGTACCTACACATACATTAACATAAGCATAGCATTTCGACCTTTAAGTAAATACGTGAATGATAACATACCTGCCACAACATCGGGCGCAGCGCGGACCTCCTCCGCAGTCAGCTGAAAGGCTCTCCCGCGAGCCCTCGGGGCCTCGACCTTCGCCGGTCGGGTCTCAGTAGTCCGGGTAGTAGGTGTAGCTCCCTGACGAAGTTGCGGACACTCGGCCTTCCGATGGCCTGTCTGGTTGCAGTGAAAGCAAACCATAAACCCCTTAGGGCAATCCCTGGCAATATGTCCCTCCTTGCCACACTTGTAGCAACCACCAGCTCGACACACCCCCTCGTGACTCTTGCCGCACTTCGCGCAAGTGCGACCCTTCGGACCTCCCATCCTCGAATCAGCGAACTTAGTCCGCTTGGCTGCCGGCTGAGACTGGGCCGGCCGTCGATCCACCTGCCGAGACTCAGCCTCCTCCCTCGCTTAAGTCTCCAACTCGATCTCGCGCTTCCTGGCGTTCGCCTGAAGCTCAGTGAAAGTACGATAGGTGGAGTTTGACACAAACTCCCGGATCTCCCTCTTCAAAACACCCAAATACCGACTCATCCGCGACTGTTCCGTAGATACCAGCTCGGGGCAGAACATTGCCCTCTCATGAAACTTCCGTGTGATCACTGCCACGGAATCAGTACCCTGCTTAAGGGTCAAGAACTCCTGAATCAATCGCTCCCTCTCCACCGGGGGAACGTACTCGTCCCTGAACATCTCCGTAAACCTCTCCCATGTCACCGCCGAAATCTCTGCCTGAGTGAAGTTCGCCGTCACGAACTTCCACCAATCCTTCGCTCCCAGACGGAGCTGGTTCAAGGCGAACCGTACCCTCAAGTGCTCCGGGCATGAGCAAGTATAGAAGCACCCCTCGATGTCGGCGATCCACCTCATAGCTGCAATCGGATCCTGCGTCCCATCAAATTCAGGGGGTTTCGTGTTGCTGAATTCCCTGAATAGTAATGAATCACCCCCTTGCGGCCTAGCAGCAGCCACAGCTGCGGTAGCGGCAGCAACTGCAGCTTCAGTAAGTGCGGCGTACCGCTCCTCAAACTCCTCCATCAGCGTGGTCTTAATATACCCAAACATCTCCGGGATCTCAGCCCGGACCGCCGCAGCTACCTCTTCCTGAATAATCTGACGAATCTCCTCGTCACTCGCACCGCTCGAACTCGCCCCATTGCGTGTGATGACCATGATGTCTCTGAAATACAACATAAAATCATCAGAGACTCCACCAAGTACAATGGTACTCGATACGCGCCCTACTCAGTCTCCGATTTCCAGGGATTCTTACTTGGGTCTTCCACTGATCCGGTGTCTTCGGTAGTACGTGCCCAATACTACCGACCACATCGTATCAGTATTCGTCCCAAGTCTTTCTCCCCAAATCCCGAATAATGAGTACTCTACCTCTAGTATGCACTATCTACTTGTATGCTGCCAAACATCCCATATAAGCAATCTCCCTAGACAAGGCATCACAAAACAGGCCATTCTAGTCCTATCATGTATACCTAGTCTTCTAGCATGCATAGCAATTCATAATTCAGTGCATAATATAACATTGTAAGGTATTCTGGGGATCTTTACCGTTCGGGCGCTGGCTGATCGTACACACTGCTTCATCCTTGTTTTACCGCCTTACCATTTATGAAATGTTGTGTCCTTATTATTTTAAAAAAAAGTTTTTCCTCAAATCCCCGGTCTGAGTTCAGTTGCACCCGAAAGTACACCCAAATCCCTCAAACCAAGGCTCTGATACCAATTGTAACAGCTCAAATTTTCAAATAAATTTTTCATTTAAAACAAAACATCATTATTCGACAAAAGAGTTTGTTCCAAGTTTATTGCAAAAGTATAAATCATAAATCTCCAAGATCTTCAACAATGGCAGTGTGTACGTGTCACGCCGGCGCCTTCCCACGGTCATCACTAGTACCTGAAAAACATAAACACAACTAGTAAGCATAAATGCTTAGTGAGTTCCCCAGTATACGACTTACCCACATACGCCTTCCGGCCCGGACCTTTCGGTCCACATAACATTGCCTTCCGGCCCGTAACATAATCGCCTTCCGGCCCATAACATATCGCCTTCCGGCCCGTATTAAATTGCCTTCCGGCCCATAGTATTTTGCCTTCCGGCCCATAATAGTATAAAACATAACACATGTAACATAACGCACATAACACATAAGTCATACATCATAACGTTCTTTCTATCACATAAAGTCTCGCCTTCCGGCCCGTATAAGCATACATCACATATAAGCATACATCACATATAAAGCATCTACCTCTCTAGACATAGCATAAATATAACACATACGACCTTCCGGTCTCGCAGTCAAACCCTTCCGGGTGAAGTATAGTGAGAAGACTCACCTCGTAGTATGCTAATTATAAACCCTTCGAGCTACTCGCACTCGATCCGCTAATCTGCAGGTTCCCTATAATACCACATACCTTTATTAATGATCTTATCAAACAAGACAACTGACCCTACTAAATTACATACAGGTCAACGGTCAACTTGACCGGACTCGTCGAGTGCAAAGGGCAACTCGGCGAGTCTAAACACCCCGACTCCACTCGCCGAGTCTAAAGAACGACTCGACGAGTTCCAGTAGATCTTCAAGCTACTCGCCGAGTCTGAAGAACAACTCGGCGAGTCCTAGTGAATCTTCAAGCTACTCGCCGAGTCTGATCATTAGACTCGGCGAGTCCTCGCCATGCAGTCAATTCGCTGCCTCCTGTATCTCGCATGTTTCCGTAGTATATAGATATGGGGCTTCCTGGACTCTCACATATACTATTACAGGGGTTTAAACACTTGTAACAACACTATAAACTACCAATTCCTTAAATGGGTTTCCTAACCCTAAATTCGCATACAACGTAAAAGCTACAGATTATGATCCGAAGATTACCTGGAAACGTGTTCCCTGTGTCCCCAACCTTCAGAACTCGACCCCTTGAACCTCCTTTGATCACCACCTTGCTTCTCCTTGTCTAACAATCTCTTCAAGCTTCCACTAGCCCTCCCCCTTGCTCTAGATGCCCACAGACTCCTAAGATATCTTCAATCGGCCAAAAGACGAGACATGACGGCCATAAGATCATTATATACGATTCAGAATCAAAACGGCTAGGGTTTCAGCTGAACAGCGTCGACTCGCCGAGTCCCTATTGGACTCGTCGAGTCCAGTCGCGAATCTGTGACCAAGACCGTGGTCCTACTCGGCGAGTCATGCACCAACTCGCCGAGTCCCCTCCTAAATGTGCTCCAAAAATAATTTAAAGAAATACCTGAAATTCCGGGCTGTTACAAGTTGACTAGAGTCGAACTTATCCAGGAAACATCCGACAAGATTGCTATCATCAAGGATAAGCTTAAAGCTGCTAGAGATCGTCAGAAAAGTTATGCGGATAATCGTCGAAAACCATTAGAATTCCAAGTAGGAGACAAGGTACTTTTAAAAGTGTCGCCTTGGAAAGGGCTTGTGCGTTTTGGTAAGAAAGGAAAACTAAGCCCGAGATATGTTGGACCCTTTAAAATCCTTGAAAGGATTGGTCCAGTAGCGTATAAACTCCAATTGCCCCAAGAGTTAAGCGCCATTCACGTTACATTCCACGTCTCCAACCTTAAGAAATGTCTAGCCGACGAAACATTGATAGTACCCCTGGAGGAAATTAAGATCAATGATAAGCTGAGCTTCGTTGAGGAACCGATAGAAATCCTTGACAGGGAGGTAAAACAACTTAAGCGGAGTAAGATCCCGATTGTGAAAGTTCGATGGAACTCAAAACGCGGGCCGGAGTACACCTGGGAGTGCGAGGACTTCATAAAGGAAAAGTATCCGCAACTTTTCCCTTGCGATGACAAGCGATGACATAGAATGAATTTCGGGACGAAATTCTTTTTAAGTGGGGGATACTATGACAACTGCCAATTCAGGTCATTCTTGGACTCATGCATCTTTATAATAACCATTCATGCACAACATGCCATGACCTAGTAGTATAAATTAGGTCAAAAATCTTGCATAAACTAGGATCCAACTAAGGTCTAGGACTAATATACTTGATATTTACAATTCTAGTAAGTTTCTTAGCTACAATAGGAAATGCCAATACAATAATTAGAATAAAGCTTCAAGCTTTGTTATAATTGAAATAGGGTATAAAACTCTAAAAATAAATTAAAACATTCTAATTATACTTCAACATGTTGTTGAATATCAAACAATATTCCAAAAACCCTAAAGAGCCAAAAATCCAAAGTTATAAATTATAAAGCTTAAAAACTTTATAAAATTTGGCTATAAACTTCCTAATATCAAATTTTATTAATCAAATTATGGATTATACCAATGAACTAGAAATATAAATTACAAGTATTAATCATAAATTATTTGTTGAAAACAAGATTTTTAAATAAATCAAATTGCTTAATAAACATTTTATAAAAATGAATGTTTTTATATAAAATATAGGAGGGAAGTTTATAAAGTTTAAAATTTAGGAGAGTGGAGGCCAAAATGCATGCAAAAACCGGCCATCACCTCTCCCCATGCCCTCTCTCTTCCCCAAAACACAATCATTAAGCTTAAACCCTTACTCCACCTCTTCCCACTTCACTCTCTCACTTCACTCTCTTCACACACTTCACTCTCTTCTTCCCTCTCTCTAAACTCACGAAATTTCATATAAAATTATTGCTAAAACTAAGGGCATAAATCCAAAATAAATTCATGGATGATCCTTATGGGGAATAATGACCCCTCACAAAATTTCAGCAATTTTTGTTACTGTTTCATATGATTTCTAATTTTCTTTTATTTAGCACATGATAAATTACAAAACCACTTTATAGGATGTGAAAATTGTATCTAACAATTTTCGCATACCTTACCTGTGATGGGTGACTCCAGAAAATAATTTCAAGATTTTCCATCATGTTTTACTATTTTACCCAATTTTTGGTAATTATAATGGCCTAAAAATGGGAGAAATAGTCCTGATTATCCAAAATTCATGCAAATTTACCAGGATATAATATTATAGAGTAGGAGCTCACATAAAAATTTTGAATATTTTTCTCTACTGTAAGCTATTTTTCTCTTATTTTCTAAAGTTAATTGCACTAAAATACACTTAAATATACATAAATACCCAAAACCAGTTTATACATTATGAAAACCACTTTTTATATTTTTCCCAGGATATGTATACTGTAAATGATGTTACAAAAATTTATGGTGATTTATTTTAACTGTTTAATATTATTTCTTTAATTAATGACTATTTAAAGGAATAAAGCAAGGAAAAATAGAAATACCCGCTGAAAAATATCTTTTATATTTTTCCCAGCCTATTTATGTATAATAACAATTAAATAAAAAGTTTGGGTAATTTTGGAAACTGTTTTCTGTTTATTTCAATTTTTATTGAAATAAATGCTCAAAAATCATAAAATATAATTAAACAGCTTGGAAATCCATTTTTATAATTTTCCCAGCTTAGTATTGTGTAATAACAGTTAAATAAAAAGTTTGAGAATTTTTATCCCTCGAATGCTATTTTCGTGAATTTATGTTGTAATAAGGACTTAAAAAATTGGAAAGTTTATATTCCAAGGTTGTAATTAATCGCCCGATATATAGAATTTCATTACTTCAGAAAAAGTGTAACTAATTGATATAAAATCTAATACTAAAACATAAATTGGCATTTCCCTATATGTAGAGTTTAGTATATTAGCATTAGATATCGACATGGAAACTCACTAGTGCGTGTGTTTGATGTCGTAGGATCCCGGTAGTAAGACGTTGGTGCATCCCGAAGTACCGCTTGTGTCTACACAAAACATCGTGAGTATTCACGCACTCCCCTATTTTCGGTTTTTATGTTTTGGGGTGGAAAAGCATGTCCAGAAAAACTACTGTTTGCATGTTGTATTTAAATTGAATTGTATCAAACATGATTGCTATTGTATTGCTATGTTTCTTTATGTATGTCTATGCAACACGGAACATGAGAACTTATCGTACTAAGGCCCTTCCCTTATCTCTAACCATTAACTCTTTGAGCCAATGGTCGTTATGGATAGCGCTATTAGGAATTGACAACTCCTCACTCGCCCGAATCGCTGGAGTGCATGATACCATATTCATCTATGGAACGATAAGCATAGATCTCGATAGGGCTTCAGTCATAGGTTTGGTTGAGACTCATTGTTTGCTCATACACATACAAACTCGTTTCTCGTTATAGCAATAAACTTGTATTCATTAATAGCAATCAACTTGTTTATCATTGAAGCAATGTACTTGTATTTACGAAAAGCCTTATTGTACGCTCGATTTTTATAAACTTGTGATACTCACCAACTATTTTCATAGTTGACGCTCATTTTACATGCTTTTTCAGGAAGTAATTAGTAAGTGGATGTAAAGATTCATCATCATAGAGCATGCTGCATCGTGTTGAAGCTATTATGAAGCTATATTTTGAACAATGTTATTTTGAAAAACTTGTATTTTGTTTCTTTTGAAGCTATAGGTTGTAAACTTTTAAATACTGCTATGGTGATGTATCTTTATCTTTTGCATTGAAACCGTTATCGCTGTCATACCTTGTGTTTCCGCTTTAGCGGGGTGTGACACTAGCTACAGCCGAACTGAAAGGTTCAAGGGTGACGGAAGTCATAAAGTGTGATGGACTACTTATTGCCATATCTAGTCTATCGTGTGGTTTTGGAACTCTATAAAGTGTGATGGGTTTAGTATCTAGTTTAATTTGTAATTATTAGTTTTATATACGTGTTAAAACTAACATACACTTCACAAGGATAACCAGGTTTTCAGTATACATCTTTCACATTACATTTCAGAACGATAGCCAACTTTTAGGAAAATATGGGATTTTCCTGGGATAACAATTGAACATAACCAGAACCGTGTAACATAACAGATAACTAAACTTTGCATAAAAGAAAATATGGGATTTTCTTGGGTCGTAACTTTTTCAGAAACCGGAAGGAACTCATACATTTTCAGAAAACAAAACCGCTTATGAGCTCACCAGCTTTATGCCGATTTTTTGAATGCTTGTATTCTCAGGTCCGCATTAGACAGGTACCCGATGATCCTTTTGTTGAAGACGGAGTGCGTTGAAGACACGTCTTGCTTTTGTTCATATATATATATATATATATATATATATATATATATATGTATATATATATATATGTATGTATCACACTTGTACAACTTTACTTTTGAACAAATGTAAATTTTCATATGTAATGTAATGGTTGTTTACTTTGCTTACTATGTGCATTGGATTTGATACTCAACGTGGAGTCGGCCCCAAAAACGTTTCCGCCTTTGGTTTCGGGGTGTGACAGATTGGTATCAGAGCCCTTGTTTATGGTGAACTAAGTAAATGGGTGTTGTACGCTGCGGTCAAACCTGGGCAGTTATGTGGTCGTGTCTAGGATCAATATAGCCTGACCAACTATATTACTTCGAGTCACGGACAACATGTGGTTGGGAGTGATTGTGGTGTTCAGCATGCCAAAAACGTACCCTAATACGCCAAACATTGAACCATGTTCGGAACAAATCATGAAATACTATGGGAGTATTTCTCGAGCCAATACTTTGTCGAAATCCTCATTCAGGCGTTGTTCCTTGATCATTCCTTTAGTGATAATTTATCTGCTTTGATAATTCTTTCCGACTTTATCACTTATTCAGAATATATATATATCTGTCATGTCTCTTGATTCAATTCGGAGGACTTATCATCCTCTCTTTCCTGATCCTATTAGATCAAGATGCCTCCAAGAAAGAGACACAGCTTAAAGACCAACAACCCTCCGCCACCACCTTCTCCTCAAATTGATCTTGTGACGCTTCAGGCAGTTGTTACTGCTGCAGTGACAGCCGCCATGTCACAAATGAACCCTGGTAGTTCAGGAGGTGGTCCCCAGCCCCAAAACCCAGAAGATAGCCAGGGACACCGAAAAGAGGGTTCTTATAAAGATTTCATGAACGCAAAACCTACATCCTTTGATGGCACTAGAGGTGTCATTTCCCTCACCCGATGGTTCGAGAAAATCGAATCAATCTTTGAAGTGTGTGCCTGTTCGGACTCCGACAAAGTAAAGTTTACAGCCTGCACCTTTATCGATAAAGCCCTGACTTGGTGGAACGGCCGAGTCAAATCCTTGACCATACCTATAGCCAATGCTATGGGATGGGAAGCCATGAAATAACTTCTTCTAGCTGAGTACTTCCCTCGGGGTGACATATAGAAGTTAGAGCACGAGCTCTGGAACCTGAAGATGAAGGGTTCCGATATTGCCGCATACACCTCGAGGTTTGATGACCTGGCACTACTATGTCCGGGAATGGTTACCCCGGAGAGTAAGAAGATAGAGAGATTTATTTGGGGGCTGACCCAACCGACCAATGGAAATGTCTTATTTGCGAGGCCGGATACATATGACAGTGACAAAAGTTTAGCTTAGACCTTGATTGACCACAACAATTAAATTGAGGAAACAACCACCACTCCTGAACCGAACAAGAGGAGTGGCAAGAAAAGAAAGTTCTGGAAGAAGAAGAAAGGCCAACTTTCTCAAGGATCCTCAGAGAAACAGTGACTGTAGCAGTCCATGCTGCAACTACCCCTGTTGCTGCTGCTTCTGCTCTGGGATCCACAACCCAAGTACCTACTACTAGGTATGCTGGTAACCTTCCCCAGTGTGAAATGTGCAAATACCACCATAACCCCGGCCCCTGCCGTGATCTGTCATGCACCAACTGTGGCAAAAAGGGGCATACAGTCCGATTCTGCAAGGCACCAGCCCAATCCGCAAATCAATCTTCTGGAGCAGGTGTTGGTCAAGCTTGCTACAATTATGGAGAAGTTGGGCATTTCAAGAGAAATTTCCCTAAAAAGGCGACATCTAATAATACCAGAAGAGTCCTAGCCATGGGACGGGAAGAGGCAGTCGCCGATCCCACCGTTGTTACGGGTGCATTCCTTCTCGACAACACTTATGCTACTATTCTTTTCGATTCGGGTGCTGAAAGAAGCTTTGTTAGTCATTCGTTCAAACATAATCTTAAACCTAATCCCCAACCATTAACCGAAATGTTTACCGTCTACATGGCTAATGGCGAAAAAGAAATCCCTCGCGACATATTCATAGGTTGTACTTTTACCCTAAATGATCATTCTTTTCCCATTGATCTTATGCCAGTCTCCATAAAGAGCTTTGATGTTATCATTGGCATGGATTTGTTGAGTCCCAATCATGTTGATATCTTTTGCTACGGAAAAGCCATCCGTCTCAATCTTCCTACGGGTCAAACTCTCATGATCTATGGCGATAAACTCAGCTCCAACCTTTGAATCATTTCCTGCATCAAAGCTCAGAAACTCTTGTGAAAGGAATGCCAAGCTTTCCTAGCCTATGTAATCAACAAGAAACAGGAAATTAAAGACCTCGCGAGCATCCCCGAAGTCTGTGACTTTCCTGATGTCTTTCCGGAAGAGCTGCCAGGAATTCCTCCCGAACGTTAGGTCAAATTTTGCATTGACCTAATTCCTGGAGCTACCCACGTAGCCAAGTCTGCATATCGCCTAGCTCCAGCAGAAATGCAGGAGTTATCCAGCCAACTCAATGAGTTACTCAGCAAAGGGTTCATCAGACCGAGTTCCTCACCTTGGGGAGCTTCGGTTTTGTTTGTGAAGAAGAAAGATGGATCCTTCCAGATGTGTATTGACTACTGTGAGTTGAACATGTTGACCGTCAAAAACCGATATCCCCTTCCTCGAATAGATGACCTCTTCGATCAACTTCACGGAGCCAGGTACTTCTCGAAGATAGACCTTAGTTCAGGGAACCATCAACTACGAGTTCATGAGAGTGATGTTTCCAAAACAGCTTTCAGGACTCGGTAGGGACACTACAAGTTCATAGTGATGTACTTCGGTCTAACCAACGCACCGGTAGTGTTCATGGACCTGATGAACCGGTTCTGTCTCCTTTTTCTAGATAAGTTCTTCATTGTGTTCATTGATGACATACTTGTCTACTCCAAAAGCGACGAAGATCACAAACAACACTTGAGGTCAGTGTTGGAAACCTTAGATCCGAAAAACTGTACGCAAAATTTTCCAAGTGTGAATTTTGGATTCGGAAGGTGACTTTCCTTGGTCACGTGGTAAGCGTGGAGGGTATTCATGTGGATCCTTCCAAGATTAAAGTGATAGAGAATTGGTCGGCACTAAAGACACCCATAGAAATCCGTCAATTCTTGGATCTCGCCGGCTATTATTGGAGATTCATCCAGAATTTTTCCAAAATCACCAAACCCCTAACCACTCTAACACAGAAAGGTGTACCTTTTGTTGGAGTGAAAAGCAAGAAACAACATTCCAGACATTAAAGCAAGGCTTGTGTAGTGCACCTGTTCTCTCCTTACCCGAAGGGACAGAGGACTTCGTGGTCTATTGTGATGAGTCTAATCAGGGCTTAGGCTGTGTGCTTATGCAAAGAGGAAAGGTAATTGCTTATGCCTCGAGACAGCTGAAGGCACACGAGGTCAACTATACCACACACGACTTGGAGTTAGGAGCCGTAGTCTTTGCACTGAAGATATGGAGACATTATCTCTATGGAACCAAGTGTACGATCTTCACTGACCATAAGAGCCTGCAACACATCCTTGATCAGAAAGACTTAAACATGAGAGAACGGCGATGGGTAGAGTTACTCAGCGATTATGAGTGAAAAATTCGCTACCATCCCAGCAAGGCCAATGTGGTAGCAGATGCCCTTATCCGAAAGGAAAGTTCAAGCCGTAGAGTGAGGACACTGACGATGACTATCCATTCCCATTTATCCATGCAAATACGAGATGCCCAGATAGAAGCCCTCAAACCCGAGAACAAATCAAGCGAAGCCTTGAGGGGAATGGATAAGAAACTTGAGATCAGAGGTGACAGAATCTACTATTTCATGGACCGAATTTGGACCCCAAAGTTCGGAGGATTCAAGGAGATTGTCATGGAGGAAGCATACAAGACCAGATACTCTATTCACCCGGGTTCAGATAAGATGTACCTGGATCTAAAGAAACAATACTGGTGGCCAAAAATGAAAAATGAGATCGCTACATTTGTGGGCAACTGTCTGACTTGCACCAAGGTGAAAGTTGAGTACCAGAAACCCTCGGGTCTGCTCCAGCAAGCCGAGATACCCGAGTGGAAATTGGAGATGATTACCATGGACTTCATCACCAAGTTACCCAAGTGTCCAAGTGGGTACGACACCATTTCGGTAATTGTCGATCGATTGACAAAATCCGCTCGCTTTATCCTGATTAAAGAATCATTCAAGATAGAAAGACTTGTGCGGACCTACATCCAAAAGGTAGTTCGACTGCATGGTGTACCTGCGTCCATTATCTTTGATCGAGATAGCAGGTTTACCTCCAGATTTTTGCAGTCTCTCCAGAAAGCGCTTGGAACTAAACTAGACATGAGCACGACCTATCACCCTCAAACCGTTGGACAGATTGAGAGAACTATCCAAAACCCTGGAACACATGCTTAGAGCATGTGTCATCGATTTCGGAAAGTCGTGGGACACACATTTGCCTTTGATCGAGTTCTCATATAATAACAGCTACCACACCAGTATTAAGGTTGCCCCGTTCGAAGCCCTCTACGGTTGCAAGTGCAGATCCCCTCTGTGCTGGGCCGAGGTAGGGGACATGTAGCTAGCCAAGAATCGATTCCACGATAGTGCTCTCACTTGTCCTAAAATTATCTGCAAAACCGCTGAAAAGATCATCCAAATCCGGGAACGATTGAAAGCTTCATGAGATCGCCAAAAGAGTTATGCCGATAATCAACGGAAACCTCTGGAGTTCCATGTTGGAGACCGTGTCCTGTTGAAGATCTCGCCCTAGAAAGGCATGATACGCTTTGGAAAGCATGGGAAACTTAACCCGAGGTAGATTGGACCCTTCGAGATCCTCGTCAGGATCAGTCCGGTAGCCTATAAACTTCGATTACCTCACGAGCTTAGCAACATCCACCCCGTCTTTCATGTCTCGAACCTTAAAAAGTGTTTCTTTGATGAAAACCTCGTGATTCCCCTAGATGAGATCGAGATCAATGAAAACCTAAACTTTTTGGAGGAACCAATCGAAATCATGGATCGAGAGATCAAACGCACGAAACAAAGTCGCATCCCGATAGTGAAGGTTCGCTGGAATGCCAAGTGGGGACCGGAATTCACTTAGGAGCCTGAAGACTCGATGAAACAGAAGTATCCGCATCTCTTCCCAAATCCATGATTTGTATCTTAATTCTGAATTTCAGGACGAAATTCCCTCTAACGGGGGGATAATGTGACAACAAGAAGTTCGTTCCATCATTTGTAACCCTTTCAGTTAATAAAGTTGTCGTTTTTGAATTCCTTTCCGTTTACGTTATTTAATTTAATTCATAAATTTGGGATTTCTATTATGACTTAATGGGTGTCAAACGTGTTGAGAACTCATAATAACACTCCATATTAGTAATTGCAAAAATTTTAGAATCGACCATATCGGGTTACGGCAACTTAATCGGGTGCGACCAAAAGCCACGTCTAACGTCAGTATCGGGTAGAATTCCACCGTGTCCCGAACTTGGAACATATTTTAAGTGGTTTAAGCTTCCATTTGAAGCTTTTTCTCTCTCTCACTACTCTCTCTCTAACCTCTCTCCTCAATCCAAGTTTTAAGTCCAAGATCATCATATTTATGCTCCATTTCATCAAGGTAGCCTCCCTAACTTGTTGTACAACCTTTCTAGCTTCCAAATCCGAGTTTAAACTATGATTTAGGATCATTTTCATGTGTTTACGGCCCTGGAACATGCTAGGGCCGTAAACACACATATAAGGGGTTTTTGAGCCTTAAAACCATTCCAATACACTTTTGGAGCTTAGATATGGCTAAATGACTTAAGGGGACCAACTTAGAACACCTTGAATCCAACTTTTGAGAAGTAAACATGAGTTTACTGCCCAAGAACGTTGGCCATAAACTCATCTTCATGGGGAGTAAACTCAAATTTGAGTGTTTAAATGCCACTTAAACACACCAATAACCTTGGACTAAATTCTAGAACCAACCACAATCGATTTAGGGGCCTTAAACTTGATGAAAACCCTCCCTTTAGGATTTCATGGCCGTAAACCCCCTAGAATGGGTTCCTGGGCCGTAAACTCATATACAATAGTCAAATGATGCCCTAAATTCATTCTAAGGGTTGTCAAATTGGTTTGAATCACATGTGATTGATCTAAGGCCACCAAATCATTAATATAAGAAGGGTATAGGAGCTGACGACCGTAAACTCCTAGTTTAAGTCTGTAAACTCCCTTTTATGGTCCTTTTGGTGGTTAAACTCATTCCTATGCATTAGATTAAATCATAACAACCCCTCCCAAGTGTTATTTGACAATTTAGCACCATAAAACCCCACATCGATGAGTTCATGGCCGTGAACTCATGCGGAGTTGTTCTTAGGGCTGAAAACTCCAAAGCCTATACGTCCATAGATGTCACCCGGGTCACTCCAAACACTTGATTTGAAGTGTTTTCTCGTATTGGAGTGTATAATCATATCTAATTAGTGAGTTAAAGTCTAATTAGATACATTTGTATATCTTTTCATGTTACATAGGAACCTCGCGAGTTATCAAGCCCCGAACCGACACATAGCATCCTAACCGTCACGTTTTCTCGTCTGGTGAGTTCAGACCCTACCCTTTTTCAATGTTTTTTACTTTTTTCAGGGGGGGGGGGGGGGGGAATACAAGCAAAGTACAAGGAATACTTGTACTCAAAACTTCTTTTATATGTGTTATGTTTCATACTACATATGCTTTTAACACTAACAATCATAAAAGATAACCATTGAACTTGCAGAACATAGTATCATATTATTTGTGAAAAACATTATAAATTGTTGTATTTAATATTTTCACAAATGGTTTTCCCACATCATAACAGTTAAAAGCATAACATTGAACTTTGAGCATGAAACTTAGAATATTGTTTTGTCCTTAGTAACACTCCATAGAGATACGCGAGTGGAGGATCATCATTTGATTTTTCTGTATTATTACTAGTAAATTTGTTAATCCTATAAATTGGAGACACATCCTCGGAGAACACTCCACAGAGATACGCGAGTGGAGGACCACCCTTCTAACCAGATTCTCTTAGATAGGGAGCGTGACTTGAGTGTATAGATCTATGCGAGGTTGAGTACCCCGCACCTGGCTGCAAGCTACAGCCAAACCGAAAGGTTCAAGGGTGACGAAAGTCATAAAGTGTGATGGACTACTCATTGCCATATCTAGTCTATCGTATGGTTATGGAACTTGCAATTTGGATAACAGAGATTTACTTTTTAGTAATAATGGGTTTAGTAACTAGTTTACTTTGTAATTATTAGTTTTATATATTTGTTAAAACTAACATACACTTCACAAGGATAACCAGGTTTTCAGTATACATCTTTCACATTACATTTCAGAACGATAGCCAAGTTTTAGGAAAATATGGGATTTTCCTAGCATAACAATTGAACATAACCAGAACCGTGTAACATAACAGATAACTAAACTTTGCATAAAAGAAAATATGGGATTTTCTTGGGTCGTAACTTTTTCAGAAACCGGAAGGAACTCGTACGTTTTCAGAAAACAAAACTGCTTATGAACTCACTAGCTTTATGCTGATTTTTAAAATGCTTGCATTCTCAGGTCCGCATTAGACAAGTACCCGATGATCCTTTTGTCGAAGACGGAGTGCGTTGAAGACACATCTTGCTTTTGTTCATATATATATATATATATATATATATATATATATATATATATATATATATATATATATATATATATATATATATATATATATGTAGCACACTTGTACAACTTTACTTTTGAACAAATGTAAATTTTCATATGTAATGTAATGGTTGTTTACGTTGCTTACTATGTGCATTGGATTTGATACTCAACGTGGAGTCCGCCCTGGAAATGTTTCCGCCTTGGGTTTCGGGGTGTGACATGCACCTTATTAGTTAACATCCTCACATCCCTCCTCAATGATATCAGATCCATCTCAGTACAATGTTTTTAAGGTACCTCTCTAGGAATACATCACAGATAACGGACCAATCGTCTAAGGATGACCTGGTTAATGATTGTCGCTTGTTTAGTGCTAAGCCTAGGCCTTCGTCCTTGCAGCCTATTACTAATCCCTTTGAGCTAAGGCACCAAGGTCAACTCCAGGAGAAGAAACCCTTGTCAACAACAACACAAAATAATACAAGTCACCTTCCAGAGCGACTGGTGTAGTGCTCAGGGTGCTGCCATCTGAAAAGTTTGCACCAATAGTAGATACCCACTAGCAAAGAATGATCTGCCAATGGAATGTCCCCACATCCTGTCAACTTAGAAACAAAAAATTGGTATTGTTGGGATCCTGTCCCCACAATGACAAGTATAAATAGAATCCTTCTCTATGATAAGGGATTGCCTCTTTCTCTATTTTCAATTAAATCCTTATTTTCTCATACAACTTCTGACTAGACTGTCGGCATCTCTTTCCGAGACCCCTTCTCGAACGATAAGTATCATCAACTTTTTTTATGCAGCGATTCTCCAGCCTAACCCTGTCAAGAGACATTGTCATGAACGAAGCACACATAGAATAAACAGTTTCAGTTCAAATAAACATACTAGTAAACTATACTAGTAAACTATAAAATGTATTGTTAATCAGTTTCAGCCTAACCATGTCAAGAGACGGTCTATGCAGTGATTCTCCAAATCAGTTTCAATTCAAATAAACATACTAGTAAACTATAAAATGTATTGTTAATAGGATCAAAACATACTATTTTCTACAACAGAGAAACATACAAGAGTCAATACATACATACTATAACTATTCATTGAAAAATATTCTATTCATTTACAAGAACAAAAAGGAACTTAGATACTATAAAACGAACAAGATAATTAAAATGTGATTGTTGAACAACACAAGTAAGCTTGGGGATATATAATCAGGTCTGTGATTGATATGGCTTGATCAACTATATCTATCCAAGAATTGATTAGCATATGCCTAGGAATAGTTGTGGTGTTGCAACAAGTCTAAAAGCTTACCAACTCTACTACAAAGAAACACTAGAAACTAACATAAACTTAAAATACTATAGGAGTATTTTGTTGTGCTATAATTACTTATGTGAAAACTAAAAAAGACGCTTACTAGTAGGTCTATAGTTGCTAAGTGGATACGATTAGGTTATATGTAACCAAGATATGAAAACAAAAAATGACCCTTACTACTTTTAGACTCTAGTATTATTTTCCTACTTATGTTTAGACCATGAACTTTCAAGTTTCATTAGGTCTTTGTGCTGTCAAAGTTTTCTCTATATTGGTATCTTGTAGACCTATTACAAGGTCAATTTTCCCAAAATCTATACATCTATAATACCAATGATATTGATAGACATCTAATCCTCTTGGGAAATCTCTATCCAAATTATTTCATCCTTTTAGTGGTAGATCTGTATTGCAAACAATTACATACTGTACAAGGTTAAATTAGTACTAGGAGCACTCTCATTATACTCACTATTGAATTCTTACAATTATCTTCATCTTTGTAAACTTATAGTCGAAAGATGCCTCCTTGTAAATCAAATAGGGGCAATCCGCCAATAACTCCTACTCAACCACCACCTCCACCTCAATTCGATCCTGTGGTTTTTCAAGCTATAGTTACCATGGCTATAATGGTAGCCTTAACTCAGATCAACACTAGCGGTACTAGTGAGGGAGGAATGGGTATTAACTCTACCCAAGGTGATAGTCAGTGACACCCTAGGGAGTGTTCATACAAGGACTTAACCAAATGAAAAACCAGAGCCTTTAATGGGACTAGGGGAATCATTTCTCAATCGCAATGGTTTGAGAAAACCAAGTCGGTCTTCCAGATCTGCTCCTGCCCATAAGGAAGCAAAGTAAAATTTGCTACGTGCACCTTCTCCGATAGACCCCTCACATGGTGGAATGGACATGTTAAGTCACTTACTCTCGTAGTGGCTAACGCGATGGGCTGGGAGACACTAAAGGATCTTATGAAAGGGGAGTACTGCCCGAGGGGAGAAGTTCAAAAAGTTGAACACGACCTTTGGAGCGTTACTATGAAAGGTTCTGACATAGTAGCCTATACAACTAGACTGAGTGATATAGCGGCTCGATGTCCAGGGATGGTACCCACGGAGAGCAAGAAGATCAAGAGGTACATCTGGGGATTAGTACCTCCATATCAGGGGAACATATTGTCTTCAAACCCCTCTACATTCGATAGTGTCAAGCGATTGGCATAGATACTCATTGACCATGGAGTCCGTCCACAAACAAAAACCACTGATGTTCCAGAACCAGCCAAAACAAACAACAACAAAAGGGAGCCTTGGGACAGAAAGAAGAACCAGTCATCATACGACTCCACCAAGAAAGAACAGATTGTGTTTGTTCATGCCGCAAAAACCATTGTTGTCCTTGCGCCAACAAAGCAGTACGCTAGGAGTCTGCGAAAATGCAGCAAATGCAACATCCATCATAATGGACCCTGCCGGAAGATGCATTGTGCTAACTGCAATAGGAAGGGGCACACTGCCCACTCTTATAAGGCACCAGCAAGACCAATCTCCTAGGGCCATGGTACTGGAGTAGGCCAATCGTTTTACGAGTGCGGTGAAGTGTGGCACTACAAATAGAACTGCCTTAAGGTAGGGAACACTGGTGGAGTTGGGAGAGTACTCGCCATTGGTCATGAAGATGACGTGGTAGATCCTACGGTGGTCACGGGTACGTTTCGCCTCAATAACTCATATGCATGCATACTATATGTAAGTGGAGCGGAGAGGAGTTTCGAGAATCGAAAATTTTCACACTTAGTTAAACAACAACCACAAGCACTAAAAGAAATGTTCTCTATAGAAATGGCTAACGGGAAGACTAAGAGCAATAATGATATTTACATAGGATGCACACTCTATCTAGATAGTTATTAATTTCAAATCAACCTCATGCCTATCTTAATTAAAAGTTTTGACATCACTATCAACATGGATTGGTTGAGTCTTCATCGTGCTGACATCTTGTGTTTTGAGAAAGTCGTTCGTCTTAATCTACCGAATCGTGAACCCCTAGTTATCTACGACGATAAAATAGGAACAAACCTTCGAATCATCTCAAGTATTCAAGCCCAGAAGTAATTACAAAAGGAATATCATGTGTTCCTCGCTCACGTGGTTGATGTGAGCCAAAAGGTGAATGACATAAAGAACATCCCAGAACTACGCGACTTTCCCGACATCTTTCTCAAAGATTTTCTAGGATTACCACCACAACATCAAGTCAAGTTCAGAATCGAATAAATCCTAGGAACCACCCTTGTAGCCAAATCGCTTTACCAACTAGCACCAACTGAGATGCAGGAACTATCCAATCAACTGGACGGACATCTCAACAAAGGATTTATTTGACCAAGCTTCTCAACGTAGGGAGCATCGGTCTTGTTTGTGAAGAAGAAAGATGGATCGTTCCATATGTCCATCGATTATCGAGAGCTAAACAAACTTAAAGTTAAGAACCGATACGCTATACCATGTATAGACGACCTGTTAGACCAAATTCAAGGAGCAAGCTACTTTTTCGAGATCGACTTAAGATCCGGGTATCACTTGCTACGAGTTTTGGAGGAATATGTTCCCAAAACTGCCTTCTGACCTTGTTATGGTCACTACGATTTCGTAGTGATTCCTTTCGTTTTAACCAATGCGCCCGTAGTGTTCATGGACTTGATGAAATGGGTGTGCCATCCTTAGATAAATTCGTGATAGTATTCATCGGTGACATACTTATCTACTCACGCAGTAAGTAGGAACATAGCCAACACTTACAACAAATCTTGGAAACACTATGAGCAAAGAAGCTTTATGCAAAGTTCTCTAAATGCGAATTTTGGATTCGAAGAGTCGAATTCTTGGGTCATGTGGTCAGCTAATAGGGAATTCACGTGGAGCCTTCCAAAACCAAGGCCATCTAGAACTTCTCAGCACAGAGGATGCCTACGGAAATCCACCAATTCTTAGGCCTCGTCGGCCACAATCACAAATTTATACAAAACTTCTCAAAGATTGCGAAAACAGTTACCACCTTGACCTAGAAAAGGTGTGACCTTTGACTTGGAAAAGAAATAATAAAAAGTGGCCCAAATGCTAAAGCAAGCCTTATGCAGCAGACCTATATTATCTCTCCCAGAAGGGATAGAAGATTTCATAGTATAATGCAATGCATCCAACCCAGGGCTTCGCTATGTTCTTATGCAATGGGTTAGGAGCAGTGGTACTTGCTCTGAAGATCTAGAGACACTATCTGTATGGTACAAAAAGCACTATCTATACAGAAATGAAAGCCTTCAATATATATTTGATCAGAAGGAGATAAACATGAGACAACGACGGTGGGTCGAATTACTAAATGACTACGAATGTGAAATTCTTTATCATCCCGATAAAGCCAACATAGTAGCTGACGCCCTAAGTCACAAAGAGTACTCAGGTGGTAGAGTTAAGGCATTGACTATGACAATCCATTCACATTTGTCCACACAAAGTAAGGAGGATCAGTAGGAAGCCTTAAAAGCTGATAATGTGGCAGGTGAATCCCTGAGAGGGATGGATAAGAACTTAGAAGTCAAGGGTGACGGAACCTTATACGTCATGGATTGGATCTGGACACTGAAACTTGGCGGTTTTAGAGACGTTGTCATGAACGAAGCACACAATTCATGATACTCCATTCATACAGGTTCAAACAAGATGTATCTGGATCTCAAAAAGTTATAGTGGTGGCCTAACATGAAAGCATAGATTGCTACCTTTGTGGGCAAGTGTCTTACTTGCGCCAAGGTTAAGGTCGAATACAAAAAGCCCTCAGGTTTGCTACAATAACCGGAGATACCTGAGTGGAAGTGGGAGTGGCTTACAATGGAGTTCATAACCAAATTACCGAAGACAATGGGTGGTCTCGATACCATTTGGGTGATCGTGGACAGGTTAACAAAGTCTACGCACTTCATACCAATTAACAAAATCAACAAAATTGAGAAACTGCCAAGAACGTACCTGAGAGAGATAGTACGACTGTAGGGTGTACCCATATCTATTATCTCTGGCAGAGATAGTAGATTCACCTCGAGGTTCTGGCAGTCACTACATAAGGCACTAGGAACTAGGCTGGATATGAGTACGGCCTACCATCCGCAAACTAACGGACAGAGTGAGAGGACTATTTAAACTCTATAAGATATGGGTTTAGTAACTAGTTTACTTTGTAATTATTAGTTTTATATATGTGTTAAAACTAACATACACTTCACAAGGATAACCAGGTTTTCAGTATACATCCTTCACATTACATTTCAGAACGATAGCCAACTTTTAGGAAAATATGGGATTTTCCTAGGATAACAATTGAACATAACCAGAACCATGTAACATAATAGATAACTAAACTTTTCATAAAAGAAAATATGGGATTTTCTTGGTTCGTAACTTTTTCAGAAACCGGAAGGAACTCGTACGTTTTTAGAAAACAAAACTGTTTATGAACTCACCAGCTTTATGCTGATTTTTAAAATGCTTGCATTCTCAGGTCCGCATTAGACAGGTACCCAATGATCCTTTTGTCGAAGACGGAGTGCGTTGAAGACACATCTTGCTTTTGTTCATATATATATATATATATATATATATATATATATATATATATATATATATATATATATATATATATATATGTATGTATGTATATGTATATATATATATATATATATATATATATATATATATATATATATATATATATATATATATATGTAGCACACTTGTACAACTTTACTTTTGAACAAATGTAAATTTTCATATGTAATGTAATGGTTGTTTACGTTGCTTACTACGTGCATTGGATTTGATACTCAACGTGGAGGCAGCCCTGGAAACGTTTCCGCCTTGGGTTTCGGGGTGTGACATGCACCTTATTAGTTAACATCCTCACATCCCTCCTCAATGATATCAGATCCATCTCAGTACAATGTTGTTAAGGTACCTCTCTAGGAATACATCACAGATAACGGACCAATCGTCTAAGGATGACCTGGTTAATGATTGTCGCTTGTTTAGTACTAAGCCCAGTCCTTCGTCCTTGCAGCCTATTACTAATCCCTTTGAGCTAAGGCACCAAGGTCGACTCCAGGAGAAGAAACCCTTGTCAACAACAAGACAAAATAATACAAGTCACCTCCCAGAGCGACTGGTGTAGTGCTCAGGGTGCTGCCATCTGAAATTTTGCACCAATAGTAGATACCTACTAGCAGAGAATGATCTGCCAATGGAATGTCCCCACATCCTGTCAACTTAGAAGGAAAAAATAGGTATTGTTGGGATCTTGTCCCCACAATGACAAGTATAAATAGAATCCTTCTATATGATAAGGGATTGCCTCTTTCTCTATTTTCAATTAAATCCTTATTTTCTCATACAACTTCTGACTAGACTGTCGGCATCTCTTTCCGAGACCCCTTCTCAAACGATAAGTATCATCAACTTTTTCTATGCAGTGATTCTCCAACCTAACCCTGTCAAGAGACGTTGTCATGAACGAAGCACACAATTGAGTCTTGAGTAATTGAATCTTTTCTCCAAATTAGTTTCAGTTCAAATAAACGTACTAGTAAACTATAAAATGTATTGTTAATAGGATCAAAACATACTATTTTCAACAACAGAGAAACATACAAGAGTCAATACATACATACTATAACTATTCATTGAAAAATATTCTATTCATTTACATGAACAAAAAGGAACTTAGATACTATAAAATGAACAAGATAATTAAATGTGATTGTTGAACAACACAAGTAAGCTTGGGGATATATAATCAGGTCTGTGATTGATATGGCTTGATCAACTATATCTATCCAAGAATTGATTAGCATATGCCTAGGAATAGTTGTGGTGTTGCAACAAGTCTAAAAGCTTCCCAACTCTACTACAAAGAAACACTAGAAACTAACATAAACTTAAAATACTATAGGAGTATTTTGTTGTGCTATAATTACTTATGTGAAAACTAAAAACGACCCTTACTAGTAGGTCTATAGTTGCTAAGTGGATACGATTAGGTTATGTGTGACCAAGATATGAAAACAAAAAATGACCCTTACTACTTTTAGACTCTAGTATTATTTTCCTACTTATGTTTAGACCATGAACTTTCAAGTTTCATTAGGTCTTTGTGCTGTCAAAGTTTTCTCTATATTGGTATCTTGTAGACCTATTACAAGGTTAATTTTCCCAAAATCTATACATCTATAATACCAATGATATTGACAGACAACTAATCCTCTTGGGAAATCTCTATCCAAATTATTTCATCCTTTTAGTGGTAGATCTGTATTGCAAACAATTACATACTGAACAAGGTTAAATTAGTAGTAGGAGCACTCTTATTATACTCACTATTGAATTCTTACAATTATCTTCATCTTTGTAAACTTATAGTCGAAAGATGCCTCCATGTAAATCAAATAGGTGCAATCCGCCAATAACTCCTACTCAACCACCACCTCCACCTTAATTTGACCCTGTGGTTTTTCAAGCTATAGTTACCATGGCTATAACGGTAGCCTTAACTCAGATCAACACTAGCGGTACTAGTGAGGGAGGAATGGGTATTAACTCTACCCAAGGTGATAGTCAGTGACACCCTAGGGAGTGTTCATACAAGGACTTAACCAACTGCAAAAACCAGAGCCTTTAATGGGACTGGGGAAATCATTTCTCAATCGCAATGGTTTGAGAAAACCAAGTCGGTCTTCCAGATTTGCTCCTGCCCATAAGGAAGCAAAGTAAAATTTGCTACGTGCACCTTCTCCGATAGACCCCTCACATGGTGGAATGGACATGTTAAGTCACTTACTCTCGTAGTGGCTAACGCGATGGGCTGGGAGACACTAAAGGATCTGATGAAAGGGGAGTACTGCCCGAGGGGAGAAGTTCAAAAAGTTGAACACGACCTTTGGAGCGTTACTATGAAAGGTTCTGACAGAGTAGCCTATACGACTAGACTGAGTGATATAGCGGCTCGATGTCCAGGGATGGTACCCATGGAGAGCAAGAAGATCAAGAGGTACATCTGGGGATTAGTACCTCCATATCAGGGGAACATATTGTCTTCAAACCCCTCTACATTCAATAGTGTCAAGCGATTGGCATAGATACTCATTGACCATGGAGTCCGTCCACAACCAACAACCACTGATGTTCCAGAACCAACCAAAACAAACAACAACAAAAGAGAGCCTTGGGACAGAAAGAAGAACCAGTCGGCGTAGAACTCCACCAAGAAAGAACAGATTGTGTTTGTTCATGCCGCAAAAACCATTGTTGTCCTTACGCCAACAAAGCAGTACGCAAGGAGTCTGCGAAAAAGCAGCAAATGCAACATCCATCATAATGGACCCTGCCGGAAGATGCATTGTGCTAACTGCAATAGGAAGGGGCACACTGCCCACTCTTATAAGGCACCAGCAAGACCAATCTCCCAGGCCCATGGTACTGGAGTAGGCCAGTCTTGTTACGAGTGCGGTGAAGTGTGGCACTACAAATAGAACTGCCTTAAGGTAGGGAACACTGGTGGAGTTGGGAGAGTACTCGCCATTGGTCATGAAGATGACGTGGTAGATCCTACGGTGGTCACGGTTACGTTTCGCCTCAATAACTCATAAGCATGCATACTATATGTAAGTGGAGCGGAGAGGACTTTCGAGAATCGAAAATTTTCACACTTAGTTAAACAACAACCACAAGCACTAAAAGAAATGTTCACTGTAGAAATGGATAACGGGAAGACTAAGAGCAATAGCGATATTTACATAGGATTCACACTCTATCTAGATAGTTATTAATTTCAAATCAACCTCATGCCTATCTCAATTAAAAGTTTTGACATCATTATCGACATGGATTGGTTGAGTCTTCATCGTGCTGACATCTTGTGTTTTGTGAAAGTCATTCGTCTTAATCTACCGAATAGCGAACCCCTAGTTATCTATGACGATAAAACAGGAATGAACCTTCGAATCATCTCAAGTATTCAAGCCCATAAGTAATTACAAAAGGAATATCATGTGTTCCTCGCTCACGTGGTTGATGTGAGCCAAAAGGTGAATGACATAAAGAACATCCCATAACTACGCGACTTTCCCGACATCTTTCTCAAAGATTTTCTAGGATTACCACCACAACATCAAGTCAAGTTCAGAATCGACTAAATCCTAGGAACCACCCTTGTAGCCAAATCGCCTTACCAACTAGCACCAAATGAGATGCAGGAACTATCCAGTCAACTGGACGGACATCTCAACAAAGGATTTATTTGACCAAGCTTCTCAATGTAGGGAGCATCGGTCTTGTTTGTGAAGAAGAAAGATGGATCGTTCCATATGTCCATCGACTATCGAGAGCTAAACAAACTTACAGTTAAGAACCGATACCCTATACCATGTATAGACGACTTGTTAGACCAAATTCAAGGAGCAAGTTACTTTTTCGAGATTGACTTAAGATCTGGGTATCACTAGCTACGAGTTTTGGAGGAATATGTTCCCAAAACTGCCTTCTGACCTTATTATGGTCACTACGATTTCGTAGTGATTCCTTTCGTTTTAACCAATGCGCCTGTAGTGTTCATGGACTTGATGAAATAGGTGTGCCATCCATAGATAAATTCGTGATAGTATTCATCGGTGACATACTTATCTACTCACGCAGTAAGTAGGAACATAGCCAACACTTACAACAAATCTTGGAAACACTACGAGTAGAGAAGCTTTATGCAAAGTTCTCTAAATGCGAATTTTGGATTCGAAGAGTCGAATTCTTGGGTCATGTGGTCAGCTAATAGGGAATTCACGTGGAGCCTTCCAAAACCAAGGCCATCTAGAACTTCTCAGCACAGAGGATGCCTACGGAAATCCACCAATTCTTAGGCCTCGTCGGCCACAATCACAAATTTATACAAAACTTCTCAAAGATTGCGAAAACAGTTACCACCTTGACCTAGAAAAGGTGTGACCTTTGACTTGGAAAAGAAATAATAAAAAGTGGCCCAAATGCTAAAGCAAGCCTTATGCAGCAGAACTATATTATCTCTCCCAGAAGGGATAGAAGATTTCATAGTATAATGCAATGCATCCAACCCAGGGCTTCGCTATGTTCTTATGCAATGGCTTAGGAGCAGTGGTACTTGCTCTGAAGATCTAGAGACACTATATGTATGGTACAAAAAGCACTATCTATACAGAAACGAAAGCCTTCAACGTATATTTGATCAGAAGGAGATGAACATGAGACAACGACAGTGGGTCGAATTACTAAATGACTACGAATGTGAAATTCTTTATCATCCCGATAAAGCCAACATAGTAGCTGACGCCCTAAGTCAGAAAGAGTACTTAGGTGGTAGAGTTAAGGCATTGACTATGACAATCCATTCACATTTGTCCACACAAATTAAGGAGGATCAGTAGGAAGCCTTAAAAGCTGATAATGTGGCAGGTGAACCCTGAGAGGAACGGATAAGAACTTACAAGTGAAGGGTGACGGAACCTTATACGTCATGGATTGGATCTGGACACTGAAACTTGGCGGTTTTAGAGACGTTGTCATGAACGAAGCACACAATTCACGATACTCCATTCATACAGGTTCAAACAAGATGTATCTGGATCTCAAAATGTTATAGTGGTGGCCTAACATGAAAGCATAGATTGCTACCTTTGTGGGCAAGTGTCTTACTTGCACCAAAGTTAAGGTCGAATACAAAAAGCCCTCAGGTTTGCTACAACAACCGGAGATACCTGAGTGGAAGTGGGAGTGGATTAGAATGGAGTTCATAATCAAATTACCCAAGACAATGGGTGGTCTCGATACCATTTGGGTGATCGTCGACAGGTTAACAAAGTCTACGCACTTCCTACCAATTAACAAAATCAACAAAATGGAGAAACTGCCAAGAACGTACCTGAGAGAGATAGTACGACTGTAAGGTGTACCCATATCTATTATCTCTGGCAGAGATAGTAGATTCACCTCGAGGTTCTGGCAGTCACTACATAAGGCACTAGGAACTAGGCTGGATATGAGTACAACCTACCATCCGCAAACTAACGGACAGAGTGATAGGACTATTTAAACTCTATAAGATATGTTGCGTGCCTGCATGGTAGACTTTGGAAAGGCATGGATACTCATTTACCCCTTGTCGAGTTCTCTTACAATAACAGTTATCACACTATCATAAAATGCTGCTCCATTCGAAGCCGTCTATGGCCGCAAGTGCATATCACCTCTATGCTGGGCTGAAGTACGTGATACTCAGTTAGCTAAAAGGAAAGTCCCTAAAAGCTCTTTTACTGGTCCAGAAATCATTCGAGAAACTACATAGAAGATCATACAAATTAGGGAGCGACTGAAAGCTCGCGAGACAGTCAGAAAAGCTACACAAATAAATGACGAAAACCCTTGGAATTTCAGGTTAGTGAATGTGTCCTATTGAATGTCTCACCCTGGAAGGGCATGATATGCTTCAGAAAGCATGGAAAACTGAATCCAAGGTACATTGGACCTTTCGAGATTCTCACACGAATCGTCCCCGTACCTTACAAGCTCAAACCACCTCAAGAACTAAAAAACATACGCCCTACTTTCCACCTGTCGAACCTAAAGAAGTTTCTATCTGATGAGAGTCTTGTTATCTCACTTGATAAAATCGAGATCAATGAGAGCCTCAACTTCGTGGAAGAAACCATAGAAATCATGGATATGGAAGTCAAGCAAACCAAACAAAGTCATATTTTGATAGTGAAGATTCGATGGAGTGCAATGCGGGGACCCGAATTTACTTGGGAGCGGGAGGATCAAATGAAACTTAAGTATCCTCATCTTTACCCTAGTCCATGTGTGTCTCTATTGACTTAATTTCGGGATGAGATTCCCTTTAACATGGGGATGATGTGACAACCCATAATTTAAATATTGTAAAAGTCAAACTTGTGCTTTGATGTAATCTTAAGGTTGGATTAATAACCTTTTCATTTTAAACACTTAGTTAAAAAGTGTTGTGGAAATTTGAAATTTAAACACTCAAAATCCAAGGAGCCTCGCAGGAACGAACCCCCCTCCCCCTTGTTTGCAACCGTAAACATCTCACAGCTAAGAAACTCGTTCTCAGTTGTGAACTCGCTTCTAATTGTAAAATTTCGGTTCGCAGCCGTAAACTCCTTCTGACCGCAAACTCTACCCTATATACATACATACATACATAAACACACACATACACACACACACACACACACATATATATATATATATGTGTGTGTGTGTATATATATATATATATATATATATATATATATATATATATATATATATATATATTTCTGTCTGAAAACAATCCTCACTTCTACTTTTCTAACCGAAAACTCAAGCTTTTCGCTCAAGATCTTCAATCGAAAACCCAAAGTTTTCTCTCAACTATCATCCGAGGATCATTTGATTCACCTTCGGATCTTGATAATAACATCTAGTGTTCTTCTTTTCATCAATCAGTCACCCTTCATTTCTGGGTTTACAGCTGTAAAGCCTTGAATCTCCTTGGTTTCACCAAGAACACACACTTGAGTTTAGAACCAATAACACTTGAATCTTCAAGTAGCTGTTAATCGTTTGCGGGCGTAAACACCAACTCCCAGTCGTGAACTCCAAGGAGTCACTCTATTTTGATTCTAACACTTCTTTTGTGAGTAATTCTTATATCTTAGGTTGTTTCCTTAACACCTTAGAGACTATATTCACAAATTTCATGCCAATATATCGCGTGAATTGCTATTTAGGACTTGGTTTTGTCCCAGGAGCTAACTTGTGGAAAAGCATTCTATATCGAATCTTCAATCGAATCACTCACATAAGTGAGTTCATACCCCTACAATTTACTTTTCTAAATGATTTTAGGTGGGGAATACAAGTGGAACATAATTTAATTGCGTTAAACATTTACATGTGGAAACAAACAAAAGGATTTCTTATGCCTAAATACTGCAAAATCATTTTATAAAACTCTTTTAAACTATATTTAGAGTTCTGTCTATCTTAAAATTATATTCATTTATATATTTATGTATATGTACGCTATAAGGGACTTAGGACTATTGCTAAATACCATAACTCATGTTCCTTGTTTATTTGTGGCCTTAGGGTCGGATCACTAGTCAAAAGGTTGGCTAAATTATAGTTATACTTGCGAAATATATACATGAATATTAGAACCGATTTTCAAAGATCATACCTAACTCATTTGCATATGTTGAGCAATTGAGCCTTGCTCCAAATCAGTTTCAGTTCAAACAAAGATACAAGTAAACTATAATAGGTATGATTAAGAGGATTAACACACACTATTTTCTAGAACAAAGCAACATACAAGATTCAATACATACATACTATAACTATTCATTACAAAGTATTCTATTCACTTACAAGAATAAAATGGAACTTACATACTATAACAAGAACAATATAATTAAAATGTGATGATACTATTTCATGGCATAGCAATATTATTTCTATGTCACATTTTATAACCAGAGTCTCCTTAAGGGAGAGCATGAGTTTATGTATAGATCTAGGACTAACAATCCCGCACCTTAGCTATTAGCTACAGTTGGGATCAGCAGCTCTACGAGTGACACATGTCATATCATTTTCGACGCCTGAATAACATCTTGTTTTAAACTAGTGAATCAAGCATGGTTGTAACCTTAATCACATTTTAACCTTTACTAACCAGTTTGGTTTCAAGGTAGTTAATGCATTTGTAGGGTATTATATACAATACTACTATAAATCTTCATTTTCCATTACATTCATATAGTGATATTCTCACATGAGAAAAGCATACTATTTTTCTAATAAAGATGATTTACAAATATGGAAAACATACATTTTACACTATTTCAAGTATAAGCATACATTTTTCACTATTTACAAAAGAACAGAACATACAAACAGTCTGGTCTTGGGTAGAAGACTACTTTTCATTTGAGCAGGAAATATAGGATTTTCTGGGATGTATACAAACATTTTCACCAGATAAATACAAACATTTTCACTAGACAAATACAAACATTTTCATGAAAAAAATGTAAAAACTTGACACTGAAATTCTTATGAACTCACCAACTTAAATGTTGATACTCTCTTTCAAAACAACTTATCTTCTTAGGGAACCAATAGACATGTACATGATTAGAGGTTTTTGAGAAGATGGGGCATGTTCAGACTCGTCTTTTATTTTGCTTAGCTTTTTTGGTGTCATAATACTATAAAAAGAACACACATGTATTAAATATTTTATTAATGAAATGGATGTTGTTGCTTCCTTTACTATTGTACATTTTTTTGATGCTGTACATGACGTCCTCCACCCCCAAATGTTTCCTCGATCTCAGCTTGGGGGTGTGACAATCAGCCACCGGACCGATTCTTTTAATTATCCTGAATTGTTTAACATAACGAGACTCAACATTCCTCTCTTTACAAAATTACAATTCCTTTCTACGGAAACAATTTCAAGAGCACTTTATCTCCAATTTGGGACTCTAATGATCTTGGGTAGCTTTCAGTCTATGGCTGCCGACATAACTTTTCTGATGATCTTGGGTAGCTTTCAGTCTATCTTAAATTACTATGATTTTGTTTTCGGTTTCCTAAAAATGTTAAGTGTTGTCAACTACCTATCACCAATTTCAAACCAGAAAAATGGTGAACAACATTTATGTCCATACAAAGCTTCTTAGGATGTGCATTAAATGTAGGTGTGATAATAGTGCTGTGAAAAATTAGCTAGTGGCAGGTGAGTGCCACAACTTTCTCAAAAGTCAATGACATATTCTCGAAGCATATATTGTAAAGTTTAAATGGTTCAATCACTTTTCCCATTCATTTAAGGATGGTAAGTAGAACATAAATCTAAAAGTGTACCGGTCACTTCCTGAAGCGACTATTAAAACCTTGAAGTGAATTGACAATCTTGATCAAAGATAATGGAAATAGGAACTCCATGTCTCACAATGATTTCATCGATATATATTTTGGCGAGTTTTTCCATTTTTTAATCTTCCCTAATATGGAGAAATGCAAATTTCATCAATTAATCCACTACCACCCAAATCAAGTCATTCCCTTATGTAGTCCTTGGTGGTTTGGTGACAAAATCCATGGATAGTTGCTACCATTTGCATTGAGTTAATTCCAGCTATTGCAGTAATCCATAAGGATTCTAGTATTCGAACATAACTTTTGAGCAAGTCAAGCACTGTCGAACGTACAAGGTATCATCTTTCATCATTATCGGCAAACAATACTACTCCTTAGGTCCTTTCACATCTTTCCAGCCCCTAGATGGATCGAATATCAAGATTGATGGGCTTAGTATAAGACTAAATCTTGTAATTTGTAAACCTTTAGGATCCAAAAATTTGTCCTTGAAGTAACGTACCCCATCGGTCTTTATTTCAAATATCTGCTCCAAATTATGTAGGGTATCGTTCTTCAAAATATCGACTCTCAAACCTTCACCATAAGAAACAAGGATTTGTGTCCTTAAACTATTACGAAAAAGTTCGCCAAATGTTTGCACTGATGAGGGTTTCACCATTTCCTTCTTGCTTAGCATGTCAACTACTACATTCTTGCATGGGTGGTATTGAATTTTGATAGTCATAGTAGTTGTGTAATTCAACCAACTACCTTTGTCTCGTATTGACCAGTTTTTGATCCAAGATCCACAAAAAGCTCTTGTGGTTAGTGAAACAATATATTTAGTACAATACGAATAATGCCTCAAGATCTTAAAAGTGAAGACCATCGCCCCTATCTCTAAGTCGTGAGGCGTATAGTTTTTCTCATGGGTTTTTAACTATCTCAAATCGTATGTAATAACCTTTTTTATTTGCATTAATACGCAGCCTAAAAAGGTATGACACCTTCAGCAAGGTCGAAACGAACATCTTAGACCCAAACCGAGGACAAAAAGTATTAAAGTGTGGCATGGCACATGGGATCATAGATCGAGCCGGGATAGTTAAAGATGAAGCACTTGGATGATAAAAAAGGTTGTAAGCGAATACTCGAAGATTGCAGATCAAAGGAACGTGGGAAATGACATACGTGACCTATAATTACTTGATGAACGATGATGTAGCTTGGGTATTCATAAACAGAAGATTGGATACACTTCATGCACATTGTTTTTGTGCCCTCGGCCTAAAGGAGCATTAATGGTGAGACAATGGGGACCTGTTCAGCCTATCCACATCTCTATTTCCCTAGGCGTTTGAGTATAAAATCAATTTAGCTTCAACGTTGAAGGGGTACATAATTCAATCCTTTCTTGTACACAATATCGAACTTTGACTTATCTTGTATTTTGACTTTGGCATAAAAGTTTTCTCCTGGATTAGAGGCCCGGTAGACATTTAATGGTTTGTTTATCTTACAGGTTCGGATTGCCGAGTGTCGAACACTATCATACCTACCACCAAAATTCATCACACGAAAAATATGAGAAACAGTTCTGATTTTATGAGAGTCGAAGTAAGCCTAATATAAAGAATGAAACATCTGGAAGCGCAAGAACAAACTCCTCACCTGGCTATTTTTGTTAAGAACACCAATACGGTAGGTAACTCGAAGGACCATGATAACGAGAACAAGGAAATGAATGAATGTGAAGCCTTCAAAAGATACACAGCCATGAAGAAACGATTTGAATAAAAGGAAATGAAAAAAGGGCGATATATGTAAAAGATTGGGACTATGTCTCTATGCGATCCGATCGGTCCAGTGATTTGAGTCGTGCGAATCATGGAGATAAATCATTAATAAAGTTCTAGATAATATATATGCATATGGAATTATGAAAATTGATGAATTTTTAGATGCAAATGATCTTGTTGATATTGTTAATAAGTCCTTGACCAAAGACGAACAAATAATTTTTTTTGAAAAGAATTGAGAATTCAACATCTAACTCTCAGTTATCAGTCATTAATGTAATTTCAATGACTAAAGGGAAAGAATTTTTTTTATGATTCTTTGGTTAAAATTAACACTAATTTACACTCAACTTCTAAAGTTCATGATCATGACCATGTGACTATCGAAGATAGTCAAACAGATAATGATGAAACTTCGAAAGAAAATTGTTTACCATGAGTAGTAGTTGATCAGGTTTATAAGGATTCTGAGAAGTTCAAAACAAACTCAGTTATATATCCAAATTTCATCTGCACCGATGAAGTTATCTTTCCAAATTAAGTGTTTGTTACATCAGGGAATGGTGAAAAGGTCAACCCTAAAATCAAAAAAATTATTGAAGAAGATGACAAGCAAGATTTGAAAGAAGGATTTTTCTCAAATCAAAGTACTGACGAAAATAATCGCAACAATAATTCGTTCACTTTTCAAAGACAAAAACCACAAAGAAACTGGGTTGTTAAAACTACCAAACCAAAAGGTGAAAATTAAACAAAAGAAACGACTTCTCAGAAGTCAACTCAAAAGGTTCAGAATTTCAAACAACAAATTGAAAAGATTTCTAAAGAACTTGGGATATCAATGACTAAAGCAAGGAAGAAGGTTTGTTGGCAAAATATTGAGCCCCAAAAGAAACAAAATGTTTTAACAAATAAATCGTCTAAATCAATTAAAACATTTCTGACAAAGATTCAAAATAAGTGTTTCATAAAGAAAACACCGGTTCAATCACCAAAATATTTGTCAAAAAGTTCGTCACAAAAAGATGTTGCAAAAAGTCTACAACAAGCTTCGTTATTCAAAGATAAATGAAATTCACTAAATCAAGACAAGGAGAATTTTGTGAAAAATAAAAAATGAAGGAACTTTGTTTATAACAATAAAAACAAAAGTTTTTCTCAAAATAATTTTCAATGGAATGGTTTTCAAGAAAGTGGACATATAATTTTTTCTCAAATTTCTAATCAAAAGTGAGTTTTTGAATGTTTCACAACTTTGTCATAGTTCAAATGTTGGTTATCAAAATCGGTTTCAAAATAGATTTCAATCACATGTGAAGTCTAATTATTCAAAACGACGTTTTGAAAGGATAAATGTGAAAAGAAATGAGACTCTCAATCCAACTCCACCAAAATTTCCTAATAATCCTTCCAAGAAACCAAATAACACATCATTTTCAAAAGGAAAAATAGATGTTAAAAATGTTAATCATTGGTTTGAAGGAAAAGGCAAACAGTATCAAAGTGGGAAATTTTCTCAAGAAAAGATCAGGTATGCTTATGAAATTTATCTGAATGACTCAACAAGTGGAATAGCATCATCCAAGGAGTCAAATCCAGTGATTCAGAAGTGGAATGTTGTTCCAAAGGAGGAAATTGATTGGCCACAAACTGCTAGGGTTTAAGGGAATGTCAATGTTGATTCTAAACCTTAGAATGATTTCATTTCATTCCCTTTGACTAATGAAGTTGATATAATTGATATTTGAAATCAAAAGTTCAAAATTGGGTTTTAAGATCTTCATTTCATCATGCATTTTGTTCCAACAACCAAGGACACAAACAACCCTAGGGAGCTAAATTATTTAACTGATTGCAAGTTTTATGTGACAAGCAATATGATGACAAATGTGTAACAACCCGAAGTTTTCTATCGTCGAAAACTTCTTCTACCCGTGAGATTTCGCCGTTAGTCGATCCGTTTCGTTCTCGCTTTGGGTTAATTAATTAAATTTATACGTTTATTATAATTTAATAAGTGTTCAAATCCCTTAGGAACTCATGAAATTAACCCAAAATTGTTTAGATCAAAAAGTTAGAAACATTCCCGCCGGGTGACGGTAACTTAATCGGGTGCAACCAAAAGCCCCGTTTAATGCCGGTATCGGGTAGAATTCCACCGCGTCCAAGTTTTAGGACCTATATAAACGTGTTTTAGCATCCATTTGAAGCTTTTTCCTTCTCTCTCTACTCTCTCTCTAACCTCTCTCCTAAAATCCAAGATTTAGGGTCCAAAACTCAATTTTAAGGTCTCAAATCCTTAAGGTGACTTCCTAACCTCATTGTATAGCTTATTTGACTTCCAAATTCGAGATTAAATCATGAAATGGGACATGACATATGAATTTACAGCCCAGGAAGGTGCCTAGGCCGTAAACACCATTTTTGAAGGGTTTTGACCATTAAACCCATCCTTGACAATTTTGGGACCTAGATATGGCTAAATGACTTCAAGATATGGACTCTAAACATTTAAAACATGGATATTGTGAAGTTTGAAGGAGTTTACGGCCAAGGCATCTTCTTGGGCCGTAAACTCATATAACTAGGGTTTTCTTGACCTTAAACCCTTCCAAACCACAAACAAGGCTTAGATATGAATTATAGAATATTGGTTTTAGCATTTGGACACCTTAAACACAATTTTTGGGGGATTTGTGTGAGTTTACGGCCAAGGCATATGCTTGGGCCGTAAACCCCTTAAAAATGAGTATAAATTCAATTCTAAGGTGTTAGAAAGCCATCCAACACCACCAAAAGCTTTGGAATAAATCAAAGGACCAACCAAAAATAGTTTTAGGGCTTTAAAAACATCAAAACCCCACATTTGAGAGTTTACGGCCATAGAACATGTCTCATGGCCATAAACTCATAAAAGGGTGTCAAATGGTGCCCCAAACTCATTTTTAGGCTTGTGGAAAATTTTAGAATCACATGTGATTAATTTGAACACCTTAAAAACACTAAATCAAGGAGATATGAGAGTTTACGGCCAAAGATCCCATGCCTAGGCCGTAAACTCCCTTAAGTGTTGCAAATGGTGTTTTTAATTCAATCCAAGCCTTAAGTAAAATTATTCCAAGCATTTCCAAGTGTACATATCCATTTATGACCCAAATTTGCACCATAAACCACCCCACCATGAGTTTACGGCCGTAAACTCATGGGGAATGGGTGTTTTGGACCGAAAAATCTTGTATAAGTTTATTCATGGGGAGTAAACTCAAGTCCCAAGTCCCTCGCTTCAATTCCCGTCCTTAAACGCCACCCGGGTCCCTCCAAACACTCATAATGGAGTGTATCCGTGATTGCAAGTAATGGTCCTTACCAAATAATCAATCTAGGTCCTAATTAGATACAAATGTATATCTTTTGCATCATACTTAGGAACCTCGTGTGTTTGCAAGCCCCGGACCAACACTTTGCATTCGAATTCGCCACATTTCTCGTCCGGTGAGTTCATACCCCTACCCTTTTTCAACTGTTTTCACTGTTTTCAGGGGGAATACAAGCAAAAGTACAAGGAAATCTTGTACTCAAACTTATTGTTTTCAGTTTAATCATTTTCATTCTGTATGTTCTAATATCAATAACTGTGTTTATCGAATAGTTCGAATTACGAATTTATCTTTCAAACTAATCATAGATTTCTCGATAAAATGTTCTAATCTAAACTATGTTTCATAATCTAAGAATAACTTATACTAATTTCCAATTATAACTAATTACGAATACGAATACGAATACGAAGCTATAACTAGGAATAGAACGAATACGAAACTATAATTAGAAACAGAACGAATAACACATCTATAACTAGGAACAAAATGGATAACTAAACTATAATTAGGAACATAACGAATACGAATACGACTGCGAATACGAATACGACTGCGAATAGTACTAGGAGTAGGATTAGGGATAGGAATGCGACTACGAATACGAATACGAATACGACTGTGAATACGAATGGTAATAGGAGTAGAAATAAGGAAACGAATACAATAACGAAGACGAATACAAATACGAACACGAATAAGTTCAATCATAACTAATTAAGAATAAGAACACAAATATGAAGATGTGAATCTAAGCATATTCCGAAATATTACTATTAGGATATCAACATAACTAGTTAACACAATAGGTACGAATGGAAATAAATCAGTATATCGAAGTTCAATAACTAACAATTACTTTTACGAATGTACGGGACTTTCCTGGGGAAAACATACATTACTTAATCAAATTTACACCTTTTACACCTTTAACATCGTTCACATTAGAAACCAACATGCAGGAAAGCATGGGGCTTTCCTAGGTAACACTTATATAACTAGAAAGAGTAACAAACTGAATAACATTACATCTTTTACAATTGGTAATGTACAATAAGGAAAGTATGGGACTTTCCTGGGATCATAGTTAAACAACCAAAACTGTGTAACCTAACAATCAACCAACTTTCTCTTTTAAGAAAATATGGGATTTTCTTGGATAACAACTTTTCGGTAAACTAAAGGAAACTCGTACATTTTCACAAAGCAAACATCTTATGAACTCACCAGCTCTATGCTGATTTTCAAACTGCTTGTATTCTCAGGTCAACTTTAGACAGGTACCTAGCAAATCTTTTGGAGAAGACGGAGCGTACAGAAGACTCGTCTCTACTTTTGTTCATATATAATATGTATTAAGAATGTACATCTTTGTTTTTGAACAAATGTAAACTTTGATATGTAATGTAATGGTTGTTTACTTTGCTTACTATGTACATTGGATTTGATACTCAACTTGGAGTAAACCCCGGGAACGTTTCCGCCTTTGGTTTTCGGGGTGTGACAGATTGGTACCAGAGCCCTTGTTTATAGTGAATGGAGTATACCAAACCTTACATGGTATAAAACTATAAACACTAATGGGCCTAAATGCTCTGAACTAAAAGTATACCTCAAATATAAGTATTTTGAAAAGTATACAAGTATACCCGCCAGTCAAAAACCCGTAACTACATGTAGAACAAAGCATAAGTAAATGGGTGTTGTACACTGTGGTTAAACCTGGGCAGTTATGTAGTCGTGTCTAGTATCAATATAGCCTGCCCAACTATATTCATTCGAGACACGGCCAACATGTGCTTGGGAGTGACTGTGGTACGCAGCATGCCTAAAACTTACCCAATATCCCAAACAACAAATCATCGCTGCAGCAAATCATGAAATACTATGGGAGTATTTCTCGAGTCAAATCCGTTATAAAATTTCCTCATCCCAGCATTGCTCCTTAATCATTCCTTTAGCGATAATTTATCTGTTTGATAACTCCTTCCTGTTTTATCGCTTAATAGAATTCTATGCATGTCATAAAGAGATATCCTTTGTATCATATCTCTTGATTCAATTCGGAGGGCTTATCACCCTCTATTCCTGATCTTATTAGATCAAGAGGCCTCCAAGAAAGGGACCCAGCTCGCAGAACAACAACAACCCTCCTCAAACACCACCTTCTCTTCAAATCGACCTGGCAACCCTTCAATCAGTTTTAACTGCAGCATTTTCAGCAGCCATGTCGCAAACGAACCCCGGTAGTTCGGGAGGTGGTCCCCAACCTATAAAGACTTTATGCATGCAAAACCTACATTCTTCGATGGCACAGGAGGTGTCATTGCTCTAACTCGATGGTTAGAAAGGATCGAATCTATCTTCGAGATCTGTGCTTTTTCAGAATCCGACAAACTGAACTTTGCCGCTTTCACTCTCACCAACAAAGCCCTGACTTGGTGGAACAGCCGAGTCAAATCTCTAACTCTACCTGTAGCCAATGCTATGGGTTGGGAGGTTATGAAGGAACTTCTGCACGCTGAGTATTGCCCTCGGGGTGAAATCCAGAAGTTGGAGCATGAACTTTGGAATCTGAAGATGAAAGGTTCCGATATCGCTGCCTACACATCCAGATTTGATGACTTAGCGCTTCTTTGTCCAGGGATGGTTATCACGGAAAGTAAGAAGATAGAGAGGTTTATCTGGGGATTAACCCACCCAACCAAGGGGAACGTCTTAGCTGCGAGACCAGATACATACGAAAGCGCCAAATGCCTAGCGCAAATCTTGATTGACCATAGTGAGGACGTAGAGGAAGCAGCCGCTACCCCTGAGCTGATGGAAAGAAGTGGTGAGAAAAGAAAGTACTGGGAGGCGGGGGATAAATATCAGCCTTCCCAGGAGTTCTCGAAGAGACAACAAATGGTGACAGTCCACGCTGCCACTACCCCTGCTGTTGTACCCATCATCGGTTCCTCAACTCAAGCACCTATTACCGGATATGCCGGTGTTCTCCCGTGGTGTAACCAGTGCAGTTACCACCACTATATCCCCGGTCCCTATCGTATAAAACTTTGCAAAAATTGTGGCCAAGAGGGTCACCTTGCACGAAATTGTAGAACACCAACAAATCAAGTTCCCGGAGCGGGCAACAGTCAGGTCTGTTATGGTTGCGGAAGGGTCGGGCATTATAAGAGAAACTGCCCCAATGCAACAACAACTGGAAACTCTTGAAGAGTCCTAGCTATAGGACAAGGTGAGACAGCCACCGATCCCCTAGTTGCCCAAGGTATATTCCTTTTTGACAACCGTTTTACTTGCAGTTCTTTTTCAACCCTAATCTAGAAAGATAAATTGTTATCTATTCATTCGAATCTCTCCAAAAACGTAGAACTTTTCGAAATCCTCATTAGGATTGATCCCGTAGCCTACAAACTTTGATTAACCTTGAAACTTACTAACATTCCTCTAGTACTTCATGTCTCGATCTTTAAGAAGTATCTACCCAACAAAACCTAGACGCTTCCCAATAGTGAGGGTTCACTAGAACATCAAGTGGAGATCCGATTCCACTTGGAAGCGTAAAATCCCAAAGTAGTAGACTCATCCTCGATTCTCATTTCAACTTGCAAATTAAGTTCGAATCTTTGAATTTCGGGATGAAATTCCCTCTAACGGGGAGATAATGTAACAACCCGAAGTTTTCTATCGTCGAAAACTTGTTCTACCCGTGAGATTTCGCCGTTAGTCGATCCGTTTCATTCTCGCTTTGGGTTAATTAATTAAATTTATATGTTTATTATAATTTAATAAGTGTTCAAATCCCTTAGGAACTCATGAAATTAACCCAAAAGTGTTTACATCAAAAAGTTAGAAACATTCCTTCCGGGTGACGGTAACCTAATCGGGTGTGACCAAAAGCCCCATTTAATGCCGGTATCGGGTAGAATTCCACCCCGTCCAAGTTTTAGGACCTATATAAACGTGTTTTAGCATCCATTTGAAGCTTTTTACTTCTCTCTCTACTCTCTCTCTAACCTCTCTCCTAAAATCCAAGATTTAGGGTCCAAAACTCAATTTTAAGGTCTCAAATCCTTAAGGTAACTTCCTAACCTTATTGTATAGCTTATTTGACTTCCAAATTTAAGATTAAATCATGAAATGGGACATGACATATGAGTTTACGGCCCAGGAAGGTGCCTAGGCCGTAAACACCATTTTTGAAGGGTTTTGAGCCCTTAAACCCATCCTTGACAATTTTGGGACCTAGATATGGCTAAATGACTTCAAGATATGGACTCTAAAGATTTAAAACATGGATTTTGTGAAGTTTGAAGGAGTTTACGGCCAAGGCATGTGCTTGGGCCGTAAACTCATATAACTAGGGTTTTCTTGACCTTAAACCCTTCCAAACCACAAACAAGGCTTAGATATGAATTATTGAATATTGGTTTTAGCATTTGGACACCTTAAACACAATTTTTGGGGGATTTGTGTGAGTTTACGGCCAAGGCATATGCTTGGGCTGTAAACTCCTTAAAAATGAGTATAAATTCAATTCTAAGGTGTTAGAAAGCCATCCAACACAACCAAAAGCCTTGGAATAAATCAAAGGACCAACCAAAAATAGTTTTAGGGCTTTAAAAACATCAAAACCCCACATTTGAGAGTTTACGGCCATAGAACATGTCTCATGGTCGTAAACTCATAAAAGGGTGTCAAATGGTGCCCCAAACTCATTTCTAGGCTTGTGGAAAATTTTGGAATCACATGTGATTAATTTTAACACCTTAAAAACACTAAATCAAGGAGATATGAGAGTTTACGGCCAAAGATCCCATGCCTAGGCCGTAAACTCCCTTAAGTGTTGCAAATGGTGTTTTTAATTCAATCCAAGCCTTTAGTAAAATTATTCCAAGCATTTCCAAGTGTCCATATCCATTTATGACCCAAATTTGCACCACAAACAACCCCACCATGAGTTTACGGCCGTAAACTCATGGGGAATGGGTGTTTTGGACCAAATGCTCTTGTATAAGTTTATTCATGGGGAGTAAACTCAAGTCCCAAGTCCCTCGCTGTCACACCCCGAAAACCGAAGGCGGAAACATTTCCGGGGTTGACTCCTCGTAGAGTATCAAATCCAATGTACATAGTAAGTAAAGTAAATCAACCATTACATTACATATATGAAAGTTTTACATTTGTTTCAAAAGCATAAGTTATACAAGTGATACATAGTATATATGAACAATACAAAATGAGTCGTCTGAGAACTCCGTCTTCACACAAAAGGATCTTTGGGTACCTGCCTAACATGGACCTGAGAATACAAGCGGTTTGAAAATCAGCATAAAGCTGGTGAGTTCATAATCGGTTAGTTTTTCTGACAATGTACGAGTTCCTTTGTTTTCCTGAAAAGTGGTTATCCAAGAAAATCCCATATTTTCTTATGTAAAGTTAGTTTCCAAATCCGAAAGTAAAGTAAACGATGTTTAATTAAAACATGATTGTTCTTGTGAAATGTAATTCAATTGTTTAACTTATTACACTTCTCTAATTTCGTACTACTATTACTCAGGAAGAACCCCATGTTCTCCTGACTGTGTGTGTGAACTGTTACTAGTTTCTAACTATGTTCGGTGTCATTCCCAGGAATACCCCATGTTTCCCTGGCTGTGTGTGTGCGTGTGCCTTTACTGGTTACTGTTATGTTCAGTGTTCTCCCCAGGAAAACCCCATGTTTCCCTGACTATGTGTGTATCTGCAATCCCTAAATGTACATTAGCTTTACTACGTACATAAAGCTAGTAAATGAGTCTGAAACCTTAATAATCTAGATTGCGAGTCCTTAACCATACTTAGACTGGATATGACTCGGACCATGGTCAGTATCCTTTTTATGACTTTTGTGACCCTTGAACTATTCGGTTCGACTGTAGCTATCAGCCAGGTGTGGGATTGTCAGTCCCGTATAGATCTATACACTCAAGCCACGCTCTCCTACGAATGGAGATTCTGGTTACAGTGTTAGTCCCCCACTATCTCGTGCCATGGAAGTGTTACAAGGACGTGTCTCCAATCATTAAGATTCCTCTTTACTTTTCGACTAGGAAAGTAGTATTTACAACTGACTATATTCTACGTACCTGTCCTTTACACTCGAGCCTAGGTGTTTTATTAAGGACATTACACTCGAGACTAGGTGTTATTTAATGATGGTTGTCCTTTTACACTCGACCCTAGGTGTATTATTAAGGACATTACAGTGATTTGTGTGTTATGATGGTATTTATCTATCACACTCGAGCCTAGGTGTATTGTTAAGGACATATAGATGTTTCATGTTTTCTAATGAAGTCTGTCTTTTACACTCGAACCTTAGTGTTTTATTACAGACATTACAATGGTTTGTGTATTCTATCAGTTTAAATGTGAACAATCAAATGCAAAGTACACAATATAACAGTGTATAATAAGAATTGAAAATTGGGTTGAAAACAAACAACTCTGCAAGTTAAAACAGTTTGTTTAAAAGGTTTTTTCAATTCTTAAATTGTACAATTATGAAACCATTCAACTGAAATCATGTGATTGAGTACAAGTTATTCTTGTACTTTTGCTTGTATTCCCCCCTTGAAAACATTGAAAAATCATTGAAAAAAAAGGTAGGGGTATGAACTCACCGGACGCGGAAATGTGTCGATTTCGGATGATAAACATCGAATCGAGGCCTGATAGCACGCGCGGTTCCTATGTAAAATGAAATGGCATACAAATATATCTAATTAGATTTACAATCTCTAATTAGATATGAAGATACACTCCAACGAACGAAAACACCAAACGGGTGTTTGGAGTGACCCGGGTGACATCTACGGACGGGAATTGAAGCGTGGGACTTGGGATTTGAGTTTACTCCCCAATAGTAAACTTCCTAATTGAGTTTGTGGCCTAAAAACCCATTCCCCATGAGTTTACGGCCGTAAACTCATAGAGGGGTGGTTTATGGTGTTTAATGGCTCACAAATGGGTATGGACACTTGGAAATGCTTGCAATAATTTTAACTAAGGCTTGGATTGAATTAAAATCATCAAATACAACACTTAAGGGAGTTTACAGCCTAGGCATGGGATCTTTGGCCGTAAAATCTCAAATCCCCTTGATTTAGTGTTTTTAAGGTGTTAAAGTTAATCACATGTGATTCTCAAAATTCCCACAAGCCTAGAAATGAGTTTGGGGCACCAATTGACACCATTTTATGAGTTTACGGCCATGAGACATGTTCTATGGCCGTAAACTCTCATATGTGGGGTTTTGATGTTTTTAAAGCCCTAAAACAATTTTTGGTTGGTCCTTTGATTTATTTCAAGGCTTTTGGTGGTGTTGGATGGCTTTCTAACACCTTATAATTGAATTTATACTCATTTATAAGCAGTTTACGGCCCAAGCATATGCCTTGGCCGTAAACTCACATAAATCCCCCAAAAATTATGTTTAAGGTGTCCAAATGCTAAAACCAATATTCTATAATTCATATCTAAGCCTTGTTTGTGATTTGGAAGGGTTTAAGGGCATGAAAACCCCATTTATATGAGTTTACGGCCCAAGCACATTCCTTGGCCGTAAACTCCTTCAAACCTCACAAAATTCATGTTTTAAATGTTTAGAGTCCAAATCTTGAAGCCATTTAGCCATATCTAAGTCCCAAACTTGTCAAGGAGGGGATTAAGGGCTCAAAACCCTTCATTTTTGGTGTTTATGGCCTAGGCACCTTCCTGGGCCGTAAACTCACATGTCATGTCCCATTTCATGATTTAATCTTGAATTTGGAAGTCAAATAAGCTATACAATGATGTTAGGAAGTTACCTTAAGGATTTGAGGCCTTAAAATTGAGTTTTGGACTCTAAATCTTGGATTTTAGGAGAGAGGTTAGAGAGAGAGTAGAGAGAGAAGGAAAAAGCTTCAAATGAAAGGTTTAACACGTTTATATAGTTCCCAAAACTTGGACGCGGTGGAATTCTACCCGATACCGGCATTAGACGGGGCTTTTGGTCGCACCCGGCAAATTTGTCGTAACCCGATATGGTTGGTTCTAAACATGTTCCGATCATTAATATGAGACGTTAGAATGAGTTCTAAGGGTATTAAGACACTTATTAAGTCATAAAATAAAATTCACATTAACGACTAAATAAAATGTCGGAAATGGAAACGAAATCGGAAACGGCGATTGGATGATCGGAACGAGTCGCAAAATGGGTTACAATTAAGGATATGAATTTCGGGTTGTTACATTATCCCCCCGTTAGAGGGAATTTCGTCCCGAAATTCAAAGATTCGAACATAGATCACGAAGTGGAAAGATATATGAGGATGAATTTACTGCATTCGGGTCTCCGCTTAACATTCTAGCGAACCCTCACTGTCAGGATGTGGCTTTGTTACGCATGATTAATCTCTCAATCTACGATCTCAATTGATTCATACATGAAAATTTGGATTTTTATTTCCTCAAAGGAATTTACTAGGGTTTCGTCACGTCAGCAAGCCTTACGAATAAAGATGCGGAATACCAGATGATTGCTACTGAGTCCTTAAGATAGCTCGAAGAGGGCTATGGAATCGAGTCCTAACGAAGATCTCGAAAGGTCTAAGGTTCCACAAGTTAAGTTTTCCGCACTTCCCAAGACGTACTATGTCTTTCCAGGGTAAAACCTTCAACAAGTGGGTACACTTTCACATGTCAGAGTAACTGAAGGTCCAATGGTTCTAAGGGGAACTTTTACGTGAGTCTATGATCATAGCCGACGGGACCCAAATATCGACAGGTTCCATGGGTGCTCCCGGTGTCGACGAATTCTTTATTGCCTTAGCTTTTGAAAGGATCTACGAGTATGACTGCTTTGCTTATCTACATGAACAAGAGAATGGTTCGACCGAAGGGCGTCACTACCTCCTCGTAGTGATCGTATCATGCCCTGATTGCTAACTTGCACACATCGTGCTTACTGAGGTTTGGTTACGACGAAATTCTCGGGATTAGGTTGATGCGAGAATAGACTACGCGTTCGGAAAGAATTCTCAAGAATTCTTTAGAAACAGCATCGAGAAAGGATCGTAGACTTCTCGTTTCTCGATGATCACTTGGACGAGAGATACATGGGCAGACTTTTTCAGCTTTGATGTACGAAGATCATGGGAGTCAAGTCAGAGGAAGATTAGAACAAATGGCTTCCTCGAATCTAGGAAAGACAGTATGAATGAGGATCAATCATTACATATTAAAGGTGGCATCAAAGCATTTCATAAAAAGTTTACCAATAGATCGAATGGAAAAGAATAATCACTCGGATTGAGAAAACAATCTACGAATACGACACAAGCGTTCTCGTTTTTATGTGATAACCATCTTGAAGACATACATTTCCAGTTACTCGTAAACGGCGGGGTTAGAAAAATGTTCAAATGGATGGTTAACGAATTTCTTTCGGTGCTAGAATCGAAAAGAATCATAGGCATATAAATTTAACGAGGGAAAATATACCTGTGGCAACGGTGGCATCGGTGGCTGTCTCTTCTTGTCCTATCGTTAGAACTCTTCCAATGTTACCAGGTTTTACAGTCTTACGACAGTTTCGCTTGAGATGTCCCACTTCTCCGCAACCATAGCAGGCCCGACCGATGCCCGCTTCGGAAGTTTGACTCGTTGATTGAGTTGGCGTCTTACAGTTCTTCGTCATGTGACCCTTTATGCCACATTTGTTGCAAATTACCTCTATACATGGACCGGACGAAAGATGATGATAGTTTCACTTGCCACAACTAGGAAGGGTTCCAGCATACCTATTAATAGATTTTCGGGTTGAGGACCCATCAACAGAAACAGTTGCAGAGGAAGTGACAGCGTGAATTGCCACCGTTTGCTGTCTCTTTAAAGACTCGTGTGATGTTTGGCTTTTCTCTTTCTTCCCAAGTTTTCTTTTCTTGCCACTCCTCACCGTCAGTTCAGTAGTGGTAACTGCCTCTTCAAGGTCATCACTGTGATCGATTAGGATTTGTGCTAAACATTTGGCGCTGTCGTACGTATCCGGCCTCGCAGCTATGACATTTCCTTTCGTTGGCTGAGTCAGTCCCCAGATAAATCTCTCTATCTTCTTACTTTCCGGGGTAACCATTCCCGGACAAAGTAGTGCCAAGTCGTCAAACCTGGAAGTATAAGCAGCAATGTCGGAACCTTTCGTCTTCAGGTTCCACAGTTCATGTTCTAACTTCTGCATTTCTCCTCGATGGCAGTACTCAGCCAGCAGAAGTTCCTTCATGGCCATTCCACCAAGTCAAGGCTTTGTCAAGAAAGGTGCAGGCGGCAAAGTTCACCTTGTCTGAATCTGAACAAGCGCAGATTTCAAAGATAGATTCGATCTTCTCGAACCATCGGGTAAGGGAAATGACACCTCAAGTGCCATCAAAAGACGTGGGTTTGGCGTTCATGAAATCCTTATAGGAACCCTCTTTCCGGCGTCCCTGGCTATCTTCTGGGTTTTGGGATTGAGGACCACCTCCTGAACCGCTAGGGTTCATTTGTGACATGGCTGCCACCATTGCAGCTATCATGACTGTCTGGAGTGATGTTAGGTCAAACTGAGGAGGAGGTGATGGCGGAGGAGGATTGTCATTGTTCTTCGAGCTGGGTCTCTTTCTCGGAGGCATCTTGATCTAAAAAGATCAGGAAAGAGAGGATCATAAGTCCTCTGAATTGAATCAAGGAATATGGAACAGGGGATATCTCATCAAGACAGATATAGCATCATACTAAGCGATAAAGTAGGAAAGAGTTATCAAGACAAAACATTTTATCGCTAGAGGAATGTTCAAGTAACATCGCATATACGAGGATTTTCTACGAAGGATTGGCTCGAGAAATACTCCCATAGTATTTCATGGTTCACTATCAGATATTAGGTAAGTTTTAGGCATGCTGCGTACTACAGTCACTCCCAAGCACATGTTGGCCGTGTCTCGAATGAATATAGTTGGCAAGGCTATATTGATCCTAGACACGACTACATAACTACCCAGGTTTAACCACAGTGTACAACATCCATTTACCGATGTTTTGTTCTACTTGTAGTTACGGATTTCGGCGGGTCGGTATACTTGTATACTTTTGAAAATACTTATAGTTTTGAAGATACTTTTAATTCAGAGCACTGAGGCCCTTTAATGTTTATAGTTTTATATCATGTAAGGTTTGGTATACTTCATTCACTATAAACAAGGGCTCTGATACCAATCTGTCACACCCCGAAAACCGAAGGTGGAAACATTTCCGGGATTGACTCCATGTAGAGTATCAAATCCAATGTACATAGTAAGTAAAGTAAATCAACCATTACATTACATATATAAAAGTTTTACATTTGTTTCAAAAGCATAAGTTATACAAGTGATACATAGTATATATGAACAATACAAAATGAGTCTTCTGAGAACTCCGTCTTCACACAAAAGGATCTTCGGTTACCTGCCTAACATGGACCTGAGAATACAAGCGGTTTGAAAATCAGCATAAAGCTGGTGTGTTCATAAGCGGTTAGTTTTTCTGAAAATGTACGAGTTCCTTTGTTTTCCTGAAAAGTGGTTATCCAAGATAATCCCATATTTTCTTATGTAAAGTTAGTTTCCAAATCCGAAAGTAAAGTAAACGATGTTTAATTAAAACATTATTGTTCTTGTGAAATATAATTCAATTGTTTAACTTATTACACTTCTCTAATTTCGTACTACTATTACTCAGGAAGAACCCCATGTTCTCCTAACTGTGTGTCTGTGAACTGTTACTAGTTTCTGACTATGTTTGGTGTCATTCCCAGGAATACCCCATGTTTCCCTGATTGTGTGTGTGCGTGTGCCTTTACTGGTTACTGTTATGTTCAGTGTTCTCCCCAGGAAAACCCCATGTTTCTCTAACTGTGTGTGTATCTGCAATCCCTAAATGTACATTAGCTTTACTACGTACATAAAGTTAGTAAATGAGTCTGAAACGTTAATAATCTAGATTGCGAGTCCTTAACCATACTTAGACTGGATATGACTCGGACCATGGTCAGTATCCTTTTTATGACTTTTGTCACCCTTGAACCATTCGGTTCGGCTGTAGCTAGCAGCCAGGTGTGGGATTGTCAGTCCCATATAGATCTATACACTCAAGCCACGCTCTCCTACGAACGGAGATTCTGGTTACAGTGTTAGTCCCCCACTATCTCGTGCCATGGAAGTGTTACAAGGACGTGTCTCCAATCATTAAGATTACTCTTTACTTTTCGACTAGGAAAGTAGTATTTACAACTGACTATATTCTATGTACCTGTCCTTTACACTCGAGCCTAGGTGTTTTATTAAGGACATTACACTCGAGCCTAGGTGTTATTTAATGATGGTTGTCCTTTTACACTCGACACTAGGTGTATTATTAAGTACATTACAGTGATTTGTGTGTTATGATGGTATTTATCTATCACACTCGAGCCTAGGTGTATTGTTAAGGACATATAGATGTTTCATGTTTTCTAATGAAGTTTGTCTTTTACACTCGAACCTTAGTGTTTTATTACAGACATTACAATGGTTTGTGTATTCTATCAGTTTAAATGTGAACAATCAAATGCAAAGTACACAATATAACAGTGTATAATAAGAATTGAAAATTGGGTTGAAAACAAACAACTCTGCAAGTTAAAACAGTTTGTTTAAAAGGTTTTTCAATTCTTAAATTGTACAATTATGAAACCATTCAACTGAAATCATGTGATTGAGTACAAGTTATTCTTGTACTTTTGCTTGTATTCCCCCCTTGAAAACATTGAAAAATCATTGAAAAAAAGGTAGGGGTATGAACTCACTGGACGCGGAAATGTGTCGATTTCGGATGCTAAACGTCGAATCGAGGCCTGATAGCACGCGCGGTTCCTATGTAAAATGAAATGGCATACAAATATATCTAATTAGATTTACAATCTCTAATTAGATATGAATACACTCCAACGAACGAAAACACCTCAAACGGGTGTTTGGAGTGACCCGGGTGACACCTACGGACGGGAATTGAAGCGTGGGACTTGGGATTTGAGTTTACTCCCCAATAGTAAACTTCCTAATTGAGTTTACGGCCTAAACACCCATTCCCCATGAGTTTACGGCCGTAAACTCATAGAGGGGTGGTTTATGGTGTTTAATGGCTCACAAATGGGTATGGACACTTGGAAATGCTTGGAATAATTTTAACTAAGGCTTGGATTGAATTAAAATCATCAAATACAACACTTAAGGGAGTTTACAGCCTAGGCATGGGATCTTTGGCCGTAAAATCTCAAATCCCCTTGATTTAGTGTTTTTAAGGTGTTAAAATTAATCACATGTGACTCTAAAAATTCCCACAAGACTAGAAATGAGTTTGGGGCACCAATTGACACCATTTTATGAGTTTACGGCCATGAGACATGTTCTATGGCCGTAAACTCTCATATGTGGGGTTTTGATGTTTTTAAAGCCCTAAAACTATTTTTGGTTGGTCCTTTGATTTATTTCAAGGCTTTTGGTGGTGTTGGATGGCTTTCTAACACCTTATAATTGAATTTGTACTCATTTATAAGCAGTTTACGGCCCAAGCATATGCCTTGGCCGTAAACTCACATAAATCCCCCAAAAATTATGTTTAAGGTGTCCAAATGCTAAAACCAATATTCTATAATTCATATCTAAGCCTTGTTTGTGATTTGGAAGGGTTTAAGGGAATGAAAACCCCATTTATATGAGTTTACGGCCCAAGCACATTCCTTGGCCGTAAACTCCTTCAAACCTCACAAAATTCATGTTTTAAATGTTTAGAGTCCAAATCTTGAAGCCATTTAGCCATATCTAAGTCCCAAACTTGTCAAGGAGGGGATTAAGGGCTCAAAACCCTTCATTTTTGGTGTTTACGGCCTAGGCACCTTCCTGGGCCGTAAACTCACATGTCATGTCCCATTTCATGATTTAATCTCGAATTTGGAAGTCAAATAAGCTATACCATGACGTTAGGAAGTTACCTTAAGGATTTGAGGCCTTAAAATTGAGTTTTGGACTCTAAATCTTGGATTTTAGGAGAGAGGTTAGAGAGAGTAGAGAGAGAAGGAAAAAGCTTCAAATGAAAGGTTTAACACGTTTACATAGTTCCCAAAACATGGACGCGGTGGAATTCTACCCGATACCGGCATTAGACGGGGCTTTTGGTCGCACCCGGCCAATTTGCCGTAACCCGATATGGTTGGTTCTAAAAATGTTCCGATCATTAATATGAGACGTTAGAATGAGTTCTAAGGGTATTAAGAAACTTATTAATTCATAAAATAAAATTCACATTAATGACTAAATAAAAGGTCGGAAATGGAAACGAAATCGGAAACGGCGATTGGATGATCGGAATGAGTCGCAAAATGGGTTACAATTAAGGATATGAATTTCGGGTTGTTACACTCGCTTCAATTCCCGTCCTTAAACGCCACTCGGGTCCCTCCAAACACTCGTAATGGAGTGTTTCCGCGATTGCAAGTAATGGTCCTTACCAAATAATCAATCTAGGTCCTAATTATATACAAATGTGTATCTTTACACCATACTTAGGAACCTCGTGTGTTTGCAAGCCCCGGACCAACACTTAGCATTCAAATTCGCCACATTTCTTGTCCGGTTAGTTCATACCCCTACCCTTTTTCTACTGTTTTCACTGTTTTCAGGGGGTAATACATGCAAAAGTACAAGGAAATCTTGTACTCAAACTTATTGTTTTCAGTTTAATCATTTTCATTCTGTATGTTCTAATATCAATAACTGTGTTTATCAAATAGTTCAAATTACGAATTTAGCTTTCAAACTAATCATTGATTTCTCGATAAAATGTTCTAATCTAAACTATGTTTCATAATCTAAGAATAACTTATACTAATTTCCAATTATAACTAATTACGAATACGAATACGAATACGAAGCTATAACTAGGAATAGAACGAATATGAAACTATAATTAGAAACAAAACGAATAACACATCTATAACTAGGAACAAAATAGATAACGAAACTATAATTAGGAACAGAACGAATACGAATACGATTGCGAATACGAATACGACTGCGAATAGTATTAGGAGTAGGATTAGGGGTAGGAATGCGACTACAAATATGAATACGAATACGACTGGGAATACGAATACGAATACGAATGGTAATAGGAGTAGAAATAAGGAAACTAATACAGTAACGAATATGAATACGAACACGAATAAGTTCAATCATAACTAATTAAGAATCAGAACACAAATATGAAGATGTGAATCTAAGCATATTCCGAAATATTACCATTAGGATATCATCATAACTAGTTAATACAATAGGTACGAAAGGAAATAAATCAGTATATCGAAGTTCAATAACTAACAATTACTTTTAGGAAAGTACGGGACTTTCCTGGGGAAAACATACACCACTTAATCATACTTACACCTTTTATACCTTTAACATCGTTCACATTAGAAACCAACATGCGGGAAAGCATGGGGCTTTCCTAGGTAACACTTATATAACTAGAAAGAGTAACAAACTGAATAACATTACATCTTTCACAATTGGTAATATACAATAAGGAAAGTATGGGACTTTCATGGGATCATAGTTAAACAACCAGAACCGTGTAACCTAACAATCAACCAACTTTCTCTTTTAAGAAAATATGGAATTTTCTTGGATAACAACTTTTCGATAAACTAAGAAAACTCGTACATTTTCACAAAGCAAACATCTTATGAACTCACCAGCTTTATGCTGATTTTCAAACTGCTTGTATTCTCAGGTCAACATTAGACAGGTACCTAGTGAATCTTTTGGAGAAGACGGAGCGTACAGAAGACTCGTCTCTACTTTTGTTCATATATACTATGTATTAAGAATGTACAACTTTGTTTTTGAACAAATGTAAACTTTGATATGTAATGTAATGGTTGGTTACTTTGATTACTACGTACATTGGATTTGATACTCAACTTGGAGTAAACCTCGGGAACGTTTCCGCCTTTGGTTTTCGGGGAGTGACAAAATTGTATATCGATAGTGTTTTTTCTCATCACATGATTGGATTGAAGGAAAACTTACGGACTTATCGAAGTCTATATAATGCTGGAGTGGTGAAGTTTGGCAACAATCACAAATGTGATGTGTATGGTCATGGTAAAGTAACCGATAGGAAGTTTACTGTTAACAGAGTGGCATATTATGACAACCGTCAATTTCTGTTATGTTAAGTCAACAAGTCAACTTGGTCAACTTAGCTAATACTTGTATGTTAGGCCTTACTCGATATTTCCTAATGTACAAATCACTATTGTATTGCAAAACATCACTCGGAAGGTTCATATGTTCAAAAACATCTAAACCCTAAATAGTGTGAGTGATGTAATGCCTCTATAATTTCAATTACCTATCTTTCGTGGATGAGTAACATTCATAATGAGATGTAGTGAAGTTCATAATTTTAACATTACAGGACAAAACCATGATACCATTTGAAAATACAATATCTTTCTCTCCCTCTCTCTCAAATCACTCCCAAATCTCACCCAATCTCTCTCAAACCTCTTTCAACTTTTCCTATAAACAAAAACATCATCCTATCCCTTACTTTGTTGAAAACATCCCTAAACGGGAGTAGAAAACCCAAAAGAACAAGTCCACTTCGGAAATAAAAACCCCACTTCAGAATCTTAAGCCTACTTTGGAACCTTATGCTTCACTTCGAAATTCGTACTCGACTTCGGAACTTCCTGCTTGATTTCAGAACTGGATGTTCGACTCCAAAAGTTGAAGGCTGCCTTTGGAAGTTGCTGATTTGACTCCAGAACATGAAGGACCACTTCGTAAATTGTTGGATAACTCTGGAATTTGACGATTACCTTTGGAAATTCACCAAATGACTTCAGAAAAGGCTGTGTGACTTTGGACCCACTCCGGATTTTGACCATTTTGGACCTTTTCTTCATTTTAATGGATTTTGACACCGGGAATTCCCTCAAACTCGTATTTTATGTTTCGATGCAACAAAGAATCATTGTTTGGATATTAGGCAAGTTTTAGGCATGCTGCACACCACAGTCACTCCCAAGCACATGTTGGTCGTGTCTCGAATGAATATAGTTGATCAGGCTATATTGACCCTAGACACGACTACATAACTGCACAGGTTTAACCGCAGCGCACAACACCCAATTACTTATGTTTTGTCTACTTGGGGATATGATCTCTGATGTTTAGGTATTCTTGTATACTTTTGAAAAATACTTATATTTTAAAGAATACTTTTAGCTCAGAGCGCTTCGGCCCCTTAGTGTTTATAGTCTTATACCATGTAAGGTTCGGTATACTTAGTTCACAATAAACAAGGTCTCTGATACCCATCTGTCACACCCCGAAACCGATGGCGGAAACGTTCCAGGGCAGAGGACATCATTTAAGTATCACAACCAATGTACATAGTAAGCACAGTAAACACAAACATTACATTACATAGAAGTATTAACATTTGATTGAAAGTATAGTTATACATGATTACAGATATATACATCCAAAATGAACAAAAGTAAAGACGACACTACTAAAATGCTCCGTCTTCCCCAAAAGATTGCGGGGTACCTATCTAATGTGGACCTGAGAATACAAGCAGTTTTGAAAAATATCAGCATAAAGCTGGTGAATTCATAAGCAGTTTGTTTTAGTAAAAGAACAAGTTTCCTTTGGTTTTCTGAAAAAGTTGTTATCCAAGAAACTCACATATTTTCTTATATGAAGAGTTGAGTTATTCGTTTGTTACACAATTCGGTTAAGAAAAGTTTCGTGATCCCAGGAAAAACCTTTATTTTCCTTAAAAGTTTGTGGTTTGTTATCAATTCGAAATGAAGTATACAAGTGTCTACCCTACTTGTAGCGTTGAAGTGGAATATCTTGAAAGCCTGATTATCTTTGAAAGTACATTAGTTTGAAGCACGTGCATAAGACTAGTTTTAATATATAAAACTATAGAAGAACGAAATCCGTGAATAAAATTAGTTAATTTAATACGTATTGTGAGTTGTATAACCATACTAATTTAACTCGTGACCTCCTTGACGTTCTTCAGGCATCGTTAGAATCCAAAATTTGTCACCCCAAGCGTGCCCGCCTAACTGTAGCTAGCAGTTAAGGTGTGGGATTGTTAGTCCCGAATAGATCTATCCAAAACTTTCACGTTCTCCCTCCTGGAGACTTTGGTTATACTTCCGGAGAGGATTTACTGATACCCCGTAGGGGATAATGAAGACGAATCTCACAAGCTAGTATTACCAATGCACGGAAAAATAGATCGTTCTCGAGTTTCAAAATAGTTTGGTAAAATATAAATAATCAAATACGAGATAATTATTCAACGAGATACTATAGATTAAACATGGATAAACTAAACAAGTCATAGTTTTTGAATCCATAAAACTAGTAATGTTGATCCCAAATTATTCTCTTAATAATTTGAATGATTAGATAAGTTATAAATTTGATGATTTGATAAGTTCTCAAATTGTTTGAAAGCTACGTAATTACATTCCTAAAATCTCCCTTATGCTCCGCATATTACAAAAAGGATTGAGTATTTAAAGTTTGTCAAGAAATCCTATAATTATATAAGTTTTAAGTTTCAAAAACCTTTATGATTTGCTTGTATTCCCCCCTGAAAACATTGAAAAAACACAAAAAAAGTGTAGGGGTATGAACTCACCAGATGAGGAATGTGCCGGTTAGGATGCTAAGTGTCAGTTCGGGGCTTGAATACACGCGAGGTTCCTATGTAATATGAAGAGTTACATAATTGTATCTAATTAGACTTTGAACTACTAATTAGATAATAATATATACTCCGAGGCGCGAAAACACTTCAATTCGTGTGTTAGGAATGATCCAGGTTGCATCTAAAGGTGTGTAAGGCTTAGATATGGAGTTTGCTCTTCAAGAGTAAACTCCTAAGGGAGAATACGGCCCTATGACCATATCCCCATGATTTTACAGCCGTAAACTCATGGGTGGTGTGTCCTTGGTTGCTTAATGGTCTTACAACACTGGTAGGATGAGGCTAGGTTCAGTTCTAAGGCTATAGAAGGGATTTGATCAACTTATGGACCATTTAAGGAGTTTAAGGCTGTAAACTAGATGTATACAGTTGTAAAATCTCTTGTTCCCTTTCTTTTTGTTTTGGTGATCCTAGGTTAAGCGTAAGTGGTTCTTGTCCAACGTACAAGCCTTGGAAGGAAGTTAGGGCTCCATTTGACCACTTTATAGGATTTTATGGCCCAGGAACCATTCCTTAGGGGGGGGGGGTTTATGGTAGTAATATTCTCAGGGGGTGGTTTCTCTCATGTTTAAGGTCACTACCACAATGGTGGTTGGGTCTAGGCATTATTCCATGGCTCAGAAGGTGTTTAAGGGGCATTTTAACACCTTAAAAGGTGTTTACAGCCTTAGAAGGGGTGTTTACGGTCCAATAATGCTCTTGGGATTTAAACTCGTGTTTACTCCCCCAAATGTTAAGATTTTGGTGTTTTAAGTCCATTCATGTAAGCCTCTAAGTCATATCTAAGCTCCAGAAGTGGTTTGGAAGGGTTTTGGGGATCCAAAACCCCATTTAAGGGCGTTTACGGTTTGGGATAGTTCTTGGGCTGTAAACACATGTTCTTGGTCCTTTTGAGTGATTTAAACACGAATTTGAAAGCTAAACATGCTACACTATCAGCTAGGATGGATTACTTACCAAATTGGAGCTTGAAAGAGGTGGTTTTGGATCAATTTCGTGTTTGTAGAGAGAGAGAGAGAGAGAGTAGTGAGAGAGAGTGAAAAAGATTCAAATGAAGTCCGCTCACCCTTATATAGGGTTTGAGTTTGAGGCTCGTTGGAAATCTACCCGATACTAACGTTAAACGACGCTTATTGTCATACCCGATTTAGTTGTCGTAACCCGACGTGGTTGAAACTACAAATTTTCCAATTAAATAATGAGGGTATTTTCACACATTTCTAATGGGTTTGGACACTCATGAGGTTAACATAAAAGTCTTAAATTAAATGACCTAATCCAAAATTTTAACTGAAAAAATTGAAAGACAAACGCGTTTTATTGACGGGAACGGGTTACCGTGACTAAAAAATTTCCGATTATCACATTATCCCCCCATAAGAGGGAATTTCGTCCCGAAATTTAGAATTAAAATACAAATCATGAAATTGGGAAGAGATGCGGATATTTCTGGTTCATCGAGTCTTCACACTCCCAAGTGAACTTGGGTCCCCGCTTGGCATTCCAGCGTACCTTCACTATCGGAATACGACTTTGTTTCCTACGTTTGATCTCTCGATCCATGATTTCGATGGGTTCTTCCACAAAGTTCAGGTTTTTGTTGATCTCGATCTCATCAAGAGGGATTACGAGGGTTTCTTCGGATAGACACTTTTTAAGGTTAGAGACGTGGAAGACAGGATGGATGTTGCTATGTTCTTGAGGTAGTCGGAGTTTATAGACTACATGACCGATCCTAGCGAGGATTTGGGAAGCTCCTATGTACCTCGGGTTAAGTTTCCCATTCTTTCCAAAGTGTATCATGCCTTTCCAGGGCGAGACCTTCAACAGGACACGGTCTCCAACCTGGAATTCTAAGGGTTTCCGTTGTTTATCGGCTTAACTCTTCTGTCTGTCTCGTGAAGCCTTCAGTCGTTCTCGGATCTGGATGATTTTCTTAGTGGTTTCGCAGATGATTTCAGGACCAGTGAGAGCACTGTCGGGGACTCTACTCTTGGCTAGCTGTGTGTCCCCTACCTCGGACCAGCACAGAGGGGATCTGCACTTGCGACCGTAGAGGGCTTCGAACGGGGCAGCCTTGATGCTGGTGGGGTAGCTTTTGTTATATGAGAAGTCGATCAAGGGTAAATGGGTGTCCCATAACTTTCCGAAATCGATGACACATGCTCTCAGCATGTCTTCTAAGGTCTGGATAGTTCTCTCACTCTGACCGTCTGTTGGAGGATGATAAGTTATACTCATATCCAGCTTAGTTCCAAGAGCTTTCTAAAGGGACTACCAGAACCTTGAGGTAAACCTGCTATCTTGATCGGAGATAATGGACACAGGTACACCATGCAGTCGGACTATCTCTTGGATGTAGATTCGCGTGAGTGTTTCCATCTTGAATGATTCTTTAATCGGAAGGAAGTGACCGGATTTTGTCAGACGATCGACAATTACCCCAATGGTGTCGTACCCACTCGGAGATCTGGGTAACTTGGTGATGAAATCCATGGTAATCATCTCCTATTTCCATTCAGGTATCTCGGGTTGCTGGAGCAGACCCGAGGGCTTCTGCTACTCGACTTTTTACCTTGCCGTAAGTCAGGCACTTGCGCACGAAGGTTGCGATTTCGGCTTTCATGTTTGGCCAACAGTATTGTTTCTTGAGATCCAGGTACATCTTATCCGTACTTGGGTGAATAGAGTATCTGGTATCGTGAGCTTCATTCATAACAACTTCTCTGAATCCTCCGAACCTTGGGGTCCAAATTCGATCTATGAAACAGTAGACTCTGTCACCTCTGATCTCAAGTTTCTTATCCATTCCTCTCAAGGCTTCATTCAACACGTTCTCTGGTTTTAGGGCTTCCAACTGGGCTTCTCGGATCTATACAGATAGGTGGGAATGAATGGTCATCGTTAATGTCTTCGCCTTGCGGCTTGAACTCTCCTTTTGGCTTAGGGCATCTGCTACCACATTGGCCTTGCCGGGATGGTAGCGGATTTCGCACTCATAGTCACTAAGTAGCTCTACCCATCATCATTTCCTCATGTTTAAGTCTTTCTGATTGAAGACATGTTGCAGGCTTTTATGGTCGGTGAAGATCGTGCACTTAGTTCCGTATAGATAATGTCTCCAAATCTTCAGTGCAAGGACCACTGCTCCTAGCTCTAGATCATAAGTCGTATAGTTAACTTTGTGTGACTTAAGCTATCTTGAGGCATAAGCAATAACTTTTTCTCTCTGCATAAGCACACAACCTAAGCCCTGATTAGATGCATCGCAGAAGACAACGAAATCCTCTGTTCCTTCGGGTAGGGATAGGAATGGTGCGCTGCACAAGGCTCGCTTCAATGTTTGAAATGCGGTGTCTTGTTTCTCGCTCCAACAAAAGGGTACACCTTTCTGTGTCAGAATAGTTAGGGGTTTGGCGATTCTGGAAAAATTCTGGATGAACCTTCAATAGTAGCCAACGAGACCCAATAATTGACAGATTTCTGTTGGTGTATTCGGTGCCGACCAATTCTCTATCGCCTTGATTTTGGACGGGTCCACGTGTATACCCTCCTCGCTTACCACGTGACTAAGGAAAGCTACCTTCCGAATCCAGAATTCGCATTTGGAGAATTTCGCGTATAACTTCTCCGTTGTAAGAGTTTCCAACACTAGCCTCAAGTGTTGTTTGTGATCTTCTTCGCTTCGGGAATACACAAGTATGTTGTCAATGAAAACGATTATGAACTTGTCTAAAAAGGGGCGACACACCTAGTTCATTAGGTCCATGAACACAGTCGGTGCATTGGTTAGACCGAAGGGCATCACTACGAACTCGTAGTGACCATAATGAGTCCTGAACGCTGTCATGGAAACATCATTCTCGTGAACTCGAAGCTGATGGTACCTTGATCCGAGGTCTATCTTCTAGAAGTAACTGGCTCCCTAAAGTTGATTGAAAAGGTCGTGTATTCGAGGAGAGGATATCAGTTTTTGATTGTGAACTTGTACAACTCGCGGTATTCTATACACATTCGAAAGGATCCATCTTTGTTCTTCACAAATAAAATCGGGGCTACCCAGGGTGAGGAACTCGGTCTGATGAACCCTTTGTCGAGTAGCTCATTAAGTTGATTGGATAATTCCAGCATTTATGCTGGAGCTAAGCGATACGGAGACTTGGCTATAGGATTGGCTCCAGGAATTAAATCGATGCGAAACTCGACTTGGCGTTCGGGAGGAGTTCCTGGGAGCTCTTCAGGAAAGACATCAGGAAAGTTGCAGACTTCGGGGATACTCTCGAAGTCTTTAACTTCCTGTTTCTCATTGATTACATGAGCTAGGAATGCATAACACTCTTTTCGCAGAAGCTTTTGAGATTTGATGCAAGATATGATACGAAGATTTGAACTAAGTTTATCATCGTAGATCATGAGAGTCTGGCCAGATGGGAGATTGAGACGGATGGCATTTTCATAACAAAGGATATCAACATGATTGGGAGTCAACCAATCCATGCCAACGATAACATCAAAGCTCTTTATTGAAACTGGCATTAGGTTAATGGTGAAAGAATGATCATTCAGGGTAAGGTTACAACCTATGAATATGTCGTTAGCGTTCTCTTTCTCACCATTAGCCATCTCGATGGTAAAACTTCTTTCAACACCAGAATTGAAAAGGATACTAGCATAAGAGTTGTCGAGGAGGAACGCACCCGAGACAACGGTGGGATCGGCGACTGCCTCATCTCGTCCCATAGTTAGAACTCTCCCGGTGTTGCTAGCTGTCGCTCCCTTGGGGTAGTTTCTCTTGAAATGCCCAACCTCACCACAATCGTAGCAGGCCCGACCAACACCCGTTCCAGAAGCTTGACTGGTTGACTGAGTTGGGTTCCTACAGTTTCGAGCAATGTGGCCTTTCTTGCCACAGTTGTTACATAGCTTTTCACGATAAGGCCCGAGAGGACGATGGTGATACCTGCATTTGCCGCACCAGGGGAGAGTACCAGTGTATCCACTGGTAGAAGTTTGAGTTGTAGGAGTTGCGGCTGGGGTTGTAGCAGCGTGAACTGCTAATGTTTGCTGTTTCTTCGAGGATCCCTGCGAATCCTGACCCTTCCGTTTATTCCAGAGTTTTTTTTTTTATTTTCACCACTCCCTTTAGCCAGTTCTGGAGTAGTGTTCACATCTTCAGGATCGTCACTATGATCAATCAAAGTTTGTGCTAGGCATTTGGCGTTGTCGAATGTGTTTGGCATCGCAGCCAAAATGTTTCCCTTGGTTGGCTGGGTCAGCCCCCAGATGAATCCTTCCACCTTTTTACTTTACGGGGTAACCATTGCCGGACAAATAAGTGCTATGTCCTCAAATCTGGAGGTCTAAGCGGCAATATCGGAACCCTTCATCTTTAGGTTCCAGAAGCTCCTTCATGATCTCCCAACCCATAGCATTGGCTACATGTAGAGTTAAGGATTTGACTCAGCCATTCCAACAAGTCAAGGCTATATTGGCGAACGTGGAGGTGGCGAACTTCACTTTATCGGATTCTGAATAGGTACATAGTTCGAAGATAGATTCGATTTTCTCGAACCATCGAGTTAGGGCAATGACACCCCCAGTGCCATTGAAGGGTGTGGGTTTTGCATTGATAAAGTCGTTGTAGGAACACTCCCTCCGGTGTCCCTGACTACCTTCTTGGTTTTGAGGCTGAGTACCACCTTTTGGCCCGCCTGAACCGTCGGGGTTCATTTGAGATATAGCGGCAGCCACAGTAGCAGTAACAGCTGCTTGGAACATGGCGGGATCAAATGGAGTGGGAGGTGGTGGTGGAGGAGGATTGTTGTTCTTTCATTTGGGTCTTTCCTTTGGAGGCATCTTGATCTAAATAGCCAGGAAAGAGAGGATCATAAGTCCTCTGAATTGAATCATGAGATATGGAATAAGAGATATCTCATTATGACAGATATAGAGTTCTATTAAGCGATAAAACAGGAAAGAGTTATCAAAGCAGATAAACTATCGCTAAAGAAGGAATGAGTAGCGACACTCGGAATGAATTTCTAAAACGTATTCGATTTTGGCTAAAATACTCGCATAGTATTTTATGTTTCGCTGCAACGAAGAATCATTGTTTGGATATTAGGTAAGTCTTAGGCATGATGCACACCACGGTTACTCCCAAGCACATGTTGGCCATGTCTCGAATTGAATATAGTTGATTAGGCTATATTGACCCTAGACAGGATTACATCAGAGCACAGGTTTAACCACAGCGCACAGCACCTAATTACTTATGTTTTGTTCTACTCGAGGTTACGATCTCTGACGTTTATGTATTGCTGTACACTTTTGAAAAATACTTATATTTTAAAGTATACTTTTAATTCAGAGCGCTTACGCCCCGTAGTGTTTATAGTCTTATACCATGTAAGGTTCGGTATACTTAATTCACTATAAACAAGGTCTCTGATACCAATCTGTCACACCCCGAGACCGATGGTGGAAACGTTCCGGGGCGGAGGACGTAATGTAAAGTATCACAACCAATGTACGTAGTAAGCACAATAAGCACAACCATTACATTACATAGAGGTATTAACATTTGATTGAAAGTAAAGTTATACATGATTATAAATATATACATCCAAAATGACAAAAGTAACGAAGAGACTGCTAAAATGCTTCGTCTTCTCCAAACGATCGCGAGGTACCTATCTAATGTGGACCTGAGAATACAAGTAGTTTTGAAAAATATCAACATAAAGCTAGTGAGTTCATAAGCAGTTTGTTTTAGTAAAAGAACAAGTTTCCTTTGGTTTTCTGAAAAAGTTGTTATCCAAGAAACTCCCATATTTTCTTATATAAAGAGTTGAGTTATTCATTTGTTACACAATCCGGTTCAGAACAATTTCGTGATTCTAGGAAAAACCCTTATTTTCCTTAAAAGTGTGTGGTTTGTTATCGATTCAAAATGAAGTATACAAGTGTCTAACCTACTTGTAGCGTTGAAGTGGAATATCTTAAAAGCCTGATTATCTTTTAAAGTAGATTAGTTTGAAGCACGTGTATAAGACTAGTTTTGATATATAAAACTATAGAAGCACGAATCCGTGAATAAAATTAGTTAATTTAATACGTATTGTGAGTTGTATAACCATACTAATTTAACCCGTGACCTCCTTGATGTTCTTCAGGCGTTGCTAGAATCCAAAATTTGTCACCCCAAGTGTGCCCGCCTAACTATAGCTAGCAATTAAGGTGTGGGATTGTCAGTCCCGAATAGATGTATCCAAAAATTTCACGTTCTCCCTCTTGGAGACTTTGGTTATACTTCCAGAGAGGATTTACTGATACCCCGTAGGGGATAATGAAGACGAATCTCACAAGCTAGTATTACCAATTCACGGAACAACAGATTCTCGAGTTTCGAAATAGTTTGGTAAAATATAATTAATCAAATACGAGATAATTATTCAAAAAGATACTGTAGATTAAACATGGATAAACTAAATCAGTCATAGTTTTTGAATCCATAAAACCAGCAATGTCGATCCCAAATTATTCTCTTAATAATTTGAATGATTAAATAAGTTATAAATTGGATGATTTGATAAGTTCTCAAAATTTTTTGAAAGCTATGTAATGACATTCCAAAAAGCTCCCTTATGCACGCATATTACAAAAGGGATTCAGTATTTAAAGTTTGTCAAGAAATCGTTTAATTATATCAATTTTAAGTTTCAAAAACCTTTATGATTTGCTTGTATTCCCCCTTGAAAACATTGGAAAAACACAAAAAAAGTGTCGGGGTATGAACTCATCAAATGAGGAATGTGCCGGTTAGGATGCTAAGTGTCAGTTCGGGGCTTGAATACACGCGAGATTCCTATGTAATATGAAGAGACACATAATTGTATATAATTAGACTTTGAACTACTAATTAGATAAGAATATACACTCTGAGGCGTGAAAACACTTCAATTCAAGTGTTAGGAATGATCCAGGTTGCATCTAAAGGGGTGTAAGGCGTAGATATGGAGTTTGCTCTTCAAGAGTAAACTCCTAAGGGAGATTACGGCCCTATGACCATATCCCCATGAGTTTACGAACGTAAACTCATGGGTGGTGTGTCCTTGGTTGCTTAGTGGTCATACAACACTGGTGGGATGAGGCAAGGTTCAGTTCTAAGGCTATGGAAGGGATTTGATCAACTTACAGACCATTTAATGATTTTACAACGATAAACTAGGAGTTTATAGCCATAAACTCTCATGTACCATTTCTTTTTGTTTTGGTGATCCTAGGTTAAGCATAAGTGGTTCTAGTCCAAAGTACAAGCCATGGAAGAAAGTTAGGGCACCATTTGACCACTTTATAGGAGTTTACGACACAGGAACCATTCCTTGGGGGGGTTTACGGCTGTAAGCTCGTAAGGGGGTAGTTTCTCTCATGTTTAAGGTCCCTAACATAATGGTGGTTGGTTCTAGACATTATTCCAAGGCATAGGAGGTGTTTAAGCGGCATTTTAACACCTTAAAAGGTGTTTACGACCTTAGAAGGGGTGTTTACGGTCCAAGCATGCTCTTCAGCCATATAATCATGTTTACCCCTCAAATGCTAAGATTTTGGTGTTCTAAGTCCATTCATGTAAGCCTCTAAGTCATATTTAAGCTCCAGAAGTGATTTGGAAGGGTTTTGGGGCTCCAAAACCCCATTTAAGGGTGTTTATGGTTTGGGATAGTTCTTGGGCCGTAAACACATGTTCTTGGTCCTTTTGATTGATTTAAACATGAATTTGAAAGCTAAACATGCTACACTATCAACTAGGATGGATACTTACCAAATTGGAGCTTGAAAGGGGTGGTTTTGGATCAATTTCGGGTTTGTAGAGAGAGAGAAAGTAGTGAGTGAGAGTGAAAAAGCTTCAAATGAAGTCCACTCACCCTTATATAGAGTTTGAGGTTGAGGCTCGGTGGAAATCTACCCGATACTGACGTTAAATGAGGCTTATGGTTGTACCCAATTTAGTTGTCGTAACCCGACGTGGTTAAAACTAAAACTTTTCCAATTAAATAACGAGGGTATTTTCACGCATTTCTAATGGGTTTGGACACTCATGAGGTCAAAATAAAAATCTTAAATTAAATGACCTAATCCAACATATGAACGGAAAAATTGAAAGACAAACGGGTTTTACTGACGGGAACGGGTTACCGTGACGGAAAATTTTCGAATTGTCACATAGACCCTCTAAACTCCTATTTTATGCAAAATTTGAAGGATTAGAACACATTTTCTTAAGATAATATCTAGCATTATATTATAAAGAAATCACCCACCTGGCCACTTGTGTACCCACTTGATTTGAGATTTACCTTCCCAAAGTAAACATTGCCTCACATTTTCCTTCCGCTCATACATAAAGAAATCCCCTGGAGAGTCATGGCCATTTTCACCATTCCATATTTCTTCAATTTCACTTTCCTTCCCACAAAAGGAGCTGTCATATACCTCCATATTCAACCACCATTTTAGGAGATAACTTAGGACATTTTCCTCATTTTGGTAAGTACTTCTTCCAACTCACTACATTCCTACATAACTCCATAACAATCTTGGATCATTTACACACATTTTTCACACATTAATATTCTTAGGATCATCATAACTCCAAGTAACTTCAAGTGTTATTGACTTGAAACTCTTCATCCTCAACCATTAACTCTACAAGAAATCACATAAGCTTATTTCATACCCCTACATTTTCACATTTTCTTGAAGTTTTAGGGGGTGGCACGGGGATACAAGTTATAACACCAAAACTTAAGCTAAACTTAAACATAAGCTTTTCATAGAAAAGTTGTGTTCTATTCACAGACTGTTTTGACCATCTTAAACTTAATATTTTTCAAAACAGTTCAATACACAAATAGTTCATGTTAATACCTTTCTAAGGATTACTTTCACGCATTCATACAATTTTTCTATAATACATGGCAATTTTTACAAAACTGCCTATCATTTTAGCAAATATTTCGGACAAGTCATTGAAAATGGACTTTTTTACACTGGTTAGAGACTACTAAAATCCATAATAAAAATTATGGAAAAAGTAGACTTGTTTTCTAAACTCTCAGAGTTTACGGACTTAAATTTTATCTTACTATGAGTTTTCTAAAAACGTAGACAGAAAAGGATTAAAATGTGAAAATGGTTTATGGTTCATTATCACTTTGTAACATGTTGAGTAAAGTGTATAACATTATAGAAATACATAATTAATTATATTTCATGATATTTTACTTCCATGAAAAGGTATAATCATACACATAAGGGTTTTTCATCAATACAAACATTTATGATAAATTATAATAGGTATAATTTATGGTTCATTAACACTTCGAACCCACTAAAGAAAGTTTCATTCTCACTATAAAAGGGTTTTTCATTCCACTTCACGTAAACCTATTAATGAATAAATTTCTGAGTCATCCAGCTTCACGTTATTTTTAAAGTAGTGCATTTAAAGTCTTGCAATTGTAACCAAAATCTCTTGTAGGGAGAGCGTGATACTTGTGTATAGATCTATACGAGACTGACAATCCTGCACTTAAACTATTAGCTACATTTAGACTTGTAGGTCTAGAGTAACAAATTTCATAATGATTTCGATGCCTGAAGAACATCGTTACATGCTGACTAGATCATAACATGGTTATAATAACTCACATGGGGGTATTAACAATACATATGGTTTATGTGGATTAAAAACCACAACATTCATGCATATCGGTCCTAGGGTAATTGAGACTACATTTCATCTAGGATTGTTAGTGCGCGTCTATAATTGCTTAGTGCGCATGTTAGAGTTATATAATGTTAAGACGCTATCAACTTAGAATTGGTGGTTCCGTCTTAGGTCCTTTTACTTGTTTGGTTTTGGGTATAGGGCAGACCCATTATATTCAACAGGTTATTAAACCTCAATTTTATATAACTTGTATACACTAAGAAATTATAGAAGGAGACTATGGATTTTTCTAGGAGTACACACGATACATTTTACAAGAAAATATCGGATGTTCTAGAATTACATTCTATCATTTTTAAAAGGAAAAATGTCTTTTTTCTCAAATAAAACTCTTATGAACTCAGTAACTTAATTGTTGACACTTTTTCGAACTACTCGTATTCCCAGGTAATAACTAATACATGAAATCACAAGCTTTTGAGGATGGGACTCTAAGGCATCAGACAATTCATTTTTTTCATCATATTGTAATTGATTTTGAAACACGTAAATCGTGAAACAATGTAACCTTTTCATTATATATATGATGGTCGTGTTTGCTTTGTTTACTATTATTCAACTGTTATGAGACTGTACACTAAAGTCATCTCACCCTCGGACGTTTCTGTCATCCCACTTTGGTGGTGTGATACATATGTCGAAGGTCTTGAACACAATTTGATAAGTGTTTCAAAACTAGTTGTGGGCACTAGCAATTAAGTTGTTTTTGATGAAGAAGGGAGTGTAATATCGAACAAAGAAACCAAAGAAGTTTTTCTAAAATCTAAACGAAAAGGCGATATGTTTACACTTGACATTAAACCCATTATTGGTGTTCCTTCAGCTTGTCTGCTTTCAAAAGCTTCTTCTGATGTAAGTTGGCTATGACATCGAAGACTTTTTCATTTAAATTTTAAAATTTTGAGTAAATTGGTAGTAAAAGATGTTGTTCGAGGGTTGCCAGTTTTAAAATTTGATAATGATACTTTGTGTGCAACTTGCGAACAAGGAAAGCAACACAGATAACCACATCCAATTGTTATTGATTCAAAAATCGTCGAACCTTTGGAACTTCTTCATATTGACCTTTATGGTCTCTCGACAGTTAAAACACTCATCAAAAAGAGGTATGTTTTGGTTATTGCTGATGATTTTTATAGGTTTACTTGGGTATATTTTCTTCTTTTAAAATCAGAAACAGCTCAAGTGATGATTGATTTCAACAAACATATCGAATTGAGTCTGAAGAAAGATTAAGAGTGATAATGGCTGAGAGTTTAAGAAAAAAGTCCTAGATTCATTCTTAACAGACAAAGGAATCTCACATAATTTTTCTTCCCCATACACGCCACAACAAAAAGTTGTTGTTTAAAGAAGAAATCGTTCTCTTTCTAAAGTAGCAAGAATAGTGTTGACATATGCAAATCATCCATAATATCATTGGGATGAAGCGGTTTTGACAACTTGTTTTACTCAAAATCGGTCTTTTATTCATGGTCGATTTGATATTACCCCATATGAAATCATTAATCAACGAAAACCTAATATTAAATTTTTTCATGTTTTTGGTTGCAGATGCTTTAATATGAATCTTAAGGATAATATTCCGAAATTTTAGTCCAAGGCTGATGAAGGAATATTCTTAGGATATTCTCATAATTCGGTGGCATACTGGGTGCTCAACAAGCGAACCGGGAAAAACAAATAAACATTTAATCTCATGTTCGATGATTATTCAGTCAAAAGAGTTGAAAAATGCTTTGAACAAAAATCAAGCATGAATGAATCAAATGATGAAACTGAAGGTTTGGATTCATTAGATTTTTATTATGATTTAATTTTTGGTTATCTTGATAGGATTATTGATGCAGAAATTATTGATGATGAAAATCAAGTACCTAAAGCATCAAAACATTCAGATGATTCGAATTTTACATGAGATGTTGTTGACTTAAATTCATTGACAAACTCTTCAATACATATCGAAAAACGATCATTATTACTCAATGATCAAGTGGCGGAGGGCACTTGAGTTCGTCAAATGACATTGAGGGGAGCAAACTTTCGAAGAAGTGCAAAATCAAGAAATTGAAATGTTGAGGGGGAGCAACATATTAATGATCCAATTGTTGAGGGGGAGTAACATGGATCTTTGCCTAATATTTCAAATGATTCACATGAAAATTTTCATGATATGACTGATAATTTGTCGAATGCAGGTGAAGGATCAGAAAATGATGAAATGTTCGAAGATGCACCATTGGATTTTGATCCAGCATATCCTCTGATGGATAGATGGACTCAAAGTCATCCACAAGAATAAATTCTTGGTGATCCACATGCAGGAGTATTGACTAGAGCTCAAATTTGTGCAAAGAATGAGGTACTCAATACTCATCAAGAATTTTGTATGTTTAATATGTTTATCTAGAAAATTGAACCGAAGTCAGTTAAGATTGCTATGGAAGATCCTAACTAGATCGTTTCTATGCAATCTAAATTGGCTGAGTTTGAATGAAACAAGGTTTGGAGGCTTGTTCTGAAACCTCAAGATACTTGATATCATAGGTCTTAAATGGATTTTCAAAAATAAAACTGATAAAGAAGGTAATATTGTGAGAAATATATATAGGCTAGTTGTTAAAGGATAATCGCAACAAGAAGGTATAGATTATGAAGAAACATTTGCCTCTGTCGCAAGACTAGAGGCTGTTCGAATCTTTTTAGCCTATGCAACACATAAGGCTTTCAATGTATATCAAATGGATGTTCAGTGTGCATTTCTCAATGGGGTCCTCAAAGAAATGGTGTATGTTGCGCAACCCCCAGGTTTTGTAAGTACTCAATATCCTAATTATTGTTGTGTTTTAGAGAAAGTTGTTTATGGACATAAACAAGCACCACGTGCCTAGTATGCTACTCTTACAATTTTTTTAAATCATCAAAATTTAAATAAGGATATGTTGATCCCACTCTCTTTCAAAAGAAAGATGGGAATCATCTTATACTTGTTTGAATTTATGTTGATGATATTATTTTTGGTTCTACTGACCCATATTTGTAAAAAGGGTTTAAAAATATGATGAAGAGTTAATTTGAGATGAGCATGACAGGGAAGATCAACAATTTGTTGAGTTTAAATATTCGTCAAAGCATAGAAGGTATTTTCAATAATCAAAAAAAGTACTCGTAATCTGCTTGAAAAGTTCAGAATGATGAATAGATCCAAGTTGCAAGTAAAGATGTCAGTTGGCACAAGACTTGGTCCGTTGATAGATAAGTCGGTTGTTAAGCTTACATTGTATTGAAGCATGACAGTTTTTTTACTAAAGCTAACGGCTAGTCGACCTGATATTATGTTTGTTGTATGCAATTGTGCTAGGTACCAGTCGAATCCCAGGGAGCCTCATCTTACAGTTGTCAAGAATATTTTTTGCTATCTCAAAGGCACTATTTCGCTAGGGTTATCGTATCCTTCGAAAACAATATTTTTCATACAAGCATTTTCGGATATTGATTTGGCTGGTTTTCAACATCATCAAAAAAACACAAGTAGAGGATGTTAGCTTTTGGATGGTACCCAGACCTTTGATCGATCTTTGAGAAGTAGCTCGATCCTTGTAGTTGATCAAATAGATCGTTGATTTGAGGTAAGGGATAGCCATTTTTGATAGTGAGTTTTTTCAGTTCTCGATAGTCTATACATATGCAGAATGATCCATCCTTTTTCTTCACGAACAAGACCGGCGCTCCCTAGGGTGAGAAGCTCGGTCTGATGAATCCTTTGCTCAACAATTCATTAAGTTGGCTAGACAATTTGTGTATTTTAGCCGACGTTAAACGGTATGGGGATTTGGCTACATGGGTGGCTCCAGGGATCAAGTAAATTCTGAACTCGACCTGGCGTATAGGGAATATTCCCGGAAGGTCTTCTGGGAATACATCGAGAAAGTTACAGACTTCAGGAATATCCTTGATGTCTTTCACCTTTTATTTCTCCTCCACCACACATGCTAAGAAGGTGTGGTATTCCTTACATAGATACTTTGGTCCTTGATGGTATAGATGATGAAAGACATATACTCCATTCTTTCTATAACTACATCATATTTCTGAAAGACCCAAACTTTCATACTTCACAATATTGTTACTCCAAAACATGCTACATGCATATTCATAAAATAATATTTTACTTTGATAGTTTATTTACAAATGACTGGATACAAACTGACTATTACAAAGTGTAAAATATTACATAACTTCCTAGGATACTAAAGTTTTATACATACTTGATCCCTAAATACAAAAGTAATACTATAACTGTTCTAAACCTTCCAAAAGTATACGGCTATACTAGTTACTTAACTCCGACAATTTGTTAAACATTGAGAGGGATGAGCAATGACGCTTAGTGAGTTCAATAATAGATACAATATAACATTATGCAGTATATATATACTTCAATATGGCAAAAGAAAAGAGGAACAAGGAACAACAAAGCCATAAGTGAAACATGCGACAAGCTTTCCATATCAATATATAATTTGATTCAAAGATATATAATCAAAGAGACATAACAATTTCCATACTTGATATACATCAATAAAGCTTCGACCCAAATGGCACAGAAGACATACACCTTCTGATTAAACATTTTGGTAGATTTCAGGCTTTCAGCCCTATCTAACCTTCTACCAATGCCATAGAATAGAAGTCATTCTCTTGCAAGACATGCTTTACATTGCCAGAGGCTACACACTAGTAACACTATGAATCTAAGTCCCTTCACTAATCACATGGTCAAAGGTATAACCTTGCCATCATAAATAGTTGAAATAATAACAATGGAAAAGCACATATTACATATAACACATAACATACAATCGTTACTATATATTGAACTCACAGTGAGATAATGGGGGGGGTTAAAATAGTAATTTGTGGAGCACTTCGTTATAACAGATAACTTTGTTTGTTGAAAACCAGGAGGTTTCTTGAAAATCGGGTCTTGCGAAGGTTGAGCATTCAAACCGAAAAGATAAATTTCTCAGGCTCTTCGGGCACTTCGAGACGTGTTTCGGGTGTTGTGAATGATCCCGGGGCTTCGGGGGAAGTTGAAATAGTAAAAATATGAGTTTAGGCGTGAAAATGCAAAATTTCCAAAATAACTTGGGAGGTCTCACTCCCTCTATATATAGGTGCGAGCCTCAGATCTGAAACAAGGAGAGGCGAGCACGTAGCTTTCATGTGGGGGGGGGGGAGATTGTAGTGCGAGGACGACACAAGGGGAAGGCACGCATCGAATTATGGTTGGCCGAGCCTTAGGTGCGAGGAGAGGGTGACACGCATCGGACAGTTGGCCTCGGATGACTAACCAATTCGGATATGTGGGGCTTCATGGGCGTGGGTGACATGGCCAAACCTGAGCCATGCAAAATTCCTCGGTTTTGTTGATTTTCTCGATTTTTGTGCCCCGAACTTCAAAAATCCATAGCTTTCACATACGAGCTATGTTTTTTATGTTATTTATATGCACGTGTAGGTGAAATTATGCTCTACAACTTTCATTTATAGTTCGTAGGCTAATTTAGAATTTAATTTTAGTATTATTAGTTTTAACAGATCGGGACAGGAAAATCCGTTAAAAAGTCATAACTTGTTAATCCGCTTTCCATTTCTGTCTGTCTTTTTACCGTTGAACTACTATTGACGTGATCTTCAATTCTCACTTTGGTTGTGTCGGCTAAAAATCACTCGATCTTTATTTCGAGTTTTTAGTTGTCTACTACAATTCCGAAACATAGAAAAATCATAACTTTCTCATACGAAATCAGATTTCGATATTCCTTTTATGAAAATACTTGGTTTAACAAATACTACGGCGTTCATTTAGATCACTAAGGCTAAAAAGTAGTTTATCAAAAACTCACTTTTTATATCATTCGGTGCTGTGTCGGTTTTCTCGCGGATCTTCGATTGGTCATAACATCTTTGTTATAACACGGATTTCAATGAGGTGTTCGCCTACATGTTTCTAATTTTACAACTTTTAATGATAAAATTCTACTTATTTCAAATTTTATATTTTTATTAACTTTCAATATTTGCCTTTTGATTGGAATCTCATAAGACTTCCAATATTTTCTGAGTGATTCCAAACATAGTTTTACTTCATTTCTAGTAAAAATTATCCGTTAGAATTCAATACTCATATTTATATAACATTTAATAATATTATTCACTTTTTAAATTTACAAAACACGATTTCAAAATGTGTATGTTACAAATACCTCCTCATTTTGAGGATTTCGTCCTCGAAATTACATCGAATAAAATAAATGGGTCTTTTTTTTTTATCTTATCTCATTCTTATTTTTCGAAGTATAATTTGGGCCTCGATGGTGTTTCCACTTGAAAAACACCAACTCTACTTCGTTATTACGTAGCTTGGCTCTTCTTTCGTTTATGATCTCTTGAGGCTCTTCTAAGTTAACTTATTATCTAGTTTCACCTCAGATAACGGAATTGATTCATCATATATGCTTAAACATTTAGGTAGATAGCTCACATGAAACACATCATGAATACGTACCAAATCATCCGACAATTCCAAGCGGTATGGTTGTTTACCAATTCTCTGGATGATTTTGAAAGGACCAACAAATATAGGGCTTAGTTTCTTTCTTCCCAAATCGCATATTGTCTTTCTACAGGGATACTTTCAGCATTATAAAATCACCCACCTAGAATTCTATGGTTCATCTTCTCTTTTCTGCATAGGACTTCTGTCGATCATGGGCCGCTTTCATTCTTTCTCGTATAATTCGAATCTTGTCGGTGGTGTCTTGAATCATTTCAGGGCCTTCAAGGATCTTCTGTCCTACATGACGCCAACATAATGGCGTGCGACATTTGTGACCATATAATGCTTCATATGGTGACATTTTGATTGAAGCATGATAATGGTTATCATATGAAAATTTGACAAGAGGTAAGTATTTATCGTAGTTACCACCGAACTCCATGACATATGCACGAAGCATATCTTTTGCTGTTTTGATTGTTCTCTCCGTCTGACCGTCTGTTTGGAGATGATAACTTGTCTTGAGAGCAACTCGAGATCCCAATTCACGTTGCATACTCGCCCAAAAGTGAGAAGTGAAGTGAGTATCACAATTAGAAATGATCTTTATTGGCACACCATGTCTTGCAACAACTTCATCCTAGTATACTTGTGGTTATTTCTCCATTAGATCCGTTTCACGCATGGCAAGAAAATGTGTACTCTTAGTTAGTCAGTCAATAATTACCCGAATGCCATCATGCTGTCTAGCAGTCTTTGGCAATTTGGTAATAAAATCCATGGACCGGTCTTCCGATTTCCATACAGGAATGTTAAGACTTTATGTGGTTCCGAAAGGCTTTTGGTGCTCTGTTTTGACTTGTAACCATACTAAGCATTCATGTACCTATCTTCTAATGTCTCTCTTTAATCCATACCACCAATAGTCAGCTCTTACACCATATTACATTTTACTTGTACCATGATGTATTGACAGTTTAGACTTATGGGCCTCATCCAAAATATTATGTCTTAATCCACCAATCTTTGGAATCCATAGCCGATTCTTAAATACCTTCAATCCCCGTGGACCATCAAGTAAAGCTTCAGTACAATGTATCATCTATTCCTTCTTCACATTTTCTAGCTTTAAGGCCTCTACTTTCCATTTCTCTAGTTCATCAAGAATAGTAAACTTTACTGTAGTGTGAGTAATACTATAACATACACTATTATGTTAAACCTTCCTATTAAGTGCATCGGCAGCTACATTGGCTTTTTTCCAGGATGTTACAAGATTTCACAGTCATAATATTTGATCAGCTCCATTGCTCGTTGTTGTCTCATATTCAAATTTTGTTGACTGAATATATACTTGAGACTTTTGTTGTCGGTAAACAATTGGCATTTTGTACCAAAAAGATAATGCCTCAACAGTTTTAGGCCAAATACCACTGCAGCGAATTCGAGATCATGACTGGGATAATTCTTTTCATAATCTTTCAGTTGTCTTGAGGCATAGGCTGTCATTTTACCACGTTGCATCAACACACAACCGAGTCCCAATCTTGAAGCATCGCTATATACGGAGAAATCATCACGCCATTTGGGAGTGATAAGATTAGAGCATGAGTCAAAATATATTTTAGAGTTGAGAAAGTTTTTTCCTGGGCTTCACCCCATTCGAACTTCACTTTATTCTGTGTAAGACTCGTGAGAAGTATGTCTATATGAGAAAAGTCTTTAATGAATCTCTGGTAATATCCTGCGACACCCAAGAAACTACGAATTTCGGAAGCATTACGGGGCACTTCCCAATTTTGAATGGCTTCGATTTTGGTAGGATCTATGGATACACCGTCACCAGAAATAACATGGCTGAGAAATTGAAATTGGCGAAGCAAAAATTCATATTTCGAGAATTTAGCAAATAGTTTCTCCTTTCGAACGAGTTCTAATACCGCACGAATATGAATGGCTTGATCAGCTTCAGACTTGGAATAGATTAGAATATCATCAATGAGTACGATGACATATTTATTGAGCATTGGACGGCATACTCGATTCATCATATCCATGAATATGGTAGAGGCATTTCTCAAACCGAATGGCATGAAAAGGAATTCATAATGTCCATAACGAGTACGAAAAGCAGTCTTTGGTACATCCTGCTCGTGAACTTTCAACTGATGATAGCCAGATTTCAAATCAATCTTTGAAAAATAGCTACCTCCCTGAAGTTGATCAAATAAATCGTTAATGCGAGGTAGTGAGTACTTTTTCTTGATAGTCACCTTATTTAGCTCACGATAATCATTGCACATCCGCATCGATTCGTCCTTCTTCTTGACAAACAATACCGGTGTACCCCAAGGAGAGGTGCTCAGTTGAATAAAGCCTTTGTCAACTAATTCCTACAGTTGGATCATCATTCGTTTCATCTCAGCTGACACAAGACGATAAGGAGTCTTTCTAATTGATGCAGAACCAAGCACAAGGTCGATTCGGAATTCCACTTTCCTGTCCGGAGGAAGTCCAGGAAAATCATTAGGGAAAACATCAGGATATTCGTTAACAACGGGAACATCATTTACCATTTTCTTCTCCTCTTTTCAGACATCAACTGTGTAGGCCAGATAGATAGAACACATTTTCGATATGAATTTATGAGCTTGGAGGAAAGAGATTACTTTTAAGATTATTTGTTCACCGTAGACATAGATATGATTCTCCCCTTCAATGGGAATACGTACTATCTTTTCATAGCACAAAAGTTTTGTCTTGTTCTTTATCAACAAGTAATGATATACTTCCCGCAGTACCTACGTGAAATTGTTGCGTGAGTGCACAACAAACAGTTTGAAAAGAATGCGCAAATTCATAAGACACAAAAGAATCTAAGGAACCAGAATCAAATAATATGCGAGCATGTCTAGAGTTGACAAGAAATGTACCCGTCGCAACATTCGGTTCCTCGCGTGCCTCCACTGTGGTAATCTGGAGTGCACGACCCTTAGCTTTTGGCACCTCCTCCGTTTTATTTGGAGTACCCTTTTACTGTTGAACAAGAGCTTGACTTATCGATGGTTGTTGAACAGAAGCTTGACTTCCCGTCATCTGACTAGTAAAGTAGAGCAAAAACACTTCTTGTGGCCAGTAATACCACATGCATAGCAAGTAACATCCTTTCTTGGGCAAATTGGCTTTAGGTGACCCGCTTGTCCACATCCATAACAGACAACGGATTCCTTGTCTATTTTGTAGTGGCCTGAATGATTCCCTCCACAAACGCGATATGAAGGCGATTGAATAGAAAAAGATTGTGATCTACCACGACCACAGAAAGCACTTTGTGATTGCACTTTCTTGTTAGGTTCAGATCGAACAGATTGAGCTGGTGGAATAGCGGGAACAAGAATAGCTCTTTCAGTACATGGATGCTTCAGAACAGTAAAAGTGACACGATGTGATTCTAAGTCATGCCAACGTCTTCGAGCATACTCAACAGCTTTATCAAAATACAAAACATCCCGATTGACAATGAAATTATGGATTTCGTGTCGTAGTCCCTCCATGAATAACTGAATTTTCTCGTCTTTAGTTAGAATATACTTTGTAGCAAACCTTTCTCTTTGATTAAACTGAGTTTCATACTCATTCACCGTTATTCCTCCCTATTGAAGCTCGGGAAATTCCTTCCCCGATCTCCTCCTCATGTCTAGAGGGCAATATTTCTCTAGCAAATGAATTTTAAACATCTCCCGAGATAAATTCTCCTGGTCATACCCGTTGAGAGCTTCATATGTTGCTTCCTACCAAACTAAGGCTTCTCCGATGAGCATTGCAGAAGCATAATTAGCCTTGTCTTCATTATCCACATGAGAAATACGAAACAATTTCTCTATGTACTAGATCCAGGTAAGAAAAACAATGGGATTAAGAACACATGAAAACTCCGTAGCACCACCACTATTGAAATCTTTGAAGGAGGGTCGCTCCACCTCCCCTTTTGAAGATTCTCCAATATCTTTCTATTTTCCTTTATCACCATTCTTTTTGTGTTCTTTGAGAGTCTGCAGAATAACACCAGTAAGTTTACCCAATAGTCTTTCCTCACAATGAGATACTAGAGTATTTACCTCATCAGGTTAAGGACCTCCACCCACTTCAGGGGTATGGCAACTCACTTTTTCATCCATTACTCTGCAATATGGAGTAGCATTGTATTTTAGAATATTAGGGTTTATCATTACCTAATAATCTACTTAAGTCTTTTCTAAGGTTTGTATCCATATAATTACAATGAATCGGTTCATATATTGAACTTCCAATAGTTTAAGTCTAAATACCAATCAGTGACATTTAGTTCGCTTAAACTACTGCTCTGATACCATGATTGAATGATATATACTCCATTCTTTCTATAACTAAATCATATTTCTGAAAGAACCAAACTTTCATACTTCACAATATTGTTACTCCAAAACATGCTACGTGCATATTCATAAAATAATATTTTACAATGATAGTTTATTTACAAATGGCTGGATACAAACTGACTATTACAAAGTGTTATATATTACATATGTTCCTAGGATACTAAAGTTTTATACATACATGATCCTTAAATACAAAAGTAATATTATAACTATTCTAAACCTTCTAACATTATACGACTATACTAGTTACTTATCTCCTGCAATTTGTTAAACATTGAGAGGGGTAAGCAGTGACGCTTACTAAGTTCAATAAGGATACAATATAACGTTATGCCATATATATACTTCAATATACCAGAAGCAAAGAGGAACATGGAACAACAAAGGCAGATGTGAAACATGTGACAAGCTTTCCATATCAATCAATGATTTGATTCAAAGATATACAATCAATGAGACATAACAATTTCCATACTTGATATACATCAATAAAGCTTCGGCCCAAATGGCACAAAAGACATACACTTTTTGATTAAACACTTTGGTAGATTCCAGGCTATCATTCCTATCTAACCTTTTTCCAATGCCATAGAATAGAAGTCCTTCTCTTGCAAGACATTCTCTACATGGCTAGAGGCTACATACCAGTAGCACCTTCAATCTAAGTCCTTTCACTGATCACATGATCAAAGGTATAACTTTGCTATCATAAATAGTTGAATTAATAACAACAGAAAAGCACATAGCACATATAACACATAACATACAATTGCTCCTGTATATTGAACTCATAGTGAAATAACCGGGGGTTAAAATAGTAATTTGTTCAGCACTTTGTTATAATAGATAGATTTCTTGAAAACCGGGAGCTTTCTTGAATACCGGGTCTTGTGAAGGTTGAGCTTCAAGCCGAAAAGATAAATTTATCGAGAACTTCAGGACGTGTTCCAGGTGTTGTGACTGATCTCGGGGCTTCTGGGGAAGTTGAAATTGTAAAAATATGAGTTTAGGGGTCAAAAATGCCGATTTTCCAAAATTACTCGGGGGGTCTCGCACCCTTTATATATAAGTGCGAGCCTCGAATCTGAAGCAAGGAGAGGCGAGCACGTGGCTCGCATGCGAGCGGAGGTTCAGATGGCGGTGCGAGGGTGAGACATGGGGAAGGCACGCGTCAGATTCTGGTTGGCTAAGCCTTCGGTGCGAGGAGGGTGCAACGCTCGTCAGACAGTTGGCCTCGGATGACTCACCAATTCGGACATGCATCGCTTCAAGGGAAAGGGTGACGTGGCCGAACCTGAGCCTTGCGGAATTTCTCGGCTTTGGTGATTTTCTCGGTTTTTGTGCCTCGAACTTCAAAAATCCATAACTTTCGCATACGAGCTCCGTTTTTGTCGTTCTTTATATGGACGTGTAGGTGAAATTATGCTCTACAACTTTAGTTTAGACTTCGTAGGCTAATTTAGACTTTGTTTTTAATATTATTTTTTTAACAGACCGGGACAGCAAAATCCGTTAAAAACTCATAACTTCTTCATCCGATGTCCGTTTCCGTCTGTCTTTTTACCGTTGAACTACTATTGACGAGATCTTCGATTCTTGTTTAGGTTTTGTCGGCTAAAAATCACTCGATCTTTATTTTGAGTTTTTAGCTTCCTACTACTATTTTGAAATTTAGAAAAAGCATAACATCCTGATATGATGTCATATTTGGACATAACTTCTTCGTTTAGGTTTTGTCGGCTAAAACTCACTTTTTATGTCATTCGGTGTCGTGCCAATTTTGTCGTGGATCTTCGATTGGTCATAACTTCTTCGTTATAACTTGGATTTTTATGAGGTTTTCGCCTAAATGTTTCTAAAGAGATTCTTTACAACTTTCAATAATAAAATTCTACTTATTTCAAATTTTATATTTTCGTTAAATTTCAATATTTTCCTTTTGATTGAAATCTCATAATACTTCCAATATTTTCTGAGTGATTCTAAAAATAGTTTTACTTCATTTCTAGTAAAAACTATCCGTTAGAATTCAATACTCATATTTATATAATATTTCACAATATTACTCTCTTTTTTAAAATTTACAAAACACGATTTCAACATGTGTATGTCACAGATGATTTGTGAATTTGTGTCGGTTTTGTCGCCATAAATGAAGTGGTTTTCGCCACTTGGCAAGTTAAGGCGCACGACCTTCTCGTAAAACAAGATATCGGCATGGTGGGGACTTAACCAATCCATACCAATGATAACGTTAAATCTACTTATTGTGACCGACATTAGGTCGATTTGGAAGGAATGGTTGTTTAGAGTTAAAGTGCATCCTATGTATATATCTTTAGTGCTTTCTGTTTTTCCATCAGCCATTGCTATAGTCAACGTTTAATTTAATGATTGAAGTTTTTGCTTGAGTAAGTGTTTAAAATTGTGGCTCATGAAACTTTTCTCCGCACCACTATCAAAAAGTATGCATGTGTATGAGTCATTTAGAAGGAACGTAGTAGTTACCACGGTAGGATCCCTCACGGCCTCCTTATGCACTTTTTTAGAATCCTTCCCATGATTCCTTTATTTTTGTTTTGTGCCTTTGGGAATTCCTTTTTGAAATGCCCCGTCTTACCACACCCGTAGCCTACGCTACTCACTCCAGTTCTAGCAGTTTGGGTGGTTTGTTGTGCCGGTGCTTTGTAGAAACGAGCATTATGACCCTTTCTATTGCAATTTTTACATTGAATTTCTAAACAGGCTCCATGTAAGTCCCAAAATAGTTAATCCAACAGTTATCAAATAAACACCAATCAATCAAGTAAGAATAAAGTAGAAAAATAGAAACAATCCAAGCATCCACACATTTTATTAATCAAATAAATGTATGAAAAACCTTGGGAATTGTACACTCTATAGCCTCTCTGATTCGCCAACAACCCTAACACGATTCTAACACACTCAATATATAGGGGAAGATTGGCCGTAAACAGGTTTATGGATGTAAACCTGTTTACGGCCGTACACATACTAGTGGCCGTAAACACCAACAAAACACAAGAAACTTGACAAAAAACCTAACATGACTTATACAAATGATTGCCTAGCTCAATCCAAAAAATAATGCCCTTTCAATCTCCCCCTTGGTTTGAGGCTAGCATAAGCTCATTCCTTTTCAATAACCAACACATCGGATCTTCCCATTGCACCAAGCCACATCCTCTTGCTAATAATCTTAGAGATCATGCTTGTAAATTCTTTAGCAGTTGGCTCTAGAACTTCCTGCTCACAAATAATTTGATGGCCTACCAGAGTGTCAATATCCGTCTCACCAAATTGCAAAAGATCCCTCTTATCGATCAGACGGAATACATGTGCCAACCCGAAACTTCTAGCCGTGTAATTGATCTGTGTTCAACACTAAAACTCGAGTTCATTATCTTTTGTTACATCTTGTGATTCCATTTGAGTGCTCTAGACTTAGTATAACCTGGATATAAGCTCTAGGAAGCGTTGGAAAGTGCTTAAGTATCACAAAATCGGACTAAACACACCAAATAAGGTGTGTGCGGCCGCACACCCAACCGCACACACACTCAACATCACACTCAAACCCTTATAAGGATGGATACCCCCTTCATTCATTCATTTGGACATTTCTCTTCCCTCTCTCTACTTTCTCTCTCTAAAATCATCAACCAAGAACAATTGGAAAGCTTCCAAATTGTGATCTACTCCATCTTCAAGCTAAGTATAGTGGTAAACACTTAATCTTCAAACTTAAAACTCATTATGTTCATCATATTCATCATCCCATGAAGGTGTATGGCCGCACACCTTCATATGGGGCAGCATACCTTCAAACCTCCTAAGTGTGAAGAGCAAACACTTCAAAAGACATCAAATGGACTCAAATGAGGAGTGTACGGCCGCACACTCCTGTGTACGGCCGCACACACCCTCTATACGGTCGCACACTCTTGTGTGCTGCCTCACACACACTCCTGGCCGCACACCCCAGCCGCACACTCATTTTCAAGGCCATATACACTAACTTTAATGCCCACATTTTGCCCTTAACTTGCATAAATCTTTAAGACTGGATCCTAGGGTACTTATTCTTAGTAATTCCAAGCCCTAAGGATGTTTTCCTATCATGTTAGTCATGAAACACCTAAATTCTAACTCACCTATGTGTCGTCACGTGAATAATAGGGGCCATAGACGTTCAGGGCATCCGTCGACACTCAAATCCTACATTAAGCGGTGAGTTCATACCCCTATCCCTTTTTCACTGTTTTTAAGGGGGGAGGAACACAAGCAAAGTACAAGAGGTTTCTTGTACTCAAAACTTGTTTTCATGTGTGTGTTTCATATTTTATATGCTTTTAACACTGACTACTACCACTGATAACCGTTTGAACATACAGATCACGTAATCATATATTTGTGAAATGGGTTTTAAACTGTTATGTTTTCCATATATTTCACAAATGCCTTTCCACATTTTATCAGTTAAAAGCATGACATTAGAACATTTGAACATAATACCTATACACTGTTTTGTCCTCGGTAACACTCCACGGAAATACGCAAGTGGAGGACTATCATATTATTACTAGTAAATTTGTTAATCCGTATGATTGGAGACACATCCTCGGAGAACACTCCATAGGGATACACGAGTGGAGGACTACACCTGTAACCAGAATCTCTGGTATTTAGAGAGCATGACTTGAGTGTATAGATTTATACGGGGTTGACTACCCGACACCTGGCTGCTAGCTACAGCCGAACCGAAAGGTTCGAGGGTGACGAGAGTCATAAGGTGATGTGGACTACTTATTGCCACATTTAGTCTATTGTATGGTTATGGAACTCGCAACTAGGATAACAGAGATTTACTCTATAGTAACAATGAATAACGTAATACATATTTTACATTGATAACCAACAGTCAGGAAGGTATGGGACTTTCCTGGGGAAACGTTTTCATAACTAGAAAAGGGTAACAAACCGGATAACTTTAGATCTTTCAATATTGGTAAAACATAATCAGTAAAGTATGGAACTTTACTGGGAATACATTGGTACCTAACCAGAACAGTATACCCAACCAAATAACCTAACTGTACAAGGGTAAACATGTTTTCAGTATACAACTTTACTTTACATGTTGAGAAACAATAACCAACCTTTTTAAGAAAATATGGGATTTTCTTGGTGTGCGTAACATTTCAGAAACAGAAAGGAAACTCAACATTTTCACAAACAAAATCCGCTTATGAACTCACTAGCATTATGCTGATTTTCAAATCGCTTATGAACTCACCAGCATTATGCTGATTTCCAAACCGCTTATGAACTCACCAGCATTATGCTGATTTTGAAACTGCTTATGAACTCACCAGCATTATGTTGATTTTCAAACCACTTGTGTTCTCAGGTCAGCATTAGAACAGGTATCCGAAGATCATTTTGTTCCTGGTTGGAGTGCGCAGAAGATCAGTTCATTTTGTTAATATATACTATGTATCACAACTGTATAACTTTACTTTTGTAACAACTGCAAAACTTTTCAATATGTAATGTATGGTTGTTCTACTTTACTTACTATGTGCATTGGATTTGATACTCAACATGGAGTCAACCCCGAAAATGTTTCCGCATTCGGTTTTCGGGGTGTGACAGATTGGTATCAGAGCCCTTGTTTATAGTGAATAAAGTATACCAAACCTTACATGGTATAAAACTATAAACACTAAAGGGCCTAAGTGCTCTGAATTAAAAGTATCATCAAACTATAAGTATTTTCAAAAGTATACAACTATACCGAACCGTCGAGATCCGTAAATAAAAGTAGAATAAAACATAAGTAAATGGGTGTTGCATACTGTGGTTAAACCTGGACAGTTATGTAGTTATGTCTAGGATCAATATAGTCTGGCCAACTATATTCATTCGAGACACGGCCAACATGTGTTTGGGAGTGACTGTGGTATGCGGCATGCCTAAAACTTACCCTAATATCACAAACATCGAGCCAGTGTCGTCACGAATCATGAAATACTATGGGAGTATTTCTGGAGCCAATCCTTTGTAGAAATCCTCGTTCACGTATAGATCCTTGATCATTCCGTTAGCGATAGTTTATCTGCTTTGATAGCTCTTCCCTGCTTTATCGCTTATTCGATATATATATATATATATATATATATATATATATATATATATATATATATATATATATATATATATATATATATCTGTCATATCTATCGATTCGATTCAGAGGACTTACCATCCTCTCTTTTCTTGATCTTATTAGATCAAGATGCCTCCAAGAAAGGGACCCAGCTCCAAGACCAACAATCCTCCTCCACCACCACCTCCTCCTGAATTTGACCCTGTGATGTTCCAGGCAGCTGTTACTGCCGCAGTAGCAGCCGTCATGTCTCAAATGAACCCCGGTGGTTCAGATGGTGGTCCCCAACCCCAAAACCAAGAAAATAGCCAGGGACACCGAAAGGAGGGTTCCTATAAAGATTTCAAGAATGCAAAACCTACGTCTTTCAATGGCACTGGAGGTGTCATTTCCCTTTCCCGATGGTTCGAGAAAATCGAATCCATCTTCGAAATCTGTGCTTGTTTGGATTCCGATAAAGTAAAATTCGCAGCATATACCTTCATTCATAAAGCTCTGACTTGGTGGAATGGCCTAGTCGAATCCTTGACCCTACCTGTAGCCAATGCCATGGGTTGGGAAGCCAAGAAAGAACTCGTGTTAGCTGAGTACTGCCCTAGGGGAGAAATGCAGAAGTTACAGCACGAGTTCTGGAACCTGAAGATGAAGGGTTCTAATATTGTCGCATACACTTCAAGATTTGATGACCTGGCACTACTCTGTCCGGGATTGGTTACACCGGAGAGTAAGAAGATAGAGAACTTCATCTGGGGGCTGACCCAACCAACTAAGGGAAATGTTTTAGCTGCACTTCTGGATACCTATGATAGTGCCAAGAGCTTAGCCCAAACCCTAATTGACCATAGTGATGATGTTGAAGAAGCCACCACCACTCCTGAGCAGACCAAGAATAGTGGTGAGAAAAGGAAGTTTTGGAAGAAGAAGAAGGGCCAATCTTCTCAAGTATCCTAAAAGAAACAACAGACTGTAGCAGTCCATGCTACTACTGTCCCCATTGCTACTGCTTCTATTGTCGGATCTACCGCTCAAACATCTATTAGCAAATATGCTAGTAACCTTCCCCTGTGTGACAAGTGCAAATACCACCACAACTGGGCCCCTGCCGTGAACTGTCATGTACCAATTGTGGTAAGAAGGGGCACAGAGTTCGATTCTGCAAAACTTCAACCCAATCGGCCAACCAATCAATCTTCTGGAGCAGGTGTTGGTCAAGCCTGCTATAACCGTGGAGAGGTTGGGCACTTTAAAAGGAATTGCCTCAAGAAATCAACAGCTGATAATACCGGGAGAGTCCTAGTCATAGGACGGGAAGAAGCAGTCATCGATCCCACTATAGTCTCGGGTACGTTCCTTCTCGACAACTCATACGCTAGTATTCTTTTCGATTCGGGTGCTGAAAGAAGCTTTGTTAGTCATTCGTTCAAACATAACCTAAAACATAATCCTCACCCTTTAACTGAAACGTTTACTGTCGAGATGGCTAACGGTGAGAAAGAAAACGCTAATGACATATTCATAAGTTGTACCCTTACCTTGAACGATTATTCATTTCCCATCGACCTTATGCCAGTCTCTATTAAGAGCTTTGATGTTATAATTGGTATGGATTGGTTGAGTCCCAATCATGCTGATATTCTTTGCTACGAAAAAGCCATCCGTCTCAACCTTCCTTCGGGCTAGACTATCGTAATCTACGGCGATAAACTCAGCTCTAATCTTCGCATCATTTCCTGCATCAAAGCCCAGAAACTCTTGCGAAAGAAATGTCAAGCATTCCTAGCCCATGTAATCAACGAGAAAAAGGAAATTAAAGACCTCGCGAGCATCCCCGAAGTCTGTAACTTTCCTGATGTCTTTCCAGAAGAGCTTCTAGGACTTCCTCCCGAACGTCACGTCGAATTTCGCATTGACGTAATTCCTGGAGCTACCCCCGTAGCAAAGTCTCTGTATCGCTTAGCTCCAGCAGAAATGCAAGAGTATCCAGCCAACTCGATGAGCTACTCAGCAAAGGGTTCATCAGACCGAGTTCCTCACCCTGGGGAGCTCTGGTTTTATTTGTAAAGAAGAAAGATGGATCCTTCCGGATGTGTATGGACTACCGTGAGTTGAACAAGTTGACCATTAAGAACCGATATCCTCTTCCAAGAATAGATGACCTCTTCGATCAACTTCAAGGAGCCAGCTACTTCTCAAAGATAGACCTTCGATCACGGTACCATCAACTACGAGTTCAGGAGAGTGATGTTTCCAAAATAGCTTTCAGGACTCGATATGGACACTATGAGTTCGTAGTGATGCCCTTCGGTCTAACCAATGCACCGGCTGTGTTCATGGACCTGATGAACCGAGTGTGCCGTTCCTTCTTAGACAAGTTCGTCATCATGTTCATAGATGGCATCCTCGTCTACTCTAGGAGCGAAGAAGACCACAAACAACACTTGAGGTTAGTGTTGGAAACCCTCAGATCTGAGAAGCTGTACGCGAAATTTTCCAAGTGTGAATTCTGGATCCGGAAGGTAACTTTCCTCAGTCACGTATTAAGCGAGGAGGGTATTCATGAGGATCCTTCCAAGATTAAAGCGATAGAGAATTGTTCGGCACCAAAGACACCCACAGAAATCCATCAATACTTGGGTCTCGCCGGCTATTATCGAAGATTCATCCAGAATTTTTCCACAATCGCCAAACCCCTAACCATTCTAACGCAGAAAGGTGTACCCTTTTGTTGGAGCGAAAAGCAAGAATCAGCGTTCCAAACGTCAAAGCAAGCCTTGTGTAGTGCACCTGTTCTGTCCCTACCCAAAGGGACAGAAGACTTCGTTGTCTATTGCGATGCGTCTAATCAGGGCTTAGGCTGCGTGCTTATGCAAATAGGAAAAGTGATTGCTTATGCCTCAAGACAGTTGAAAGCACATGAGGTCAACTATACCACGCACGACTTGGAGTTAGGAGTCGTAGTCTTTGCACTGAAGATATGGAGACATTAAGCGTACGATCTTCACTGACCATAAAAGCCTACAGCACATCCTTAATCAGAAAGACCTAAACATGCGGCAACGACGATGGGTAGAACTACTTAGCGATTATGAGTGTGAAATCCGCTACCATCCCGACAAGGCCAATGTGGTAGCAGAAGCCCTTAGCCGAAAGGAAATTCAAGCCGAAAGGTGAAAACCCTAACGATGACTATCCATTCCCATTTATCCATGCAAGTCCGAGATGTCCAGATAGAAGCACTTAAACCCGAGAACAAATCGAGTGAAGCCTTAAGGGGAATGGATAAGAAACTTGAGATTAGAGGTGACGGCGTCTACTGTTTCATGAATCGAATTTAGATTCCAAGGTCCGGAGGATTTAGGGAGATTGTCATGGAGGAAGCGCACAAGACCAACTACTCTGTTCACCCGGGTTCAGACAAGATGTACCTAGATCTCAAGAAACAATACTGGTGGCCAAACATGAAAGCTGAGATAGCTACATTTGTGGGCAAGTGCTTGACTTGCGCCAAGGTGAAAGTAGAATATCAGAAACCCTCGGGTCTACTCCAGCAGCCTGAGATACCTGAATGGAAATGGGAGATGATTACCATGGACTTCATCACCAAGTTACCCAAATGTCCTAGTGGGTACGATTCCATTTGGGTAATTGTCGATCGTTTGACCAAATCCGCTTACTTCATCTCGATTAAAGAATCGTTTAAGATGGAGAGACTTGCACGAATCTACATCCAAGAGGTACTTCGAATGCACGGTGTACCTACGTCCATTCTCTCTGACCGAGACAGCAGGTTTACCTCCAGATTTTGGCAGTCTCTTTAGAAGTCTGTTGGAACTAAGCTTGACATGAGCACGACTTATCACCCTCAGACCGATGGACAGAGTGAGAGAACTATCCAAACCCTGGAAGACATGTTGAGGGCTTGTGTCATTGATTTTGGCAAGTCGTGGGACACACATTTGCCTTTGATCGAGTTCTCGTACAACAACAGTTATCACACCACAATCAAGGCTGCTCCATTCGAGGCCCTCTACGGTCGTAACTGCAGATCCCCTCTGTGCTGGGCCGAGGTAGGGGACACGCAGCTGTCCAAGAGTCGATTTCCTGACAGTGCTCTCACTGGTCCTGAAATCATCCGTGAAACCACTAAGAAAATCATCCAGATCCGAGAACGATTGAAAGCTTCACGAGATCGCCAAAAGAGTTATGCTGATAACCATCAGAAACCTTTGGAATTCCAGGTTGGAGACCGTGTCCTGTTGAAGGTCTCGCCCTGGAAAGGGACGGTACGCTTTGGAAAATGTGGGAAACCTAACCCTAGGTACATTGGACCCTTCGAGATCCTCGCCAGAATCGGTCCGGTAGCCTATAAACTTCGTTTACCTCATGAACTTAGAAACATTCATCCTGTCTTTCACGTCTCTAATCTTAAGAAGTGTTTGTTCGACGAAACCCTCGTGATCCCTATTGATGAAATCGAGATCAATGAGAACCTGTACTTTGTGGAAGAACCAATCGAAATCGTGGATCGAGAGATAAAACGAACGAAACAAAGTCGCATCCCGATAGTGAAGGTTCGTTGGAATGCCAAGCAGGGACCAGAGTTCACTTGGGAGCACGAAGACTCAATGAGACAGAAGTATCCACATCTCTTTCCAAATCCATGATTTGTATCTTAACTCAGAATTTCGGGACGAAATTCCCTCTAACGGGAGGATAATGTGACAACCTGAAACTTCTAGCCATGTAATTGATCTGTGTTCAACACTAAAACTCGAGTTCATTATCTTTTGTTACATCTTGTGGTTCCATTTGAGTGATCTAGACTTAGTATAACTTGGATATAAGCTCTAGGAAGGGTTGGAAAGTGCATAAGTATCACAAAATCGGACCAAACACACCAAATAAGGTGTGTGCGGCCGCACACCCAACCGCACACACACTCAACCTCACACTCAAACCCTTATAAGGATGGATACCCCCTTCATTCATTCATTTGGACGTTTCTCTTCCCTCTCTCTACTTTCTCTCTCTAAAATCATCAACCAAGAACACTTGGAAAGCTTCTAAATTGTGATCTACTCCATCTTCAAGCTAAGTATAGTGGTAAACACTTAAACTTGAAACTTAAAACTCATTATGTTCATCATATTCATCATCCCATGAAGGTGTACGGCCACACACCTTCATATGGGGCAGCATACCTTCAAACCTCCTAAGTGTGAAGAGCAAACACTTCAAAAGACATCAAATGGACTCAAATGAGGAGTGTACGGCCGCACACTCCTGTGTACGGCCGCACACACCCTCTGTACGGCTGCACACTCTTGTGTGCTGCCTCACACACACTCCTGGCCGCACACCCCAGCCGCACACTCATTTTCAAGGCCATACACTCACTTTAATGCCCACATTTGGCCTTAAACTTGCATAAATCTTTAAGCCTGGATCCTAAGGTACTTATTCTTAGTAATTCCAAGCCCTAAGGATGTTTTCCTATCATGTTAGTCATGAAACACCTAAATTCTAACTCACCTATGTGTCGTCACGTGAATAATAAGGGCCATAGACGTTCAGGGAATCCGTCGACACTCGAATCCTACATTAAGCGGTGAGTTCATACCCCTATCCCTTTTTCACTGTTTTCACTGTTTTTAGGGGGGAACACAAGCAAAGTACAAGAGGTTTCTTGTACTCAAAACTTGTTTTCATGTGTGTGTTTCACATTTTATATGCTTTTAACACTGATTACTACCACTAATAACTGTTTGAACATACAGATCACGTAATCATATATTTGTGAAATGGGTTTTAAACTGTTATGTTTTTCATATATTTCACAAATGCCTTTCCACATTTTATCAGTTAAAAGCATGACATTAGAACATTTGAACATAATACATGTACATTGTTTTGTCCTCGGTAACACTCCACAGAGATACGCGAGTGGAGGACTATCATATTATTACTAGTAAATTTGTTAATCCGTATGATTGGAGACACGTCCTCGGAGAACACTCCACAGAGATACGCGAGTGGAGGACTACACCCGTAATCAGAATCTCTGGGATTTAGAGAGCGTGACTTGAGTGTATAGATCTATACGGGGCTGACTACCCCACACCTGGCTGCTAGCTACAGCCGAACCGAAAGGTTCATGGGTGACGAGAGTCATAAGGTGATGTGGACTACTTATTGCCACATTTAGTCTATTGTATGGTTATAGAACTCGCAACTAGGATAACAGAGATTTACTCTATAGTAATAATGAATAACGTAATACATATTTTACATTGATAACCAACAGTCAGGAAAGTATGGGACTTTCCTGGGGAAACGTTTTCATAACTAGAAAAGGGTAACAAACCGGATAACTTTACGTCTTTCACAATTGGTAAAATGTAATCAGTAAAGTATGGAACTTTACTGGGAATACATTGGTACCTAACCAGAACAGTATACCCAACCAGATAACCTAACTGTACAAGGGTAAACATGTTTTCAGTATACAACTTTACTTTACATGTTGAGAAACAATAACCAACCTTTTTAAGAAAATATGGGATTTTCTTGGTGTGCATAACATTTCAAAAACAGAAAGGAAACTCAACATTTTCACAAAACAAAAACCGCTTATGAACTAACCAGCATTATGCTGATTTTCAAACCGCTTATGAATTCACCAGCATTATGTTGATTTTCTAACCGCTTATGAACTCACCAGCATTATGCTGATTTTCAAACCGCTTGTGTTCTCAGGTCAGCATTAGAACAGGTATCCGAAGATCATTTTGTTCCAGGTTGGAGTGCGCAGAAGATCAGTTCATTTTGTTAATATATACTATGTATCACAACTGTATAACTTTACTTTTGTAACAACTGCAAAACTTTTCAATATGTAATGTATGGTTGTTCTACTTTACTTACTATGTGCATTGGATTTGATACTCAACATGGAGTCAACCCCAAAAATGTTTCCGCCTTCGGTTTTCGGGGTGTGACAATACACCATCTCTAAACTTCATGATCGTCCTGGCCGTTGCTTCATCAGAAACACAGTATAGCATGTTGTGCAAAGATCCATCACTAAAATTTCTAATGATAGGACTCTTTGTGAACTGCTTCGTAAGAGGCCACATCACATTCTTAATAGCTTTTTTCATGATAGGGTCAAACACATTTGTGGAGGTCTTCAAGAATGATTCAACAGTCTTCATGTTATCGAAACCTCTCCTTACCTGATTTTCCAAGAAGAGTTTAAAAGAAGTTGCTTGAGGATTGTTGGAGGGATTCTAGAATGGAGCAGCAGACAACTTTAAAAGATCCGCCTTGGTGAGTGAAGAAAATTCATGATGATGTATGTAGTACTCCACTATTTCACTCTTTCTCTTGCCCAACCAACACTTGAGTTTATCATGATAGCCCCACATACAAACTCTTGACCTATCACCATACTTATGCTAGAATTTCTTCTTTTCAAGGTCGGTGATAGTCAGTTGAGGATGATCGCCACGAACGTTCTGATCGGTATTTTTCATAAATAGCAATCCTCCCCTTTTTTGAGATGTAATGTTCTCCCTCCTCGCTTAATAGTGATTCGAGGTGGAGTTGGAATTGGTTCTGTCTCAAAGCGAGCAACAACTGTTGTGGTTCTAACTAGCTGGTTATCAGTTTGTTGAAAAGATGGAGTGATGAATTGGGCTTGAGTAATACTTAGGCCTTCAGCTGCTGATTGAAACTTATCTCCAATTCAGCGATAATTTTATTCTTCATATCAAAATAGTCGGCTGAAAGTGCACCAAGGTGGACTTGAAGATCACAAATTTGTTTAGACTTTTGAGTATTTTCTTGTTGAAGTGTAGAAATTTGGTCGGTCTTCAAATAGTTTTCAACTTCAAGTTCTGAGAGACGAGCATCAAGATCCTCAATACGAAGATCATTTTCAATCAGTTGTTGTTTGAGCACAGTAATCTCCTTACTGATTTGTGGATTTGATGAATCATCCCCCTTTAAGTTGCCTTCATCTATAAATATACCTTTACTGCGAGAAGGAAGATCTGCTTCATTTTCAGCCAAGAACCAAGCAAGTCTTTCTAAGGCAATATCATGCTCAGACCTTATTGGGGATACAGGCTCAGGAGCTGAAGAACTTCCAACTTGAAAAGTTGTTCTAGGTTGATGAATATCAGGTTCAATAGTAGTTGTTGGAGTTGTGGTTGAGGTGGTCAATACAAGTTGAATGGGTTGAACTAAGTCCTGAATTAGTATCGCTGGCCTTTGATCTAATCTTCTTCTTTTTAGAAAAGGTACAGAGATATGATTCTTAAGTGGATCACTCGCAGACGCCAAGGTTGTAGGAATCACAACATTCGGGGGGAGGAAGCCCTGAAGTTGTATCCATAGGATTTGAGGAACCGGCAGTTTGATTTAGTATTGGAGGCATTGTTTCTTGAACTTCATCACCAAAAATCTTAAAGAATGATTCCATATCTTCATGAGACGAGTATAGACTGTCGACAAAACTCATATCCAGATCGTCATTATCATGAGGAGATAAATTACCCCCAACAAGAGAGCCAGCATCTTCAGAATCTTTATCATCGTTTTCAGCATATGCACTTCTGCTATAACCACTCTGAACATGAATAGTGGTCAACTCATGTTCCTCAACTACAGTTGCTACCAGAGGAACCCTGCTTTCATCATGATCTGATACCATAATTACGTCCTTATGTACAGTCATACAGTCAGATAACTCATGAGAAGCAAAGGCGTCACTGGATTGTGAAAACATACCGAATTATCCAAAGGCTACTTTCCTTCAAAGGTATATTTACCCTTGTGGTTGATCAATCGAATATAAATTGGCCCAAGAGACATGATGTCTGATGTCTCACAATTTTTTGGAATCTCCGGTAATTGCTCGTTGATGGTGATTTGAAGAAACCTCGGATACATCAGAAATTTATCTCTAGTCTTTCCCTTAATATTCTCAACCAACTTATCCATAATGAACTTTGAGAAGTTAAAGTCAATTCCAGCAGCAACAGTAGCAATAGCCCTTGTATTTCTTAATGAAATCTCGTTAGCACTTGATCTTCTCCTTGAGACACAACTCACAAAAACATGAGCTAAAAACCTCCAATAAGGCGGTAATAGCTTCTTCAATGTAGGAGGAAATACGCCTTCATAGCCCATTCTGCTCAGGATATCTTGAGTTTGTTCCATTTCTATTTTAGTAGGAAAACTGGATTGATCGTCAATCTTCAAAACATCTCTGATTATCTGTTTTGTGACGATAATCTTGCATCCTTTTACAATAGCTTGAAGGAATACATAAGCATTTTCTCCTTTCTTTACTGCTGCAGCTTTCCAGAATTCTTTTATTAGACCTTGATAGATTTCTGGATTTAGAATCAGGGCTATTGCCAAGCAGCACTCCTTTAATCCATGAATCGTGGACTTAAATTCACTGTGGACATCAGGAGGATCACTCAACAGGATTGCTAGATTGTGACTTTCATCAAATTTTAGTTCTGCTATTATAGTTTGCATGAATGGAATCAAGGGAGAAAACAACAATGATACAGATATATGTGCAACAAAGTGATTTCAACTTAAATTTAAATTTTAAATCAAAATTTGGTTTTTGGCTGAAAAAGGGGTTCACGGCCATAAACCCTTCATGGACCGTAAACACCGAAAAGATAATTTTCTAATTTATGTTTCGATCTAAAGTCGTTTTCTTGAAGGATTGCTTCTGTGTGAGTTGGAATGTACATACCTATGGTCTCGAAGAATTTTCACAAAAATCTTTTACGATGAACAGTGATATTGAGAGCAAATGGAGTGTGTACGGCCATAAAAATAAAACCACAAGCAGAAAGAGTTTACAGTCGTATACCTAGGTATTTATACCTGCACCAATGCTCATGGCTGCCTTCTTCAATATTAAGTCCAAAACCACAAAAGTGTTTTAAAAATAATACACTTTGAGGATTAAAAATAAAAATAAAATAAAATAAAATCTAAAAATTTTAAACAAAAGTAAAAATAAAACTAATTTAATTTTTTAATTTTTAGAAAAATAAAAATAAAATAAAATAAAAACAAAATAAACAATGATTTAACACTAACTTCCTTTACAAAAATTGATAGTATGTTGAATATTGGGATCAAAGCTTTTAGACATCCTGAATTTGTTTATCAGTACCTTTTATTTCATGAATAGATCTGATATTGTGGTCCACTTAAATACGAAAAATTTGTGACAAAATTAGGACATACTGCAACTGACAGGGCATTGTGACTTTGCAGTTCTAACTAAATTACTAATGACCATTCATCTGACAATGACCAGGGATATTGTTGTCCACCTAAGTTACGAAGTGAGATCTACAGACAACCTATCTATTGATTGATTTTAGTTGTATTAGAACATGTTTCCCGCTTCCTAAGTCACGCAGAGTAGAATCGTGCATTTGTTGTGTAGTAGGTCGGATTATCAGTCACGCAGAGGAGACATCATATGACTAACACATAGAAAGAATAGCATAAAGAGATATTCATACAAATAGAGTTGCATATGTTGCAGTCCATGTCGGATCTTCCGATCACGTAGAGGAGGCAACATATGTCTAACAGAAAGAAAGCAAGAAAATAATCTTCTGTAAAACTATTTTATTAGAAATTTCCCCGGTCATCCCATCAAAATTGGAATTTAAGGACAGAGTCCATACATCGAGGAAAAGTAAGCCACGATTCTAGATATAGATTATTTAATTTTAATCCCTAGATTTCCATGTATATCTCCCTGCTCAACCTATCCAAGCATCATACTTTCAGGCTAGGTGGATATGTCTAGGTCAAGATCTGTCAAGTCATTCGATCTTAATTTCATATGTTCCTAGTCAAGTCCAAATGAAAACCCTCCTACCTACCAGCGCATCAAACACAGAGCCTAGACAATTCAACCTTGATACCTTACATAGATTAAGATTACCTGTTATCACACAGATTATAACACTTCCCAACACAAAATCAAAAAGCAAGGAAGACACAATATTTTTGGTTTTTGAAGTTTTTCTGGAAAAAGTAAAACAGAAGAATATATATATATATATATATATATATATATATATATATATATATATACATATATATTATTTTTGTTATTTTTATTTTTTGTTTTGGTTTTTATTTATTTCTCCCCCTAAATTTGTGCATGGCAGAGAATGAAAACTAAATGCGCAAATTTAAAATGACCTAAAAGAAAAAATTAGTCCTCAAAACCTATCATCTTCAAAAATCCAACAAGCACGTCGAATCGAGCTTTGTTAAAAGGTTTTGTGAACAAATACGCCACATTATTAGTAGTGGGAACTTGTTCCAAACGGATGAGCTAACACTCATAACAATTTCGGATAAAATGCACTTTGATGTCAATGTGCTTGATTTTGAGTGTTGGATTAGCAATTTGAGTAGCAGCCTCATTATCACAAAAGATAGGGATTTCAAGAAAATTCAAACCGTAATCCAGCAGGTGATGATGTATCCAGATAACTTGAGAACAAGAGGCTGAAGCAGCTGTGTATTCCACCTCTGCTGTTGAGGTTGAGACGATATGTTGTTTCTTGCACTGCCAAGATACCAATCTATCATCGAGAATTTGACATCCTCTAGAAGTTGATTTCCTATCAAGCTCACAGCCTCCATAATTACTGTCAGCAAAATCATATAAATGAAATTCAGAATTTTTTGGATACCAAAGACCTAATTTTGGGGTGCCTTTGAGGTACCGAAAGATTCTTTTGATATCAATAAGATGACAAAGTTTTGGATTGGCCTGATATCGTGCGCATTGACAAACCACAAACATGATGTCTGGCCTGCTTTCGATTAAACACATCAGTGATCCGATCATTGACCTTTAGCTGGTCTGATCTACGGATTCACCTTCAATATTTAGGGTCAGCAGTGGTCTCTCATCCATTGGTGTCAGTCCAGGTTTTGTTTCTCGAAACCCGAACTTCTCTAGCATATCTTCAACATACTTTGCCTGATGTAGCAGGATCCCGGTTGATTCTTGTTTGAACTGAAGCCCCAAAAACATGGTCATCTCCCCCAAGGAACTGATCTCAAACCTCTTCTTCATAACGTTTTCGAACTCTTTGCACAGTTTTGAACTCGTCAAAGCAAAGATAATGTCATCGACATAGATTTGAACAAGAATTTGATTAGAACCAACATGCTTAATGAACAAGGTTTAATCAATTGTCCCCCGCGAATAGCTATGCTCGAGCAAATGCTTTGTAAGAATAGCATACCATGCCCTAGGAGCTTGGTGTAACCCATATAAAGCTTTGTCCAACTTGTAGACGTGATTTGGAAATTTTGAATTGACAAACCCAGGAGGTTGATCAACATAGATCTCTTCTTTCACTGCAACATACAAGAAGGCAGTCTTAACATCCATTTGGTAAAAAGTGAAGTTCTTGTAGGAAGCATATGCAAGGAAGCTGCGAATAGCTTCCAGGTGAGCTGCCAGAGCAAAAAATTCGGTGTAGTCAAGACCATCAATCTGACGAAATCTATGAACAACTAATCGGGCCTTAATCCGTACAATCACCCCGGAATCATCTAGCTTGTTGTGATATACACAACGGGTGTCGAGGGACTTCTTGCCCTTAGGTAATTAAACCAACTTCCAAAACCCAAGCTTTTCAAATTGATTTAATTCTTCATGCATAGCATCCACCTAGTTGGGCTCATTCAAATCCATTTGAATGTTCTTCGACTCTATTTGAGATATGAAGCAGGAGTAGAGACACGTATTCACATCTCCGTTCCGACTTCGCATTCTAACACCATCACCCAGCTAGCCAATGACGTTTTAATGGGATGATCTCGTTGAATTCTTGAAGGTAACTCCTTGCTGATGTCATTAATCAAGATAGGAAGATTGTGAATATTGATAACTTTGTTATCTGCCAATTGATCCACCTCTGAAGGTCTATAATCATGAGAGGAACTTTCCATGAAATTGTTAACAATTGGATATGGAAAGAGAAATTTCATAAACGTTTGAGTATCAGCGAAAGCATCTCTGGACATAGGCTCTCTTTCAGCAGGAGTAAGGGGAGTAGAATCAGCATCTGGATTATTTTCTTTATCCAGTGAGTCAGACAAATTAGTAGGAATAGGTGAATCCACTAAAGCAGTCTTATAGGACACCACTGGTGGTCTGTAAATGACTTCTTTGTCCTCATCTTCAATCAATGTCTTTGAGCCAGAGCATAAACCAGATAGCTTATCTGAAAATACATTGAGTGATTTGAATAGATATGTATAATCAAACAACCAGTCTGGACCTACTCTAGCATTTGTGTCATTCTCTTCTAACCAACGCACGTCGAAGGATTCCACAATTTTCTTTGTCTTCTCGTTGTAGACCCTATACGCAGTACGAGCAGCATACCCCACAAAATAATAGTCATCAGCTTTAGCATTGAATTTGGGATTGTAATCCAGATGAAGGAGAGTGCAGGGATAACCAAATACACGAAAGTAACTAACGGATGGTTTGTGACCGTAAAGAATTTCATACGGTGTCGTCATTTGACCTTTGTTGATTAGTACCCGATTTTGGAGATAACATGTTGTATTAATCGCCTCGGCCCAGAAGAAAACTGGAATTTTGGAGTCACATAACATGGTCCTCACATCATCTTTTAAGGTTTGATTTCACCGTTCAGCAACACCATTTTGTTGCGGTGTGTGAGCAACACTAAAATGATGCACAATCCATTTTTATACACAAAAATGATCAATGACTGCATTTTTGAACTTTGTCCCATTGTCAGTCCTGAGCGCCTTCACCTGTTGGTTGGTTTGGTTCTCTTTCATCACAATAAACTTCTTAATCAAATCAACAACCCCAAATTTGTTGGATAGAAAGAAAACCCATGTGAATCATGAGAAGTCATCGATCACAACCAGACAATAAGAATTTTTGTTGATGTTGAGAACATTGACCGGACCAAACAAGCCCATGTGGAACAACCGGAGCACCTGTCTGATTGTATTAACCTGTTTTAGGTAGATGTGGCTTTTAGTGATGTTTTCCTTGAGCGCAAGCCACACATTTTTCAAATGTGATGAAATCTTTGACAGGAAGTCCACGCACTATTTCATTCTTTTCAAGATGATTCAATACATTTGCATTTGCATGTACGAGTCTACAATGCCACAACATAGCATTTTGCTCTGCAACCCTTGAGAAGAGGCAAGTGACTTGTTAAGGAAGATTATTATTCATGTCAATAATGTACACATTTCCATCTCGTTTTGATTTGACAACGATCCATTCATCGGGGATGACAATGCCTGGCTTTAGAATCAGACATTCTTTATCTGTGAAGTGTGTTGAATAGCCCATGTCACAGATTTGGGACACATTTAACAAGATGTGCTTTAATTCTGGTGCATAATTGACATTTTCAAAATTCGGCACTCCATTAGATACAATTCCTTTCTGAGTGATTTTCCCGCCTTATCCACTCACAAAGGAAACATAACCCCCATTAAAATTCTGAATATTGTGCAGTTGGGAGATGTCTCCTGTCATGTTCCTGGAACAACCGATGTCGACATACCAGGGTCTAGCGACATTCCTCCACAACTGTTCCTGCACAATGAGCAAGACTTATTTAGATTTGGGAATCCATGTCATTACAGTCCTAGGTCTATCCTTAATATTCATAGATTTATCCTTTTGTAACTTTACATCAGATACATTTACATGAGGAAGACAATGACTGGACGATTACAGATTTGGGCAACCATCAATAGTTACGTCTTAAAATGTTTACAGTTGAGTTAGAAATATTTTTCTTCTTCTTTGACTGTTTAGATTTTTGGCTAGAGGTAGTCGAAGATCCAGACTCACTCTTTCAGGAAACTGACATCGGCTTACCCATGGTCAATTTTGGCAAAGCACCTGTAACTACTTTATAAACAACCTATTTGTTTGGTTTAAGGTTTCCCCCTTTTGAGAATTGACTATGTTCCAATCATCTTTACGAGAACGAGATCTCGAGGATTTTCTAGTTAAAGAGCTTCCTCGAGATACATTTTCTCTCCTCTTCTTTGAAAAATGCACAAACATTCAGTTGGAACAATTTCGAGCTATATGACCAGCAGTACCACAATTAAAACATATTTGAATATTTTTAGAAGATTTGGTACTGCCTGTAGCATTTGTCATGATCTTATTGATATTTTGATTATTTCCACAACAGTATGTGCATAATTCAAGTTGTGTGATAGATGTGGATGAAGTAGAGGTGCTAGTGATAGATTTAGATTCGATAGAGTTCACATAAATAACACCACGATTATCATATGTTTTAAACTTAGACACCACATTATCATCAATCAAAATATCAGTCTTAATATCTAAAACAATTTCATCATCTTTTGAAAAAGGAACTACAAATTTAGAAACACAATTATTAACAGATTCAGTTCTTCCATTTCCCTGCTTTTCCTGGCTTACTGACGAATGTGCATCGGAAGTAGAAACATTAGTATCTAAATTCCAAACACTACAGTCTGTTACCTACTCAGTAGTAGATTTACCTTAAACCATAAAAGGTTCATGATCAATCTCAGCTTGAGTCAATGGAGAAGCAGTATAATTGTGATTGAAGGAGGGAGGGACACTCTCATAACCTAATCCTACTTGTTTCTGGTCCTTCCATCTCATTTGGTGTTCAATTATATATGCAACCTTTTCACTCGATACATCGTACTGTTTAAAATGAAAATCATCATTTACAAAACATGTTTTCAATGTCTCGAGTTCAGCAGTCATCTCATCAAAGTCCATTTTAAGATATCTATAATGAACACACTTGTCGCAATAATCGGATTGCAATTTCTTATAGTCACTTGTTTAGGCCTCTAATTGCTCTTTCAAAGGATTTTGGAATTTTATTAACTGGTATCCCTCATATTTAAGTTCATCAATTTCTCTTTGCATTAGTTCAGCCAGTTCACATAAAAAATTTATAGTTTTAATGCACTCAGGAGAACAAGAAACTTTACTAACCTCAGGTATTTCAGATTTGGGAGTATTCTGAACCATGAATGCAAACTGAAGGTTCATCATCTCCTCTTCAGGATCTATCTCAGCTTCTCCTTGAACACAATCATTAATTTAAGCAAGATGCATATTCTCACGTTCTGATATGTTTAGGGCTTGTATTTGACCATCCCAATCAAATGACTGCGCCACCACAACAAGATTTGCAATTTTATTGCTGGTTGAAACTCCCTTGTTGTTGCCGGCTGACATTATTGTTCTTTCATGATTTTCTCTTTGGTATGGCTTTGGGCAGTCTCTGGCAAAATGACCAGGTTCCTGACAGTTGTAACAATGGAGCTTAGACTTGCTGAATCCCATTTTCTTCTCTACATTCATACCCCAGTTATTTTTGTCCGTCTTCTTGGAGAATTGTTTAGCACGGAATACCGCCATAGCAATTTGCCAAGTGATATCCATTTCCTCCACATCTTCAGGATAACTTTGATCCAAATTAGCAAAAGACAACTGAGGTGGTAGTTCTCCTACCACAAAAGCATTATAAAAATTAACCAACCTAGTTACGAGGACTAAGTTCTCTTCATCTTCTTTGGGAACCTAAACTTCAAAAGGAGCTGGAACATTCGTCATTGAAGAAGCAGTTTGGAGGTATAATTGTCGAGCAACAAACGAAGGTTAAGTAGCGAGGGATGACTGAGAGTGAGCATAAGATGATTGAGGAATAGTAAAGGGTGGCACTTGAGGATTGGAAAACGATGAAAAAGCATTGTTTGATTGAATCCCAAGATTTGTAGTAGAGTAAGAGTTGATGTGATTGATCTCCCTCTGTTTATCATCAAGATCACAGGCTTTAATGATGGCCATAATTTCAGCCAAGCTAAGTCAAATGAGATCATTAGTTTTCTTGATGATTTCTATATTTATATCTTAAGTTTTTTGCAGAGAGTTAAGTAGCTTCTTTTTCACCCCAGACCTTGACACACCAACTGAGCTCATTTTAGTGGTAAGCGTGATGAAACATTTAAGCTGAGCTTCCAAAGTTTCTGCCAATATATGATTAAACATGTTTAACTTTTACCTCAAGGAGTCTTGGCCGCTTTGTTTCATATTCTCATTTCCCTCATACACCTCTATCAAGGCCACCCACAGAGCTTTAGCAAACTTGTACTCTCGAAAACCCTGGGCAATTTCAGGAGAGAGAGAGCCATAGTAAGGGTAGCCAGTGCTGTTTCCTTTTGTTCAATTTTGTCAAAATCTTCATCCGTGTATTCTTCAATAGCTTTATCCATAATTGTTTTGTGTGGAAGTGTGGTGGTGATCATGATGGGGCCTTTTAAAATACATCTCCAAATTTTAAAGTCTTTCATTTTGATGTATTTCTCCATGCGATATTTCCATTTAGGAAAACCCTCAACAGACAATAGACGGGGTATGTGAGTGGTAGTGTCCATGACAGAGTCAAGCTCATGATGAGAGTTTTGCAAATCCATTTTTTTTATTTTCTGATTAATTAAATCAAATTGTGAAATTTAAGGGCTGATTACGGTTTGGAGTTTGCTGTCGGACACAGATTACGGCCGGACACAGGGTTTATGGCCGGACACAAAGTTTACGGCCAGACACTAGGTTTACAGCCGTACACTAGGTTTACGGCCAGACACTCGGTTTGCGACTGGACACTTAGTTTATAGTTTAAGCTATTCACGGTCAACGATGATACCGAAGGCTTCCAAAACGCAAGATTTTCAGCAAATTGAACTCCCTTTTGCAATGGAAACATATAATCATGGCTTGAGTGTTTAGGAAATCGATTAACCAAATGCACGATTGAGGTTTGTTTTGACACCAGTTGGATCTGATACCAATTGTAAGTCCTAAAACAGTGAATCCAACAATCATCAAACAAACACCGATCAATCAAGTAAGAATGAAGTAGAAGAATAGAAACAATCCAAGCATGCACACATTTTATTTATCAAATAAACATCTGAAACACCTTGGGAACCATACACTCTATAGACTCTATGATTTTCCAACAACCCTAACCCGATTCTGACACACCCTATATATAGGGGAAGATTGGCCGTAAATAGGTTTATGACCGTAAACCTGTTTACGGCCGTACACATACAGATGGCCGTAAACACCAACAAAACACAATAAACTTGACGAAAAACCTAACATGACTTATACAAATGATTTCCTAGCTCAAACCAAAAAATAATTCCCTTTCACTCCATGGTAATGGTAGTTGCACTTGTCGCTTTTCGGAAGAGTCCCAACATATTGCTTGGTTGGTGCTAGGGCAGTAGGGGCGGTCATGGCATGGACGTCCACAGTTTGTTGTTTCATGTCTAGGTCTTGAGCGGGCGGGCCCTTTTTCTTATTCCTGAACTTCCGCTTGTTGTCTCCCCGCTTTGGTTGTTTAGGCGTGGGGGTTATAATTCCTTAACAAATTCCCTAGTCGACAAGAGTTTGTGCCAAATGAATGGCACTGTCGAATGTGCTCAGGTTGGTGGATATGACCATTCCCTGGATCTGAGGGGATAGTCCCCAAATATAATGTTCCACTTTCTTGTCTCTATGGTGACCATTCCTGGGCAGAGAGTTGCCAGTTCATTAAACCGGGCATTTTAGGTGCCAATATCGGAGCCCTTCATGGAGTGTTCCCACAGTTCTTGTTCTAGTTTCTACATCTCACCCCTCAGACAATACTCTTCTAGAATCATAGCTTTTAGGACCTCCCTACTCATGGTGTTGGCCACAGCTAGAGACAGAGTTATAACGTGGTCATTCCACCACGACAAAGTCGAGTCCGCGAATGGACACACTGCATATTTGACTTTGAATGCGTCCAAGCATGTACATATTTCAAAGTTGGACTCATTTTTCTCAAACCATCTTGTCAAAGTAACGACCCTGTTGTCGCCATGATAGGTCTTGGGCGTACAGTTCATGAATTCTTTGTAGGAGCACATTAGTTAATGCCCTTGGTTTTCACTTTGATTAAAAGTGTTAGTCTTGTTTCTGCTTCCGTTGTTGTTACTGCTTATTTGGGTCATGGTGGTAGCTACAGTGGCTGTTACAACAGCCTCGAACATGGCAAAGTCCATCTGTGGAGGTGGTGGCGGTGGTGGCGGTGGTGGGGCTGTTGGTGTGTTGTTCTTGTGCCTTTTTGACTTCCTTAGTGGCATACTTCTTCCATAAAGTTTAACGATGGAATGACGATAAGTAGTTGATAAGAGTTATTTGATCTTCTCGTTCCCAGGTGAATTCAGGTCCTCGATTAGCATTCCAACGTACCTTCACTATGGGCAAGCAGTTTTGTTTCGTCCTTTGGACCTCCCTGTCCATGATTTCCACAGGTTCCTCTGTGAAGTGTAGACTCTCGATTACCTCAATTGCATCGAGTGGGACTATAAGAGTCTTATCGGACAGACACTTCTTTCGGTTGGATACATGAAAGGTGGGGTGTACGTTACTGAGATCCTGTGGTAGTCGAGGTTTGTAAGTCACCGTACCAATTCTAGCAAGGATATCGAATGGCCCGATATACCTTGTATTCAGCTTCCTATGCTTTCCAAATCATATTGTTCCCTTCCAGGGTGAGACCTTCAAAAATACACGATCACCAACCTAGAACTCCAAGGGTTTTCCCCGCTTATCTGCATAATTCTTTTGTCGATCCCGAGATGCTTTTAATCGTGCATGGATTTGAACGATCTTCTCTGTGGTTTCCCGTAGGATTATTGGGCCAGTGAGAGTGCTATTAGGCACTTGACCTCTTGCTAGCAGTCAATAGCGGTGGGATAGCGGTGAGATAGCCGTGGGATAACGGTCATCGGTAGCTGGTAAAATATCAATACGAAATAGCGGTACCACAAATAGTGGCGATAGTGACCCATATTTGACCGCTATTTGACTGATATTTGACAAATATCGGTGGGATAGCGGTGAAATATCATTTATAGCTAAATTTTTTATTAAGTTACTTCATTTATTATTAAAATGTAGATATATGGTGGGGGGTTTTATGAGATTGATAAACATTTGCTTCCAACATTTTCTAATTTACTATATGCTTTACTTAATGACCATGTATTCATCCAGTTAAACACAAGGTTACAAAGGCCCTACATAACATAAACATACCGATATCCCACCGCGATAACCAATCTATCGAATATTGGTCCTTAACCGATATTTGATATTGAACTGCTATAACTGCATAGAGCCCAACATAGAGGTGATATGCACTTGCGTCCATAGAGAAATTTGAATTATGAGACTTTGATGCTTGTGTGATAGTTGTTATTGTAGGAGAATTCGATGAGTGCTAAGTAGGTATCCTAGGCTTTAGCAAATTCTATCACACATGCTCTGAACATGTCTTCCAGTGTATGTATGGTTCTCCTGCTTTGCCTGTCAGCTTGAGGGTGATAAACTGTACTCATGTCGAGTTTGGTCCCCAAGGACTTCTGTAGGGATTGCCAAAACCGTGAGGTGTACCTACTATCTCTATCGGAAATTTTAGATATTGGCACCCCATGTAATCGTACAGTTACTTTAATGTATGTCCTTGTTAGCTTCTCCATCTTGTCGGTCATGTAATCGTATAGTTACTTTAATGTACGTCCTTGTTAGCTTCTCCATCCTGTCGGTCTCTTTTATTGGTGGGAAGTGTACAAATTTGGTTAACCTATAAACAATCACTTAGATGGTGTCAAGTCCACCGTTTTCTTGGGTAGTTTGGTTTTGAAGTCCATGGTTATCCGCTCCCACTTCTACTCGGGTATGTCTGGTTGCTGGAGTAAACCCGAGGGCTTTTGGTATTCCACCTTGAAAGCGGCATAAGAAAGGCACTTTCCCACATAGGTAGTGATCTCTGCCTTCATGTTTGGCCACCAATAAAGTTTCTTGAGGTCCAGATACATTTTATTTTGAGCAGGGAAGAATGGAGTATTTGGTCTTATGGGCCTCATTCATGACTATGTCTCTATACCCACCGAATCTCAACATCCACATTTGATCCATGAAGTAATGAGCTCCGTCATCCTTGACTTCAAGGTTATTATCCATTCCCCTCAGGGTCTCACCTGCGATGTTCTCGATTTTCAAGGCTTCTAGCTGCGCCTGCTTGATCTTTGTGGACAGGTGCGAATGAATGGTCATGGTCAATGATTTTACTCGGCGGCCCGAGCATTCGTTCCGACTTAGGGTGTCTGCTACTCTGTTGGCCTTGCCCGGATGATAATGAATTTCACATTCGTAGTCATTTAGCAGTTCTACCCAGCGTCATTTTCTCATGTTGAGCTCCTTTTGATTGAGAATGTGTTGAAGGCTCTTATGATCTATAAAGATGGTGCCTTTGGTGCCCTAAAGGTAGTGTCTATAGATCTTCAAGGCGAACACCATTGCTCCTAGTTCAAGGTTTTGCATGGTGTAATTGACCTCATGAGCCTTGATTTGTCTTAATGAATAGGCAATGACCTTCCCTCGTTGCATGAGCACGCATCTGAGACCCTACTTGGATGCATCATAGTAGACCACAAAATGTTCGGTCCCTTCTGGGAGAGACAAGATTGGAGCATTGCATATGGCTTGTTTAAGCGTTTTGAAGGTAGTTTCTTGTTTACCTCCCAGCTGGAAGTCACTCCCTTCTGATTCAAGGTAGTGATCAGTTTTGTGATCTTCGAGAAGTTTTGTATGAATTTTCGGTAATAGCCAACAAGGCCTAAAAACTAGTGTATTTTTTTGGGTGTTCTTTTCATTGCCTAACTTTCAATTGCCTTGACCTTATAAGGGTCCACGTGTATTCCTTGCTTGCTGACAACATGTACCAAGAAGTCTAACCTTCAAATCCGGAATTCACATTTTGAGAATTTTGCATACAGTTTCTCTGCCCTTAACGTCTCCAAGACTTGCCTTAGGTGTTGACTATGTTTGTCCTTACTTTGTGAACAGATTAGTATGTCATCGATGAATACTATCATGAATTTATCAAAGTAAAGTCAAAAAAACACGGTTGATTAGGTCCATAAACACCATTTTCCCATTAGTTAGACTGAAGGGCATCACTACAAACTCGTAGTGATTGTAGCGTTTTCTAAATTCCGCTTTAGAAACATCTCCCTCATGGATTTGCAGTTGATGTGTAACACCGAAATTTCAAAACAATTTTTAATTTTTAATTTAATAAAAATGCTCCAATCATAATTCTCGAAAACATGTATCAATTGGTTTTACATAACATAAGAGCAAATTAAAATCCCCAGAATCTCAAAACATCTCCACCATAAGTGTGTAGTGATCATGCCGACACCTTCCCGCGATCATCACTGGTACCTGAAACACATAACACAAAAACGGTAAGCAATAATGCTTAGTGAGTTTCCCAAAATACCACATACAGCACATCTGCCTTTCTGAGCCATAATTATATGGGATCTTCCAATCCAAGTGTCTCAGGGGATTTCCATCTCATAACTCTATTGACCTTCCGGTCCATATCATCATATTCATATCTTAACATATTACATATACAACATGCATCACATTTTTATCATACACATAAGACCTTCCGGTCACACATAATCACCCCATCGGGTAAGGCATAGTGAGAAGACTCACCTCGAAGATGTCGGATAATCACTCGCGCTCAATCCTACAACCTAGCTTCCTCCTATAGCATAATTACATCTCTAATTAATACCTTCCTGACTTAATTTGACTAATGCCCTTACGTCAACACAAGTCAACTCTGGTAAACGTTGGTCAATGGCCACCCCCACCTTGACCCAACTCGCTGAGTCAGGTATTGACTCGGCGAGTTCAGACGTGAATTCCAGTCCCCTAAATCACAACTAACTCACCGAGTCCTTCCCCCAACTCAGCGAGTCACCAACTGTGTGAGTCATGGAACAACCCGGTACGACTCGTCAAGTCTGCTCATGCACTCGGCGAGTTCATTCCTTTCTCGAACTCAAATGGCCTTCTGAGGTCAGATCTGTTTCTCAAATCTATAGATCTGACCTTCCCAAACATGATAATCACATAAAGGTCACATCTTGGCACTTATGCAACGCCTACAAGGCTTCTTTTGCTGAAATGACCTCTAAAATGGTAACCTAAGTCCACAACTCAAAAGGAAAGGCATAAAGCAGAGCATTTGGGTCTCTCTGGACCTTCTAAGGTCTAGATCTAGCTACCAATTCCGCATGGGACCTCTCATACTCCAATTACAAAGTAATCAAGGCATGAAGATACCCTTGATTTGACTATATCAATAAAAACATGAGAATAAGCTCTGAATAATACATCAAATAGCTTCCTCTATCCAAATGAAAGTAGATCCAATCTCTCCAATTCTCCTAGCTTGACCTTCCTTTTCCCTACTTGCTAACATACACAAGGATGATGAATAATGGCCTCTTTTCTCACTCACAAGGACTCTCAGATGCTCTGGTGCTCTCAAGGATGAAGGTAGCCGCAATGAAGGGCTATAATGTCCTTTAAATAGGGCTCAGACTCGGGAATTTAGAGTTTTAGTCGCAGCACGGACTCGTTGAGTCCCCTCACCGACTCGTTGAGTCCACTTATTAATCCAGTCATCACCACACGACCCTACTCGACAAGTCTAGGCATCAACTCGTCGAGTATCTCTCTCTCTCTCTCTCTCTCTCTCTCTCTCTCTTAGACTCCAAAATAAATGATAAAAAATAATACCTTAAATCCCAGATGTTATGATTCTCCCCCACTAGAATCAGACTTCACCCCCGAAGTCTCGCTCTGCAAACAATTCTGGATACTGCTCCCGTATCTCTAACTCCGACTCCCAAATCTGCTCGGACCTCTTCCAATGTTGCCACTGGACCTGAACCAGGGACACCTCCTTCTTCCTCAGAACCTTGATTCTCCTATCTTAGATTGTGATCGGCCTCTCAACATAGTTCAGGCTTGCATCCACCTGAATGTCCTCTAATGGAACCCCTGCTGACTCATTGGCAATACACTTTGTCAACTGAGACACGTGAAAGGTATCATGAATCTGAATCGGCTTGGCAGGTAGCTCCAAACGATACACTACTCTGCCCACAGTAGTTGTCACCCTGAATGGCCCGATATATCGATGTCCCAATTTTCCACCTTTCCTGAATAAAATGACACCTTCCCAAGGTGATACCTTCAAGAGAACGAAATCACCAACCTGACACTCGAGCTCTGAGCGACGCCTATCAGCGTAGATCTTATAGTGACTCTGGGCTGTCAGCAACCTCTGCCTGACCTGCTGAATCTGCTCAGTCGTCTGGAGTACTATCTCCATTCTACCCATCACACACTGTCCTACCTCTCCCCAACAAATGGGAGTCCGACACCTCCTTCCATATAATAGCTTGAAGGAAGGCATACCGATGCTCGAATGGTGGCTGTTGTTATAGAAAAACTCAGCCAAAGACAGATACGTGTCCCAACATCCTCCGAAGTCTAATACACATGCCCGAAGCATGTCCTCGAGTGTCTGCATAGTCCGCTCACCCTGACCGTCAGTTTAAGGGTGATAAGTAGTGTTGAAATGCAATCTCGTACCCAACTCCTCATAAAACTTCTTCCAAAACCTGGAAGTAAAACGTACATCTCGATCTGACACAATCGAAATCGGCACCCCATGCTGAGACACCACCTCCCTCACATATATTTCTACCAACGTCTCTACGGAAGAACTCTCACTGATAGCAAGGAAGTGAACACTTTTTGTCAATCGATCCACAATCACCCAAATTGCATCAACACCCCTTGGTGTTCTTGGTAGTTTGGTGATGAAATACATAGAAATATGTTCCCACTTCCACTGGGGAACCTCAAGTGGTTGCAACTTGCCATGTGGAAGCTGGTGCTTGGCCTTAACCTGACGACAGATCAAGCACCTCTCTACAACCACACAACATCTCTCTTCATACAAGGCCACCAATAGTCTCTCTTCAAATCCAAATACATTTTAGTGGCCCACGGATGGATCCAGAATCTCTATCTATGCGCCTCCTGCATCGAAACACTGTGTTCCCCACCAATAAATGGCACCTAGATCCGACCATGAAAAGTCATAAGCCCTCGACTATTAGTCACAAACTCAGATACCTACCCAATCACTCGGTCCTTCTTGCAGTTTTCCGATCTCATAGCCTCTGCCTGGTCTGCACAAATGGTATCTAACACTAGATTCATCACGATCATTCTCTTACACATACCTCGTACCGGAACACTCTTTGCCCTCCGACTCAGGGCATCGGCTACCACATTCGCCTTGCCCGGGTGGTATAGGATCTCATAATCGTAATCCTTCACCACATCCATCCTTCTCCTCTGCTCCATATTCAGGTTGGGCTAATCCATCAAATACTTCAAACTCTTGGGGTACGTGTAAAAAGTACATCGAACCCTGTACAAATAGTGGCGCCAGATCTTGAGAGCGACCACTACCGCTCCCAACTCCAGATCATGAGTGGGATACCTTGCCTCATGAGGCTTCAGCTGCCTCGATGCATATGCTATCACACACCCCCTTTGCATAAGTACTGCACCCAACCCTGATATCGATGCATCACAATATACCACAAAATCCTCAACTCCCTATGGAAGGGATAACACTGAGGCTTCGCACAACTTCCGTTGAAGAGTCTCAAACGAGCTCTGCTACTCCGGATGTAACACCGAAAATTTCAAACAAAATTTTCAATTTTTTTATAAAACATAATTCCATCGATATTCATAAAAACAACCATTTTAATTATCCAACAAAACAGTACAAAATCCCAAGATCATAATATCAAGCTCCGAACGTGTGTGTATACGGATCACGCCGACGCCTTCCCTCGGTCGTCACTAGTACCTGAAACAAATAACATCAACACTGTAAGCACAAGGCTTAGTGAGTTCCCCAAAATACCACATATAACACATATTAGCCACTCTAGGCTATAACTCTGTGGGTCCGTGCACCCAAACTCTATGAACCCTCAGGTTCTAGCTCTGATAAACATGCTCCACATAAATCACATAGAAATCATGCAGTACAACACACAACATACATAGCATACAAATACTCTATCACATAACTCTGGTTACCTACTCAAGGTAAAGTATAGTGAGGAGACTCACCTCGCGTATCTCGGTATCTCACGAATCCTGGAAATCCCTCGTGCTCGATCCTCCGAGCTCTAATCCTCCTATAACATTATATGCTTCTAATTAACACTTTATATCTCTAAGGTTTACTATCAATAAGGAGTCAACACTGGTCAACTCTAGTCAACGGTCAATGGTCAACTCTGACCGGACTCGGCGAGTACCAAGGCGACTCGGCGAGTCTGGGCGTGTACACCAATTTCCATGGAATCCTCCCTTGACACGTCGAGCATTCACTCAACTCAACGAGTTCCACCTGGCATGAGTTGTGGGGCCACCACGACTCAACTCGCCGAGTCTCAAGACAACTCGGCGAGTCCAGTTTGACTCAATCCACCGGTCCATTCTGATCCCCCTTGACTCACTGAGTCCTCCCTCCCCAACTCGGCGAGGCTACTCACTGCGTGGTCGGGCAACATTCATGCTACTCGCCGAGTCTGTTCTTCGGACTCGGCGAGTCCGTGCCATGCACTGACTCAATCTTGCTCTAAAGGTCAGATCCAGTCCATTAATCCATAGATCTAGTCCCTCCAAGCTCATTTAGCACGTAAAGTTACAATCTTGATGCACATACAACCTCTATATGACCATATATGACGTTATTGACTCATTTACTACAACACAAGGTCATGGACTCCATTGTCATACATAAAGCTTGATGAGTGAGGCTCCTTGGACCTCTATGGGTCCAGATCCATAACCTCAACTCAAGGAGGGAACCAATGGGCACCAAATCATCCCATAAATGACCATCATAAGCCCTAAATTGCATAATGCTTCACCAAACAGAAAATAGTCCGAGATCATACCTCTAGAGTGATGATCTAAGCTCCAACTCCACGAAATAGCAACCTCCTTTGCTTCCTCTTGCCTAGAGTCTCCTTCTTCTTGCTAAATAACACACACAAGGTCAAGAAATGCTCCTTTCTCTTCACAAATCGCTCAAGAACACAAGGGTCTCTCACTAAGGGTTGGGTGAGCACAAATGACGGCCATCAGGCCCCTTAAATAGGCCTCAAACCCGAAAATTTAGGGTTTCATTACACAGCGCAGACTCGCCAAGTCCATATCCTGGACTCACCGAGTCCAGGCGCGCTCCACTGCCCAAATCCGCGTCCCTACTCGGCGAGTCTGAGCTCCAACTCGCCGAGTCCCCCTCACAATTCAACAAAATTAAATTTACAAGATACTTGGTAAAATCCGGATGTTACAACTCTCCCCCACTAGAACTAGACTTCGCCCTCGAAGTCTCGCTCTAAAACAGCTCCGGATGCTGCTCCCGCATCATACCCTCTGGCTCCCAGGTCATTTCTGATCCCTTCCGATGTTGCCACTGAACCAATACCAGAGGTACCTCCTTGTTCCTCAATATCTTGATCTTCCGATCCTTAATAGCCACTGGTCTCTCAGCATAATTCAGGCTTGCATCCACCTGAATATCCTCTAATGGAACCACTGCCGACTTATCGGCTATACATTTCCTCAACTGCGATACATGAAAAGTGTTGTGAATCTGCCCCAACTCTGCTGGTAACTCCAGCCGATAGGCTACCCGGCCTACCCTTGCAATCACACGAAATGGACCTATAAACCGGGGTCCCAACTTGCCCCTCTTCCTGAACCGGATCACTCCTTTCCAAGGAGAAGCCTTCAGGAGAACGAAGTCGCCGACCTGAAATTCCAGCTCGGACCGGCGCCTATCCGCATAACTCTTTTGTCGGCTCTGAGCGGTTAATAACCTCTGTCTGACCAGCTGTATCTGCTCTGTCGTCTGATTCACGATCTCTGTACTACCCATTACCCTTTGCCCAACCTCTCCCCAACATATGGGACTCCGACATCTCCTACCATACAACAGCTCAAAGGGCGGCATACCGATGCTCGAATGATGGCTGTTATTGTAGGAAAACTCTGCCAAGGGAAAATATGTGTCCCAACTACCCCCGAAGTCCAATACACATGCTCGAAGCATGTCCTTAAGTGTCTGAATCGTCCGCTCACTCTGGCCGTCGGTCTGGGGGTGGTATGCGGTACTAAAATGCAGCTTAGTACCCAACTCCTCATGAAATTTCTTCCAAAAACGGGAAGTGAATCGCAAATCGCGATCTGAAACAATCGAGATCGGCACTCCATGCCGAGATACAACCTCTCTCACATAAATCTCCGCCAACTTCTCCGCCGAAGAACTCTCACTGATGGCAAGAAAGTGAGAACTCTTTGTCAACCTATCCACAATCACCCAAATTGCATCGACTCCTCTGGCAGTCCTCGACAATTTGGTGATGAAATCCATAGTGATCTGTTCCCATTTCCACTCGGGAACCTCCAATGGCTGCAACTTGCCATGCGGTCTCTGGTGTTCGGCCTTTACCCTTCGACAGGTCAAACACCTCTCGAAAAACCATGCGACATCCCTCTTCATACAAGGCCACCAATACTCCTTTCTTAAGTCCAAATACATCTTTGTAGCCCCGGGATGGATCGAGAATTTCGATCTATGAGCCTCCTCCATCAGTGTAGTACGCGTACCGCCCACAAACGGTACCCAGATCCGGCCCTGATAAGTCATAAGCCCTCGACTATCCGATACAAACTCAGAAACCAACCCAACGACCCGCTCTCTCTTCTGCATCTCCGTACGCACAGCCTCGGCCTGTGCCCCACGAATGGCATCCAGAACTGGAGCTATCACGGTCAATCTCAAACATACATTTCGCAGTGGAGTACTCTCCGCCCTGCGACTCAACGCGTCGGCTACCACATTAGCCTTGCCCGGGTGGTACAAGATCTCGCAATCATAGTCCTTGACCACATCTAACCACCTCCTTTGCCGCATATTAAGGTTAGGCTGACCCATCAAGTACTTCAAGCTCTTATGCTCTGGGTAAATCGTACAATGAACCCCATACAAGTAGTGCCGCCAAATCTTGAGGGCGAACACCACTGCCCCCAACTCCAAATCATGTGTGGGGTACCTCGTCTCGTGAGGCTTCAACTGCCTCGATGCATATGCTATCACATGTCCCTTCTGCATCAGCACCGCTCCCAGTCCTAAAATCGATGCATCACAGAATACCACAAAACCTTCCATCCCTTCCGGAAGAGCTAATACCGGAGCTTCACACAACCTCTGGCGAAGCGTCTCAAAGGAGGCCTGCTGCTCGGGACCCCATAAAAATGTAACACCCTTCCGGGTCAATCTGGTGAGTGGAACCGCAATCTTGGAGAAATCCTTAATAAACCTCCGATAATACCCTGCCAACCCAAGGAAACTCCGGATTTCAGAAGGTGACCTTGGCACCTCCCACCTCATCACTGCATCAACCTTGGCCGGATCGACCAATATCCCCTTCTGGTTAACGAGATGTCCCAGAAACTAGACCTCCCGCAACCAGAAATCGCACTTGGAAAACTTTGCATAAAGTTTCTCCGATCTCAAAACTCCAAGAACTTCCCTCAAATGCTCCTCGTGTTGCTCTCTAGATCTCGAATATACCAGAATATCATCAATGAACACAATCACTGACCGATCCAACATCGGCCGACATACCCTGTTCATGAGGTCCATGAACACAGCCGGGGCATTGGTGAGCCCAAAGGGCATCACCACAAACTCATAATGCCCATAACGCGTCCTGAATGCTGTCTTCTGGACGTCCTCGTCCCGCACTCTCACCTGATGATAGCCCGACCTCAAATCAATCTTGGAGAACCAAGATGCTCCCTATAACTGATCGAATAAATCGTCGATCCTCGGCAACGGGTAACGGTTCTTGACCGTCATCTTATTCAATTCCCGGTAATCAATACACATGCGATGCGAGCCATCTTTCTTTTTCACAAACAGGATGGGTGCTCCCCACGACGAGCTACTTGGCCGAATAAACCCCTTCCCCAGCAGCTCCTAAAGCTGCGAGGATAACTCTTGCATCTCTGGAGGCGCAAGGCGATACGGCACCTTAGCGATAGGCGCGGCTCCCGGAACCAAATCGATACCAAACTCCACTTGCCTCACGGGAGGCACACCTGGTAACTCTTCGGGAAAGACATCTGGAAACTCACGCACCACCGGAACTTCATCCACCGAACTCGGTCTCTCGGAGATCACTCGCGTATCCATCACATACGCCACAAAACCCTTACAGCCCTGCTGTAAACACTGCCTCGCCCTAGCAGCCGAACAAAAGGCTGATCCAGAACGTGTACCCTCGCCGTAAACCGAAAGAACTCCACCACTAGGATCTCGTATAGTCACTAGCTGACGCTCGCAATCGATAACCGCGCCGAATCGGCTCAACCAGTCCATGCCTACTATAACACAGACATCACCCATCACAATAGGAATCAGGTCGATCGGGAACTCAACCCCAAAAATCTCCAATACACATCCCCGAAGGACCTCCGTGGCACAAATCACTCTGTAGGCGGCTATGGAAACCCGCAGGGGCCGACTCAGTGGCCCATGACTAACACTGATATGCTGACTAAATGTCAAAGATACAAAAGATCGACTCGCACCCAGGTCAAACAACACTAAAGCAGGTACATAATTCACAAGGAAGGTACCTATGCATAGCATAATATAAGCATAATATCTCAACACCATAAATAAATAATGAAAAGGAAGCGTACCAGCCACAACGTCGGGTGCAGCGCGGACCTCTTCCGCAGTCAGCTGAAAGGTTCTCCCCCGAGCCCTCGGTGCCTCGGCCTTCACGGGCCGACTCTCTGCAGCAGTAGCTCTGATGGCGGCGGGAGCAGACCCCTGAGATGCTCTGCGCAGCAGCAGACACTCTGCCTTCCGGTGTCCAGTCTGGTTGCAGTGGAAGCACACTGCAAATCCCTTGGGGCAGTCCTTGGCCATATGCCCCTCCTTGCCACATTTATAGCAAGATCCTGCTCGACAGACTCCATCGCGACCCTTGCCGCACTTTCCACAAGTGCGGCCCTTCTGGCTCCCGGGTCTGGGATCAGCGGGCTTGGCCCGCTTGGCTGCCGGCTGGGACTGTGTCGGCCGCCGATCCCTCCCTAGAGACTCCGCCTCCTCCCTGGCCTGAGTCTCAAGCTCAATCTCCCTCTTCCGAGCATTTGCCTGAAGCTCGGCAAATGTCCGATACGAGGAGTTCGCAGCGAACTCCCGAATATCCCGTCTCAGAATGCTCAGGTAACGGCTCATACGTGCCTGCTCGGTGGACACGTGCTCAGGGCAGAACATCGCCCTCTCATGAAACATCCTCGTAATCGCTGTGACTGACTCGGTACCCTGCTTGAGGGTCAGAAACTCCTGTGTCAGACGCTCCCTCTCCACCTGAGGAACGTACTCATCTCGGAACATAGTAGTGAACCTCTCCCAGGTCACTGCCGAAAGCTCAGTCGGTGTGAAGTGTGCCGTCACAAACTTCCACCGGTCCTTCGCTCCCAAGCGAAGCTGGTTCAGCGCGAACCGAACCTTCAAATGCTCAGGGGACGAGTAAGTGAAGAAGCATCCCTCCATATCAGATATCCACCTCATAGCTGCCATCGGATCCTGCGTACCATCAAACTCTGGTGGCTTGGTGTTGCTGAACTCCCTAAACAATGTCGCATCACCTCCCTGGGGTCTTGCCGCAGCAATCGCTGCGGTAGCCGCTGCAACCGCAGCCTCAGAAAGAGCGGCATAGCGCTCGTCAAATGTCTCAATCAACGCGGTCTTAATAGACCTGAACATCTCTGGTATCTCAGCTCTGATGACCGCAGCCACCTCCTCATGAATGATCTGTCGAATCTCCTCATCACTAGCTCCGGCATCCTCTGGCATATGACGTGTCCTCACCATGATCAACCTCTGAAATACAACATGCGATAATTAGACTTCACTCGAACACTCTTACATTCGACAATCCACCCCTCCTTGATCCTTGGCATCCCAAGATTCTTATTTGGACTGTGTACCGCACCGGTGCTTTCAGTAGTACGGGCCCAATACTACTGTCTGCACCGTCTCAGTACACACCCCAAATCTCCCTCTTCGGATCCCAATCCCCAAGTACTCTATTATACTTAAATCACTTTGAAATAGATCTCACACAAAGCCCTAGCTGCTACCTAATTACTCTCAACATCTCATAGCAGCTCACCCCTCCCTCGGCTAAGGCATCACAAAACAGGCCACTCTAGTCCTATTAGCAATACCTAGCCTACTCTAGCACGCAAATACATCACATTAATAATAATTATCACATAATATAAAGGTATTTTGGGAATTCACCGTTCGGGCGCGGGCTGATCGTACACACGTTTCTTCCTGGAAAATATTTTACTCTTAGCAAATTTTGGTTTAATTTTGAAATATCTCTTCGATTCCTCAGTTTGAGTTCAAATACCCCCGAAGGTGTACCCGAATCCCTCAAACCAAGGCCCTGATACCAATTTGTAACACCGAAAATTTCAAACAAAATTTTCAATTTTTTTATAAAACATAATTCCATCGATATTCATAAAAACAACCATTTTAATTATCCAACAAAACAGTACAAAATCCCAAGATCATAATATCAAGCTCCGAACGTGTGTGTATACGGATCAAGCCGGCGCCTTCCCGCGGTCGTCACTAGTACCTGAAACAAATAACATCAACACTGTAAGCACAAGGCTTAGTGAGTTCCCCAAAATACCACATATAACACATATTAGCCACTCTAGGCTATAACTCTGTGGGTCCGTGCACCCAAACTCTGTGAACCCTCAGGTTCTAGCTCTGATAAACATGCACCACATAAATCACATAGAAATCATGCAGTACAACACACAACATACATAGCATACAAATACTCTATCACATAACTCTGGTTACCTACTCAAGGTAAAGTATAGTGAGAAGACTCACCTCACGTATCTCGGTATCTCACGAATCCTGGAAATCCCTCGTGCTCGATCCTCCGAGCTCTAATCCTCCTATAACATTATATGCTTCTAATTAACACTTTATATCTCTAAGGTTGACTATCAATAAGGAGTCAACACTGGTCAACTCTGGTCAACGGTCAACGGTCAACTCTGACCGGACTCGGCGAGTACCAAGGCGACTCGGCGAGTCTGGGCTTGTACACCAATTTCCCTGGAATCCTCCCTTGACACGTCGAGCATTCACTCAACTCAACGAGTTCCACCTGGCATGAGTTGTGGGGCCACCACGACTCAACTCGCCGAGTCTCAAGACAACTCGGCGAGTCCAGTTTGACTCAATCCACCGGTCCATTCTGACTCCCCCTTGACTCACTGAGTCCTCCCTCCCCAACTCGGCGAGGCTACTCACTGCGTGGTCGGGCAACATTCATGCTACTCGCTGAGTCTGTTCTTCGGACTCGGTGAGTCCGTGCCATGCACTGACTCAATCTTGCTCTAAAGGTCAGATCCAGTCCATTAATCCATAGATCCAGTCCCTCCAAGCTCATTTAGCACGTAAAGTTACAATCTTGATTCACATACAACCTCTATATGACCATATATGTTGTTTTTGACTCATTTACTACAACACAAGGTCATGGACTCCATTGTCATACATAAAGCTTGATGAGTGAGGCTCCCTGGACCTCTATGGGTCCAGATCCATAACCTCAACTCAAGGAGGGAACCAATGGGCACCAAATCATCCCATAAATGACCATCATAAGCCCTAAATTGCATAATGCTTCACCAAACAGAAAATAGTCCGAGATCATACCTCTAGAGTGATGATCTAAGCTCCAACTCCACGAAATAGCAACCTCCTTTGCTTCCTCTTGCCTAGAGTCTCCTTCTTCTTGCTAAATAACACACACAAGGTCAAGAAATGCTCCTTTCTCTTCACAAATCGCTCAAGAACACAAGGGTCTCTCACTGAGGGTTGGGTGAGCTCAAATGACGGCCATAAGGCCCCTTAAATAGGCCTCAAACCCGGAAATTTAGGGCTTCATTACACAGTGCAGACTCGCCGAGTCCATATCCTGGACTCGCCGAGTCCAGGCGCGCTCCACTACCCAAATCCGCGTCCCTACTCGGCGAGTCTGAGCTCCAACTCGCCGAGTCCCCCTCACAATTCAACAAAATTAAATTTACAAGATACCTGGTAAAATCCGGATGTTACACCGGACCCCATGAAAAAGCAACAACCTTCTGGGTCAACCTAGTCAGTGGCACTGCAATCTTGGAGAAATCCTGAATGAATCTTCGATAATAACCGGCCAACCCTAGAAAACTCCTGATCTCCGTGGCGGACTTCGACACTTCCCAACTCATCACCGCCTCAATCTTGGTCGGGTTGACCAATAACCCATTTTGATTAACAAGATGCCCCAAGAATTGGACCTCTCGTAACCAAAAATCACACTTGGAGAATTTGGCGTAAAGCCTCTCCGACCTCAATACCCCGAGGATCTCCCACAAATGCTCCTTAAGTTGCTCTCGGGACCTAGTATACACTATAATATCATCAATAAACATAATTACCGATCAATCCAACATCGGCCGACATACTTTGTTCATGAGATCCATGAATGCTACTGGTGCATTGGTGAGCCCAAAAGGCATCACGACAAACTCATAATGCCCATATCACATCAAGACCTCAAGTCTATCTTGGTAAACCAAGATGCCCCTGAAGCTGATCGAATAAAGAATCAATCTTCAGCAGCGGATAACAGTTCTTGACCGTTAACTTGTTCAGCTCCCGATAGTCGATGTACATCCGGTGTGAACCATCCTTTTTCTTGACAAAAGGGATCGACGCTCCCCACAGCGAGCTGCTCGACCGAATAAACCCCTTCCTTGACAGCTCCTGAAACTGCGAGGATAACTCTTTCATCTCTAGAGGCGCAAGGCGATAGATATTGCCCCCAGAAGCAAATCGATACGGAACTCTACCTGCCTTTCGGGAGGCACACCCGACAACTACTCGAGGAAACCGTTCGGGAACTCGCATACTAACGGAACCTCTCCAATTGATCTCGATCTCCCCAAATCAATCCTCATATCCATCACATAAGCTACGAACCCCTTGCAGACCTACTGCAAACTCTGCCTCGCTCTGGCAGCCGAACAGAACGCTGACCCACTTTGAGTTCCCTTGCCATAGACTGTCAGCAGTCCCCCACTAGGATCTCAAATCGTAACCAATTGTTGCTCGCAGTCTATCACAGCCCGAAATCGGCTCAACCAATCCATGCCCACGATGACACATACATCCCTTATCGCAATCAGGAGCAGATTTATTCGAAACCCAACGCCAAATATCTCAAACACACATCCTCAAATCATGTTCGTGGCATACACTGCTCGCTCGTTAGCTATAGAAACTCATAGAAGTCTACTCATTGCCTCTCGCTGGATACTAATGTGTCTACTGAATGCTAATGAAACAAATGAACGACTCGCACCCAATTCAAACAACACCAAAGCATGTACATAATTCACAAGGAAAGTACCTACGCATATCATAATATAAACAGAAGATCTCATCAAAAACTAATAGTAACAGAATACATACCAGCCACGACATCGGGGGATGCGCGGACCTCCTCCGCTGTCAACTGGAAGGCTCTTCCGCCAGTCTTCAGTGCGTCGGCCTTCACTGTCTGAACCTCAGTAGCGTGCACGGCGGCAGAGGCAGATCCATGTTGTGCTCCATGTGCTGTCCCCCGCAGCTGTGGACGCTTGGCCTTCCGATGGCCCATCTGGTTGCAATGAAAGCAAACCATGAATCCCTTGGGGGTGTCCTTGGCTATATGCCCCTCCTTTCCACATTTATAGCAAGCATCAGATCAATAAACTCCATCATGTCCCTTGCCGCACTTTTTGCAAGTGCACCCCTTCTGGCCTCCAAATCTCGAATCATCGGGCTTTGCCCGTTTGGCTGCCGGCTGAGACTGTGCCAGCCGCCAATCCACCCCCTGAGACTTGGCCTCCTCCCTAGCCCGAGTTTCCAACTCGATCTCCCTCTTTCGGGCATTTTCCTGAAGCTCAGTAAATGTTTGGTATGTCGAGTTCGATTCGAATTCCCGAATGTCCCTCCTTAGAATGCTCAGATACTAACTCATGCGCACCTGCTCAGATAACACGTGCTCAGGGAAGAACATCGCCCTCTCATGAAACTTCCTGGTGATCATAGTCACTGACTCAGTACCCTGCTTGAGGGTCAAGAACTCCTGGGTCAACTGTTCCCTTTCCACCGGGGAACGTACTCGTCTCTGAATATAGTGGTGAACCTCTCCCAGGTCACCGCTGAGATCTCCACAGAAGTAAGATGTGTCGTTACAAATTTGCACTAGTCCTTCGCTTCCAAGAAAAGCTGGTTTAGTGCAAACCGAACCCTCAGATGATTTGGACGTGAACAGGTGTAGAAGTATCCCTCAATATCAGATATCCACCTCATCGCAGTAATCGGATCCTGCATCCCATCAAACTCTGGTGGCTTCATTTTGCTGAACTCCCGATACAACAACGAGTCACCCCCTTGTGGCCTGGCAGCAATGTTGGCTGTGGTGGCCGCGAGAACAGCAGTGTCAGTAAGAGTGACGTACCACTCATAGTATGGTCTTGATAGACCCGAACATCTCTGGTATCTCAGCTCGGATGGCCGCATGCACCTCATCATGAATCATCTGGCGGAGCTCTTCATCGCTCGCACCCGCCTCGCTAGTCCCCAGTCTGTGGCGTGTCCCAACCATGATGCCTCTGAAATATAACATAAAAATATCAGAGACTCGCATGAGTATACTTGCACTCGATAACTCAACCCTACTTGCTCCCTAGTACCCTAAGGATTCTTATTTGGACTGTGCATTGATCCGGTGTCTTCGGTAGTGTGGGCCCAATACTACCGCCCACACCGCATCAACATTCACCCCAAGTCCTCCTCCTAGGATCCCAGCTCACAAATAATCTACATCTTGCTAGAATAGGCTACCCTTCGGTTAGCCTCTCATAAGCTCCTCGCTCACAAGCATCTATTAGCAGCAGAAATCTCCTAGGCTAAGGCATCACAAATCAGGCCACTCTAGTCCTAACATGAATACCTAGCCTACTCTAGTAACCATAACATATCATATCATATCTCATAACATATAATGTAAGGGTATTTTGGGAAATCATCGTTCAGGCGCTGTCTGATCGTACACACTGCTTCTTTTTTCTTTCCTCAAATTCTTTTAGTTTTTGGAACAATTGTATATTTTATGAAAATATTTCTCAAATCCTCAGTTTGAGTTCAAATACACCCGAAGGTGAATCCGAATCTCTCAAACCAAGGCTCTGATACCATCTTGTAACAACGAAATTTCAAAACAATTTTTCATTTTTAATTTAATAAAAATACTCCAATCATAATTCTTGAAAACATGTATCAATTGTTTTTACATAACATAAGAGCAAATAAAAATCCCCAGAATCTCATAACATCTCCACCATAAGTGTGTACTGATCATGTCGGCGCCTTCCCGCGATTATCACTGGTACCTGAAACACATAACACGAAAACTGTAAGCAACAATGCTTAGTGAGTTCCCCAAAATACCACGTACAACACATACGCCTTTCCAGGTCATAGCTCTATAGGATCTTCCGATCCAAGTGTCTCAGGGGATTTCCATCCCATAACTCTGTTGACCTTCTGGTCCATGCTTTGTTGACCTTTCGGTCCATATCATCATATTTTTATCATAACATATTACATATACAACATGCATCACATTTTTATCATACACATAAGAGCTTCCGGTCACACATAATCACCCCATCGAGAAACGCATAGTGAGAAGACTCACCTTGAAGATGTCGGATAATCACTTGTGCTCAAACCTCCAACCTAACTTCCTACTATAGCATAATTACATCTCTAATTAATACCTTCCTGGCTTAATTTGATTAATTCCCTTAAGTCAACACAAGTCAACTCTGGTCAACGTGGGTCAATGGTTACCCCCCCCCCCTTGACCCAACTCGGCGAGTTCAGACGTGAATTCCAGTCCCTTAAATCCCAACTAACTCAACGAGTCTTTCCCCCAACTGTAATAGCCTGAAAGCCAGGTACCTTTATTTGGCCCTTCATCTTTATTTTTGTTGTCGGTTAAGGGCTTTTGTGTTGGGCGAGTACGCTGGGCATACAAGGAGTATGCTTCGCGTACTCGCGCCCTTCATTTAAACGCATACTCTCTCGGGTACGTTGGGTGTACCCAAGGTTACGCTGGGCATAACTAGTCCAAACCCAAAAACCCTAATTTTGGTGGTTGGCTATAAAAGGAATGAGATGGCTTGGTTCCTCAGCCACCATCCCCCAGAAAGAAACCCTAAGAGAGTGTTCCTTTGTTCCTAGCTTATTTGTGAGTGTTCTAAGCTTGCTGGTGTCATTTCAAGGTAGCAAAGGAAAAGAGGAGTCCATTGTGGAGGCTAGAAGTTGGTGTTCAAGTGTAGATCCGTGATTAGCAAAGGTTGGAGCTTCTTTCTAAAGTAAAAAGTTCGGATCTTGACTTGTAGTTCTTGTGGTATGCTTTATGGACCATTTTCTAGGGTTTTGGTCCCAAAGGTGGAGACTTTATGAGCAAGTAGTCTCCATTAGCTTAGATCCATCATATTTCTGGTCCATTTGAGTTGTAGATTCATAAAAATGTAATCTTGGACGTGAATGACTAGCTATGCATGAGATCTAGATCTTTTGACTTGAAATGGAAAGGTGTTAAGGAGTGTAGGAGCCTTTACAGTTATGCCAAGGATTAAAGGTTTCGACTTTATGAGTAAGGAGGCTTAAAAAAAGTCGGATCTAGAAGTTGAAGAAGTGGCTTAACCGATTAAGACCAGAAATGAAGAGTGGCTAGATCTGACTATTACGCTGGGCGTAACTCCCAGTACGCGCAGCGTACTCGGTGGAGACCCCGACTTTTGGGTTGGTGATGTACGCCCCGTATACATCAGTCTGTACGTGCTGCGTACTGAAGATGTTGACTTTTGTTGACTTTTAGGGTTTTTGTCAACATGTGGACTTTGAGTCAAGGAAGGGTAAAATGGTCTTTTACCCCTCTGAGGAATGTTAATAAGGGGTAAAGTCTAGTTGTAGAAGTCTATATTAATTAAAATGATATTCGTTATGATTAGGCGAGGTTGAGTCTTTGTAACAGCCCGGAATCTCAAGTATTGTTGAAATTATATTTATGGGGTGTTTTAAGGGGGAACTCGGCGAGTTGGAGCCAGAGTCGCCGAGTAGGATCGCAGACCTGGTCGCGGGTAGGCGACTGGACTCGACGAGTCAGATAGGGACTCGGCGAGTCTGCGCTGTTTAGCGAAAACCCAAGCCGTTTAGGTTTGGGACGTATATAATGAACTTATAGGCCGTCATTGTCCGTCTTTAGCCTACTGAGAAGAATCCTAATTGGTTGTATGCATCTGGAGCAAGGATTGAAGGCCATTGGAGATCTTGAAGAAGTTATTGTGCAAGGAAGAGAAGGGTTTGGCTAAACGAACAGCAAGGGAATCACATTCTGAGGATTGGAGACACGGAGAGGACATTATCCAGGTAAGGATTCGTGTATACTCTGCTATGGTGATGTATTTAGAGAATTAGGGTTTATGGAACCCTTTTATGGATAGATTGAATGTTACCCTTGTTCCCCAAATGATTGTAACCCTGTATTAGGACCCTTGGAGGTCCAGAATATCCCATGTCTGTGCATTTTGGGTATTGGTGAAGGTTTTGGATTGAAATCCTTATGCCTTAGGTCAACATGTAAATTATAAGTCTTGGGGTGTATCATGAGCACCTAAATGAAGACCTTATGTAATGGACCAGTCGAGGAAGGCCAGACCTATGAATGATCGGAGCAGTTATGACCTTAGGAAGCAGTTTGCGCGACTGCATGGCATGGACTCGCCGAGTCAGATGAGCAGACTTGGCGAGTAGCTTGAAGAATAACTAGGACTCGTCGAGTTGTTCATCAGACTCGGCGAGTGGAGTCGGGGTGGCCCCGCGATTCTTCCAGGAGTAACTCGTCGGGTCAAGGAGGATACTCGACGAGTAGAAGGGAAAACTTAAAGGATTGGAGGACGACTAGACTCGCCGAGTCGCCAGAGTACTCGCCGAGTCCGGTCGAGTTGACCGTGGACTGTTGACCAGAGTTGACCTATGTGTAATTTCTTAGGGTCAGTTGTCTTGAAAGATAAAAGTATTAATAAGAGAATACATTACCCAGGGAGCTTGAAGCTCAACGGATCAAGTGCAACTGATTTCAGGAGTTGCTAATTTCCAGTATCCACGAGGTGAGTCTTCTCACTATACTGTACCTGGAAGGGTTTGACTGTGTGACCGGAAGGTCGGATATGATTTGTGTTATACGTGCTATAAATGGTAAGGTATTTGCTATGCGTGCTATGTATGTTTATACGGGCGGGAAGGCAATATGTTATGTGACTGAAAGGTCGGATATGATATATGATATATGTGCTATATGTGTTAAGATTAATGTATTAATTGTTGTGTATGTTTATGGGCCGGAAGGCAATATGTTATGGGCCGGAAGGCAATATGTTATGGGCCGGAAGGCAATATGTTACGGGCCGGAAGGCGACTATCTCATGGGACGGAAGGTAATGTGCAGTGGACCGGAAGGTCAGGGCCTGGAAAGGCGTATGTGCATAAGGTGTATATTGGGGAACTCACTAAGCTTCGTGCTTACGGTGTTTTATGTTATGTTGTTTCAGGTTCTTTCAGTAACACGGGATGGCACCGGCTCGATCGTACACACCAAAGAAAGAGTTGTATTTTGGAGGATCCTGGTTTTCTACCCAAGCGAAAATGGAACTATGTTTTGTAATTCAAATATGAATAAGATTTTAAACAAGTGTTTTAATATTAAATTGATTATTTAAATGAAAATTTTGCCTTGAAAATCACGGTGTTACAAATTGGTATCAGAGCCTTGGTTTGAGGGATTCGGATGCGCCTTCGGGTAAATCTGGACTCAAACTGAGGTAGTAAGAAAAAGTTTTCAAATAAATAGTTTTCTAAAAGTGTATAAGAGTTCAAAGAGAAAGCAAGAAAGAGCAGTGTGTACAATCAGCCAGAGCCAAACGGTGATTTCCCAAAATACCCTTACTTTTGTGTTATGAAATATCTATGATGCACTTTATGAGATATTATTGCATGCTAGAGACAGGCTAGGTAATTCATATCTTAGGACTAGAGTGGCCTGATTTGTGATGCCTTAGCCTAGGGTTTATTGTTATAGGTGCGTTATGCTTTTGAGTATGTGATGAGTGAGAGTATCCAGTTAGAACGCACGAGGGGTAGAGTTACAGAGTTCAGGGGTATTTCCGAGGAAGAGCCGAGAGGTGGAGATATCACAGATAAGGAGTCCTATGTATTCTTCGATGCTCGAATGCTACTTGCTTTGTGCTTTGTGGAACTCTCGGTGATGGGAGTCAGCTACTAAGTGAGTATGACGATATTCAGGAGGTAGATGGCTGACATCATTAGGAGCTCTTCAGCAGCTGATAGCAAAGAAGTGGGATGACGACGGAAGAGACTAGGAAGTAAACCTAGCCAGATGAGTGCGCTGGTAAAGTAGAGGATTTCGCTGGAGAGCGGGCACGTGCGATGGGATTGGTGAAAGAGCAGGTCGAGCAGCTACTTAGGAGCTCTGGGATGGTCCGTGTGGAAAGTATGGGTAGATGTGGCAGGTAGTATGGGCCCGTACTACTGAAAGCAGAGGACCCATACTTGTTACAGGGAGCATTCTGAAGGTCCTAAGGAACGGATTGAGAAGTGATGTTATGGTTCGAGTACCATACACCGGAACAGATTGAGGAGTGATGTTATGGTTCGAGTACCATACATCGGAGCAGATTGAGAAGTGATGCTATGGTTCGAGTACCATACATCGGAGCAGATTGAGGAGTGATACTATGGTTCGGGTACCATACACCGGAGCAGATTGAGAAGGGATGTCATGGGATGAGTACCGTGGTTCGTAGTGAATGATGCTGGTGATTATTTTATTATCCGGTCATGATCGATGAGGTAGAGATTGGACGCTATGGGTTTTAGGCCTGCAGACCATGATTAAGTATGAAGAGGCGTTCCTCAAGAGGAAAGGCGAGTGCCTATCAGAGTATTTTGGTAAGGAGTTAAAGGAAGGGGAAAATTTCGGTCTGAGTTGAGCAATCAGTCGATGGAGAAGAGGTCATCTCCTAGGTGGGTGGTGCTATTTTTGTTCATGTGCAAGACACGGGAGGCCTGATGTTTCAGTTTGGGGTTTGGGGGGTACGCCCTACAGGTCGTATCGGTGATGATTTTCCCCAGAGTAGCAGGTGGCAGGTGTGCCGCGAGGCAGTGAGTTATCGGGAGCAGACAGTCAGTTGGGACTGAGGTAGTCGAGGACCACACCACACCTAATTGAGAATAGTAGGTTGTGTTATAGTGGTAGTAGTGGGGAGTTCAGTTGAGTTTTGCAGTGCAGGGAGTTTTCGTCTATGTTGGGAGTGGGTCCCTGTCCTTGGGAAAATTCCGGTGTTGGAACATTAGTTGATGAGTTGAGGTGAGAGGAACGATGATTTTGTGGTGCAGTCTATGAGACAAGGATGTTATTGAGCAGTTGAGATGCTTAGTGTTGGATTGGTATGAGAATTGGATCGATTATAGGCAGTCGTGATGAGAGGTTCAGAGTATAGGGGGTTGATTGAGTTCCTTAAAGGGAATTATCGGGCGTGGTGTAGCACTTTCCGGGGACAGGTGCGATTTTGCTGGTGGAAAAATAGTCGTCGGTTGGTTGTGTGCTAACTGGTAATGGTTCGAACCCTAAGTGGGGGAGAACCGGGTGCAGTATGTAAGGAAGCAAAGATTTGTCAGGAGTGGTTATAAGTGAAGTATAGAGACAAGCTATAAGAAATCATGAGACCAGAGGTGTCGGTGATCAAGGAAAAGGGTCAAAGGGAGTTAATGTGGGAATTACTTGAGGAGGAGAACGAATGTATCCATGGCAGGTGTTTGGTGTTGTAGCAAGTAGATAGAGAAGGATGGGGTCGGTATGCGTATCCTTGTTTGGATTTTGAGTGTCGGGAAAAAGGGTTTCGGAGAATTATCAGCATATCTCGTAACGTCAGCATTTTCTCGTATCCCAATCGAGAAATTATATCCACCGAAGTTGTAATGTGGGAAAAATGTAGATCTAATTATGGGGTTCAGAGGAGATGTATTATAGTGTCTATATGATGCTTGGGGCAGGAGATCAGTGGTTGTGGCAGGATCTTGTTATGTTTTGTTGGGAGTACTTTGTGATATCCGGGTATGATATCCTTATTTCGGAGTTACTATTGAATCCTGAATTGAACCGACGTGTGGCATATTAAGTATCTGTGGATCTAGCAGGATCCCTTCGAGTATGGGCATCCAGGGAGATTATTTGAGAGAGTGGATTTTCGCAAAGATGGGCATTTGTTATGTTGATTGCCTCCAGAGTCTGTGATGGATATTCGAGCCGTAGTACTCCCCACTCAGAGGGTGTTGTGATATTGCGTGGAGTTGCAGTACTCACTAGATGGCAAGAGATTTTCGATGTTGGAATGTTTTTCGAGCAGTGTATGATGTGGAAGAGTTGGGTTTGAGTAGCCTTGGTATTGAGTCTTTGGAGCTTGGATGTTGAGTCGGGGGTCTCCGTCTCTGTCAGGAGATGCGGGGAGATACGCAAGGAATATGCGCAGCAGAAACCAGGGAATTGAGCTGAGACGATCCTCGGTTGGATTGTATTTTTCTCGCATGAACAAAAGAAGATTTTGTGACTTGTGTGTCACTGGGTCGGGATAGTAGTCACGGGGAGGAAATTAGTGGGATATTTGGATCATGATATGAGTGACCGTTGGGGACTCAGCCGTGGAGCCAAAAGCTGACCTGGTACTCAGTCTCGAAGAGGGATAAGAGAAACGAGCTAGAGTTTATCATGATGATGTCTGAGGACACTTTAGAGAGAGGAAAACGATCCAGACGCTTGAAGACATGCTTCGGGCATGTGCATTAGATTTCGGAGGAAGCCGCGGTACGTATTTATCAGTGGTTGAGTTGTCCCATATCAACAGCCATCATTGGTGCATTGGTATGCCGCCCTTTGAGCTGTTGCATAGGAGGTGATGTCGGACCCTCATTGCTGAGGAGAGGTAACGCATGGACCTGAGAGTCCTTGCGAGCAGATCCAGAGCATATGCGATACATGGAATAGTGGCAAGGTCGTCAAGCGGATTTCCCTAGGTAAGGGAAGAGGAAGGTATGTTGGGACTAGTGCAGCATGTGTATACGAATACAAGAAGGGAACTCGTGAGAGTTGCTCTGAGAGTGCGAATGGGTCTCTCAGTCGTTCCGAAATGGATAAAGTGGGTTTTGGATCGGGGGACCGGTGATTTATGGTTTCCTAACCCTTATGGGTCGAGTGATCGTTGAGATTTGGAGTAGAGTTGCATCTTGGGTAATTCTCGGTTACAGAGAGTGGTGAGCAGTACAGAGATCGTGCTTTAGTCGACAAATCAGATTCAGCAGGTGAAACAGAGATTATTGATCGCCTAGAGTTGACAGGAAAGTTATGCAGACAGACGCCGTTACGAGCATGTGTTTCAGGTCGGCGATTTCGTATTTCTGACAGTCTCTCCTTGGAAAAGGGGTGATTCGATTCAGGAAGAGGGACAAGTTGGGGCCCCGATATGTTGGGCCTTTTCGCGAAAATATGAGGGTAGGATGGGTGGCCTACCGTTTGGAGCTGCCAACGGAATTGGGATGGATCCATGATGCTTTTCGTGTGTCGCAATTGAAGAAGTGTATAGCCGATGAGTCAGCAGTGGTTCCACTAGAGAACAATTAGGTGGATGCAAGCTTGAGTTAGGCTGATAGACCAGTGGCCATCAGGGATCGGAAGATCAAGTTTCTGAGGAACAGGGAGGTACCTCTGGTGTTGGTTCAGTGGCAACCCCGGAAAGGATCGGAAATGACTTGGGAGTCGGAACGTGAGATGCGGGAGCAGCATCCGGAACTATTTTCAGAGTAAGACTTCGAGGGCGAAGTCTGATTCTAGTGGGGGAGAATTGTAACAGCCCGGAATCTCAAGTATTGTTGAAATTATATTTATGGGGTGTTTTAAGGGGGGACTCGGCGAGTTGGAGCCAGACTCGCCGAGTAGGATCGCAAACCTGGTCGCGGGTTCGCGACTGGACTCGACGAGTCAGATAGGGACTCGGCGAGTCTGCGCTGTTTAGCGAAAACCCTAGCCGTTTAGGTTTGGGACGTATATAATGAACTTATAGGCCGTCATTGTCCGTTTTTAGCCTACTGAGAAGAACCCTAATCGGTTGTGTGCATCTGGAGCAAGGATTGAAGGCCATTGGTGATCTTGAAGAAGTTATTGTGCAAGGAAGAGAAGGGTTTGGCTAAAGGAACAGCAAGGGAATCACATTCTGAGGATTGGAGACACAGAGAGCACATTATCCAGGTAAGGATTCGTGTATACTCTGCTATGGTGATGTATTTAGAGAATTAGGGTTTATGGAACCCTTTTATGGATAGATTGAATGTTACCCTTGTTCCCCAAACGATTGTAACCCTGTATTAGGACCCTTGGAGGTCCAGAATATCCCATGTCTGTGCATTTCGGGAATTGGTGAAGGTTTTGGATTGAAATCCTTATGCCTTAGGTCAACATGTAAATTATAAGTCTTGGGGTGTATCATGAGCACCTAAATGAAGACCTTATGTAATGGACCAGTCGAGGAAGGCCAAACCTATGAATGGTCGGAGCAGTTATGACCTTAGGAAGCAGTTTGCGCGACTGCATGGCATGGACTCGCCGAGTCAGATGAGCAGACTCGGTGAGTAGCTTGAAGAATAACTAGGACTCGTCGAGTTGTTCATCAGACTCGGCGAGTGGACTCGGGGTGGCCCCGCGATTCTTCCAGGAGTAACTCGTCGGGTCAAGGAGGATACTCGACGAGTAGAAGGGAAAACTTAAAGGATTGGAGGACGACTAGACTCGCCGAGTCGCCAGAGTACTCGCCGAGTCCGGTCGAGTTGACCGTGGACTGTTGACCAGAGTTGACCTATGTGTAATTTCTTAGGGTCAGTTGTCTTGAAAGATAAAAGTATTAATAAGAGAATACATTACCCAGGGAGCTTGAAGCTCAGCGGATCAAGTGCAAGTGATTTCAGGAGTTGCTAATTTCCAGTATCCACGAGGTGAGTCTTCTCACTATACTGTACCTGGAAGGGTTTGACTGTGCGACCGGAAGGTCGGATATGATTTGTGTTATACGTGCTATAAATGGTAAGGTATTTGCTATGCGTGCTATGTATGTTTATACGGGCTGGAAGGCAATATGTTATGTGACTGAAAGGTCGGATATGATATATGATATATGTGCTATATGTGTTAAGATTAATGTATTAATTGTTGTGTATGTTTATGGGCCGGAAGGAAATATGTTATGGGCCGGAAGGCAATATGTTATGGGCCGGAAGGCAATATGTTATGGGCTGGAAGGCAATATGTTACGGGCCGGAAGGCGACTATCTCATGGGCCGGAAGGCAATGTGCAGTGGACCGGAAGGTCAGGGCCTGGAAAGGCGTATGTGCATAAGGTGTATATTGGGGAACTCACTAAGCTTCGTGCTGACGGTGTTTTATGTTATGTTGTTTCAGGTTCTTTCAGTAACACGGGATGGCACCGGCTCGATTGTACACACCAAACAAAGAGTTGTATTTTGGAGGATCCTGGTTTTCTACTCAAGCGAAAATGGAACTATGTTTTGTAATTCAAATATGAATAAGATTTTAAACAAGTGTTTTAATATTAAATTGATTATTTAAATGCAAATTTTGCCTTGAAAATCACGGTGTTACAAATTGGTATCAGAGCCTTGGTTTGAGGGATTCGGATGCGCCTTCGGGTAAATCTGGACTCAAACTGAGGTAGTAAGAAAAAGTTTTCAAATAAATAGTTTTCTAAAAGTGTATAAGAGTTCAAAGAGAAAGCAAGAAAGAGCAGTGTGTACAATCAGCCAGAGCCAAACGGTGATTTCCCAAAATACCCTTACTTTTGTGTTATGAAATATCTATGATGCACTTTATGAGATATTATTGCATGCTAGAGACAGGCTAGGTAATTCATATCTTAGGACTAGAGTGGCCTGATTTGTGATGCCTTAGCCTAGGGTTTATTGTTATAGGTGCGTTATGCTTTTGAGTATGTGATGAGTGAGAGTATCCAGTTAGAACGCACGAGGGGTAGAGTTACAGAGTTCAGGGGTATTTCCGAGGATGAGCAGAGAAGGTGGAGATATCACAGATAAGGAGTCCTATGTATTCTTCGATGCTCAAATGCTGCTTGCTTTGTGCTTTGTGGAACTCTCGGTGATGGGAGTCAGCTACTAAGTGAGTATGACGATATTCAGGAGGTAGATGGCTGACATCATTAGGAGCACTTCAGCAGCTGATAGCAAAGAAGTGGGATGACGACAGAAGAGACTAGGAAGTAAACCTAGCCAGATGAGTGCGCTGGTAAAGTAGAGGATTTCGCTGGAGAGCGGGCACGTGCGATGGGATTGGTGAAAGAGCAGGTCGAGCAGCTACTTAGGAGCTCTGGGATGGTCCGTGTGGAAAGTATGGGTAGATGTGGCAGGTAGTATGGGCCCGTACTACTGAAAGCAGAGGACCCATACTTGTTACAGGGAGAATTCTGAAGGTCCTAAGGAACAGATTGAGAAGTGATGTTATGGTTCGAGTACCATACATCGGAACAGATTGAGGAGTGATGTTATGGTTCGAGTACCATACATCGGAGCAGATTGAGAAGTGATGCTATGGTTCGAGTACCATACATCGGAGCAGATTGAGGAGTGATACTATGGTTCGGGTACCATACACCGGATCAGATTGAGAAGGGATGTCATGGGATGAGTACCATGGTTCGTAGTGAATGATGTTGGTGATTATTTTATTATCCGGTCATGATCGATGAGGTAGAGATCGGACGCTATGGGTTTTAGGCCTGCAGACCATGATTGAGTATGAAGAGGCGTTCCTCGAGAGGAAAGGCGAGTGCCTATCAGAGTATTTTGGTAAGGAGTTAAAGGAAGGAGAAAATTTCGGTCTGAGTTGAGCAATCAGTCGATGGAGGAGAGGTCATCTCCTAGGTGGGTGGTGCTATTTTTGTTCGTGTGCAAGACATGGGAGGCCTGATGTTTCAGTTTGGGGTTTGGGGGGTACGCCCTACAGGTCGTATCGGTGATGATTTTCCCCAGAGTAGCAGGTGGCAGGTGTGCCGCGAGGCAGTGACTTATCGGGAGCAGACAGTCAGTTAGGACTGAGGTAGTCGAGGACCACACCACACCTAATTGAGAATAGTAGGATGTGTTATAGTGGTAGTAGTAGGGAGTTCAGTTGAGTTTTGCAGTGGAGGGAGTTTTCGTCTAGTTTGGGAGTGGTTCCCTGTCCTTGGGACAATTCCGGTGTTGGAACATTGGTTGATGAGTTGAGGTGAGAGGAACGATGATTTTGCGGTGCAGTCTATGAGAAAGGGATGTTATTGAGCATTTGAGATGCTTAGTGTTGGATTGGTATGAGATTTGGATCGATTAGAGGCAGTCGTGATGAGAGGTTCAGAGTATAAGGGGTTGATTGAGTTCCTTAAAGGGAATTATCAGGCGTGGTGTAGCACTTTCCGGGGACAGGTGCGATTTCGCTGGTGGAAAAATAGTCGTCGGTTGGTTGTGTGCTAACTGGTAATGGTTCGAACCCTAAGTGGGGGAGAACCGGGTGCAGTATGTAAGGCAGCAAAGATTTGTCAGGAGTGGTTATAAGAGAAGTATAGAGACATGCTGTAAGAAATCATGAGACCAGAGGTGTCGGTGATCGAGGAAAAGGGTCAAAGGGAGTTAATGCGGGAAGTACTTGAGGAGGAGAACGAATGTATCCATGGCAGGTGTTTGGTGTTGTTGCAAGTAGATAGAGAAGGATGGGGTCAGTATGCGTATCCTTGTTTGGATTTTGAGTGTCGGGAAAAAGGGTTTCGGAGAATTATCAGCATATCTCGTAACGTCAGCATTTTCTCGTATCCCAATCGAGAAATTATATCCACCGAAGTTGTAATGTGGGAAAAATGTAGATCTAATTATGGGGTTCAGAGGAGATGTATTATAGTGTCTATATGATGCTTGGGGCAGGAGATCAGTGGTTGTGGCAGGATCTTGTGATGTTTTGTTGGGAGTACTTTGTGATATCCGGGTATGATATCCTTATTTCGGAGTTACTATTGAATCCTGAATTGAACCGACGTGTGGCATATTAAGTATCTGTGGATCTAGCGGGATCCCTTCGAGTATGGGCATCCAGGGAGATTATTTGAGAGAGTGGATTTTCGCAAAGATGGGCATTTGTTATGTTGATTGCCTCCAGAGTCTGTGATGGATATTTGAGCCGTAGTACTCCCCACTCAGAGGGTGTTGTGATATTGCGTGGAGTTGCAGTACTCACTAGATGGCAAGAGAATTTCGATGTTGGAATGTTTTTCGAGCAGTGTATGATGTGGAAGAGTTGGGTTTGAGTAGCCTTGGTATTGAGTCTTTGGAGCTTGGATGTTGAGTCGGGGGTCTCCATCTCTGTCAGGAGATGCGGGGAGATACGCAAGGAATATGCGCAGCAGAAACCAGGGAATTGAGCTGAGACGATCCTCGGTTGGATTGTATTTTTCTCGCATGAACAAAAGAAGATTTTGTGACTTGTGTGTCACTGGGTCGGGATAGTAGTCACGGGGAGGAAATTAGTGGGATATTTGGATCATGATATGAGTGACCGTTGGGGACTCAGCCGTGGAGCCAAAAGCTGACCTGGTACTCAGTCTCGAAGAGGGATAAGAGAAACGAGCTAGAGTTTATCATGATGATGTCTGAGGACACTTTAGAGAGAGGAAAACGATCCAGACGCTTGAAGACATGCTTCGGGCATGGGCATTAGATTTCGGAGGAAGCCGCGGTACGTATTTATCAGTGGTTGAGTTGTCCCATATCAACAGCCATCATTAGTGCATTGGTATGCTGCCCTTTGAGATGTTGCATAGGAGATGATGTCGGACCCTCATTGCTGAGGAGAGGTAACGCATGGACCTGAGAGTCCTTGCGAGCAGATCCAGAGCATGTGCGATACATGGAATAGTGGCAAGGTCGTCAATCGGATTTCCCTAGGTAAGGGAAGAGGAAGGTATATTGGGACTAGTGCAGCATGTGTATGCGAATACAAGAAGGGAACTCGTGAGAGTTGCTCTGAGAGTGCGAATGGGTCTCTCAGTCGTTCCGAAATGGATAAAGTGGGTTTTGGATCGGGGATCCAATGATTTATGGTTTCCTAACCCTTATGGGTCGAGTGATCGTTGAGATTTGGAGCAGAGTTGCATCTTGGGTAATTCTCGGTTACAGAGAGTGGTGAGCAATACAGAGATCGTGCTTTAGTTAACAGAGCAGATTCAGCAGGTGAAACAGAGATTATTGATCGCCTAGAGTTGACAGGAAAGTTATGCAGATAGACGCCGTTACGAGCATGTGTTTCAGGTTGGCGATTTCGTATTTCTGACGGTCTCTCCTTGGAAAAGGGGTGATTCGATTTAGGAAGAGGGACAAGTTGGGGCCCCGATATGTTGGGCCTTTTCGCGAAAATACGAGGGTAGGACGGGTGGCCTACCGTTTGGAGCTGCCAACGGAATTGGTGTAACAGCCCGGAATTTCAGGTATTTCTTTAAATTATTTTTGGGGCACATTTAGGAGGGGACTCGGCGAGTTGGTGCCTAACTCGCCGAGTAGGACCACGGTCTTGGTCACAGATTCGCGACTGGACTCGACGAGTCCAATAGGGACTCGGCGAGTCGACGCTGTTCAGCTGAAACCCTAGCCGTTTTGATTCTGAATCGTATATAATGACTTTAGGGCCGTCATGTCTCATCTTTTGGCCGATTGAAGATATCTCAGGAATCTGTGGGCATCTGGAGCAAGGGTGAGGGCTAGTGGAAGCTTGAAGAAGTTGTTAGACAAGGAGAAGCAAGGTGGTGATCAAAGGAGGTTCAAGGGGTTGAGTTCTGAAGGTTGGGGGCACAGGGAACACGTTTCCAGGTAATCTTCGGATCATAATCTGTAGCTTTTACATCGTATGCGAATTTAGGGTTAGGAAACCCATTTAAGGAATTGGTAGATTATAGTGTTGTTACAAGTGTTTAAACCACTGTAATAGTATATGTGAAAGTCCAGGAAGCCCCATATCTATATACTACGGAATCATGCGAGATACAGGAGGCAGCGGATTGGCTGCATGGCGAGGACTCGTCGAGTCCAATGATCAGACTCGGCGAGTAGCTTGAAGATTCACTAGGACTCGCCGAGTTGTTCTTCAGACTCGGCGAGTAGCTTGAAGATCTACTGGAACTCGTCGAGTCGTTCTTTAGACTCGGCGAGTAGAGTCGGGGTGTCTAGACTCGCCGAGTTGCCTTTGCACTCGACGAGTCCGGTCAAGTTGACCGTTGACCTGTATGTAACTTAGTAGGGTCAGTTGTTTTGTTTGATAAGATCATTAATAAGGGTATGTGGTATTATAGGGAACCTGCAGATTAGCGGATCGAGTGCGGGTAGCTCGAAGGGTTTATAGCTTGCATACTACGAGGTGAGTCTTCTCACTATACTTCACCCGTAAGGGTTTGACTGCGTGACCGGAAGGTCGTATGTGTTATATTTATGCTATGTCTAGAGAGGTAGATGCTTTATATGTGATGTATGCTTATACGGGCCGGAAGGCGTGACTTATGTGATAGAAAGAACGGTATGATGTATGACTTATGTGTTATGTGTGATATGCTATATGTGTTATGTTTATACTGTTATGGGTCGGAAGGCAAAATACTGTGGGCCGGAAGGCAATGTAATACGGGCCGGAAGGCGATATGTTATGGGCCGGAAGGCGATTATGTTACGGGCCGGAAGGCAATGTTATGTGGACCGAAAGGTCCGGGCCGGAAGGCGTATGTGGGTAAGTCGTATACTGGGGAACTCACTAAGCATTTATGCTTACTAGTTATGTTTATGTTTTTCAGGTACTAGTGATGACCGTGGGAAGGCGCCGGCGTGACACGTACACACTGCCATCGTTGAAGATCTGGAGAATTTATTATTTATACTTTTGCACTAAACTTGGAATAAACTCTTTAGTCGAATAATGGTGTTTTATTTTAAATGAAAAATTTATTTGAAAATTTGAGCTGTTACAATTGGGATGGATCCATGACGCTTTTCGTGTGTCGCAATTGAAGAAGTGTATAGCCGATGAGTCAGCAGTGGTTCCACTAGAGAACAATTAGGTGGATGCGAGCTTGAGTTAGGCTGAGAGACCAGTGGCCATCAGGGATCGGAAGATCAAGTTTCTGAGGAACAGGGAGGTACCTCTGGTGTTGGTTCAGTGGCAACCCCGGAAAGGATCGGAAATGACTTGGGAGTCGGAACGTGAGATGCGGGAGCAGCATTCGGAACTATTTTCAGAGTAAGACTTCGAGGGAGAAGTCTGATTCTAGTGGGGGAGAATTGTAACAGCCCGGAATCTCAAGTATTGTTGAAATTATATTTATGGGGTGTTTTAAGGGGGGACTCGGCGAGTTGGAGCCAAACTCGCCGAGTAGGATCGCAGACCTGGTCGCGGGTTCGCGACTGGACTCGACGAGTCAGATAGGGACTCGGTGAGTCTGCGCTGTTTAGCGAAAACCCAAGCCGTTTAGGTTTGGGACGTATATAATGAACTTATAGGCCGTCATTGTCCGTCTTTAGCCTACTGAGAAGAACCCTAATCGGTTGTGTGCATTTGGAGCAAGGATTGAAGGCCATTGGTGATCTTGAAGAAGTTATTGTGCAAGGAAGAGAAGGGTTTGGCTAAAGGAACAGCAAGGGAATCACATTCTGAGGATTGGAGACACAGAGAGCACATTATCCAGGTAAGGATTCGTGTATACTCTGCTATGGTGATGTATTTAGAGAATTAGGGTTTATGGAACCCTTTTATGGATAGATTGAATGTTACCCTTGTTCCCCAAACGATTGTAACCCTGTCTTAGGACCCTTGGAGGTCCAGAATATCCCATGTCTGTGCATTTCGGGAATTGGTGAAGGTTTTGGATTGAAATTCTTATGCCTTAGGTCAACATGTAAATTATAAGTCTTGGGGTGTATCATGAGCACCTAAATGAAGACCTTATGTAATGGACCAGTCGAGGAAGGCCAGACCTATGAATGGTCGGAGCAGTTATGACCTTAGGAAGCAGTTTGCGCGACTGCATGGCATGGACTCGCCTAGTCAGATGAGCAGACTCGGCGAGTAGCTTGAAGAATAACTGGGATTCGTCGAGTTGTTCATCAGACTCGGCGAGTGGAGTCGGGGTGGCCCTGCGATTCTTCCAGGAGTAACTCGCCGGGTCAAGGAGGATACTCGACGAGTAGAAGGGAAAACTTAAAGGATTGGAGGACGACTAGACTCGCCGAGTCGCCAAAGTACTCGCCGAGTCCGGTCGAGTTGACCGTGGACCGTTGACCAGAGTTGACCTATGTGTAATTTCTTAGGGTCAGTTGTCTTGAAAGATAAAAGTATTAATAAGAGAATACATTACCCAGGGAGCTTGAAGCTCGGCGGATCAAGTGCAAGTGATTTCAAGAGTTGCTAATTTCCAGTATCCACGAGGTGAGTCTTCTCACTATATACTGTACCCGGAAGGGTTTGACTGTGTGACCGGAAGGTTGGATATGATTTGTGTTATACGTGCTATAAATGGTAAGGCATTTGCTATGCGTGCTATGTATGTTTATACGGGCCGGAAGGCAATATGTTATGTGACTGAAAGGTCGGATATGATATATGATATATGTGCTATATGTGTTAAGATTAATGTATTAATTGTTGTGTATGTTTATGGGCCGGAAGGCAATATGTTATGGGCCGGAAGGCAATATGTTATGGGCCGGAAGGCAATATGTTATGGGCTGGAAGGCAATATGTTATGGGCCGGAAGGCAATATGTTACGGGCCGAAAGGCGACTATCTCATGGGCCGGAAGGCAATGTGCAGTGGACCAGAAGGTCAGGGCCTGGAAAGGCGTATGTGCGTAAGGTGTATATTGGGGAACTCACTAAGCTTCGTGCTTATGGTGTTTTATTTTATGTTGTTTCAGGTTCTTTCAGTAACGCGGGATGGCACCGACTCGATTGTACACACCAAAGAAAGAGTTGTATTTTGGAGGATCCTGGTTTTCTACTCAAGCGAAAATGGAACTATGTTTTGTAATTCAAATATGAATAAGATTTTAAACAAGTGTTTTAATATAAAATTGATTATTTAAATGAAAATTTTGCCTTGAAAATCACGTTGTTACAGTCTTCATTTGGGATTCGGAGATAACGAGCACGTGAGATTGTAGACTTTCCACGAGGTGAGTTTTCTCACTATACTGTACCCGGAAGGGTTTTATTGTGTGACCGGAAGGTCGAATATATTATGAGTTGTATGCATTGTATATGATAAGTTAATCGTTTATATGTGTTATGTATGTTATGCTTGATATGGGCCGGAAGGCATTATGTTATAGGTTGGAAGGCATATATGTTATCGACCGGAAGGCATTGTGATGTGGACCGTAAGGTTGACGCAGGTAGGACCCGAAGGTTTACTGAGTCGGGACGGAAGTCCCCTGAGACACATGGACCAGAAGGTCAGGTCCTGGAAAGGCGTATGTGCGTAAGTAGTATTTTGCGGAACTCACTAAGCATTTATGCTTACAGTTGTTGTGTTATGTGTTTTAGGTACTAGTGAGGACCGTGGGAAGGCGCCGACGTGATTTGTACACACTGACGAAGTATGATCATGGGATGTATTTTGTTACAATGAAATTTGTTACACATGTAATTTCAGAATATTAAATGATGGTTTATGTTGTTTGAAAAATGAAAAATTGTTTTGAAAATTCACGTTGTTACAAGTTAGTATCAGAGCCTTGGTTTGAGGGATTCGGATGAACCTTCGGGCGTAACTGAACTCAAACCGAGGATTTGAGGAAAATTTTCAATAAATAAAAGCATAAAATTTTTATAAGAGATTTTGTAATAACCAAAGGAGAAGCAGTGTGTACGGTCAGCCAGCGCCCGAACGGTAAAATCCCCAAAATACCCTTACAATATGTCTTATGAGATATGTTATGATATGTTATGTATGCTATAGTAGACTAGGTATTCATATTAGGACTAGGGTGGCCTGATTTGTGATGCCTTAGTCTAGGGGAACCTGCCGCTATGAGATACTTTGAGAGCAATTAGGTAGTCAGTGCATAGCAAGAATAGAGTACTCGTGATCCGGGGTCCAGGGAGGAGATCTTGTGGTGAATGTTGATGAAGTGTAGTCGGTAGTATTGGGCCCGTACTACTGAACACACTGGGTCAGAGGGCAACCCAAGTAAGAATCCTTTAGGTATCAGAGGCCGAGTAGGGTTTCGTTATCGAGTGCGATTATGATCGATTTAATCTCTAATATTTTTATGTTTTATTTAAGTGGCATTATGGTTGGGCCATGCCATAGACCTGGGATGAGCGGTGTGAGTGACGATGAGCTTCGTCAGATGATTCACGAAGAGGTGGTTGCGGCGATTCGAGCCGAGATTCCAGAAATGTTTGGGTCTATCAAGACCACACTAATGGAGACTTTCAATGAGCGGTACGCCGCGGCGACTGAGGTCATAGCCGCTGCAGCTACCGCAGCTGTGGCTACTGCCAGACCACAGGGAGGTGACTTGTTTCTATTCTGGGAGTTCAGCAAGACGAAGCCACCTGAGTTTTGACAGGACGCAGGATCCGATCGCTGCAATGAGATAGATTGCTGACATTGAGGGATGTTTCTACACATGTTCATGTCCGGAGCATCTAAGGGTACGGTTCGCTTTGAACCAGCTCCGCCTGGGAGCAAAGGATTGGTGGAAGTTCGTGACGGCAAACTTCACTCTTGTGGAAATTTCGGCTGTAACTTGGGAGAAATTTACTACTATGTTCAAAGACGAGTATGTTCCCCCGGTGGAGAGGGAACGGTTGATTCAGGAGTTCTTGACCCTCAAGCAGGGTAATGATTCAGTTACTGTGATCACCCGGAAGTTTCATGAGAGGACGATGTTCTACCCTGAGCAGGTGTCAACTGAGCAGGCTCGGATGAGTCGATATTTGGGCGTACTGAGGAGGGACATTCGGGAGTTTGTATCGAACTCGTCATACCGGACGTTTGCTGTGCTCCAGGAAAATGCCCGAAAGAGGGAAATCGAGTTGGAGACTCAGGCCAGGGAGGAGGCCGAGTCCCAACGGGTGGATCAGCGACCGGCGTAGTCCCAGCCAACAGCCAAGCAGACCAAGTCCGCCGATTCGAGGATGGGAGGTCAGAAGGGCCGCACTTGCGGAATGTGCGACAAGGGTCATGAGGGGGCCTATCGATCAGGTGCTTGCTACAAGTGTGGCAAGGAGGGGCACATCGCTAGGGATTGCCTCAAGGGATTTATGGTTTGCTTCCATTGCAACCAGACCGGCCATTGGAAGGCCGAGTGTCCTCAGCTTCACCAGGGATCTGCGCCTACTGCTAGGGTTACCGAGACTCGGCCGGTGAAAGCCGAGGCTCCGAAGGCTCGTGGGAGAGCTTTTCAGTTGACTGCGGAGTAGGTCCGCGCGGCGCCCGATGTCATGGTTGGTATGTATTGTTTCGTGTATTTACTTTTATGCTGAGATATTATGCTTATATTATGATATGTGTAGGTACTTTTCTTGTGAATTTTGTACCTGCCTTGGTATTATTTGACTCGGGTGCGAGTCGGTCTTTTGTATCTTTGGCTTTTAGTCAGCACATCGGTATTCATCGGGAGGTGATGAGTCGACCTCTGAGGGTTTCCATAGCTGATGAGAAAGCGCTATACGCCACCGACGTGATTCGATGATGTGTGCTCGAGATTTTTAGTGTCAAGTTCCCTATAAATTTGGTTCCTATAGTGATGGGAGATGTATGCGGCATCGTGGGCATGGACTGGTTGAGTGTGTTTGGAGCAGTCATTGACTGCGAGAGACAGCTGGTGACTATACGAGACCTTAGTGGGGGAGTGCTTACTGTGTATGTCGAGGGGACCCGGTGTGGGTTAGCGTTTTGTCCGGCTGCCAGGGCGAGACAGAGTTTACAGCAGGGATACAGTGGATTCATAGTCTATGTGATGGACACATGAATGGATGCGGGGAGGCCAAATTCGGTTGACGAGGTTCCAGTAGTGTGCGAGTTTTTGGATGTGTTTCCCGAGGAACTGCCAGGCGTGCCTCCGGAAAGGCAAGTGGAGTTCCGTATTGATCTGGTTCCAGGAGCGGCACCCATCGCCAAGGCGCCTTATCGCCTCGCTCCACCAGAAATGCAGGAGTTATCCTCGCAGCTTCAGGAGCTATTGGGAAAGGGATTTATTCGACCGAGTAGCTCACCTTGGGGAGCACCGATTCTTTTTTTCAAGAAAAAGGATGGTTCACACCGGATGTGTATCGATTACCGGGAATTGAACAAGTTGATGGTTAAAAACCGGTATTCATTACCTAGGATTGATGATCTTTTCAATCAGTTGCAGCGGGCATCTTGGTTCTCTAAGATAGACTTGAGGTTGGGTTATCATCAGAAGAGGGTTCGAGATGAAGATATCCAGAAGACTGCATTCAGAAGTCGTTACATGCATTACGAGTTTGAGGTGATCCCTTTTGGGCTCACCAATGCCCCGGCTGCGTTCATGGATCTTATTGTTGGATAAGGTGTCTAAGTCCATAACTATTTCTTGTATGTACTTGACCCGACCCGGCATGGTCCATTTGGGTTGCATGGCACCATGCAATTGGATAGACTAAATGAGAGAAATAACACTTGGAGATTATTAATATATTATAAGTTCTAATATATTAATAATATTATTTGATTAGTTTGATCAAGAATTAATTTAGAATTAATTATGTGATCAAAAGATAACTAATTAAATATATGGGTTGATTATGTAAATCATCCATATCTTGTATAGTGGGCTAAGAGGCTCCATGGATTGTCAAGTTGGGTTCCACCCATTGGATGCTCCATGGTAGTTACAAACCCATGGGTCATGGAAATGAAGAGTCATGACACATTAGGGTTTAACCTTAGATGTGTCAACACTATATAAGAAACATGTTCTCCACCTAAAATCGGTTACACTAAGAAACAAGAGGGCTTGGCCGATTTTTGAGAAGTGTGTGTTCTCTCATAAGTTCTTCCAAGAGCATTTGGTGTTGTGTGAAGCATTTGAGGCATCACACTTGGGGTGCTAGGCTCACAAGGTTTCAAGGAACACAAACAACAACAAGGTAAGTTATTCTATCTATACTTTAAGTTAAAATTGTTCCCCATGTATGCTAGATAGGAATATAACCTTGGAATTCAACTTTGCATGATAATTAGACAAACATAGATCCAAGGTTATTAGGGTTGCATGTACACCTAGGAAGTGTTAGAATGCTTAAAACCCATCAGTGGTATCAGAGCCTAGGCTTGTTTGTTTTTTATTTGTGCTTAAAAGTTGAAAAAAAAGTCGAAAATCTTGCTGTCTGGGAGTGGACTCGTCGAGTCTATAGGGGGGACTCGGCGAGTTCATGTGTATCTTCAACCAACTCGGTGAGTGAGTTCATGCACTCGGCGAGTAGGGTCGACTGATTGCAGAATTTCGATTTAGTTGCTGGAAATGAATTAGAAACATTACCCTAACCTGTTTTGGTACTAGAAAACTTGTTTTTGGTAGTGTAATGTATTTGCTAATTCATTTACAACAACTAGTTATCAAAATTACAAAGTTTTAAGTGTAATTTTTGAATGTGTTCATGTTCATGTTCTTGTTCTTATGATGTTTTAGATGATCATAGGAATTATTTGTAACCTATGTCGTAGATTAATTCTTGATCATAATGTGTTTTAGTGGAGTCCATAACTTGTCCTCAAGTTATGGAAAACCAAGAGTCACACTTGAATTAAAACCATTAAAAGAACACAAGAGTTAGAAAAATGAAGAGTCTTCATTTTATTACTCTATTAAACTCATAAGTTACAAGAAATGAAAAGTTTTGAAAGTTACAAAACTTGCCCTCAAGTTTTGGAACAAGTAAAGTTAAGTTAAAACTTTAAGTTCCAACCCCTAGAATTTTAAAAGTTAAAATTCAACCCTTATACTTATATTATGATGATTTAATAATTATATATATATATATATATATATATATATATATATATATATATATATATATATATATATATATGTATAAGAATAAAGTCGTCTTACCGCTAGTACGCCTCATTCACGAGGCCGGTCTATAAGGTGGGTATAAGGTTGTTGCCTATAAAATGGTGACTTAATGGGTGTCTACTCTCACCCACCGCTTGCTTGACTGGTGGAGGGTCGTTAGCCGAACGGGTAAGACAAAGACTTATAAACTCTCATTCAAAGTATGATGAATATTATAAAGTAACTAAATGTTTTATTAAATTCCCAATCTTAGTTACTTTAGGAAAATGTGAATAAGGTGCTAATCCATGAAATTACACTTTACACGTTGTCTAAGTCGTTGGTGGAGCGTGTGTGGTTAACCGGCACACTAATTTGGACTTAACAAGGTAGGTAAAGGGTGACTTAAGGTTTATTATAGTATCGGTGGAGCGTGTGTGGTTTACCGGTACATCGATTGAGTGATAAACTTTAAGGGTACCAAGTGATTTGCATGGTTACTTCACACCTCGTTTTGTGATACTCGGTATCCGAGTCACAAAACTTGGAGGGCACTCTCGAGATTGAAACATGCCTTTGAAAAGTTCATTGAATCTCAAAGAATCTAGGAATTTCTAAAAAACCAATAAAACCTAATATCTAATATTTCGGTTTTCATGGTGGAAATTGGTGAATCGTCATTCACCTACCTTTCAAATATGGTATAGCTTAGATTACGACATACCTCTTCTAAGTTATATTATATTGTGATTGGATCCTAGCCTTAATATTACATTTGGGTGTTTTATTAAGGACTCTCCTATATCTACACTAAACTTGTTATTCTCTTTCAGATGTCTTCAAATAATGCTTCTGGCTCGAATCCTAATGGCTCCTTTACTCTTATGAGTTTGTGTGGGAAAGTCACCTTCGATGGATCCAACTTCAATGAATGGATCAGAAACATCAGGATGATTACTCGCTACGAGGACAAAGAATATGTCCTTGACTAGGAGCTTAAGGAAATTGATGAGTCCACTGCAACTCCCCAGGAGATCTCTGACTTCCATACTCATGAAAGAGATGCTACCAAAGTGGCTTGCATCATGATGGCCACAATGACAGCTGAACTCCAAAAGTCTTTTGAGGATTTCTACCCTTATGAAATGCACCAAGATTTGATGGAAAGATACCATCAAAGTGCACGACAAGAGAGGTACGAAATCATCTGCTCCATGATAACAACCATTGTCACACCCCCGAACCAGACGGCGGAAACGTCCGAGGGCTATCGTGACTCAATTGAATACCATCACATTGCATATACATGAAACATAACATTATACATCACCAACATTTGGAATGATACAACTGGTAGCGTTTACATCCATTACATTGTTCCCAAAACATGACATTCTCAAAAATAACTGTTTGCTACTAAATTAAACCACAGCAAAACGTCATAGAGTACAATTCATCCTCCACTTTATCTGTTACCTGAGAATACAAGTATTTTGAAAAACGTCAACATATGAAATGTTGGTGAGTTCATAAGTAATGTTTGAAATCCAATGTTTGTAATGTTTTGAGAAACACCAGAAAATCCGATATTTTCTGAAAATAGTAAAGTCAAAAATGTGTGAAGATCCATAGGTATGCTTGTTTGTTTCTATACTTGTAAAATTTGTTCATCTAAAATTTGTGTGTATTCCGAATCCGTATGTATTGAAATACCCTAGAAAAACCCGATGTTTTCCTAATTCGTACATTGAAACAACTGCAACGTGTGAAGTTGTCGGTACCAGGCGACGTTGGATTATTGTTGAGCATGATTATTTGCTACAAACACACGTTACACAAACGACTAGTCTATAGCGATACTAACGATCCCGAAGGCATCGTCCATACTAATCACGTTCTCCGACCGCCCTGACTACGTGTAGTCCCACACCTGAAGAGAACGAGGACACGAAGGCCTCAATAACTCCATTAGTCGGTTGGGGATAAAAGGTACGAGGGGTCCCAGACCCGCCTCGCATGAAAAGGTAGACTTTACTAGCAATACCAAAGGACCCTTGGGGACCAGTAGTATACAAGCCATTGAAAGTCCTTTTACGTTATGTCGGATCAGTGAAACCCAACACTTCGTAAGAGAGATGTCTTCGGGCCTTAAGATCGGGTCATTGGGCTAGCTAGGCTCAACGAACAAGATTTTACACTTTTGGGGCCCAAAGGTGGTGCGTAGACGTCTGTGCACACTCGCATGTATAGTGACTTCCCAATCGTTATCGTAATGTCGTAATGTCATAGTGTTGTCGTGTTAGTAATTTTGGATTTTTATTGGTTCGAGACCGAACCAATTCATTTGACAATGACTTTTGGTGTTGTAATGTATTGTATTTCGTCGATAATTGTGGTATCATCATTGGATCAATTTGCATGTATTGAACTAGTCTTGAGAATTTTCTGTTTTCAGCCCCTCATTATTTGTAAAAATTTACTTTTTCAACCCTTTATTTAAAAACTTTCCGGTTTGGTCCTTAAATCAATTTTCTTGACATTTTAATACTAAAAATTATTGAAATAAGTATTTTCCAGCATATTTTTCATAGAAAACAGCTTAAGTCCCTGAATTTCAGTTTTTCTCGGCTATAACCTTTCTTTTTCGAAAGTTTGACAATTTTGGCCCGATTTGAAATTTTTTTGCAACTTTAGTCCTTTTTAAATTTAAAAAGCATTTTAAACCTTTGAAAAGGACTTGGAACACTTATAGTCCACTGTTTTATAGGAAAATGCAGTTTTGACCCTCCAAAACAGAAAACCTCGCATAATCGGCCTCATTGGGCCTAAAATGTCATTTTTAGCCCATTAAGCTTGAAGTTTATGTTTTTAATCCTCTAAATAAGTATATTTCCAGAAATTTCTTTATTGAAACTGTTTTGACATAGTTCAACCATCAAAGTTCGTGATTTGTCAATTTAGGCCCTTAAAGTTTATATTTTTCGCATTTTAGGTCCAAAAATGTTGTTTTTAGCTCAAAGAAATTGTTACTAAACCATATAACCACTTTTCTAGAAATACTTTGTAAGTAGAAGCATAATTGATGCTAGAGTCTTTTAACTAGAGGTATATCTCGTTTTTGAGGGGTTTTATGACTATATCCAACATTATAACACACAAAAATCACACATATAAGCATGGAATCATACCAAGCATACAAAATACATATAGATCTACACTTTCTCTTGTATTCCCCCCCCCCCCAAAAAAAAACTCATGAAAACCGAAAATAGGGGGTATGAAGCTCACCTTGTTTGAAGCATTCGGTTTTTGAAGAGAATATGGAAGAAAGTTTGGTGATTTTCGGCCTTAGCACCCCTTGATGAAGATCTCGGCCTTGAGGTGTTTCTAAGGTACAAGATCATGATTTCTCATGAGTTAAGAAGAGATATTTGATAGCTCAAGGACTAGATCATAGAATTAAGTATAACCTTACCTTGGATGGTGATTTTTGTGAAAAAAAATCCCTTGGAATACACTTGAATCTCGAAAATTTTTGGAGAGGGAGGAAGGAGTGTTCTTGAGAGAGTTGAGAGATTTTTGGTGAATGTGTGTGTGTGTTGCTCGGCCGAGAGTGAGAGAGAGAGGAAGAAGAAATAGACCTTGAGGTGATGTATACATGGAAGTATGAGATGTTGCATGCAGAACCAAGAGGTAATAATGAGGTGGCATGATGAAGTCAACTCTTCATCTTGGGCTTGGGCTTTTGGGCCGAGATTTTTGGAAGGAAAAGGAAAAAAATTGGGCCTTTGCCCCTAAGACCATTATTAGGGTTAATCTTAAGTATTTATTGGCCTTATAAAATAAAATTGTGATTTTTATGTTTTAATAAGCTAGATTAGGTTAATCATGGATCAAAGCTTTCAATTTATTTCATTCTAGGCCCAATATGGCCCATAATATTGAAATAAATGAATGTGGGTCCAATTAGAGCCCAATTAGGGTTCTAAGCCCATGATAGTCCAATTGGAAGCTTATTGGTCCATTTGGATCCAATAAGGGAGTTCTAGTCCAAAGTGGACCTAAATAAGAACTTCTAGGGTTTCCAATTGTTTGTTGACCATTTGGATGATTGTATGGTGTATTTGATTGAAATTTTGTTGTTACAATCATGGGTGTTACACATGTTCTTAAGCTTTTGATTCACTTTAGCTTGAGTGTATAGTTTACAAGACACAAAATTTCCAGTTGTGACATCATCCCCCCGTTAGAGGGAATTTCGTCCCGAAATTTTGTTGGAAAGCTAGATTTGAGAATGCTAGAATAGGTGAGGGTACTTTTGCTTCATTTGATCTTCGCGTTCCCAAGTGAATTTTGGCCCACGCTTTGCGTTCCACCGTACCTTCACGATTGGGATGCGGCTCTGTTTAGTACGCTTCACCTCCCTGTCCATGATTTCGATTGGTTCTTCGACGAACAGGAGATTCTCATTGATTTCGATTTCATCAAGAGGAATGACAAGGGTTTCGTCTGATAGGCACTTCTTTAGGTTAGAAACATGAAACACGGGGTGTACACCGTTTAGCTCTGCGGGTAGTTGCAGTCTGTATGCTACTGGACCAATTCGGGCGACGATTTCGAAAGGTCCAATGTATCGCGGATTTAGTTTTCCTCGCTTCCCAAAATGAATGACTCCTTTCCAGGGCGAGACTTTTAACAGTACTTGATCACCGACCTGAAATTCCAAGGGCTTTCGGCGTTTATCAGCGTAGCTCTTTTGTCGGTCACGCGATGCTTGCAACCGAGCTTTGATTTGAACTATCTTTTCCGTGGTTTCACGGATGATCTCCGGTCCCGTTAGTGCTGCGTCCGTTGTGTGTGTTTTTGCTAGCTGGGTGTCACCTACTTCAACCCAACATAACGGTGATCTACATTTACGTCCGTAAAGTGCTTCGAAAGGAGCCACCTTGATGCTCGAATGGTAACTATTGTTGTATGAGAATTCGAATAAGGGTAGGTGGGTATCCCAAGACTTTCCAAAGTCTATCACGCATGCGCGGAGCATATCTTCGAGCGTTTAGATGGTTCGCTCGCTTTGACCATCCGTTTGTGGATGATAAGTGGTGCTCATATCGAGGTTTGTTCCCATCGCCTTATGGAGTGATTGCCAAAATCGGGACGTGAACCTACTGTCCCTATCCGAGATGATAGATGTTGGTATTCCGTGAAGTCTCACGATCTCTCGAATGTATAAACGCGTCAATCTCTCCATCTTGTAAGATTCCTTAATTGGCAGGAAATGGGCAGATTTCGTCAGTCGGTCAATTATTACCCATATGGTATCTAATCCATCCGACGTTTTGGGTAGCTTGGTCACGAAATCCATAGAAATCCCTTCCCATTTCCACTCAGGAATTGCCAGTTGCTGTAACAATCCTGAGGGTTTTTGGTATTCCACCTTTACTTTGGCGCACGTAAGGCACTTACTGACATAAGTCGCGATTTCCACCTTCATGTTAGGCCACCAATAGTGTTGTTTAATGTCCAAATACATCTTATCGGAACCGGGATGAATGGAGTATCGCGTCTTGTGGGCTTCCTTCATGACAACATCCCTGAACCCTCCAAGTTTAGGGACCCAAATACGGTTCATGAAATAGTATACTCCATTCTCCTTTGCTTCCAGGTTCTTTTCCATTCCGTGCAATGCTTCGCTTGCTCTATTTTCCGCTTTCATAGCCTCCAGCTGGACTGATGCAATTTGAGTGGCCAGATGAGATTGAATGGTTATCGAGTGCGTTTTCGTACGGCGATTAGTGTAGTCTTTTCGACTTAATGCATCAGCTACCATGTTGGCCTTACCTGGATGGTACTTGATCTCGCATTCGTAGTCGTTTAGTAATTCCACCCATCTTCGCTGTCTCATGTTCAGCTCCTTCTGATTCAAGATGTGTTGGAGGCTCTTGTGGTCCGTGAAGATGGTGCACTTTGTACCGCACAGGTAGTGCCTCCAAATTTATAGAGCAAAGACCACGGCTCCCAGTTCTAGGTCATGGGTCGTGTAATTTACCTCATGCGTCTTTAGTTGGCGGGACGCATATGCTATCACTCTTCCACGTTGCATGAGAACACAACCTAAGCCCTGATTCGACGCGTCACAGTAGACCACAAAATCTTCCGTTCCTTCAGGAAAAGATAATACAGGAGCGCTACAGAGAGCTTGCTTCAAGGTTCGAACGCAATCTCTTGTCGGTCTGTCCACTTGAATGGCACGCCCTTTTGCGTAAGCAAGGTAAGCGGCTTGGCGATCCTGGAGAAGTTTTGGATGAATCTCCTATAGTAGCCTGCTAGGCCTAAGAACTGACGAATTTCTGTGGGCGTAGTCGGGGTTGCCCATCCTTCCACAGCTTTGACCTTAGAGGGGTCCACATGAATTCCGTCTTGGCTAACCACGTGGCCTAGGAAATTCACACTCCGAAGCCAGAACTGACACTTGGAGAGTTTGGCGTAAAGCTTTTCCGATCGCAGGGTGTCCAGAATTTGTCGTAGATGTTGTCCATGCTCCTCTTTGCTTCGAGAATAGACGAGGATGTCATCGATAAATACAATGACGAAGTTGTCAAGGAACGGTTGACAGATTCGATTCATTAGGTCCATAAATGTGGCAGGTGCATTTGTTAGACCGAAGGGCATTACGACGAATTCATAATGTCCATAGCGGGTTCGGAAAGCGGTTTTGGGAATATCCTCTTCTCGGACCTTGAGTTGGTGGTATCCAGACCGTAGATCTATTTTGGAGAAATAACTAGCTCCTTGGAGCTGGTCGAATAGATCATCGATTCGTGGGAGTGGGTAGTGGTTTTTAACAGTGAGTTTATTCAACTCTCTGTAATCGATGCACATTCTGAAGGATCCGTCCTTCTTTTTGACAAAGAGCACCGGAGCTCCCCACGGCGAGTAGCTAGGTCGGATAAATCCCTTGTCCAAAAGTTCGCTGAGTTGGCTGGATAATTCCTGCATCTCTGCAGGAGCCAGCCGGTAGGGTGATTTAGCGAGAGGAGTTGCTCCTGGAATAAGGTCGATTCGAAACTCAACCTGTCTCTCTGGGGGTACTCCCGGGAGATCTTCAGGAAACACGTCCGAAAATTCACATGCTACGGGAATGTCTCGAACGTTAATCTCCTCCTTGGTTTTATCCACCACGTGAGCTAGGAACACCAAATTGTTCCTTCTTAGATACTTCTGTGCTTTGATGCACGAAACGAGGCGAAGGTTCATGCTAGATTTGTCTCCGTAAATTACCAGGGTTTCGTGATTTGGGAGGCGAAGACGAACGGCCTTCTCATGGCACATAATTTCGGCATGGTGGGGGCTTAACCAGTCCATGCCGATGATCACATCGAAACTCCTAATTGACACTGGCATTAGATCTATTCGAAAGACGTGTTGATTAAGAGTTAGGGTACATCCGGTGTAGATTTCCCTAGTGGATTCGGTTCTCCCATTGGCCATTTCCACCGTATAGGTTTCATTTAGCTTTTGGGGTAGTTGTCTTAATAAATTCTTAAACTTATTGCTTACGAAGCTTCGTTCCGCTCCGGTGTCAAATAAGATGCATGCATAAGCGTGGTTTAAGGGAAACGTACCGGTAACAACAGAGGGGTCTTGAAGGGCCTCACCCTGACCCATGGTCAACATCCTTCCTGTTCCTCCATTTCTTAAATTGCTGTTGTTAGGACAGTCTCGGCGGATGTGTCCAGTCTTTCCACATCCGAAGCAGGTGTAGCTAGGCCCTGCGTTATTGCCGCTGGCATGGGTGTTGTTGTTGTTGCGAGGGTTGTTGCTGTTGGTTCCCTGATTTTGGTTATGGGGAGGGTAAACCTTGCAGTACTTTGCGGCGTGACCCCTTCGGTTGCAACTGGTGCACTGGAAATCCTTGCATTCTCCATAGTGATGGAAACCGCACTTGTTGCATTTGGGAAGATTACCGGAATAAGGTCTGGAAGCATTTGAAGTGGCTGAGGTTGGAGCTTGTGGCGCGGCTGGAACTTGGTTGAGAATGTACTAGGTCGAAAGATTGTAGGGTGCAAATGGGTCTTCAAGAAGAAGACCGACATGGATGGTAAAGTACACACTTATAAGGCTAGACTGGTTGCAAAGGGCTTCTCTCAAATTCCTGGAGTGGATTATGATGAGACCTTTTCTCCGGTAGCCAAGATTAAGTCTATTCGGGTTCTGTTAGCCATAGCTGCATTTCATGACTATGAAATATGGCAGATGGATGTCAAAACCGCTTTCCTTAATGGAAAGTTGGCTGAAGATGTTTACATGAGTCAGCCAGAGGGTTTTGTCAACAACAAGTACCCCAATAGAGTGTGTAAGCCTGAGAAATCCATTTATGGGTTAAAGCAAGCACCTCGCAGATGGAATCTTTGCTTTGATGAAAAGGTCAAGGAATTTGGCTTTTCTAGGAATGAAGATGAATCTTGTATGTATGTCAAGGCTATTGGGAGTATAGTTATCTTCTTGGTATTGTATGTGGATGACATACTACTCATACGAAACGACATTCCAACCCTGCAGGAAGTAAAATCCTGGCTTGGAAAGTGTTTTGCTATGAAGGACCTTGGTGAAGCTGCCTATATTTTAGGGATAAGGATCTTGAGAGATCGGAGTAAAAGACTAATTGGACTTAGTCAAAGTACCTACTTGGATAAGGTGCTGAAGAGATTCAGCATGCAGGACTCCAAGAAAGGAGAATTGCCCATCCAGAGTAACGCCAAACTGAGTAAGACACAAAGCCCTAGTACTGAGGCCGAGATAGCAGAAATGAGTCGAATACCTTATGCTTTGGTTGTAGGATCGATCATGTATGCTATGACGTGTACTCGACCTGATGTAGCTTTTGCCCTGAGCATGGTTAGCAGGTTTCAGGGGAACCCTGGCAAGGCACACTGGACTGCGATAAAGAATATTCTCAAGTACCTACGAAGGACTAAGGACTGGGTCCTTACCCTCGGTGGGAGTGATGACTTAAGAGTTGTAGGGTATAGTGATGCTAGCTTCCAGACTGATAGGGATAATTTCCGCTCTCAGTCAGGCTGGGTCTTTACCCTAAATGGAGGAGCAATTTCTTGGAAGAGTTCCAAGCAAGAGACAGTGGCAGATTCTACTTGTGAATCAGAGTATATTGCAGCTAGCGAGGCGGCAAAGGAGGCGTTATGGCTGAGGAACTTCATTGGAGACCTTGGAGTTGTACCAGCTATTAAAGAGCCAATGGAAATTTTCTGTGATAGTGAAAGTGTTGTTACCTTAGCAAAGGAACCAAGGGATCACGGGAGATCCAGACACATCGACAGAAAATACCATTTCATCAGACATCGGATCGAAGAAGGACTCCTCGTGGCAAAGAGGGGATCATCAGATGAGAATCCGGCAGATCCCCTCACGAAGGGACTGACTCGGGTTAAGCATCTTCAACATGCTCGAAGCATCGGGTTAAAGGATGATATTAGATTTTGTAGTTAGATAACCTCGAAATTTGTAAAGTGTAATTGACATCTGATGATGAATAAAAATGTTTTTTATTGATGAGTAAAATGTTGCTATCTCATGTCGATCGTTTACTATATTTCTTTTGCATGTTTTGACTTCCAGGATAATTTTGTTTGGTATAACATATTATTCAAACCTCCACAATCGGTCATATGTTGGAAGTAGGTATGAATCAAGACGGTCATGGTTGGTTGTAGAGGTCTTGGACAAGGCTACAGCAATCATGAGTGCTCATAAGTTCTGAGCATTGGACTCAACCCACGCTCACTAGAATCACTTCATGGAATTCTATCTCGAGTGATCGTGAGACGGTAATATCATATAAGTCTTCAAACCTAGAGATATGATTTGTTACTTACAAGTTGGTTATGCATTGATTGTATGAAAACGCATTGGTAACTCGATGTTATAAAACGTGCTCTTGTGTGTAATTCAATGAGTGGTAGAACAAACATATGAGTCGAAGTTTATCTATTCCTTCTTGGATTAGAAGCTGATATCTGGGCCCCTCGATGATTTTGTTTTGACCTATGCACCGGGCCCGGTCAGAACTAAATTGATGTGTTCAATGAAGTTCTTTGTCAAAAAAATCGGAAATCAGAAAACAAACTGTTGGACAATAAGTAAGACGTTGTTCCGTGTATTTGTCCGACTGATATCTAGAACAAAGGATTATATGCTCACTTATCTTAAATGGCGTACCATCATCTTCTTAGTTCCGAGAAACCTTGTAAAGAGCTATGATTGTCGATCGGTTCCTGAAGTCATACTTGCAGTAATAGTTATTAGACTTATCCAAGTGGGAGACTGTTGGATAAGGTGTCTAAGTCCATAACTATTTCTGGTATGTACTTGACCCGACCCGGCATGGTCCATTTGGGTTGCATGGCACCATGCAATTGGATAGACTAAATGAGAGAAATAACACTTGGAGATTATTAATATATTATAAGTTCTAATATATTAATAATATTATTTGATTAGTTTGATCAAGAATTAATTTAGAATTAATTATGTGATCAAAAGATAACTAATTAAATATATGGGTTGATTATGTAAATCATCCATATCTTGTATGGTGGGCTAAGAGGCTCCATGGATTGTCAAGTTGGGTTCCACCCATTGGATGCTCCATGGATGCTCCATGGGAGTTACAAACCCATGGGTCATGGAAATGAAGAGTCATGACACATTAGGGTTTAACCCTAGATGTGTCAAAACTATATAAGAAACATGTTCTCCACCTAAAATCGGTTACACTAAGAAACAAGAGGGATTGGCCGATTTTTGAGAAGTGTGTGTTCCCTCATAAGTTCTTCCAAGAGCATTTGGTGTTGTGTGAAGCATTTGAGGCATCACACTTGGGGTGCTAGGCTCACAAGGTTTCAAGGAACACAAACAACAACAAGATAAGTTATTCTATCTATACTTTAAGTTAAAATTGTTCCCCATGTATGCTAGATAGGAATATAACCTTGGAATTCAACTTTGCATGATAATTAGACAAACATAGATCCAAGGTTATTAGGGTTGCATGTACACTTAGGAAGTTTTAGAATGCTCAAAACCCATCACTTATGAACAGGGTGTGCAGGCCAATGCTGTAACGGTCGGTGATCGTATTCATTAATGATATTTTGGTATATTCGAGGTCTAGGGATCAGCATGAGGAACATTTGAGGGAGAATCTTGGAGTATTGAGATCGGAGAGGTTGTATGCCAAATTCTCCAAGTGTGATTTCTGGTTACGAGAGGTACAGTTCCTAGGGCACCTTGTTAACCAGAAGGGGATATTGGTCGATCCGGCCAAGATCGAGGCGGTGATGAGATGGGAAGTGCCGAGATCACCCACTGAGATCAGGAGCTTTCTGGGATTGGTCGGCTATTATCGAAGGTTTATTAGGGATTATACCAAGATCGTCGTGCCACTTAACAAGATGACCTGGAAGGGTGTTGCATTTTCATGGGGTCCGGAGCAACAGTCCTCATTCGAGACCCTTCGTCAGAAATTGTGCGAGGCCCCGGTGCTCGTACTTCCGGAGGGGATGGAGGATTTTGTGGTATATTGTGATGCATCTATATCTGGATTAGGGGCAGTGCTTATGCAGAGGGGACACGTTATAGAGTATGCATCGAGGCAGCTGAAGCCTCATGAGTCGAGATATCTCACCCACGACCTGGAACTGGGGGCTGTGGTGTTTGCTCTCAAGATCTGGCAACACTATCTTTATGGGGTTCGGTGTACCATATACACGGACCACAAGGGTCTGAAGTACTTGATGGATCAGCCAAATCTGAATATGCGCCAGAGGAGATGGTTGGATGTAGTGAAGGATTATGATTGTGAGATCATGTACCACCCGAGCAAGGCTAATGTTGTAGCCGATGCGTTGAGCCGTCGGGCAGAGAGCGCCCCGATTCGAGACGTCTGTATGAGGTTGACGGTGATGACTTCGATTTTGGACACCATCCGAGGAGCCCAGTCTGAGGCTGCGAGACCAGAAAACCAAAAGATGGTGCGGGTTGTCGGGTAGGTATCGGAACTCGTTATTGATGGTCAAGGACTTATGACATTTTAGGGTCGGATTTGGCTTCTGTTTGTGGGCGGGACGCGTACTATTTTGATGGAAGAAGCGCATCGATCGAAATTCTCGATCCATCCCGGGGCTACTAAGATGTATTTGGACCTAAAGAAGGAGTATTGGTGGCCCTATAAGAAGAGGGATGTTGCATGGTTCATCGAGAGGTGCCTGACTTGTTGTCAGGTCAAGGCCGAGCACCAGCATCCGCATGGTAAGTTCCAGCCGCTGGAGATTCCCGAGTGGAAGTGGGAACAAATTACCATGGATTTTATCACCAAATTGCCAAGGACTGGGAGAGGGGTCAATGCAATTTGGGTGATTGTGGATAGATTGACGAAGAGCGCTCATTTTCTAGCTATCAGTGAGAGCTCTTCTGCAGAGAAGTTGGCAGAGCTATATGTGAGGGAGGTGGTATCGCGGCATGGGGTTCTGATGTCGATCGTTTGAGATCGGGACATACGATTTACTTCCAGGTTTTGGAAGAAGTTTCATGTGGAGTTGGGTACGAGGCTGCATTGCAGTACCGCATACCACCTGCAGACGAACGGACAGAGCGAGCGAACGATTCAGACGCTCGAGGATATGCTCCGAGCGTGTGTTTTAGATTATGGAGGGAGTTGGGACACCTATTTACCCTTTGAAAAGTTTTCATACAACAACATCCATCATTCGAGCATTGGTATGCCACCCTTTGAGCTGTTGTATAAGAGGAGGTGTCGTACCCGCATCAGCTGGGGAGAGGTGGGAAAACGGGTAATGGGTAGTATGGAGATTGTGCTTCAGATGACCGAGCAGATACAGCAGGTCAGGAAGAGATTGTTGACCGCTCAGAGTCGCTAGAAGAGTTATGCGGATAGGCGTCGGTCCGAGCTCGAGTTTCAGGTTGGTGACCTTGTGCTCTTAAAGGTCTCTCCTTGGAAAGGAGTGAAACAATTCAGGAAGAGGGGAAAGTTGGGACCTCGATATAATGGACCTTTCAGGGTAATCGCTAAGGTAGGTAGGGTTGCCTACCGGTTGGATCTACCGGTTGAGTTGGGTCAGATCCATGACACCTTTCAGGTGTCGCAGTTGAGGAAATGTATTGCCGACGAGTCGGCAGTGGTGCCATTAGATGATACTCAGGTGGATGCAGGCCAGAACTATGTTGAGAGACCGGTGGCAATTAGGGATCGAAAGGTTAAGGTTCTAAGGAACAAGGAAGTACCCTATGTGCAAGTGCAGTGGCAACATCGGAAGGCGTCCGAGCTGACATGGGAGTCCGAGTCTGAGATGCGAGAGCAGTATCTGGAATTGTTTTCGGTGTAAGACTTCGGGGACGAAGTTTGGTTCTAGTGGGGGAGAATTGTAACATCCCGAAATCCAGGTACCTTTATTTGGCCCTTCATCTTTATTTTTGTTGTCATTTAAGGGCTTTTGTGTTGGGCGAATATGTTGGGCGTAGAAGGAGTATGTTGGGCATACTCGCGCACTTCATTTAAACGCATCCTCCCTCGGGTACGCTGGGCGTAACTAGTCCAGACCCAAATACCCTAATTTTTGTGGTTGGCTATAAAAGGAATGAGATGGCTTGGTTCCTCAGCCACCATCCCTCAGAAAGAAACCCTAAGAGAGTGTTCCTTCGTTCCTAGATTATTTATGAGTGTTCTAAACTTGGTGGTGTCATTTCAAGGTAGCAAAGGAGAAACGGAGTCCATTGTGCAGGCTAGAAGTTGGTGTTCAAGTGTAGATCCGTGTTTAGCAAAGGTTGGAGCTTCATTCTAAGGAAAAAAGTTTGGATCTTGACTTGTAGTTCTTGTGGTATGCTTTATGGACCATTTTCTAGGGTTTTGGTCTCAAAGGTGGAGACTTAATGAGCAAGTAGTCTCCATTAGCTTAGATCCATCATATTTCTGGTCCGTTTGAGTTGTAGATTCATAAAAATGTAATCTTGGACGTGAATGACTAGCCATGCATGAGATCTAGATCTTTTGAGTTGAAATGGAAAGGTGTTAAGGAGTCTAGGAGCCTTTACAGCCATGTCAAGGCTTAAAGGTTTCGACTTTATGAGTAAGGAGGCTTAAAGAAAGTCGGATCTGGAAGTCGAAGAAGTGACTTAACCGATTTAGACTAGAAATGAAGAGTGGCTCGATCTGACTATTACGCTGGGCGTAACTCCCAGTACGTGCAGTGTACTCGGTGGAGACCTCGACTTTTGGGTTGGCGATGTACGCCCCGCATACTAAAGATGTTGAGTTTTGTTGACTTTTAGGGTTTTGGTCAACATGTGGACTTTGAGTCAAGGAAGGGTAAAATGGTCTTTTACCACTCTGAGGAATTTTAATAAGGGGTAAAGTCTAGTTGTGGAAGTCTATATTAATTAAAATGATATTCATTATGATTAGGCGAGGTTGAGTCTTCTTTTGGGATTCGGAGATGGCGAACACGTGACATTCTAGACTTTCCACGAGGTGAGTTTTCTCACTATACTATACCCGGAAGGGTTTTATTGTGTGACCGGAAGGTCGAATATGTTATGAGTTGTATGCATTGTATATGATAAGTTAATCGTTTGTATGTGCTATGTATGCTATGCTTGATATGGGCTGGAAGGAATTATGTTATGGGTCGGAAGGCATATATGTTATGGGCCGGAAGGCGTCGTGATGTGGACCGTAAGGTTGATGCAGGTAGGATCGGAAGGTTTACCGAGTCGGGACGGAAGTCCCGTGAGACACATGGACCGGAAGGTCAGGGCCTGGAAAGGCGTATGTGCGTAAGTAGTATTTTGGGAACTCACTAAGCATTTATGCTTACAGTTGTGTTATGTGTTTCAGGTACTAGCGAGGACCATGGGAAGATGCCGGCGTGATTTGTATACACTGATGAAGGAACTGTTTTATGATCATGGGATGTATTTTGTTACAATGACATTTGTTACACATGTGATTTCAGAATATTAAATGATGGTTTATGTTGTTTGAAAAATGAAAAATTGTTTTGAAAATTCACGTTTCTACACCAACTTAGCGAGTCACCAACTGTGTGAGTCACGGGACAACCCAGTCCGACTCGTTGAGTCTGCTCATCCACTCGGCGAGTTCATTCCATGCTCGAACTCAAATGGCCTTCTAAGGTCAGATATTTTTCTCTAATCTAGAGATCTAACCTTCCCAAAAATGATCATCACATAAAGGTCACATCTTGGCACCCATGCAACATCTACAAGGCTTCTTTTGGTGAAATAACCTCTAAAATGGTAACCTAAGTCCACAACTCAAAAGTAAAGGCATAAACCAGAGCATTTTGGACTCTCTGGACCTTCTAAGGATCTAGGTACCAATTCCCCATGGGACCTCTCACACTCCAATTACAAACTAATCAAGGCATGAAGAAATCCTAGATTTGACTATATCAATAAAAACACGAGAATAAGCTCTGAATAATACTTCAAATAGCTTCCTATGTCCAAATAAAAGTAGATCCAATCTCCCCAACTCTCCTAGCTTGATCTTCCTCTTCCCTTCTTGCTAACACACACAAGGATGATGAAGAACGACCTCTTTTCTCACTCACAAGGACTCTCAGTTGCTCTGGTGCTCTCAAGGACGAAGGTAGCCGCAATAAAGGGCTATAAGGTCCTTTAAAAAGGGCTCAGACCTGGGAAATTAGGGTTTTAGTCGCCAGCATGGACTCATCGAGTCCCCTCACCGACTCGTCGAGTCCACTTATTAATCCAGTCATCACCACGCGACCCTACTTGATGAGTCTAGGCATCAACTCGTCAAGGCTCTCTCTCTCTCTCTTGGACTCCCAAATAAATGATAAAAAATAATACCTGAAATCTAGGATGTTACATGATGGTACCCAGACATTAGATCGATATTTGAGAAGTAGCTCGATCCTTGAAGTTGGTCAAGTAGATCATCGATTCGAGGTAAAGGATAATGGTTTTTGATAGCGAGTCTGTTCACTTCTCGATAGTCTATCCACATACGGAATGATCCATCCTTTTTCTTCACGAACAAGGTCGGTGCTCCCTAGGGTGAGAAGCTTGGTCTGATGAATCCTTTGCTCAGCAGTTCATTCAGCTGACTGGACAGTTCCGGTATTTTTGTCGGTGCTAAACGGTATGTGGATTTGGCTATGGGGGAGGCTACATGTATCAAGTTGATTCTGAACGCGACCTGGAATACGCGGGGTGTTCCCGGAAGGTCTTCTAGAAATACATCGAGAAAGTTATAGACTTTCGGAATATCCTTGATGTCTTTCACCTTTTGTTTCTCCTCCACCACGTGGACTAAGAAGGCGTGGTATTCCTCGTGTAGATACTTCTAAGCCTTGATTCTTGAGATGATTTGTAACTTTGTGCCTAGTTTGTCACCATAAATGATGAGTGTTTTGCCAGCTGGCAAGTTAAGGCGCACGACTTTCTCATAACAGAAGATATCGGCATGGTGGGAACTTAACCAATCCATACGAATGATAACGTCAAAACTACCTATTGTGACCAACCTTAGGTCGATCTGGAACGAATGGTTGTTTAGAGTTAAAGTGCATCCTATGTATATATCTTTAGTGCTTTCTGTTTTTTCATTGGCCATTTCTATGGTGAACGTTTCATTTATCGATTGAGGTTTCTGTTTGAGTAACAGTTTAAGCTGGTGGCTCACAAAACTTTTCTCTGCACCACTTTCGAAAAGTATGCGTGCGTAAGAGTTATTTAGAAGGAAGGTACCAGTAACCATGGTGGGATCCCTCACGGCCTCCTTATGCATCATTGTTAGAACCCTTCTCATGTTTCCACTATTTCTATCTTTGGGCATTCCTTTTTGAAATGCCTCGTCTCACTACACCCGTAGCATGTGCGACTCACTCCAGTGCTAGCAGCTCGTGTGGTTTGTTGTGTCGGTGCTTTACAAAAATCGGGTAGTGTAGGTGGCAATATCGGAACACTTCATCGAGTGTTCCCATAGTTCTTGTTCCATTTTCTGCACCTCGTTCATCAGACAATACTCTTCTATCAACATAGATTTCAGGTCCTCCCAACTCATGGCATTGGCCACAGCTAGAGTCAGAGTTTTAATGAGGCCGTTCTGTTGGGTTTTGAGCAATCTCACACTTCCTAAGTGTGCATGCAACCCTAATAAACCTTGGATATATGTTTGTCTAAATACATGCAAAATAATAATTTTCCAAGGTTTATAACCTATCTAACATGGCATGGGGAACATTTCAACATAAAAGAGTTAGAAGAGATTACATACCTTTTGATGAGTTTGGTTCTAAGGAGTTTGAGGGCCAAGCACCAATAGTGTGAATGCCTCAAATGGAATCACAAAACACCACACACTCTTGGAAAACTTTGAGAGAGTATACACACTTGTAGAAAATCAGCCACACACAAGCACACACACACTAGTTCACTAGTTTCCTCTTAGGCTCCATTTCATGCTCCATAAGCATGCTTATATAGTGTGCATGGTTAGGGTGAAACCCTAATAACCCATGTCTCTTCCTTTCCAAGGATCCATCGGTTAAAAGCTCCATGGATCATCCATGGACTTCCACATAAGCCTAACCCATTAACAAATGAGTATTAGCCCACGCTATATAAAACAAATAGCCCATAATCTAATTAGTCTTCCTTTTAATCTCTAAATTAATTCATAATTAATTTAAGACTAAAACTAATTAAATAACGTAACTTCATATTAATATATTATAACTCATAATATATTGATAAACATATGTGTATAACTCTCATAAAATTATCCATAATAGTTTGGATGAGATGCAACCCAAATGGACAATGTCGGTCGGGTCAAGTATATACCAAATAAGTTATGGACTTAGACACCTTATCCAACAGACTCCCACTTGGATAAGTCTAATAATTGTATTTGCCTATAACTTCAGGAACCAACCAGCAATCGTAGCTCTCGAAAACTCCCTCGAACTATGAAGACTCTGTTGAACTATGAAGCGCCATTTTAGATAAGTGATCACATAATCCTCTGTTCTCATGATATCAGCCGGACAAACACATGGAACTTTGTCTTGCTTATTGTCTAGCAGTTGGTTCTCGATTTTCCGATTTGTTTGACGAAGAAATTCACTGAACACATCGGTTTAGTTCTGACCAGGCGTGGTACATGGGTAACACAAAATCATCGAGGGGCCCAGATATCGCTTCTATTTCTAGAAGGAACACATAAACTTTGACTGATATGCTTCTTCTACTACTTATTGAATTGTACACAAAGGCACGTTTTATAACATCAAGTTACTGATGCGTTTACGTACAATCAATGCACAAGCAAGTCATAGGTAACAACTCATATCTCTAGGTTTGAAGATTTATATGATATTATCGTCTCACGATTACTCGAGATAAATTCCATGAAGTCATACAAGTGAGCGTGGGTTTATACCGATACTCATAACTTATGAGTACTCATGAATGTTGTAGCAACCATTTCCATGTCTAAACACCTTTAAGGCATCTACAAACCAATTTCATGACAATCTTGATTCATACCTACTTCCGACGTATGATCGACTGTGGAGGTTTGAATAAATTAATTATTCTGGAAGTCAAAACATGCAAAACTGAAACAATAGTAAATAATTGACAATGATAGTAACACTTTACTCATAAATAAATCACAAATTTTATTCATCACCAAATGTCGATTACATTTTACAAGTTTCAGAAAAACTATCTAATCTGTAAAACTAATATCGTCCCTTAGCCCGATGTGTCTCGCATGCTGAAAATGCTTAACCCTCGTCAGTCCCTTCGTAAGGGGATCTGCAGGATTCTCATCCGACGATATCCTCCTTGTCACAAGGAGTCCTTCTTCAATCTTGTGTCTTATGAAGTGATATTTTTTGTCAATGTGTGGGGATCTGCCATGATCTCTTGGTTCCTTGGCTAAGGTAACCGCACTATTGTTGTCACAGAAAATCTCTATAGGTTCCTTAATAGCTGGTACAACTCCAAGGTCTCCGATGAAGTTCTTTAGCCATATCGCCTCCTTCGCTGCTTCACTTGCTGCTATGTACTCTGATTCACAAGTCGAATCAGCCACCGTCTCCTGCTTGGAACTCTTCCATGAAATTGCCCCTCCATTTAAGGTAAAGCTCCAGCCCGACTGAGAGCGGAAATTATCCCTATCAGTCTGAAAACTAGCATCACTATACCCTAATACTCTCAAGTCATCACTGCCACCAAGGGTAAGGACCCAATCCTTAGTCCTCCACAGGTACTTGAGAATGTTCTTTACCGTAGTCCAATGAGCCTTGCCAGGGTTCCCTTGATACCTGCTGACCATGCTCAAAGCAAATGCCACATCAGGACGGGTACAAGTCATAGCATACATGATCGAGCCAACTACGGAAGCATACGGTAATTGGCTCATCTCAGCTATCTCTGCCTCTGTACTCGGACTCTAAGTCTTACTAAGTTTGGTATTGCTTTGGACCGGTAAATCTCCTTTCTTGGAATTCTCCATGTTGAACCTTTTCAACACCTTATCCAAGTATATACTCTGACTAAGTCCAATTAGTCTTCTACTCCTTTCTCTTAATATCCTTATCCCTAGGATATAGGCAGCCTCCCCTAGGTCCTTCATAGCAAAGCATTTCCCAAGCGAGGACTTAACCTCCTGCAAGGTTGGGATGTCATTTCCTATGAGTAGTATGTCATCCACATACAATACCAAGAAGCTAACTATACTCCCACTAGCTCTGACATACACGCAAGACTCATCTTCGCTTCTCGAGAAGCCAAACTCTTTTACCTTCTCATCAAAACAAAGATTCCAGCTACGAGATGCTTGTTTTAATCCATAAATGGATTTCTCAAGCTTGCATACTCTATTAGGGTACTCTGCACTTACAAAACCCTCTGGCTGATTCATGTACACATCCTCAGCCAACTTACCGTTAAGGAAAGCGGTTTTGACATCCATTTGCCATATTTCATAATCATGAAACGCTGCAATGGCTAACATAACCCTAATAGACTTAATCTTTGCTACCGGCGAGAAGGTTTCATCATAATCAATACCTTGAGTTTGAGTAAAACCCTTCGCAACAAGTCGAGCCTTATAAGTATGCACATTTCCTTCCATGTCTGTATTCTTCTTGAAGATCCATTTGCACCCGACTGTTTTACGGCCTGGTACATGGTTAACCAAGTTCCAAACTTGATTGTCATACATGGACTGTATCTCGCTGTCCATAGCCTCCTTCCATTTAGCAGACTTCGGGCCTGCCATGGCTTCGTTAACACTGCTAGGTTCATCCAAATTTACCAGTGTACTATCACTAAAAAACATATCACCTTCCGTAGTAATATGAAAGCCATAATAAAACGAAGGTGTGTTCCTAACCCGTGTGGAACGCCTCGGAGGTACAGACTCGTCAGCTGGATCAACAGGAGTTTCCTCCTCAGGTTGATTGCCAGTGTCTGAGGTTCCTTCACCAATTGATTCTTGAATTTCTTCAAGATCAATCTGCCTTCCATGGTCTCCTTGGCTTATAAATTCTTTCTCACGAAAGATCCCCCTTCGTGCTACAAAGACCACATTCTCACTGGGTCTGTAGAAGAGGTAACCAAAGGATTTCTGTGGGTAGCCGAGGAAAATACACCTTTCACTTCGGGGTTCAAGCTTATCATGAGTCTCACGTCTCACGAAAGCCTCGCAACCCCAAATTTTGATGTGGTCTAAATTGGGAACCTTTCCAGTCCACATCTCATGAGGTGTTTTGGTAACCTTCTTTGTAGGGACTAGATTAAGGATATGGGCGGCAGTCTCTAAGGCATACCCCCAAAAAGAGATTGGTAACGAAACTCGACTCATCATAGAGCGAACCATGTCCAACAAAGTTCGATTACGCCTCTCAGCTACACCATTCAGCTGTGGTGTTCTGGGATGAGTCAATTGTGAGACAATCCCACACTCCTTAAGATAGTCAAGGAACTCGGTACTAAGATACTCAACACCCCAATCGGATCGAAGCATCTTAATGTTCCTGCCCAATTGATTTTCTACTTCCTGTTTGAATTCCTTAAACCTTTCAAAGGTTTCTGACTTATGTTTGATTAAGTAGACATACCCATATCTACTAAAATCATCAATAAAAGTCACATAATACCGATTAGCATCTCTTGTGGCGGTTTTGAATGGCCCACAAAGATCAGTATGTATTAGGTCCAACAAACCCTCACCCCTCTCACAATTTCCAGTGAAGGGTGATTTTGTCATCTTTCCAAGTAGACAAGATTCACAATTACCATCCGATTTAAGGTCAAATGATTCCAAGACTCCACTCTTTTGGAGTTGGCCTATGCGTTTCTTGTTTACATGTCCAAGACGACAATGCCACAATGATGCTTTATCTAGGCTAGTAGAAGAATCAATATACAACACATTGTTTCCTAAGTTGTCTACAATCGACACAGTTTCATACACACCATCACAAGGTAATGCTTTAAAATAAAATACATTATTAAAGAAAGCATTAATACCACCACATTCATTATCAAACGAAAAGGTAAAACCTTGTTTGTATAAACTCCAATCTTGGAAACAAGTGAAGCCTTCCTATTCCCCATGATTAAGTTTATCTTCCCGTGCTCCACATCCTCACTTCTTCTTAGGCCCTGCAAATCAGAACATATGTGAATACTACATCCTGTATCAAGCACCCAAGAGGTAGAATATGTTGAGTAATTAGACAATATAGTGTAAATACCTGCATGGGTGGGTTTCACTTTCCCATCCTTTAGATCCTGCAAGTACTTAGGGTAGTTTCGCTTCCAGTGTGCCCTTTCATGGCAATAAAAGCATTCAGCATCCTTGGGAATGGCAGAAGGAGTGACAGAACCGTTCTTAGTCTTTGATGAGGAGCCTTCAAGAGACTTTCCCTTGGTACCCTTCGAAGGGTGCTTCCTCTTTTTCCCTTTGCCTTGCCCGATAGCTAAAACAGGGGTAGATGCTAGAGTAGGAGTAGTAGAGGTAACAACCGATAGCTAAAACATGGTGCTTCCTCTTTTTCCCTTTGCCTTGCCTGACGAGCACTCTGATGGTACCTTTCCATCAGGTCTTGGTGCATCTCAAAAGGGTAGAAATCTTCATATGACTTTTGGAGCTCGGCTGTCATCGTGGCCATCATGATACATGCCACCTTAGTAGCATCCCTCTCATGAGTCCTGAATTCAGCGATCTCCTCAGGAGTAGCAGTAGACTCATCAAGTTCTTTTAACTCCTTATCGAGGACATATTCTTTGTCCTCGTAACGAGTAACCATCCTGATGTTCCTAATCCAATCCATGAAGTTGGAACCATCAAAGATGACCCTCCTACAAATATTCATGAGAGAGAAAGAACCAGTTGGGTTAGAACCTGAAGCATTAGTGTTGGAAGACATCTGAAAGAAGAGAGTAAGTTTAGATTAGATATATAGGATCCTTAATAAGACACCCAAATGTAATATTAAGGCAAGGACCCAATCACAATATTTTATACTTAGAAGAGGGATGCCGTCATCTAAGTAATAATATATTTTAAAGGTAGGTGAATGACGATTCACCAATTTCCACCATGAAAATGAAATGATTTATTAGGTTTAATTGGATTTGAAATTCCTAGATTCTTTTGAGATTCATTTAACTTTTCAATGGCATGTTTCAATCTTGATTGTGCCCTTCAAGTTTTGTGACTAGGATGCCGAGGATCACAAAACAAGGTGTGAATAACCATGCTAATTCACTTGGTACCCTTAATATTATCACCTAATCAATGTGCCGGTTAACCACACACGCTCCATTGATCTGTGACAAACATTAAGTCACCCTTCGTGGTCCTTACTAGTCCTAGTTAGTGTGCCGGTTAACCACACACGCTCAACCAGCAACTTGGTAAGGTACAAAGTGTGAATTCCATGGACTAGCACCATGTTCACATTTTTCCTAAAATAACTAAGATTGGGAATTAAAAGAGTTTAGTTACTTTATAATATTCATTATACTTTTAATGAGGATTTAAAGTCATTGTTCTACCCGTTCGGCTAACGACCCTCCACCGATCAAGCAAGCGGTGGGTGAGAATGGACACTCATTAAGTCGCCATTTTATAGGCAACAACCTTATACCCACCTTATAGACCGGCTTCGTGAATGAGGCCTACTAACATTAAACGACTTATTCTTATACATATATATAATAATTAACCATTAATGTTATAAATAGTATAAGGGTTGAATTTTAACTATTAAAACTCTAAGGGTTGGAATTAAAGTTTATTAAAGTGTGTGAAACTTTACAAATTCCAAAACTTGAGGGCAAGTTTTGTAACTTTGCAAAACTCTTCATTTCATAACTTATGAATTAAAGATTCATAAAAATGAAGACTCTTCATTTTCATGTAACTTATGTGTTTTAAGTGTGTGTTAAATAAAGGTGACCTTTGGAAATCCATAACTTGAGGAAAAATTATGGACTCCATTAAAACACATAAATGATCAAGAATTAAACCTAAACAATTCAGCAAATAATTCCTATCATTTTCTAAATTCATAAGAACATGAACATGATCATCAAAAATTCAAGAATTATATGAACACATAAAATCATGGAATTTTGATATATGCTATTGAAAATGGATTAGAACAACCATTACACCAACTAAAATAAGTTTTATAACACCAAAACAGTTTAGGGTAATGTTTCTAGTCCATTTCCAGCAGCAAAAGTCGAAAAATTGCACTCTTTCGATCCTACTCGTCGAATGCATGAACTTACTCGCCGAGTAGGTTGAAGTTTGCCTTGGACTCGTCGAGTCCTTCCCATGGACTCGGCGAGTACATCATGCAGACAACAATGATTTCGACTTTTATCACTATTTTGCATCAAGTATCAAACAAGCAAACTTGGCTTTGATACCACTGTTGGGTTTTGAGCAATCTAACACTTCGTAAGTGTGCATGCAACCCTAATAAACCTTGGATCTATGTTTGTCTAAATACATGCAAAATAATAATTTTCCAAGGTTTATAACCTATCTAACATGGCATGGGGAACATTTCAACATAAAAGAGTTAGAAGAGATTACATACCTTTTGATGAGTTTGGTTCTAAGGAGTTTGAGGGCCAAGCACCAATAGTGTGAATGCCTCAAATGGAATCACAAAACACTACAAACTCTTGGAAAACTTTGAGAGAGTATACACACTTGTATAAAATCGGCCACACACAAGCACACACACACTAGTTCACTAGTTTCCTCTTAGGCTCCATTTCATGCTCCATAAGCATGCTTATATAGTATGCATGGTTAGGGTGAAACCCTAGTAACCCATGTCTCTTCCTTTCCAAGGATCCATGGGTTAAAAGCTCCATGGGTCATCCATGGACTTCCACATAAGCCTAGCCCATTAACAAATGAGTATTAGCCCACACTATATAAAACAAATAGCCCATAATCTAATTAGTCTTCCTTTTAATCTCTAAATTAATTCATAGTTAATTTAAGACTAAAACTAATTAAATAACGTAACTTCATATTAATATATTATAACTCATAATATATTAATAAACATATGTGTATAACTCTCATAAAATTATCCATAATAGTTTGGATGAGATGCAACCCAAATGGACCATGCCGGCCGGGTCAAGTATATACCAAATAAGTTATGGACTTAGACACCTTATCCAACACGTTCCACCACGACAAAGCCGAGTCTGTGAATGTACACACTACATATTTGGCTTTGAATGCATCCCGACATCTACAGATTTCGAAGATGGCTTAGTTTTCTCAAATCATCTTGTCAATGTAACAACCCCTTCGTCACCATGATAGTTCATGGGCTTGCACTTCAAGAATTCTTTGTAGGAGCACATTCGTTGGTACCCTTGGTTTTCGCTTTGATTGGAACTATTAGTCTCGTATTCGCTTCTGTTGCTGTTACTACTTATTTGGGTCATGGCGGCAGCCACAGCGGCTGTTATAGTAGCCTGGAACACGGTAGAGTCCATCCGTGGAGGTGGTGGCGGTGGTGGGGATGTTTGTATGTTGTTCTTGCGGCTGTTTGACTTCCTTGGTGGCATACTTCTGGCATAAAGCTTAAAGGTGTAATGACGATAAGTCTTTGATAAGAGTTATGAATCAAGCATTATCGTAATGGAATGCCATGCTTATATATGTATCAACTCTTGTTGTTATTGAAATTTGCAAATAATTCATAAATGAAATTTACTATACTAAGCAAACAATTATATAACAGATAGCAACACCCAATGAAATAAAATACATGCCCATTTCATTGATAATATAGTACTAGTACATAGTTTTGTGAAAATTGACCTTTAAGAAGGTCTACATGAAAGGGTAGCATCAACGCTTACTCATAAATACAATAACCAAGAACGTGAGTAGTATAAGCCCTACTCACGGCGAGTGGTCTCCTGCAGGCCGTGGGATGAAGTCGTGGACGACTGCATCTCCACTATGTGACGCTCTGATGCAATCACCCTCTCCTCAAGAGCAGAGTGCCTCTCCTGGTGCTCCATTGTTTTCTCTCGTGCGGTGGTGAGGTCCTCCTAGAGGCGGTCGATGACACTGCATGTTTGAGGGTAGTCCCTCTCAAGCCATCGGGTTTGTGCTTCAGGAAACTCCACTGCATCCCCCAGTTCCAAGATCTGATTTGTTGAGGCCCTGGTCTAATCCCCGAGATGTGTGATCCGCTAAAGCATGATAGGAACGACCCTGTCTACTGGACCTCCTTGACTGAGGTTATAGAAACCTCGCTCCATATTTTAAGGAGAACGATGGCGTTGTTGTCAGCTCCATCTCTCCAAATCTTCTACCCAGCGGGGCGTGGGCCCCTAGTAGCCTAGTCCGTGTGCGGGAATCCTGGCGATGTAAGGAGGATTTATTATATTCGACTCTACATCCGATTCCTCCTCTGACTCCTCCTCGTCTTCTTCCTACTCTGGATTTTCTTTCGGATCTTCCTCTTCCTCCACTAACTCCTCAGGATCTTCTTTGGGATCCTCCTTAATCCACCCACCATTCCCCTGGTTAGGGAAGTAGGGGTCTCCAAGCATATGGAATCATGCCATGATTTCTGTGTATAGTATCTTAAATCTTGCATCTAATTCTTAGGGGTCGATTGGTTCGCTGGAATCTGTTGGAATCGGAAGGAATTGAAATTTAATTCCATCACTTTCCTATGTTTGGTTCAAGTTTTGAGAAGGAATTGGATTCTTAAATATGTCCAACTTTCCTTTCATTAAAGGAAAATAAATTCCATCTAGAAGATGAGGAAATTCAAATTCCTTCAAGTGAGAGTGTTGAATATTACCATATTACCCTTTTCATTTTTGACATTAAATATGAAAAACCTCTGTCACTACTCACGACCACCTCCACCACAACCTTCGCCACCATTACCCACCACCACAACCTCCGCCACCTACACCCACCACCACCACCGCCGCCGCCACTAAAACCCACCGCCACAACCACCACTGTCTCTACGATTAACACTAGTGATGTCACTACTACCACCACCTCCACCTTCATCACCACCACACATTTCCACCATCACCACCACTGTTACTTCTGTCACCATTGCCGCCACCACCACCACCGTTTACTATTTTTATAATTTATATAATATATTTTTACATATAATTATAAAAAAAGTAAAAGTAAGCAAAAACCAAAAATAGTAGTTCTATTATTTTACACTATACAAATTCCATTTTCCGCCAACCAAACAAAATATAATATTGAATTCAAATTCCATTTAATGCTAACCAAACAGAATATTGAATTAGATTCCAATTCAAGACAGATTCCAATTCCTTAATAGATTCCAATTTCTTCCAAAACATTCTATGAACCAAACGCCGCCTTAGAGTTTCTTGGTATTCACGGTTGGTAAGTTTTAGATTCGTTGTTCATCGCGATCATTCCTAAACACATTTTGGTCATATCTCTCATAAATATAGTTGATCAGGCTATATTTATCCGTGATATGATTACATAACTATTTAGGTTTAATCGTAGTGTCTAACTTATCTAAATACTTTTATACGGTTTTTATTAAGAGATTGTCCTAGTATATATGCATGTACGTATACTTTTATAAAATACTTATTATATTTTTGGAGTATACTTCTTATTTAGAGTATTTTAGCTCCATTCTATTTATACTTGTCTATCTTATGTGGTTTGATATACTTAGTTCACTATAAACAATGCTCTGATACCACTTTGTCACACCCCAAACTAGAAAAGCAGAAACGTCTGGGAGTGGATGACTTTCATGTATAGTATCACAATAATTGAATATAAATGATCAAATCCATACAAAAATAATTGAATATAAATGATCAAATCCATACAACCATCACATTGTACTCAAAACATTGTTTGTTTGATATCAAATATGAATAACAGAAATAATAATGTGACGCAACGATGCCCCATCCTCCAAAAAAGTATTTCATTTACCTCTTTACTGATTCCCTGAGAATACAAGTGATTTTGAAAAGTTTCAACAATTAGGTTGGTGAGTTCATAAACATTTTTGTATGAGAAATTGGTAGCTTTTCTTTTGTAAAAATAATAGAGTGTGCTTTCAGAAAATCCAATATTTTCTTTAGAAATGAACTGTAACTCTTAAACCCAAGACTAAAAATGTAAGTAATGTTGTACAGGGAAAATAGTGTTATGAAGTTTTATCTTTATATGAAACTACTTGACTGTATGTTAACCCCGCAAACAAAATGTTTTGTTAATACCCCATGTGAGTTATCATCACCATGCTAATGAGTAGTTGGCCTGCTACGCCGTTCATCAAGCATCTGAATGTTACGACATTTGTCACCCTAGACTAACTGGTCTAACAATACCTAACAGCCCAGGTGCGGGGTTGTCAATCCCGTATAGATCTATACACAAGTGTCACGCTCTCCCTACAAGACACTCTGGTTATAATTCAGGACTTAGTGTGTACTCTGGTAAGTACGGTGAAGATAAATGTATCACAAAATTGTATCAACCGGTTAACGTGAACTAAAACCCCATTTTTCTTGTAAATGAATGCATTACTCCTCCATAGTACATAGTGTAATAAAATAATTATAACTTTATATAATTATATGTTTCTTCTTTAATGATAGTGTAGAGTTTGTGACTCCCAAACTATACCAATTATAGTTTATCATGTTTGTTTGTTATGCCTATTTGTATAATCATTTATATAAATACATAGTAGCTATCTTTTCTAGATTCAAAATGTATGGTCAAAGCATCATACTTTTGTGTTGTTACCTACAAAATGGTGAAATAACTAGAATGTAACCTTTTTGTTTACAAAAACTATATGTTGGTAAAAAGTCTCAAAATCCTTGTAGGTTTCTAATCACAATTTTTTTTATGATTATATAACATAGTTTTTGTTTTGATTTTGTTAGCTTTGCATTTCAAAACTAATATATCACAAATAATTGTCTAAAAACTACTGATAACCATATTTCATGAAAATAATGGTTTATATTTGACATAGAGATGAAACATAGAAGTATTTGTGTGATAAACCAAATTTTACTTGTATTCCCCTCCCCCCCCCCCCCCTCCACCCCTCTAAAACATGAAAAACTCAAAAATGTGGGCGTATGAACTCACCTTGAGTGTGGTTGTGGTTCGGTAAAGAGATGATTATGAAGATCTTTATACCTAGAACACTTAGAAGTGGTTGATGAGCTCTATGAAGATGATATTATCCTAAGAGTTTTAACACATAATAATGTGTGTAAATAAGATGAAACTATTGTAAAAGTGTGTAAAAACACTAGATTATAAAGAAACACTTACCAAAATATCAAGAATTTGTTGAAATGGTTTAGCTTAATGAGGGGAAGTCTCGTTCTTTAGAGAATATGGAGTAATACAGAAGAAATATGGAGACGGTGGGGGGTTTTAGGGATGATCTCGGCCATAGATAAGGAGGGAAAAGATAAGTGATTTCAGGAAGTCCTTTTTACCTTGTATCAGGAATTTGTTGTTTGGAATTTTCATTGGATGCTTGACTGGTCGAAGTGTTGGATTAGATAAGGCAAACATGGAGATCTATGCGTTGGTTACATGTATCTATTATGATCTACTAGTTGATTACACTACTCGGTTATGGGATGAGTTTGTGAAGAGTATTGGGAATATGAATGTTGTTCATGGGATTTCATGTGCTCGATACTGGAGCTTGATTTGTTAATTTGCTTATGAAAAGGAAGATATTCTGGTTCCTGAAGGTGAACAAATGGCTGAATTCTCATTGTATCATTTTCCCAAGACTGTTGAAGATGATCCAGATATTATTCCAACTGTTGCAAGAATTACGGATGGAATACTTGTAACAGCCCGGAATCTCAAGTATTGTTGAAATTATATTTATGGGGTGTTTTAAGGGGGGACTCGGCGAGTTGGAGCCAGACTCGCCGAGTAGGATCGCAGACCTGGTCGCGGGTTCGCGACTGGACTCGACGAGTCAGATAGGGACTCGGCGAGTCTGCGCAGTTTAGCGAAAACCCTAGCCGTTTAGGTTTGGGACGTATATAATGAACTTATAGGCCATCATTGTCCGTCTTTAGCCTACTGAGAAGAACCCTAATCGGTTGTGTGCATCTGGAGTAAGGATTGAAGGCCATTGGTGATCTTGAAGAAGTTATTGTGCAAGGAAGAGAAGGGTTTGGCCAAAGGAACAGCAAGGGAATCAAGTTCTGAGGATTGGGGACACAGAGAGTGCACTATTCAGGTAACAATTCGGATTATAATCTGCTATGTTGATGTGTGCATGGATTTAGGGTTTATGGAACCCTTTTGTGACTAGATTGATTGTTATCCTTGTTCCCCAAATGATTATCACCCTGTATTAGGACCTTTAGAGGTCCAAAATGTCCCATGCCCGTGTATTTCAGGAATTGGTGAAGGTTTTGGATTGAAATCCTTATGCCTTAGGTCAACATGTAAATTATAAGTCTTGGGGTGTAGCATGAGCACCTAAATGAAGACCTTATGTGATGGACCAGTCGAGGAAGGCCAGACCTATGAATGGTCGGAGCAGTTATGACCTTAGGAAGCAGTTTGAGCGGCTGCATGGCATGGACTCGCCGAGTCAGATGAGCAGACTCGGCGAGTAGCTTGAAGAATAACTGGGACTCGTCGAGTTGTTCCTCAGACTCGGCGAGTGGAGTCGGGGTGGCCCCACGATTCTTCCAGGAGTAACTCGTCGGGTCAAGGAGGATACTCGACGAGTAGAAGGGAAAACTTAGAGGATTGGAGGACGACTAGACTCGCCGAGTCGCCAGGGTACTCGCCGAGTTCGGTCGAGTTGACCGTGGACTGTTGACCATAGTTGACCGCGTGTGATTTCTTAGGGTCAGTTATCGTGCAAGATAAAAGTATTAATAAGAGAATACATTATCCAGGGAGCTTGAAGCTCGGCGGATCAAGTGCAAGTGATTTCAGGAGTTGCTAATTTCCAGTATCCACGAGGTGAGTCTTCTCACTATACTGTACCCTGAAGGGTTTGACTGGGTGACCGGAAGGTCGGATATGATATGTGTTATAAGTGCTATAAATGGAAAGGTAATTGCTATGCGTGCTATGTATGTTTATATGGGCCGGAAGGCAATATGTTATATGACCGAAAGGTCAGATTTGTTATATGATATATGTGCTATATGTGGTAAGTTAAGTGTATTATGTGCTGTGTATGTTTATGGGCCGGAAGGCAATACGTTATGGGCCGGAAGGCAATGTGCTATGGGCCGGAAGGCGATTATCTCATGGGCCGGAAGGCGTTGTGTTGTGGACCGGAAGGTCAGGGCCTGGAAAGGCGTATATGCGTAAGTTGTATATTGGGAAACTCACTAAGCTTCGTGCTTACAATGTTTTGTGTTATGTTGTTTTCAGGTCCATTCAGTAACACGGGACGGCACCGGCTTGATTGTACACACCAGAGAAAGAGTTATGTTTTGGAGGATCCTGGTTTTCTATTCAAGTGAAAATGAACTATGTTTTGTAATTCAATTATGAATGAGATTTTAAACAAGTGTTCTAATGAAATGATTATTTTAAATGCAAAATTTTGCCTTGAAATTTACGGTGTTACAAATTGGTATCAGAGCCTTGGTTTGAGGGATTCGGATGCGCCTTCGGGTAAATCTGGACTCAAACTGAGGAAGTAAGAAAAAGTTTTCAAATAAATAGTTTTCTAAAAGTGAATAAGAGTTCAAAGAGAAAGCAAGAAAGAGCAATGTGTACAATCAGCCAGAGCCCGAACGGTGATTTCCCAAAATACCCTTATTTTTGTGTTATGAGATATGTATGATGCACTTTATGAGATATTATTGCATGCTAGAGACAGGCTAGGTATTTCATATGTTAGGACTAGAGTGGCCTGATTTGTGATGCGTTAGCTTAGGACTCGTTGTTATATGTGTTATGTTTTGAGTATGTGATGAGTGAGAGTATCCAGTTAGAACCCATGAGGGGTAGAGTTATAGAGTTTGGTGTTACTTTCGAGGATGAGCTGAGAAGTTGGAGTTATCACAGGGAGGGAGTCCTATGTATTCTTCAATGCTTGAATGCTGCTTGCTTTGTGCTTTGTGGAACGCTCGATGATGGGAGTCAGCTACCAAGTGAATATGACGATATTCAGGAGGTAGATGGCTGGCATCATTAGGAGCTCTTCAGCAGCTGATAGCAAAGAAGTGGGAGGACGACGGAAGAGACTAGGGAGTAAACCTAGCCAGATGGGTGCGCTGGTAAAGTAGAGGATTTCGCTGGAGAGCGGGCACGTGCGATGGGATTGGTGAAAGAGCAGGTCGAGCAGCTACTTAGGAGCTCTGGGATGGTCCGTGTGGAAAGTATGGGTAGATGTGGCAGGTAGTATGGGCCCGTACTACTAAAAGCAGAGGACCAATACTTGTTACAGGGAGCATTCCGAAGGTTCTAAGGAACGGATTGAGGAGTGATGTTATGGTTCGAGTACCATACATCGGAGCAGATTGAGAAGTGATGCTATGGTTCGAGTACCATACATCGGAGCAGATTGAGGAGTGATGTTATGGTTCAAGTACCATACATCGGAGCAGATTGAGAAGTGATGTTATGGTTCGAGTACCATACATCGGAGCAGATTGAGGAGTGATGTTATGGTTCGAGTACCATACATCGGAGCAGATTGAGAAGTGATGCTATGGTTCGAGTACCATACATCGGAACAAAATGAGGAGTGATGTTATGGTTCGAGTACCATACATCGGAACAAATTGAGGAGTGATGTTATGGTTCGAGTACCATACATCGGAGTAGATTGAGAAGTGATGCCATGGTTCGAGTACCATACATCGGAGCAGATTGAGGAGTGATATTATGGTTCGGGTACGATACACCGGAGCAGATTGAGAAGGGATGTCATGGGATGAGTACCATGGTTCGTAGTGAATGATGCTGGTGATTATTTTATTATCCGGTCATGATCGATGAGGTAGAGATCGGACGCTATGGGTTTTAGGCCTGCAGACCATGATTGAGTATGAAGAGGCATCCCTCGAGAGGAAAGGCGAGTGCCTATCAGAGTATTTTGGTAAGGAGTTAAACGAAGAGGAAAATTTCGGTCTGAGTTGAACAATCAGTCGATAGAAGAGAGGTCACCTTCTAGGTGGTTGGTGCTATTTTTGTTCGTGTGCAAGACACGGGAGGCCTAATGTTTCAGTTTTGGGTTTGGGGGTACACCCTACAGGTCGTATCGGTGATGATTTTCCCCAGAGTATCAGGTGGCATGTGTGCCGCGAGACAGTGACTTATCGGGAGCAGACAGTCAGTTGGGACTGAGGTAGTCGAGGACCATACCACACCTAATTGAGAATAGTAGGTTGTGTTATAGTGGTAGTAGTGGGGAGTTCAGTTGAGTTTTGCAGTGCAGGGAGTTTTCGTCTATGTTGGGAGTGGGTCCCTGTCCTTGGGACAATTCCGGGGTTAGAACATTGGTTGATGAGTTGAGGTGAGAGAAACGATGATTTTGCGGTGCAGTCTATGAGCCAGGGATGTTATTAAGCAGTTGAGATGCTTAGGTTTAGATTGGTATGGGATTTGGAACGATTAGAGGCAGTCGTGATGAGAAGTTCTTGAAGAGTTAATCAGAGGTTCAGAGTATAGAGGGTTGATTGATTTCCTTAAGGGGGGAATTATCGGGCGTTGCGTAGCATTCTCCTGGAGCAGGTGCGATTTAGCTGGTGAAAAAAATAGTTGTGGGTTGGTTGTGTGCTAATTGGTGATGGTTCGAACCCTAAGTGGGGGAGAACCGGGTGCAGTATGTAAGGAAGCAAAGATTCGACAGGAGTGTTTATAAGTGAAGTATAGAGATATGCTGTAAGAAATCATGAGACCAAAGGTGTCGGTGATCGAGGAAAAGGGTCAGGGTGAGTTAATGCGGGAAGTACTTGAGGAGGAGAACGAATGTATCCATGACAGGTGTTTGGTGTTGTTGCAAGTAGATAGAGAATGATTGGGCGGCCAACTCCCGGGGTCGGTATGCGTATCCTTGTTTGGATTTTGAGCATCGGGAAAAAAGGGGTTTCGGAGAATTATCAGTATATTTCGTAGCGTCAGCGTTTCTCGTATTCCAATCGAGAAATTACATGCACCGAAGTTGTAATGTGGGAAAAATGTAGATCTAATTATGGGGTTCAGAGGAGATGTATTATTGTGTCTATATGATTCTTGGGGCAGGAGATCAGTGGTTGTGGCAGGATCTTGTGATGTTTTGTTGGGGTATTCTGAGATATTCGGGTATGATATCTTTATTTTGGAGTTACTTGTGAATCCTGAATTGAATCGACGTGTGGCATATCAAGTATCTGTGAATCTAGTGGGAGCTCTTCAAGTATGGGCATCCAGGGAGGTTATTTGAGAGTGTGGATTTTCGCAAGGATGGGCATTTGTTATGTTGATTGCCTCCAGAGTCTGTGATGGATATTCGAGCCGTAGTACTCCCTACTCAGAGGGTGTTGTGATGCTGCGTGGAGTTGCAGTACCCACTAGAGGGCAAGAGAATTTCGATGTTGGAATGTTTTCGAGTAGTGCATGATGTGGAAGAGTTGGGTTTGAGTAGCCCTGGTGTTGAGTCCTTGGAGCTTGGATGTTGAGTCGGGGGCGAGACGGGGGTCTCCATCTCTTTCAGGAGATCCGGGGAGATACGCAGGGAATATGCAGAGCAGAAACCAGAGATTTGAGTTGAGATGATCCTCGATTGGATTGTATTTTTCTCACATGAGGAAAAGAGGATTTCGTGACTTGCGTGTCACTGGGCCGGGATAGTGGTCACGGGGAGGAAGTTAGTGGGACACTTGGATCATGATATGGGTGATGTTGGGGGCTCAGCTGTGGAGCCAAAAGATGATCTGGTATTCAGTCTTGAAGAGGAATATGAGAAAGGAGATTATCCTGATGACATCTAAGGACACTTTAGAGAGAGTGAACGATTTAGACGCTCGAAGACATGCTTCGGGCATGTGTATTAGATTTTGGAGGAAGCCGCGGTATGTATTTATCCTATATTGAGTTGTCTCATATCAACAACCATCATTAGTGCATTGGTATGCCGCCCTTTGAGCTGTTGCATAGGAAGTGGTGTCGGATCCTCATTTGCTGAGGATAGGTAAGGCATGGACCCGAGAGTCCTTGCGAGCAGATCCGGAGCATGGGCGATACATGGAGTAGTGGCAAGGTCGTCAAGCGGATTTCCCTAGGTAAGGGAAGAGAAAGGTACGTTGGGGCTAGTGCAGCATGTGTATGCGATTGCAAGAGTAGAACTCGTGAGAGTTGCTCTGAGAGTGAGTATGGGTCTCTCAATCGTTCCGAAATGGATACAGTGGGCTTTGGATCGGGGATCCAGTGATTCATGGTTTCCTAACCCTTATGGGTCGAGTGATCGTTGAGATTTAGAGCAGAGTTGCATTTTGGGTAATTCTCGGTTACAGGGAGTGGCGGGCAGTATAGAGATCGTGCTTCAGTCGACAGAGCAGATTCAGCAGGTTAAACAGAGGATATTGATCGCCTAGAGTCGACAGAAAAGTTATGACGCCGGTCCGAGTTTGAGTTTTAGGTCGGCGACTTTGTACTCCTGAAGGTCTCTCCTGGAAAAGGGGTGATTCGGTCCAGGAAGAGGGGCATGTTGGGGCCCCGGTATGTTGGGCCTTTCGTGAAATTGCGAGGGTAGGATGGGTGGCCTACCGTTTGGAGCTGTCAACGGAGTTGAGATAGATCCATGACATTTCTCATGTGTTGCAATTGAAGAAGTGTATAGCCGTTGAGTCAACAGTGGTTCCACTAGAGAACATTTAGGTGGATGCGAGCTTGAGTTGTGCTGAGAGACCAGTGGCCATCAGGGATCGGAAGATAAAGGTTCTGAGGAACAAGGAGGTACCTCTGGTATTGGTTCAGTGGCAACCCGGAATGGATCGGAAATGACTTGGGAGTCGGAACATGAGATGTGGGAGCAGCATCCGGAACTATTTTCAGAGTAAGACTTCGAGGGCGAAGTCTGATTCTAGTGGGGGAGAATTGTAATATCCCGGAATCTCAAGTATTGTTGAAATTATATTTATGGGGTGTTTTAAGGGGGGACTCGGCGAGTTGGAGCCAGACTCGCTGAGTAGGATCGCAGACCTGGTCGCGGGTTCGCGACTAGACTCGACGAGTCAGATAGGGACTCGGCGAGTCTGCACTGTTTAGCGAAAACCCTAGCCGTTTAGGTTTGGGACGTATATAATGAACTTATAGGCCGTCATTGTCCGTCTTTAGCCTACTAAGAAGAACCCTAATCGGTTGTGTGCATCTGGAGCAAGGATTGAAGGCCATTGGTGATCTTGAAGAAGTTATTGTGCAAGGAAGAGAAGGGTTTGGCCAAAGGAACAGCAAGGGAATCAAGTTCTGAGGATTGGGGACACAGAGAGTGCACTATTCAGGTAACAATTCGGATTATAGTCTGCTATGTTGATGTGTGCATGGATTTAGGGTTTATGGAACCCTTTTGTGACTAGATTGATTGTTATCCTTGTTTCCCCAAACGATTATCACCCTGTATTAGGACCTTTAGAAGTCCAGAATGTCCCATGCCTGTGTATTTCGGGAATTGGTGAAGGTTTTGGATTGAAATCCTTATGCCTTAGGTCAACATGTAAATTATAAGTCTTGGGGTGTAGCATGAGCACCTAAATGAAGACCTTATGTGATGGACCAGTCGAGGAAGGCCAGACCTATGAATGGTCGGAGCAGTTATGACCTTAGGAAGCAGTTTGAGCGGCTGCATGGCATGGACTCGCCGAGTCAGATGAGAAGACTCGACGAGTAGCTTGAAGAATAACTGGGACTCGTTGAGTTGTTCCTCAGACTCGGCGAATGGAGTCGGGGTGGCCCCGCTATTCTTCCAAGAGTAACTCGTCGGGTCAAGGAGGATACTCGACGAGTAGAAGGGAAAACTTAGAGGATTGGAGGACGACTAGACTCCCGAGTCGCCAGGGTACTCGCCGAGTCCGGTCGAGTTAACCGTGGACTGTTGACCAGAGTTGACCGCGTGTGATTTCTTAGGGTCAGTTATCGTGGAAGATAAAAGTATTAATAAGAGAATACATTATCCAGGGAGCTTGAAGCTCGGCGGATCAAGTGCAAGTGATTTCAGGAGTTGCTAATTTCCAGTATCCACAAGGTGAGTCTTCTCACTATACTATACCCGGAAGGGTTTGACTGGGTGACCGGAAGGTCGGATATGATATGTGTTATAAGTGCTATAAATGGAAAGGTAATTTCTATGCGTGCTATGTATGTTTATATGGGCCGGAAGGCAATATGTTATATGACCGAAAGGTCAGATTTGTTATATGATATATGTGCTATATGTGGTAAGTTAAGTGTATTATGTGTTGTGTATGTTTATGGGCCGGAAGGCAATACGTTATGGGCCGGAAGGCAATGTGCTATGGGCCGGAAGGCAATATGTTATGGGCCGGAAGGCGATTATCACATGGGCCGGAAGGCGTTGTGTTGTGGACCGGAAGGTCAGGGCCTGGAAAGGCGTATATGCGTAAGTTGTATATTGGGAAACTCACTAAGCTTCGTGCTTACAGTGTTTTGTGTTATGTTGTTTTCAGGTCCATTCAGTAACACGGGACGGCACCGGCTCGATTGTACACACCAGAGAAAGAGTTATGTTTTGGAGGATCCTGGTTTTCTATTCAAGTGAAAATGAACTATGTTTTGTAATTCAATTATGAATGAGATTTTAAACAAGTGTTCTAATAAAATGATTATTTTAAATGCAAAATTTTGCCTTGAAATTTACGGTGGTACAATACTTAGCAAGGTTCATCCTACGAATCATGTATTGGTGGCATACATGCAAACTATCAATCCTTTGATTAAAATAAGACTTTTACTTCCAAAGAGAATTTGAGCAACATCAAAAAAGCAAAAGGAGTCCAAGAAACCGGCTAAGGGGATTCCTTCGAAATTCGAACAAGTGGAGAAGGTTGTTAAAGCTACATTAAAGGTGGTTACTAAGTCTGATCCACCATCGAAGAAAATTCAAAATCCTGTTGTTAAAGAGTCTTCTTCACTAGCGAAGGATGTCATGCCTTCGAAATCTTGGATTTTCAAATGTTTGAAAAAGATGGCTCACATGCCTCGTCATTCTCCTTAGAGATATAACAATTTTTCTCCCAATGTTGTTTTGCAGATCACTCGTAAGCCCCAAATTAATCGCAAGGGTGTTATGATTCGAGAGATTCCAAATCCTGTCTTTCCGAAATCCAAAAAGCGAAGGGCTGAAGACATGGCTAAAAATATTGCTAAGAAGAAAAAGAGAGTGCTAGTTGAATCTAAAGACGAAGTTGTACCGGAATCACTTCTTCCTGATCATGCTATGATTGTTTCATCACCATAGAGGGATTCTCCAATCAAGTTTAATGTCGACATGGTTGGATATTTTGATGTCTCTGTGAAAACATTATATGTAGACACAGCCATTAATCATGATGATCAATCAAAAGAATCTAATCCTCAGAAGACTACGGTCGTACCACCCGAAGTTTCAAATGCCAAATCAGTTACTGAGGGGGTTCGAATTTCAGGCATCCCTATGAACATATCTAATATGGACACAAATGTCACCATGGGTGAATGAGTGCTAAACACTGAAGCTCAAGGTAATCGTACGATTGTTATTTCTTCTACTTTCGACATATCTATCATTTCAACCAATCTTTATTCACCGCCATTTGTTTATAATGTTCCACCACTTTACCACCACCTACTCATTGTCCCACGTTTGATCAAATCCTTCAACAACCAATAACTTCTCATTTTCCATCCCAATCCACTGATGATCCTAAAATAGTTAATGACGATGCTACCACTGATGATGTTGGGTTTATGGGTACATTTGCTTATCTCAAATTTGATCCGGAGGAAGAAAACATACCAAATCTTATGTTAATGTCTGGTAAATATTTCAAAATTCTTAACAGGAAGTCGAACTCATTATTACAACTCCAGGCGGATGCAGGGGGTTGTCATTCGTTATCGGGAATCAAAGTTGGTGTAATGCTCAAGGGTCAAGAGCTTCGTCTGAAGGATGAGTTGGACATAAAAGGCAGAAACAATCAAAAACATGTCAAGGCTCAATCATCATCTTTTCATCAATAACTAGAAGAACTGAAAGTTGTGGCAAAAGAAAAACATCTTCTATATGTTCAAACTATTAAGAAAGTTCGAGATGATGTTAATCTCAAAATGGAGGAGTTACGGGTAGATATGGGAAAGGAAGTTGCTGGTATATCTCATGATTTTTCTATTATTCACACCAAAGTATATATCATTGTTGCTGCAATTACAAATGTTGTGAAATGGTATCAGTCGTTAATTCTGAAGGTTGATAAAATAGCAGAGGTTGATACACAAAGTTTTTCTAAGGTTGAAGCTTCGTTGATTAATCTTAATGATTTAGTCTCAAAGATTGGTTCATCCTCTTCTCTGATTACTCCTGATTCTTTATTCCAAAAGTTTGATGCCTTGGAGTCGACACTCAAAGCTGAATTGGCTCCATTTGTAACATCATGTTCGGATCATCTGTGATTTAGGGTTCGTGGGCTACAACCCGGTCATAAGGAAGCCTTGAGGCTGCGACGACTTACTAGAAGCGTAGGACTTACTAGAAGCGTAGGGCTTCATTGGAAATGGACTTATAACGAAGAATTTATGATAGTTTGAAGTTTTCGCAAGTTTAGTCCTTATTAAGAAATGGGTGGTAGACAAGTACACAGGGTGTAATTATGTGTACCCTCAGTGTACTTATATGCATAGCACGAACACGGAGACCACCTACTACGTTGGGCGTACCAGAGGGTACGCTGGGTGTACTAGGTACAGAATGTAAACCCTAATATTTTGAAGTGACCCTATTTAAAGATCATGTGGCCTCATTTTCAGGCACCATTTCCAGCCTCCAACTCCTCTCAAAACCTTAATCTAGTTTACATGGCTTGTGTGAGTGTTATGGCTCATTTGAGTGTATTTGGTGATGCTCTTGGTGAAAAAGGAGTCTAGAAAGAGGATAGCTTGTGATTCTAGCTCGTGGATCTAAGTTCTACCCTTTTTGGTGCATCTTCCAGAGGTATAAAGTTCGAACCTTGCTTATTGTTGTGTTAGCTCTTATTTTGGGTCAATTTTTAGAGTTTTTTGTCGGAAGATTGGAACTTTGTGAGTTTGTTGTACTCCAGAGAAAATCTCCAAGAGAGTCTTAATAGTTATTTTGCAAGTTGGGTCCCACTAAGACATGCAAACTGATAAAGTCGCCAACTTTACCAGTTAGGGGCTTGTAACAAAGCTTCCCTAAGGTTTGGATGCTTTGGGCTGAAGTGGTTAAGTCGAGAATGTAGTTTCTGGATCTAAGCATTACGCCCAACGTAGTTCTAGTACGCCCCACATATTGGTCTGGTTTCCCCATCAGGATTCATGTGTACGCTGAGCGTACCAAGGGAGTTACAACACCACATTAACTCGTTATGGGCTTTTTTTTTCTAAATCTCATATTGGGCCTTAAGTGTTGGGTTTGGATTTTGGGCTTGCTGTATTGGAGATTTTTTATCAGAGGAATATATATTTCTTAGGCCCTTGTGTTGGGCTTTCCATTTGGACTTAAGTTTAAGGGTTGGGCCTTGGGAAGGCCTAGGTAGTATTGGGCCTTAGTGGGCCAAATGGGTTTGGGTTATTTATGTGCTGGTTAGTGGACTACCTTTAGACCTAATGAGTGAGGGTTTGGTCTTAGATCCTAATTAGGTTAATTGTGGGTTTAGATCAGTGTTAGAGGCTAGTGTGCAACAACAACATTTATAGTAGTTGTTCCTTATCTGAGGTGAGTCTTCTCACTATACTTACCATGAGTGGTAACTTTGTGTGGCCGGAGGGTCTTGTGTGTTTATATTGAGTATTGTGATAACCTACATTATGTCTTTGTGAATTATGTTGTGTATTATTATGAGCTTTGCTGAGTTAGGACTGGAGGGTCCACCCGAGTTATGGCACCGGAGGGTTCCATTGAGACACATTGACTAGAGGGTCTTATTCGAGATATAGCGATGAGAGGCTAGTGAGATGTGTATGGTGTTTTGGGAAACTCACTAAGCTTCGTGCTTACCATGTTGTGTGATATGTGTTTCAGGCACTTTTGAGGATCACGGAAAAGCGTCGGCTTGCTTATACAAGTTGGTATTAGAGCCTTGGTTTGAGGGATTTAGATGTACTCTCGGGTATGTCTAGACTCAAAACTGAGGATTTGAGAAAATTTTCTAAAAAGAAATGATTTTTCTAAAATTAGTAAGAGTGGATGTTCCCCCTTCTTCCTTACCATGGCAAGTCTTTGTGAAAAAGAGAAAATGAGACGTAGCAGTGTGTACAGTTAGCTAGAGCCCGAGCAGTGATTTCCCAAAATACCATTATTTGTTTACATTATGAGATATTTATGAGATATTAGAGTTGCATGCTAGAGGATAGGCTATGTATTTCATAAATTAGGGCATTAGTTGCCTGATTCATGATGCCTTAGCCTAGGGGACGCTATTGATTGATATTATCTGCTATTTGCTCTATGTATGTGTTGAGTAGGAGTGCCTAGCAAGAATCTCTTAGAGAGAGCTTTGAGTAGAGGAATAATCTAGGAGAGGCACCTAGATATACATTTGAGAAATCTACTGAGAGAGTAGTTAGATACCCACGAGAGGTAGGGTTGTCTGAGTTCATCGATGTCATTTGATTTGTAGATAGAGCGAGTGGAGTTGTAATCCAGAGTGGCTTTATGTGCTGGTAGAGGATATTTGGTGCCTGAATGTTGCTTGCTGTCACACCCCGAAAACCGAAGGTGGAAAACATTTTCGGGGTTGACTACCACGTTGAGTATCAAATCCAATGCACATAGTAAGTAAAGTAAAGCAACCATATATTACATAATAAAGTTTTACAGTTGTTTCAAAAGTAAATTTTGTACAGTTGTGATACATAGTATATATAGACAAAATGAACGAGTCTTCATGTACTCAATCTTCTGATCAAAAGAAATCTTCGGGTACTTGTTCTAACGCTGACCTGAGAACACAAGCGGTTTGAAAATCAGCATAAAGCTGGTGAGTTCATAAGCGGTTTTTGTTTGTGAAAAATGTTTCGAGTTTCCTTTCTGTTTCTGAAATGTTATATGCACCAAGAAAATCCCATATTTTCTTAATAGTTGGTTATTGTTTCACAAATGTTAAGTATAGTAAGTTTTTACACTGAAAACATATCTACTCATGTGAAAATGTATAATTGGTTATCTGACTGGTTAAACTGTTCTGTTTACTTATCATGTGTTCCCAGGAAAGTCCCATACTTTCCTTATTGTATGTTACAAATTGTAAAAGATGTAATGTTATCCAATTTGTTACTCTTTCTAGTTATGTAAGTGTTACCCAGGAAAGCCCCATGCTTTCCTGCATGTTGGTTTCTAATGTAAACGATGTTAAAGATGTAAAAGATGTAATCATGTTTATATTCCATGTTTTCCCCAGGAAAGTCCCGTACTTTCCTGATTAATAGTTATTGTAAGTGAAAGATGTAAAAGATGTATAAGGTGGTTCATTATTACTATAAGTAAATCTTTGTTATCCTAATTGCGAGTTCCATAACCATACATTAGACTAAAACCTATGGCAATAAGTAGTCCACATGTGGCCATAAGTCGTCCACATACTTATGACTTTCGTCACCCTTGAAACATTTCGATTCGGCTGTAGCTAGCAGCCAGGTGTGGGGTAGTCAGCCCCGTATAGATCTATACACTCAAGTCACGCTCTCTAAATACCAGAGATTCTGGTTATGGGTGTAGTCCTCCACTCGCGTATCTCGGTGGAGTGTTCTCCGAGGACGTGTCTCCAATCATACCGGATTAACAAATTTACTAGTAATAATATGATAGTCCTCCACTCGCGTATGTGTGTGGAGTGTTACCGAGGACAAAACAGTGTACAAGTATTATGTTCAAATGTTTAATGTCATGCTTTTAACTGATAAAATGTGGAAAACCATTTGTGAAATATATGTAAAACATAATAGTTTAAAGACTTATTTCACAAATATATGTTACGTGATCTGCATGTTCAAATGATTATGAGTTGTGGTAATCAGTTATAAAAGCATATGAAATATGAAACACACATTTGAAAACATGTTTTGAGTACAAGGATTTCCTTGTACTTTGCTTGTGTTCCCCCCCCCCCTGAAAACAGTGAAAACAGTGAAAAAGGGTAGGGGTATGAACTCACCGGACTCGAAAGCGTGTCGGTTTTGAATGCTAGACGTTGATTCGGGGTTTGATTACTCGCAATGCCCCTATGTAAAATGAAATAATGTCCATATATATACAATTATGGATACATTCACTAATCATATGGAACATTACACTCCAATGAGGTTAAACACCTCAAAACGAGCGTTTGGAGTGACCCGGGTGACATCTTCGGACGTGTAATGGCACTAGGGACCTGGGACTTGAGTTTACTCCCCAAGAGTAAACATTTTAAGGAGTTTACAACCATTGAACACACACATACATGAGTTTACGGCCGTAAACTCATGTGGGTGTGGTTTTGGGTGTTTAAATGGCTTAAATGGACATGGGGATTGTTGGAATGGATTTCTAAAATGCCTTGGAATGGATTGCATAATATTTTAACACTTAAAAGGGATTTTATGGCCATACCATAGAATTTTACGGCCGTAAACTCACCTATGGCCAAGGAAAATTGATTTGAGCTTCAAAGGACAATCACATGTGATTCTAGTTAATTTTCCAAGCTTTGTCATGAATTTAAACGTCATTTTGCATACATTTTGGAGTTTATGGCCTAGAGGCATGATCTAAGGCCGTAAACTCTATTATACCCAAGAAAAGTTAGTTTTTGATGCTTAAAACAATCACATTTGATTCTAGAAATTTGAACAAGCCATTTGGGGTGGTTTAATGCATCATTTGACAAAGTTTCATGAGTTTACGGCCAAGGGTATGCTCCTAGGCCGTAAACTCTTATAAGTGACATTTTTGTTGTGTTTCAAACCTTTAAACCATTTTTAGATGCATCAAGATTTTACCACAAGGCCATTGGTTGAGTTTCAAGGCATTTGGACAAGTTTTAAGGCTCTAAATCCCCAATTAAGAGGAGTTTACAGCCCAAGAATATGTCTTGGCCGTAAACTCTCTTTTGTCCCCCAAAAATCATGTTTAAGGTGTTTAGATGCTAAAACCAATGTCCCACAAGTCATATCTAAGTCCCAACTATGATTTGGAAGGTTTAATTGGCTCAAAAACCCCTTGGATATGAGTTTACGGCCCAAGAATGTGTCTTGGCCGTAAACTCACTTTTGTCCCTCAAAAATCAATGCTTTACATGTTATAAGTCCTTTCCATTAAGCCATTAAGTCATATCTAATGTCCAACAATGCTAAGGAAGGGTTTTAGGTCTTAAAAACCCCATTGATAGGAGTTTACGGCCCAAGCTAGTTCCTTGGCCGTAAACTCATGTTCTTGGGCCCAAATCACAAATTAAACACAAAATTGAATGCTAAAGAGGTTGAATAACAAGTTAGGGATGTTACCTCTTTGATTTCAAGCCTTAATTCTTTGTTTTGGACCTTGATTTTGAGTTGAGGAGAGAGGTTGTGAGTGTTAATGAGAAATTGACCAAAGGCTTCAAATGAAGGCTTAAACACGTTTATATAGTGTTTAAGTTTTGGACACGGTGGAATTCTACTCGATACCGATGTTAGACGAGGCTTTTGGTCGTACCCGATTGAGTTACCGTAACCCGATACGGTAAATTCTAGAAATATTCCGATCACTAAAGTTGGGTGTTAAAATGATTTCTAAATGTATTAAGACACCCATTAAGTCATTTTAAATGTGTACTAGTTAATGACTTAATTATACGGAAGATCGGAAATCGAATTTGGAATGACGATTGGTTGCGTGAATTGTACTACGAAAGAGTTACAATAAATGATACGGAAATTTCGGGTTGTTACATTATCCCCCCTGTTAAAGGGAATTTCGTCCCGAAATTCAAGTTTAGAACATAAGACAAGATACAAATCATGGATCAGAAAAGAGTTGTGGATACTTCTGTTTCATTGAATCTTCCCGTTCCCAAGTGAATTACGGTCCCCGCTTGGCATTCCAGCGAACCTTCACTAACGGGATGTGACTTTGTTTTGTACGTTTGACTTCTCGATCCATGATTTCGATCGGTTCCTCTACAAAGTTAAGGTTTTCGTTGATCTCGATCTCGTCTAAAGGAATTGTTAGGGTTTCATCAGATAGGTACTTTTTGAGATTTGAAACATGGAAGACAGGATGAATGTTACTGAGTTCGTGAGGTAAATGAAGTTTATAGGCAACTGGACCGATCCTGGAGAGGATCTCAAAGGGTCCAATGTACCTTGGATTAAGTTTCCCACGCTTACCAAAGCGTACAGTGCCTTTCCAGGGCGAGACTTTCAACAGGACACGGTCTCCAACCTGGAATTCTAGCGGTTTCCGACAATTATCAGTGTAACTCTTTTGACGATCACGTGAGGTTTTCAGTCGGTTACGGATTTGAATGATCTTTTCGGTGGTTTCGCGGATGATTTCAGGACCAGTGAGAGCACTGTCGGGGACTCGACTCCTGGCTAACTGGGTATCCCCCACCTCGGCCCAGCATAGAGGGGATCTGCACTTACGACCGTATAGGGCTTCGAACGGAGCAGCCCTAATGCTGGTGTGGTAACTGTTGTTGTATAAGAATTCGATCAAGGATAGATGTGTGTCCCACGACTTTCCAAAGTCAATGACACATGCCCTAAGCATGTCCTCCAGGGTTTGGATTGTTCTCTCACTCTGTCCATCGGTCTGAGGATGATACGCCGTGCTCATATCTAGTTTGGTTCCAAGGGCTTTCTGAAGGGATTTCCAGAATCTGGAGGTAAACCTACTATCTCGATCAGAGATAGTGGATACAGGTACACCATGTAGACGTACTACCTCCTGGATGTAGGTTCGTGCTTGTCTTTCCATCTTGTATGACTCTTTAATTGGAATGAAGTGAGCGGATTTTGTCAAACGATCGACAATTACCCAAATGGTATCGTACCCACTAGAACACTTGGGTAGTTTGGTGATGAAGTCTATCGTAATCATCTCCCATTTCCACTCGGGAATCTCGGGTTGTTGGAGCAGACCTGAAGGTTTCTGATGTTCGACTTTGACTTTGGCGCAAGTCAGACACTTGCCCACAAATGTAGCTATCTCAGCTTTCATGTTTGGCCACCAGTATTGTTTCTTGAGATCCGGGTACATCTTGTCTGAACCCAGGTGAACAGAGTATTTCGTTCTGTGTGCTTCCTCCATGAGTATTTCCCTGAATCCACCGGATTTGGGAATCCAGATTCGATTCATAAAATAGTGAACTCCGTCACCTCTGATCTCAAGTTTCTTTTCCATCCCTCTCAAGGCTTCATTCGAGATGTTCTCGGGTTTGAGGGCTGTATAATGAGCTCCTCGGATTTGCATGGGTAGGTTGGAATGGATGGTCATCGTCTGGTTCCTCACTTTGTGGCCTGCACTATCCTTTTAGCTAAGGGCATCTGCTACCACATTGGCCTTGCCGGGGTGGTAACGGATTTCACACTCATAATCACTGAGTAATTCTACCCATCGTTGTTTCCTCATGTTTATGTCTTTCTGATTAAAGATGTGTTGCAGGCTCTTGTGATCAGTGAAGATTGTGCACTTGGTTCCGTAGAGATAATGTCTCCAAATCTTCAATGCAAAGACTATGGCTCCTAGTTCCAAGTCATGTGTGGTATAGTTGACCTCATGTGCTTTCAACTGTCTTGAGGCATAGGCAATCACCTTTCCTTTTTGCATAAGCACACAGCCTAAACCTTGATTAGACGCATCGCAGTAGACAACAAAATCCTCTGTCCCTTCAGGCAGAGACAGAACAGGCGCGTTGCATAAGGCTCTCTTTAATGTTTGGAATGCGGTTTCTTGTTTATCACTCCAACAAAAGGGTACACCTTTCTGTGTTAGAGTGGTTAAAGCTTTGGCTATTTTTGAAAAATTCTGAATGAATCGTCGATAGTAGCCGGCGAGACCCAAGAATTGACGAATTTATGTGGGTGTTTTCGGTGCCGACCAATTCTCTATTGCTTTGATCTTGGAAGGATCTACGTGAATACCCTCCTCACTTACCACATGACCGAGGAAAGTTACCTTCCGTATCCAGAATTCACATTTGGAAAATTTCGCATATAGCTTTTCGGACCTAAGGGTTTCCAACACTAGCCTCAAGTGTCGCTTGTGGTCTTCTTCGCTTCGGGAGTATACGAGGATGTCGTCAATGAACACGATGACGAATTTGTCTAAGAAAGGACGGCACACCCGGTTCATCAGGTCCATGAACACAGCTGGTGCATTGGTTAGACCGAAGGGCATCACTACGAACTCGTAGTGTCCATACCGAGTCCTAAAAGCTGTCTTGGAAACATCATTCTCCTGGACTCGTAACTGATGGTACCCTGACCGAAGATCTATCTTAGAAAAGTAACTGGCTCCTTGGAGTTGATCAAAAAGATCGTCTATTCTTGGAAGAGGATATCGGTTCTTAATGGTTAACTTGTTCAGTTCACGATAGTCGATACACATCCGAAAGGATCCATCTTTCTTCTTGACAAACAGAACCGGACCTCCCGAGGGTGAGGAACTCGGTCTAATAAATCCTTTACTGAGCAACTCATTGAGTTGACTGGATAACTCCTGCATTTCTGCCGGAGCTAAGCGATACGGAGATTTTGCTACGGGAGTAGCTCCAGGAATTAGGTCAATACGGAACTCGACCTGACGTTCGGGAGGAATTCCTAGAAGTTCTTCGGGAAACACATCGGGAAAGTTACAAACTTCGGGGATGCTCGCGAGGTCTCTAACTTCTTGTTTCCCGTTGATCACATGAGCTAAAAATGCAACGCACTCCTTTCGAAGGAGCTTTCGAGCTTTGATGCAAGAAATGATATGAAGATTGGAACTGGGTTTATCGCCATAGATTACGAGAGTTTGATCCGAAGGAAGATTGAGACGGATAGCTTTTTCGTAACAAAGAATGTCAGCATGATTGGGACTCAACCAATCCATGCCAATGATAACATCAAAGCTCTTAATGGAAACGAGCATGAGATCTATAGGAAATGAGTGATCGTTTAAGGTAAGCGCACAACCTATGAATACATCGTTAGCGCTTTCTTTCTCACCGTTAGCCATCTCGACGGTAAATGTTTCGGTTAGAGGTCGAGGATTAGGTTTTAGATTATGTTTAAATGCATGACTAACAAAACTCCTTTTAGCACCCGAATCGAAAAGAATACTAGCATATGAGTTGTCGAGAAGGAATGTACCCGAAACGACAGTCGGATCAGCAACTGCTTCCTCCCGTCCCATGGTTAGAACCCTTCCAGTGTTATCAGCAGTTGACTTCTTGGGACAGTTCCTTTTAAAGTGCCCAACTTCTCCACAGTTGTAGCAGGCTTGACTAACACCTGCTCCCGATGACTGGTTGGCTGATTGGGTAGGAGTTCTGCAGAATCGAACTGTGTGCCCTTTCTTACCACAGTTGGTGCAAGACAATTCTCGACAGGGACCAGGATGATGATGGTATTTACACTTGTCACACAGAGGGAGATTACCAGCATATTTACTGGTAGGAGTTGGAGCTTTAGATCCCATGACAGAAGCAGCAGCAACGGGGGTAGTAGCGGCATGGACTGCTACAGTCTGCTGTTTCTTGGAAGATCCTTGAGAAGATTGACCCTTCTTCTTCTTCCAGAATTTTCTCTTTTCGCCACTCCTTTGAGTCGGTTCACAAGTGATAGTGATTTCCTTAATATCGTCGCTGTGATCAATTAGAATTTGAGCTAAAGTCTTGGCACTATCATAGGTATCCGGACGAGCAGCCAAAACATGGCTCTTTGTTGGTTGAGATAACCCCCAAACGAACCTTTCGATCTTTTTGTTTTCAGGAGTGACTAGTCCCGGGCAATGAAGTGCGAGATCATCAAATCGGGAAGTATATGCAGCAATGTCGGAACCTTTCATCTTCAGGTTCCAGAGCTCGTGCTCTAATTTCTGCATTTCACCACGGGGGCAGTACTCGGCAATGAGAAGTTCTTTCATGGCCTCCCAGCCCATGGCATTGGCTACGGGTAAGGTCAGAGATTTGACTCGGCCATTCCACCAAGTCAAGGCTTTATCAACGAAGGTACAGGTTGCGAACTTGACTTTATTGGACTCCGCACAAGCACAAATTTCAAAAATGGACTCTATTTTCTCGAACCATCGAGATAAGGAAATGACACCTCCAGCGCCATTAAAGCGTGTTGGTTTTGCATTCATGAAATCCTTGTAGGAACTCCCTCTTTGGTGTCCCTGACTACCTTCAGGGTTTTGAGATTGAGGACCACCTCCTGAACCACTAGGGTTCATTTGCGACATAGCTGCTACCATTGCAGCTGTCATCATCGTCTGGAGCGATGCTAGATCAAACTGAGGAGGGGGTGGCAGCGAAGAAGGATTGTTGTCGTTCTTTGAGCTAGGTCTCTTTTGGGGAGGCATCTTGATCTAATAAGATCAAGAAAGAGAGGATGGTAAATCCTCTACATTGAATCGATAGATATGGCAGATATATGATTCGAGTAAGCGATAAAGCAGGAAAAAGTTATCGAATAGATAATTTATCGCTAAGAATAGTCACAGAAAGTCACTCGAATAAGGATTACTACAGAGGATTGGGATTGAGAAATACTCCCATAGTATTTCATGAATTATTTACGACAATGATTCGATGTTTGCGATTTTAGGGTAAGTTTTAGGCATGCCACATACCACAGTCACTCCCAAGCACATGTTGGCCGTGTCTCGAATGAATATAGTTGGCCAGGCCATATTGACCCTAGGCACGACTACATAACTGCCCATGTTTAACCATAGTACACAACACCCAATTACTTATGTTCGGTTCTACTTGTGGTTACGGATGACGACGGTTCGGTATACTTGTATACTTTTGAAAATACTTGTAGTTTGAAGATACTTTTAATTCAGAGCACTTAGGCCCTTCAGTGTTTATAGTTTTATACCATGTAAGGTTTGGTATACTTCATTCACTATAAATAAGGGCTCTGATACCAATCTGTCACACCCCGAAAACCGAAGGCGGAAAACATTTACGGGGTTGACTACCACGTTGAGTATCAAATCCAATGCACATAGTAAGTAAAGTAAAGCAACCATACATTACATAATAAAGTTTTACAGTTGTTTCAAAAGTAAAGTTTGTACAGTTGTGATACATAGTATATATAGACAAAATGAACGGGTCTTCATGTACTCCATCTTCTGATCAAAAGAAATCTTCGGTTACCTGTTCTAATGATGACCTGAGAACACAAGCGGTTTGAAAATCAGCATAAAGCTGGTGAGTTCATAAGCGGTTTTTGTTTGTGAAAAATGTTTCGAGTTTCCTTTCTGTTTCTGAAATGTTATATGCACCAAGAAAATCCCATATTTTCTTAATAGTTGGTTATTGTTTCACAAATGTAAAGTATAGTAAGTTTGTACACTGAAAACATGTCTACTCATGTGAAAATGTATAATTGGTTATCTGACAGGTTAAACTGTTCTGTTTACTTATCATGTGTTACCAGGAAAGTCCCATACTTTCCTTATTGTATGTTACAAATTGTAAAAGATGTAATGTTATCCAGTTTGTTACTCTTTCTAGTTATGTAAGTGTTACCCAGGAAAGCCCCATGCTTTCCTACATGTTGGTTTCTAATGTAAACGATGTTAAAGATGTAAAAGATGTAATCATGTTTATATTCCATGTTTTCCCCATGAAAGTCCTGTACTTTCCTGATTAATAGTTACTGTAAGTGAAAGATGTAAAAGATGTAAAAGATGTATAAGGTGGTTCATTATTACTATAAGTAAATCTCTGTTATCCTAATTACAAGTTCCATAACCATACATTAGACTAAAACCTGTGGCAATAAGTAGTCCACATGTGGTCATAAGTCGTCCACATACTTATGACTTTCGTCACCCATGAACCATTTCGGTTCGGCTGTAGCTAGCAGCCAGGTGTGGGGTAGTCAGCCCCGTATAGATCTATACACTCAAGTCACGCTCTCTAAATACCAGAGATTCTGGTTATGGGTGTAGTCCTCCACTCGCGTATCTCGGTGGAGTGTTCTCCGAGGACGTGTCTCCAATCATACCGGATTAACAAATTTACTAGTAATAATATGATAGTCCTCCACTCGCGTATGTGTGTGGAGTGTTACCGAGGACAAAACAGTGTACAGGTATTATGTTCAAATGTTTAATGTCATGCTTTTAACTGATAAAATGTGGAAAACCATTTGTGAAATATATGTAAAACATAATAGTTTAAAGACTTATTTCACAAATATATTTTACGTGATCTGCATGTTCAAATGATTATCAGTTGTGGTAATCAGTTATAAAAGCATATGAAATATGAAACACAAATTTGAAAACATGTTTTGAGTACAAGGATTTCCTTGTACTTTGCTTGTGTTCCCCCCCCTGAAAACAGTGAAAATAGTGAAAAAGGGTAGGGGTATGAACTCACCAGACTCGGAAACGTGTCGGTTTGAATGCTAGACGTTGATTCAGGGTTTGATTACTCATGATGTCCCTATGTAAAATGAAATAATGTCCATATAGATACAATTAGGGATACATTCACTAATCATATGGAACATTACACTCCAATGAGGTTAAACACCTCAAAACGAGCGTTTGGAGTGACCCGGGTGACATCTTCGGACGTGTAATGGCACTACGGACCTGGGACTTGAGTTTACTCCCCAAGAGTAAACATTTTAAGGAGTTTACAACCATTGAACACACACATACATGAGTTTACGGCCATAAACTCATGTGGGTGTGGTTTTGGGTGTTTAAATGGCTTAAATGGACATGGGGATTGTTGGAATGGATTTCTAAAATGCCTTGGAATGGATTGCATAATATTTTAACACTTAAAAGGGAGTTTACGGCCATACCAAAGGAGTTTACGGCCGTAAACTCACCTATGGCCAAGGAAAATTGATTTGAGCTTCAAAGGACAATCACATGTGATTCTAGTTAATTTTCCAAGCTTTGTCATGAATTTAAACATCATTTTTCATACATTTTGGAGTTTACGGCCTAGAGGCATGATCTAAGGCCGTAAACTCTATTATACCCAAGAAAAGTTAGTTTTTGATGCTTAAAACAATCACATGTGATTCTAGAAATTTGAACAAGCCATTTGGGGTGGTTTAATGCATCATTTGACAAACTTTCATGAGTTTACGGCCAAGGGTATGCTCCTAGGCCGTAAACTCTTATAAGTGACATTTTTGTTGTGTTTCAAACCTTTAAACCATTTTTAGATGCATCAAGATTTTACCACAAGGCCATTGGTTGAGTTTCAAGGCATTTGGACAAGTTTTAAGGCTCTAAATCCCCAATTAAGAGGAGTTTACAGCCCAAGAATATGTCTTGGCCGTAAACTCTCTTTTGTCCCCCAAAAATCATGTTTAAGGTGTTTAGATGCTAAAACCAATGTCCCACAAGTCATATCTAAGTCCCAACTATGATTTGGAAGGGTTAATTGGCTCAAAAACCCCTTGGATATGAGTTTACGGCCCAAGAATGTGTCTTGGCCGTAAACTCACTTTTGTCCCTCAAAAATCAATGCTTTACATGTTATAAGTCCTTTCCATTAAGCCAGTAAGTCATATCTAATGTCCAACAATGCTAAGGAAGGGTTTTAGGGCTTAAAAACCCCATTGATAGGAGTTTACGGCCCAAGCTAGTTCCTTGGCCGTAAACTCATGTTCTTGGTCCCAAATCACAAATTAAACACAAAATTGAATGCTAAAGAGGTTGAATAACAAGTTAGGGGTGTTACCTCTTTGATTTCAAGCCTTAATTCTTTGTTTTGGACCTTGATTTTGAGTTGAGGAGAGAGGTTGTGAGTGTTAATGAGAAATTGACCAAAGGCTTCAAATGAAGGCTTAAACACGTTTATATAATGTTTAAGTTTTGGACACGGTGGAATTCTACTCGATACCGACGTTAGACGAGGCTTTTGGTCGTACCCGATTGAGTTACCGTAACCCGATACGGTAAATTCTAGAAATATTCCGATCACTAAAGTTGGGTGTTAAAATGATTTCTAAATGTATTAAGACACCCATTAAGTCATTTTAAATGTGTACTAATTAATGACTTAATTATACGGAAGATCAGAAATCGAATTTGGAATGACGATTGGTTGCGTGAATTGTACTACGAAAGAGTTACGATAAATGATACGGAAATTTCGGGTTGTTACACTTGCTTTGTGCTTTGTAGAACTCTTGATGATGGGAGTCGACTACTAAGTGAATATGACGATATTCAGGAGGTAGATGGTGAGCATCATAAGGAGTTCTTCAGCAGCTGATAGCAGGGAAGTGTGAGAACCTAGAAGAGCCTAGGGAGTAGTTTTAACCCGATGAGTATGCTGTTTAGAGGTGAATATTCTTTGGAGAGCGAACATGTGTAATGGGATAGGATATCGAGAAGGTTGAGCAGCTACATAGGAAATCTAGGATGATCTGTGTGGATAGCATGGGTAGATGTGGCAGGTAGTATAGGCCCGTACTACTGAAAGCAGATGATGCATACTCGAAACTGGGAGAATTCCATAGGTTCTAAATACCAGGTTGAGGGGAGATAACATGGTTTAGGTACCATAATTCATAGCAGAGTGTGTTTCCATCTTTACCATTCATCTGACGATAGGTGTTCAGAGTGAGAATGGATATGGTAAACTGTGGGTGCCATAGGGCCATGTCGGTTGAGCTTCAATAAAGTGTAACTTATGAGGAAAATTGAGTTTAGATCCCTAGGAATTCAACTGGTGAGCTACCAGTTGGAGTCGCAGGACTTGAGGAAAAGTGGAGATGATACGATGTAGAGGATTATTTAACATACACGTTTTGAAATCGTGTTTTGTAATGAATAAAATTGTGACATACTATGTGAAATTGAGTTTTGAGTTCTAACAAGATTATTTTTACTAGAAATGAAGTAAAACAACGTTTAGAATCACTCAGAAAATATTGGAAGTCTTATGAGATTCCAATTAAAAGCCAAATAGTGAAATTTAACGAAAATATAAAATATTAAATAAGTAAAATTTTATTATTGAAAGTTGTAAATAATCTGATTAGAAACTTGTAGGCAAAACCTTAGTCGAAATCCGAGTTATAACGAAGAAGTTATGACCAATCGAAGATCTGCAACAAAACCGGCACGGCGCCGAATGTCGTAAAAAGTGAGTTTTTGATAAATTACTTTTTAGCCTTAGTAATCTAAATGAAAGTCGTAGTATTATTTAAACCAAGAAATTCGATAAAAAGAACGCCAAAATCTGTCTGCGTATGAGGAAGTTATGATTTTTCGAAGTTTCAACTTAGTAGTAGACAGCTAAAAACTCAAATTTTAGATCGAGCGATACTTGACCGATACATTCTAAATGCGAATCAAAGGTCTCGTCATTTGTAGTACAACGGTAACAAGTCTGGCGAAAACGAATATCGGATGAAGTTATGAATTTTTAACGGATTTTCCTGTCCCGGTCTGTTAAAAATAATAATATTAAAAATAAACTCAAAATTAGCCGACAAAGTCTAAATAAAATTTGTAGACCGTAATTTTAGCAATGCGTGCATATAAACGTCAAAAACAGAGCTCGTATGCAAAATTTATGGATTTTAAAAGTTCGGGGCTCAAAATCCGAGAAATCTCGTATGAATAGTGTCCGGCCACGTCACCTCGCACGAAGCAGCAGCATCATCCGAGACATGGCCCAATCTAAAGCCGGTGCGTGTCGCTTACTGATTCGACCGAAGTGCGGACCAACGAACTTCCGATGCGCCTCGCCGTGTTGTCCGAACATCGCTCCTCCACGCCTCCTCGCGTCCGAGACTTCGCGCCTGCTTCGTCACCCCTTCGTCCAAACCTCGCAGATGCAACATGGACCCTTCCCATCCACAAGGTCCGAACCCTCAGCCCGAGATAAAGGGAGGCTGCGAGCCGTCCCGGGTAACTTTGAAAATTTAACAGTTTTCACCCCTTTTGCCATATTTTCTTCATTTTGACTTTCCCCGAAGCCCCGGTATCAATTTTAGCACCCGAAACACATCCTGAAGCTCCCGAGAAGCCCGAAAATTTTATCGTTTCAGTTTTGAAGCCCTACCTTCGCAGATCCTGGTTTTCAATTAAGCTCCTAGTTTTCAACATAGAAAGTCATATTTAAAGCCGAAGTGTTGTCCAAATTACTATTTTAACCCCCGGTTAATTCAAGGTGAGTTCAATATAAAGGAACAATTGTATGTTATGTGTTGTATGTGCTATGTGCTTTTCAGTGTTATTATTCTGAGTTATTTTCCCGTGTTATTTTATTCACTATGTTTATAGCAAATGTAATACCTTTAACCGTGTGATTAGTGAAAGGACTTAGATTCACATTGTTACTGGTACGTAGCATCTGTCCATTTAGAGCATGTTTCGTAAGAGAATGACTTCTTTTCTATGGCATTGGCAAATGGTTAGACAGGACTATAAGCCTGAAATCTAACAAGATGTTAATCAGAATTTGCATGTCTTCTATGTCATTTGGGCCAAAGTTTTATTGATGTATATCAAGCATTGAAAAGTATATCTTTGAATAAATTCTTTGATTGATATGAACGCTTGTCACATGATTTCACATATGTCTTGTTGTTCCTTTTTGCTTCTGGCATATTGATGTATATATATGGCATAACGTTATATTGTATGTATTATTGAACTCACTAAGTGTCACCGCTTACCCTATCAATGTTTAACAATTGCAGGTGATAAGTAACTAGTACGATCACATACTGTTGAAAGATTTAGAATAGTTTTTAAATAGTACTTTTGTTCTTTAGTTTATGTTTGTATAAATTACAATATCCTGGGTAGTTATGTAATATGTAACACTTTGTAATAATCAGTTTATATCTAGTAGTTTGTAATCCCTTTATAAATGTAAAATATTGCTATTATGAATATGCAAGTAGCATGTTTTGGAGTAATAATATCGTGAAGTATGAAAGTTTGGGTCTTTCAAAAATACGAAAGTTGGGGTCTTTAAACCATGGTATCAGAGCAGTAGTAGTTAAGCGAACTAAATTCCACGGATTGGTATTTAGACTTAAACTATAGGAAGTTCAATATATTAACTTAATCATTGTAAGTTTAGGGATACAAACCATAGGAAATATATAAGTAAAAGTATTAGGTAATAATAAACCCTAATATTCTAAAATACTATCTTACTCCGTATTTCAGATCGATGGCTGAACAAGTAAGTAGCCATACCCCTGAGGTTGGTGGAGATCCTCAACCCGAGAAAGTGAATACTCCAGTATCCCCTCGTGAGGAGCGACTCTTAGGTAAACTTACCATTGTTATTCGACAGACTCTCGAAGAACACAAAAAGAATAATGATAAAGGAAAAGAGAAAGTATCTGAAGAATCTTCAAGCGGAAAGGTTAAGCATCCCTCGTTCAAAGATTTCAAGATTAGTGGTGCTATGGAGTTTTCTGGTGTCCTTAGTCCTATAGTTGTTCTAACTTGGATTCAGAACACCGAGAAAGTATTTCTTGTCTCTCATGTGGATTATGAAGACAAGGCTATCTATGCTTCTGCAATGCTCATTGCAGAAGCCTTAGTCTGGTGGGAAGCAACATATGAAGCTCTCGATGGATGTGACCAGGAGAACTTATCCTGGGAGTTGTTCAAGACTCGTGTCATAGAGAATTACTGTCCTCTAGATATGAGGAGAAGATTCGAGAAGGAATTCCTCGAGCTTAAACAAGGAGGAATGACTGTGAATGAGTATGAAACTCAGTTTAATAAAAGAGCAAGGTTTGCTACGAAGTATATTCCAACTGAAGATGAGAAAATTCAGCTATTCATGGAGGGACTACGACACGAAATCCATGATTTCCTTGTCTATCAGGATGTTTTCTCATTCGATAAAGCCATTGAGTATGCTCGAAGGCGTGAGCATGACTTAGAGATACGTGGTGCCACTCACTACTCGTGTTTCCACTATTCCACCAGCTCAATCTGTTCGAACTGATCCTAGCAAGCAAGCGCAATCTCAAAGTGCTTTTTGTGGCCGCGGCAGGTCACAATCTTTTTCTATTCAATCACCTTCATGTCGTGTATGTGGAATAAATCATCCGGGTCAATGCAAAATAGACAAGGAATCCATTGCCTGTTATGGGTGTGGAGAAACGGGTCATATAAAGCCAGCTTGCCCAAGGAAGGATGTGACATGCTATGCATGTGGTATTACTGGCCACAAGAAGCGTTTTTGCCTTACTCTTACCAGCCAAGTGATGGGAAGTCAAGCTTCTGTTCAACAACTGGCGAGAAGTCAAGTCCATGTCCAACAACCAAAGAGTACTCCAGCTAAAAAGGAGGAGGTGCCAAAAGCTAAGGGTCGTGCATTCCAGATTACCACAGAGGAAGCACGTGAGGACCCGAATGTTGTGACGGGTACATTTCTTGTCAACTCTAGACCTGCTCACATCTTATTTGATTTTGGTGCCTCAGATTCTTTCGTATCTTATGAATTTGCGCATTCTTTTCAAAATGCTTGCTATGCAATCGCACAACCATTTCACGTAGATACTGCGAGAAGTATATCATTACTTGCTGATAAAATCTATATGGATTGTGTCATAGAAATTGAAGGCTATAATTTTCTTGTTAACCTAATCCCTGTCTCTTTGCCTAATTTCGATATTATTCTCGGCATGGATTGGTTGTCAAAGAACCATGCAGAACTCTTTTGTTACGAAAAGATGGTACGCATTCCTATTGAAAGGGAAGATCCTATTCATGTCTAAGGTGAACAAAGGATCTTAAAAATAATCTCTTTCCTCAAAGCTCGTAAATTCATATCGAAAGGTTCTCTTATGTATCTGGCCTATTGAGTTGACATCTCAAGAAAGGAGAATAAAACTGTAAATGATATTCCCATTGTTAACGAATATCCTGATGTTTTCCTCGATGATCTGCCTGGACTTCCTCCGGACAAACAAGTAGAATTCCGAATTGACCTTGTGCCTGGTGCTGCTCCAATTGCAAAGATTCCTTATCGTCTTGCGCCAGTCGAGATGAAAGAAATGATGATCCAACTGTTGGAATTACTTGACAAAGGCTTTATTCGACCGAGTACCTCTCCTTGGGGTGCTCTAGTATTGTTTGTTAAGAAGAAGGACAGATGGATGCGAATGTGCATTGATTATTGTGAGTTGAATAAGGTGACTATCAAGAACAAGTACCTGCTACCTCGCATCGACGATTTCTTCGATCAACTTCAAGGTGTTAGCTATTTCTCAAAGATTGATTTGAGATCTGGCTATCATTAGTTGAAAGTACAAGAGCAAGAAGTACCGAAGATTGCTTTCAGTACTCGTTATGGGCATTTCGAATTCCTTGTCATGCCATTCGGTTTGACAAATGATCCTACTGTATTCATGGATATGATGAATCGAGTATGCCACCCAATGCTCAATAAGTCTGTCATCGTATTCATTGATGATATTCTAATCTATTCCAAGTCTGAAGCCGATCATGCCGTTCATATTCGTGAAATCTTAGAACTTCTTCGAAAGGAGAAACTTTATGCTAAATTCTGGAAATGTGAATTTTGGTTTCGTCAAGTTCAATTTCTCAGTCATGTTATTTCTAGTAACGGTGTATCCGTAGATCCTATCAAAATTGAAGCCATTCAAAATTGGGAAGTGCCCTGTAATGCTTCCGAAATTTGAAGTTTCTTAGGTCTCGCGGGATATTATTGGAGATTCATTAAAGACTTTTCTCGTAAAGCCGTACTTCTCACGAGTCTTACACGGAAGGAAGTGCAGTTCGAATGGGGTGAAGCTCAAGAAAAAGCTTTCTCAACTCTAAAAGATCTTTTGACTCATGCTCGAATCTTATCACTCCCAGAAGGTGATGATGATTTCTCCATGTATAGCGATGCTTCAAGATTGGAACTCGGTGTGCCACTACAGATCATTTTTTATCGCAATACTCGTTTCACTTCTCATTTTTGGGCAAGTATGCAATGTGAATTGGGATCTCGAGTTGCCCTAATCACAACTTATCATCCCCAGACAGACGGTCAGACGGAGAGAACAATCTAAAGAGTTGAAGATATGCTTCGTGCATGTATCTTGGAGTTCGGTGGTAACTGGGTAAATACTTGCCTCTTGTCGAATTTTCATATAATAACAGTTACCACACTTCAATCAAAATTCCACCATATGAAGCATTATATGGCTGCAAATATCATACGCAATTATGTTGGCGTGACGTAGGATAGAAGATCCTTGCAGGCCCTGAAATGATTCAAGACACCACCGACAAGATTCAAATCGTACGAGAAAGAATGAAAGCGGCCCAGGATTGACAGAAGTCCATTACAGAAAAGAGAAGACGACCTATAGGATTCCAAGTGGATGATTTCGTGATGCTGAAGGTATCCTGATGGAAAGGCCTTATGCGATTTGGGAAGAAAGGAAAGTTGAGTCCTAGATTTTTTGGTCCTTTCAAAATCATCCAATGAATTGGAAAGCAAGCATACCGCTTAGAATTGCCTGAAGATTTGGCAGTATTCATGATGTGTTTCATGTGAGTTATCTGTGCAAATGCTTGAGCATCTACGATCAGACAGTTCCGTTATCCGAGGTGAAATTGGATAATAAGTTAGGATAAGTTATAGATAATCTCGTTATAAACTTGTAGGCGAAAACCTCGTCGAAATCTGGGTTATAACGAAGAAGTTATCACCAATCGAAGATCCGCAACAAAACCGACACGGCGTCGAATGACGTAAAAAGTGAGTTTTTGATAATCTACTTTTTAGCCTTAGTATTCTAAATGAAAGTTGCAGTATTCGTTAAACTGAGAAATTCGATAAAAAGAACGCCAAAATCTGACTTCGTATGAGGAAGTTATGATTTTTCGAAGTTTCAACTTAGGAGTAGACAGCTAAAAACTTGAATTTTAGACCGAGCGATATTTGACCGATACATCCTAAACGAGAATCGAAGGTCTCTTCATTTGTAGTACAACAGTAACAAGTCTGGCGAAAACGGATATCGAATGAAGAAATTATTAATTTTTAACGGATTTTCCTGTCCCCTTTCGTTAAAAATAATTATTTTAAAAATAAATTCAAAATTAGCCGGCGAAGTCTAAATGAAAGTTGTAGACCGTAATTTTAGCTACGCGTGCATATAAATAACATCAAAAACCGAGCTCGTATGTGAAAGTTATTGATTTTAGAATTCCAAGACTCAAAATCTGAGAAATCTCGCATGAATAGTGTCCGGCCACGTCACCTCGCACGAAGCAGCAGCATCATCCGAGACGTGGCCCAATCCGAAGCCGGCGCGTGTCACTTACTGATTCGACGGATGTGCGGACCAATGAACTTCCGACGCGCCTTGTTGCGGTGTCCAAACCACGCTCCTCCACGCCTCCTCGCATCCGAGACTTCGCGCCTGCTTCGTCACCCCTTCGTTCGATCCTCGCAAATGCGACGTGGACCCTTCTCAGCCACATGGTCCGAACCCTTGGCCCTATATAAAGGGAGGCTGTGAGCCTTCCCGTGTAACTTTGAAAATTTGACACTTTTCACGTCTTTTTCCATATTTTCTTCATTTTGACTTTCCCCGAAGCCCCGGTATCAATTTTAGCACCCGAAACACGTCCCGGACCTCCCGAGAAGACCGAAAATTTTATCATTTCAGTCTTGAAGCCCCACCTTCGTAGAGCCCGGTTTTCAATTCATCTCTCGGTTTTCAACATAGAAATTCATATTTAAAGCCGAAGTGTTGTCCAAATTACTATTTTAACCCTCGGTTAATTCAATGTGAGTTCAATATATAGGAACAATTGTATCTTATGCGTTATATGTGGTATGTCCTTTTCAGTGTTATTATTCTGAGTTATTTTCCCGTGTTATTTTATTCACTATGTTTATAGCAAATGTAATACCTTTGACCATGTGATCAGTAAAAGGACTTAGATTCACATTGGTACTAGTACGTAGCCTCTGGCCATGTAGAGCATGTCTCTGTAAGAGAATGACTTCTATTCTATACCATTGGCAAATGGTTAGACAGGACTATAAGCCTGAAGTCTAACAACATGTTAATTAGAATTTGCATGTCTTATATGCCATTTGGGCCAAAGTTTTATTGATGTATATCAAGCATTGAAAAGTATATCTTTGAATAATGTCTTTGATTGATATGAACACTTGTCACATGATTTCACATATGTCTTGTTGTTCCTCTTTGCTTCTGCCATATTGATGTATATATATGGCATAACGTTATATTGTATCTATTATTGAACTCACTAAGCGTCACCGCTTACCCTATCAATGTTTAACAATTATAGGTCGTAAGTAACTAGTATGATCACATACTGTTGAAAGATTTAGAAAAGTTTGTAAATAGTACTTTTGTACTTCAGTTTATGTTTGTATAAATTACAATAACTTGGGTAGTTATGTAATATATAACACTTTGTAATAATCGGTTAGTATCCAATAGTTTGTAATCGCTTTATCAATGTAAAATATTGCTTTTATGAATATGCAAGTAGCATGTTTTGGAGTAATAATATCGTGAAGTACGAAAGTTTGGGTCTTTCAAAAATACGAAAGTTGGGGTCTTTCAATTATGGTATGGGTTGATTGATCAACTGATTGTTGAAATGTCACTTTATGTTACGAGAATTACACTATTTTTTCTTCTCGTGTGGAGCGAAAAAGATAACGAGCTTCCAGTTCCATAGTTCGGAGGTGTACTCTGAGGGGTAACATAATTGCAATATATTCACGAGATTATTCTGCTGTGAGGTATTACTTATACCATGAGAGAGTCATTAATGGGGACTGGGTTGGATGAGGACAAGGAGATGCCTTACCTAAGTACGGCATACTTTTTAGCAGCAGTTCCAAATGATCAAGAGGAGTATACCGGGGTGACGGCCCTCGTTGCCTACGTTGTATACCGACTGTGAGAGTGAGGTCTCTCACTCCTATGATAATTCTGGCGATGGAATTTTGGTTGAGGAATTGGACACGAGGTGTGTGATAGTGCATTATTTCCAGATGCAGAGTCATGACTAATTCGAGACAGTTGGGATATCCGGCGGTGTGTCGATATGAGATTTCGGGGTGACTAGAGGCAGTCACGTTGGGTGCATTTCGAGGTTTTCATTTGAGATACGGGATAGTTGGAGTTATTTGTCCATTATCTGGAAGATCATCGAGTGTTGCGTGCTACGTTCCATGAGTCGAAAATGGTACATCTGGCGAGTCAATCTGTAGTGTGATCTGTTTGGCATGTCAATGGATGATGGTTTGAAGCCTAAGTGGGGGAGAACTGGGTATTTTGTGGGGAGGATCCTCAATATGATGTGGAAAAAAAGTTCGGGTTATAGGGATTTGCAGTACGAGTAGATGAGACAGGAATCATGTGGTAGTTGAGACAGGTGATGCATGTCGTATATTCTCAGGAGAAAATGAGTGACTTCAAGGCAGGTGGTCGGTAGACAGGAATCTGATTATGGTTTGTGTTTCTCCGGGTGTGCCAATGTTTGAGTTTCGAGACAGTTGGGTTGCCAAGGTCAAGATCCGATTTCGGAGAGACTAATAGTTCGACGTATAGATTGTTATTTGTACTCCAGGAGGTGCAGCAATTGATATGTCAATCAACTTAAGGATCGATATGAGTAGTTCGCATGGGCTGGATCAGTAGCAGATGGGGATTTGGATTGTTTTCAACGTGTTCTCATTCATGACGATTTCTCCATGCTTCCAATTGTGAGTTGGAATACTTCCAAGTTCGAGTTGTGTGAATGGAAGATCAGTAGTCGTGGAAAGACATAGGAAGATTCCGGAATAGTGTATCGAGGTATCCGAGCATGATGCCCTAGGTTGTTGGATTATTATGAGACTGGGATATGTCAGACGGCAAGTGGAACCTCAAGAGAATATATGTCAAGATGTGAGATCATCAGCTAATTGTCGCCAGACGGGAGTTGTTCAAGAGTGTGACTATACTGAGGAAAGTGTCCTACCCATGAGAACTTTCTTCAAGAGTAATGATCCATAATTTGGGTAGGTGTATGCACCTAACTATGTTGGCTCGTGGAGTATTATATAGTGAACTCGGTGTGGTGACGACATGATGATGAGATTGTGGGGTGATAACATAGTGAACGGATCCGAGTGGGAGTAATCACTTAGGACTATCAAGGAAAAACCATGGGGTAAGCCCATGGAGAGTAAGAGAATATTGTATGACTATAGAGAGCCATATCATACATGAGTTAGAGAGAGAGAGAGAGAGAGAGAGAGAGAGTATCATATGACTGCGGGGAGCCGTAGCATACATGAGTTAGAGAGATGGTATTGAATGACTGTAGGGAGCCATAGCATACATGAGTCAGAGAGAGTATCATAAGACTATGGGGAGCTGTAGCATTCATGAGTCAATAAGAGAGAGAGAGAGAGAGAGAGAATAACGTAAGACTGCAGGGAGCCGTAGCATATGTGATTCAGAGATAGAGAGCATCGTAAGACTATGGGGAGCCATAGCATTCGTGACTCAGCAAGAGAAAGAAAGAGAGAGAGAGAGAGAGAGAGAGAGAGAGAGAGATTATCGTAAGGCTGCGGGGAGCCATAGCATTCGTGAGTCAGCGAGAGAGAAAGAGAGAGAGAGAGAGAGAGAGAGAGAGAGAGAGAGAGAGAGAGAGAGAGAGAGAGAAAGGGAGTATCATAAGACTACGCGGAACCATAGCATTTACAAGGCAATAAGAGAGTGTCATACGACTACGGGGAGCCATAGCACCTGTTAGTCAGTGATAGGGTGTTGTATAACTGCGGGGAGCCATAGCCTTTACTAGTCAAGGTGTGACGCAGTGGGGGTCTTAGGCCTAGGTAGCCTTGCTAAATGAGTTTGTGGGAACCTGGTAACCAGAACAAGGGCAAGACTGGGGTCTTTGTCATGGTAGGAAACAGTGTTATCCCGATTGAAGGAGAACCTGTCGCAAATCGAGGGATGGGTGAAGTAATGTACGCGTGGATTCGCAGATATCGGGTCTTGAGTTGCGTAATATATTGGATACAAGTGGTTCCAATTTTGTGTTGGGCCAGAATCTTGTGTTTAGTTCAGGATCTATCTGTATGGAGGACAAGCAGGTTGGGATTTCAGAATTTTTAGATACATTTCTTTATGAGTGAGGATGTTTCACATCTGATGTTTTAGCCCTGGTGGAATGGTTCATTGGGTTGAGGAGAACCACAACACTCATGACGTAGCAAGTAGTAGACGACAGAGGTCGAAGGTGAGGTGCGACTTCAATTCAGTTGTAGTAATCGCTTAGGGCAAAGAGAACTTGGTGACTGCGGGTCCAGTATGATTAGTTAAGTTAGCTTGGTGGGATAGAACGACTATGAAGTCATATGGTAGTATGTGTTAGGGTAGCCTCAGAGGTTCAAATCTTAGGTCGGGAGTCGCCCAGTTACTCAGTGTTGTAAGGGACATTTGAAGGGAAGCTGGGGCTTATGGTTATGGATATAAGAGGATATTTCTGACCGTGCATATTTATTCTTTTAGCCCCTGATGGTAGATCATTGAGGTTCATTTATCTTTGGATTTCGGTCAGAATCGATTGGTATGTCGTGCATAAGTGTTCAACAGCTAATTACGGTCAACAATTTGTCCCCTTCAGTCGTAACGAGATAGTTAGAGTTGGAAGTGTTTTATCATGCCTGTTATTCGATGAGTGAATGACATGGGGATATTCCGTATCGGCGGTCATTTGGGGAGACATACCACCATAGATGTCACACCCCCAAACCAGACGGCGGAAACGTCCGAGGGCTATTGTGACTTAATTGAATACCATCACAATGAATATACATCAATCATAACATCATTCATCACCATGCATTGAAATATTACAACCGATATTGTTTACATTCAGTACATTGTTTAAAGCATTACATTCCGAAAACATAAACCGTTTGATACTAATTAAGCAAACATTATGACATGACTGGATACATTTGGCTTCGATTTACGTGTTACCTGAGAATACAAGTATTTTGGAAAAACATCAACATATGAAATGTTGGTGAGTTCATAAGTATGGTTTGAAAAGAAATGATTTGTATAATTTTGAAAACCACAGAAAATCCGATATTTTCTAAAAAAAATGTTGTATATAAGAAAAAGGATGAAGATCCGTAAGTATGCTTCTTGATTATTATAAACGTGAATAATTTTTACACTTTGTATATATCACATAGTTAAGAGTGATGAATTCCCCAGGGAAAACCCGACGTTTTCCCCAATACATCAAATTACATGGCTTAGTTAGTATTATCCCGATACGACGTTGTTTTCTATAATTCCAGGTGACATTGGATTAATTATGGGTTGTGAGTCGTTATAATCACGCATTAATGAAAATGACTAGTTTACAACTATACAAACGATCATTTAGGTGTCGTCCGTACTACTCACTTAATCCAACCACCCTGACTTCTCATAGGCCCAGAACCGAGGAGAAAAGAGGGTGCGAAGCCCTCGTTATTTCCATAAGTCGTTCAAGGCTATCGTGAATACGAAAGGCACTTGGCCCGACTCGCATTTAAATTCTCGACTTTGCTAGCAGTACCAAAGGACCCTTGGGGCCCAACAGCACAATAAAGCTATTGAAAGTCCTTTTACACGGAATTAGGTCATTTATGGCCCAATAACATGTAAGCGCGTTCCGTTTGGGCCTAAAGATCATGTCATTGGGCTAGCTAGGCCCAACAAGCACGATTTGAAACTTTCGAGCCCAAAGAAGGTGTATTGACTTCTCATAAATTTTCGTGTGTGTATTGAAGTATCATTGATTATTGATTTTTGATTCGTTATCGATTCGACACCGAATCAATTTGTTTGGTAATGATTTTGATGTTGAAGGTGTATTTATTATTATGTTTCGCCGGTAGACGTAATACTCGTATTTTTATTTTAAGGGGTCTTTGTTTTAAGAATGTGAGTTTATCTTCTTAAGCCCTTTTCTCAGATAAAATTTACACTTTTAACCCTTTGTGTATAAAAGAATTTCCGGTTTAGTCCGTAAACTATTTTTCTTGACACTTTAGTATCAAAACTTATTGGAAAGACATTTTTAGCACAAATTTGCTTGATAAACAACTTAAGTCCTTCAAAAATGAAATTTTCTCGGTTGAAACCTCCATTTTCGCAACTTTTACAATTTTGACCCAAAATGGAAAATTTTTGCATCTTTGGTCCCTTTTTAATTTGAAAAACATTTTTGACCCTTGAAATAGATTTGGTACACTAGTAATCCTCTGTTTTACAGAAATGTGCAGTTTCAGCCCCTCAAAATCAAAAATCTCACAATTTTGGGCTTTATTGGGCCGAAAGGTCCATTTTGGCCCATTGTGTTTAAAATTCACATTTTTAACCCTTCAAAAGTGTTAATATTCAGAAAATACATATTAGAAACTGTTTAGACTCATCTCAACCTTCAAAATTTATGTTTTTTCGTTTTGGCCCCCTTAGTTTTGTATTTTTAGCATTTTGAGCCCAAAAATGGGTTTTTAATTCCAAAAATGTTCATAATAACCAACTAGATTATTTTTCTAGACTTGAGTAGTGTGAAATGGTATAAGTTATACTTATTTCATTCTTCATATAGTAGATATCGGCTTTTAGGTTCATGTGGCTAGTTTAAACATCACAATCACACAAGATCATACATATAAGCATAAAAATCACACAAGGCATACATATACTCATAGATCTACACATTTGCTTGTATTCTCCCCCATAAAACTTATAAAAACCGAAAAAGAGGGGGTATTAAGCTCACCTTGAGTTGTGGTTTCGATTTGAAGAAGAAAAGAGAAGAGTTTGCTGCTATTTTCGGCCCTAGCAAGTTTCTTGAATGGATCTCGAACTTAAAGGGTTCTAAGATACAAGATCATGAATTCATATGATTTAAGAGGAGATTTTTGATAGAACAAAGAGTCTAGAGTGTGGATCCAAGCATCAACTTACCTAAGATGATGATTTTTGTGAAGAATCCTCCTTGCAAACTCCTTAAATCTCAAAAATTTTGAAGGGAAAGTGAAGGGATTTGTGGTGTGTTCTTGAGAGTGTTTAAGTGAACGATTATGTGTGGGTGTGTGATACTCTCGGTCGAGAGTAATAGAAGAAGAAGAGAGAGAGAAGTGAGAGGATATGCATGGAAACATGTGAGATATGCTTGGATATCCCATAAGTATGAAGGAGGTGGCTAATCCTCCTTAATTCTCAAATTCTTCTTTTCTTTCTTTTTTTTCTACTTGGGCCGAGAGATAGAGGGGAGAGATGGAGACTTGGGCCTTTGGTGCTTAAATCCAAATCATGGGCGCATGTTGATTGTCTTTCGGCCCATTGGACTCCTAGGGTGCCTCATGGCCCAATTTGGTTCGTTTAAATAATTTATTTCATTCTAGGCCTAATATGGCCCAACATGGTAAAATAAATGAAATTGGGTCCAATTAGAGCCCATTTAAGAGTTCTAAGCCCAAGACGGTCAAATTGGAAGCTTATTGGTCCATTGGGCCCAATAAGGAAGTCCTAGTCCAAAATGGACTTAAACAAGGACTTCTAGGGTTTCCAATTGCTTGTTGACTATTTGTAGTGCTTGTATGATGTGTTTGATTGAAATTTTATTATCATAGAGTATGCATCATACATGCTCTTGAGTCTATGATTCACACTTTGGCTTAATTGTTGTAATCTACAAGGCATGACTATTTCTAGGTTGTAACATCATCCCCCCGTTAGAGGGAATTTCGTCCCAAAATTCTTTTGAAAGCTAGATTTGAGAATGCTAGAATAGGTGAGGGTACTTTTGCTTCATTTGGTCTTCGCGTTCCCACGTGATTTCTGGCCGACGCTTCGCGTTCCACCGTACTTTCACGATTGGGATACGACTTTGCTTAGTACGCTTCACCTCCCTGTCCATGATTTCGACTGGTTCCTCAACGAACAGGAGATTCTTGTTGATTTCAATCTCATCAAGGGGAATGATGAGTGTTTCATCTGATAGGCACTTCTTAAGATTGTAGACATGGAACACGAGGTGTACACTGCTTAGCTCAGCGGGTAGTTGGAGTTTGTACGCCACTAGACCTATTTGGGCAACAATCTCGAAATGTCCAATGTATCGTGGGTTCAGTTTTCCCCGTTTTCCAAAACGAATGACTCCTTTCCAAGGTGAAACTTTTAACAGCACTCGATCCCCGACCTAAAACTCTAAGGGCTTTCGCCATCTATCGGCATAGCTCTTTTGTCGGTCGCGCGATGCTTGTAGTCGAGCTCTGATTTGAACTATCTTTTCTGTGGTTTCACGTATGATCTTCGGTCCCTTTAACGCCTTGTCCGATGCTAGTGTTTTTGCTAGCTAGGTGTCACCCACTTCAGCCCAACACAATGGTGATCTACACTTACGTCCATATAGTGCTTCGAAAGGAGAGACTTTGATACTCGAATGATAACTGTTGTTATAAGAGAATTCCACTAAGGGCAAGTGGATGTCCCAAGACTTCCCAAAGTCTATCACACATGCGCGAAGCATGTCTTCGAGCATCTGAATGGTTCGTTCACTTTGACCATCCGTTTGTGGGTGATAAGCGGTGCTCATGTCGATATGGGTTCCGAATGCTTTCTGAAGTGATTACCAAAAATGTGAAGTGAATCTACTGTCTCTATCCGAGATAATAGACACTGGTACTCCATGGAGTCTCACGATTTCTTGAATGTATAATCGTGTCAGTCTCTCCATCTTGTAGGATTCTTTTATTGGTAGGAAATGAGCGGATTTCGTCATTCGATCAACTATTACCCATATGGTGTCTAATCCATCTGATGTCTTGGGTAGCTTGGTCACAAAATCCATAGAAATCCCTTCCCATTTCCACTCGGGAATCACCGGTTGCTGTAATAACCTCGAGGGCTTTTGGTACTCCACCTTTACTTTGGCACAAGTAAGGCATTTACTAACATAGGTGGTAATTTATGCCTTCATGTTAGGCCACCAATAATGTTGTTTAATATCCATGCACATCTTGTCCGAACCAGGATGGATGGAGTATCGTTTTTTGTGAGCTTCATTCATGACTACCTCCCTAAATCCTCCGAGTTTAGGGACCCAAATACGGATCATGAAGTAGTATACTCTATTATCCTTTACCTCTAGATTCTTCTCCATTCCGCGTAATGCCTCGCTTGCTCTATTTTCCGTTTTCATGGCATCTGACTGGGCTATCCCGATCTAAGTGGTTAGGTGAGATTTGATGGTTATTGAGAGAGTTTTCACATGACGATTAGAGTACTCCTTCCAGCTCAAGGCATCAGCTACCACGTTGGCCTTGCCTGGGTGGTATTTGATTTCACACTCGTAATCGTTTAATAGTTCAACCCATCTTCGTTGCCTCATATTCAGCTCTTTCTGGTTCAAGATATGCTGGAGACTTTTTGTGGTCCGTGAAGATGGTGCACTTCGTACCATAAAGGTAATGCCTCCAAATCTTCAGAGCAAAGACCACCGCTCCCAATTCCAGATCATGGGTTGTATAATTCACTTCGTGTGTCTTTAGTTGGCGGGATGCGTAAGCTATCACTCTTCCATGCTGCATGAGAACGCAACCTAAACCCTGGTTCGACGCATCACAGTAGACCATGAAATCATCTGTTCCCTCCGGTAGAGATAGTACCGGGGCACTATAGATGGCTTGCTTCAGGGTTCGGAAGGCAACTTCTTGTTAGTCCGTCCATTTGAATGGTACGCCCTTTTGTGTAAGCGAGGTAAGTGGCTTGGTGATCTTAGAGAAGTTTTGAATAAATCTCCTATAGTAGCCTGCTAGGCCTAAGAATTGGCGGATTTCTGTGGGTGTTGTCGGGACTGCCCATCCTTCGACGGCTTTGACCTTAGAAGGATCCACATGAGTTCCTTCCCGATTAACAACATGACCTAAGAAGTTCATGCTACGGAGCGAAAACTCACACTTAGAAAGTTTTGCATACAGCTTTTCCGTTCGTAGGGTTTCTAGGATTTGTCGGAGATGTCGGCCATGATCTTCTTCGCTTCGGGAATAGATGAGCATGTCGTCAATGAAGACGATTACAAAGTTGTTGAGGAATGGTCGACATATTCTATTCATCAGGTCCATAAATGTGGCAGGGGCATTTGTTAGACCGAAGGGCATTACGACAAATTCATAATGTCCGTAACGAGTTCGGAAAGCGGTTTTGGGAATATCCTCTTCCCGGACCCTGAGCTGATGGTACCCGGATCGTAGATCTATCTTAGACAAGTAACTAGCTCCTTGGAGTTGGTCAAATAGATCGTCGATTCGTGGGAGTGGGTAGCGATTCTTGACGGTGAGTTTGTTTAGTTCCCTGTAATCGATACACATCCTAAAAGATTCGTCCTTCTTTTTGACGAAGAGGGTCGGAGCTCCCCATGATGAGTAGATGGGTCGGATGAATCCCTTGTCCAGGAGTTCACTGAGTTGGCTGGACAATTCCTACATTTCAGCAGGAGCTAGCTGGTAAGGCAATTTAGCAAGTGGAGTTGCTCCTGGAACGAGGTCAATTCGGAACTCAATTTGTCTCTCTGGGGGTACTCCAGGGAGATCTTCAGGAAATACATCTGGGAATGTTAACCTCTTCCTTGGTTTTATCCACTATGTGAGCCAAGAACGTGAAAATTTTCTTTCGTAGATGCTTCTGTTCCTGGACACATGAGATAATGTGAAGGTTCGTGCTAGGTTTGTCTCCGTAAATAACTAGGGTTTCGTGATTGGGGAAATGAAGGCGAACGGCCTTCTCGTAACACATAATTTCAGCATGGTGGGGGCTTAACCTTTCCATGCCAATAATCACATCGAAACTCCTAATGGAAACAGGCATCAAGTCTATTTGAAAGACGTGTTGATTTTGAGTTAGGGTACATCCGATGTAGATTTCCCCAGTGCATTCGGTTTTCCCATTGGCCATTTCCATCGTAAAGGTTTCATTGAGCTCCTGGGGTTGTTGTTTTAACAAATGTTTAAACTTATTGCTCACAAAACTTCGCTCCACTCCGGTGTCAAATAGGATGCATGCATATGTGTAGTTTAGGGGAAACGTACCGGTAACAACAGCGAGATCCTGAATCGCCTCCCCCTGACCCATGTTCAGCACTCTTCCGCTTCCTCCATTTCCGGGATTTTTGTTGTTGGGGAAGTTTCGACGGAAATGCCCAGTCCTTCCACAACCATAGCAGGTGTGGCTAGGTCCTGCATTGTTGTCGCCGGTGTTGGTGTTGTTGTTGTTGCGGTTGTTGTTGTTGTTGTTGCTTCACTGTTGTTGATTTTGAGGAGGATAAGTCCTGCAGTACTTTGTTGTGTGCCCCTTCCGATTGCAATTGGTGCACTTCATCTCTCTGCATTCCCCATTGTGATGGAGACCACACTTGTTGCACTTGGGAAGATTACCGGAATAAGGTCTAGGAGCACTTGGTGCGCCTGAGGCTGGAGCATGTGGTGTGGATGGAGCTTGCATGGTCGCAGCATTAACCGTCACTATTTGTTGTTTCTTGGACGATTCAGAGCCTCGACGCTCCTTTCTCTTATTGTTCTTCCCCTTCTTTCTATCATTTTCCTTCTTAACTTCAGTCTCCACTGGCTTCTCACCCTTCTTGTTGTTGTGGTCATATAACATCTTGGCCAATCTCTTGGCACTGTCGAAAGTTTCAAGATTTGCAGCTATTACATTTCCCTGGATCGGGCAGGTTAGTCCCCAGATGAATCGCTCGATCTTCTTACCCTCTGAGGTAATCATGCCAGAACATAACAGAGACAATTCGCTGAACCTGGATATGTAGGCATCTATGTCGGCGTTCCGGACAGTGAGATTCCACAGCTCTTGTTCCATTTTCTGAATTTCGCCATGAGGATAGTATTCGGCCATCAGCATTTCTTTCATGTCTGCCCATGGCATGGAATTGGCTACGGGGAGTGTCATGGCTTCCACGTGTCCGTTCCACCAAGTGAGCGCTTGGTCAATGAAAGTGCATGCGGAAAACTTCACCTTCATCTCTTCAAGGCAATCGCATATCTCGAACACCGAGTCCACCTTCTCGGTCCATCGTTTCAGGGTGATCATTCCTCCAGTGCCGTTAAAGGTTCGTGGTTTGGTGTTGGTGAAGTCTTTGTAAGAACATGTTTTGGTGGGTCCTTGATTCATTCCGTTGTTCGAACTTCTGGCCCCTTTCCCGTTGACTCCACCATTGTTCTCTTGGTGAATTTGTGCCATTACTGCGGTGACCACAGCAGATATAGCTTCTTGGAACGTGGCTGAGTCAACTTCGGGTGGGGTTGGTCCCGGGTTTCCGCGAGTGGGTTGTGGAGGCATCTTTCTGTCACAGAACGGAAAGATGTTGAGTGTATGTGGTTTTCATGAGGTTGTGATCCTATAGACTAGGTATGTAGCACAACTTAAGTACTTCTACGATTGAGCATACAATCATGGATACATAAAACATAGCAGATTATAATGTCATAATAAAATGTATAAAATATTTCATTACTATTATACATGAAAATTTTGCTCGAAAGAGCATACATAAGCGGTACTAGTTCGACAACATAACGGCTCTATGAGTAGTGTAGTCACTTAAACATAGAGTCGGGGTACATAGCATAGTTCCTAATGACCTAGTAAGATAAGTCTATCTCTAATCGCGGTGAGATGTGCCTAGGGGCGGTGCTGAGGAAGTGGATGCTCCCTGAAGACGAGCCACCTGTCCTTCTGCGTCCTGGAGTCATGACTCCCACCTCACCTGCCTCGTATGGAACTCTCGAAGAATGTCCCGTGTCTCCTGCTCTGCACACTCGACCCTAGTCCACAGCTGGTGTACCTGATCGGCAGTGCTCTAAGCGAGGTCGCTAGTGTTCCGTAATCGTTTTACCATGATTGGAAGGGCTCGATCAGTCGGCCCTCCGTCCCTCAGGTTAAAGAAATCGTGTGACATGTCGTACGGGGGTCGTTGTCCCAGTTGTCTGCTCCACCTCCAAAGATCAATACCCCAGGGGTGTAGGACCAGTGGGGCCCACCCGGTAAGTAGGCACCCTAATTGGGTAAGGGGGGTTGATGACTTCGGACTCCGCGTCCGAATCACCCCCTTCACTATCGTCGGGTCCCTCCTCAAAGCTTCCTTTATCTTCTTCCTCCTCCTGTTCCTCTTCTAGTTCGGCAGGCTCGCCCTCGACTTCTGCCTCAGGTTCTCCGTCAGATTCCTCCTCGGGATTTTCCTCAGTCTCTTCTTCAGGCTCTTCGTCTAACCATCCGTTATTCCCTTGGTTAGGGAAGTAAGGATCTCCGGGGTGATGGAAACCAGCCATGCAGTCTGCGAGAGTGTGTAAATATGCTAACATTACCCCTAGGATGCTACAACTATTGTACAGACTAAACAGATGTTTTCTTTTTGGTGATGAAGAGGTATGTTTTTAGGTTCCCTAGCTATCACGATCTCCTCAGAACGTGTGATAGTTATACCTTGGAGGGAATGTAGTCGATCAGGCTACATCCACTTCTTGATATGACTATAACAGTCCTGACTCAACTGAGATACTAGCATTATCTTGTTTGGTTCGGTATTATGTTCTTTTTCCTAACAAAAGCAAGGATGTTTTTATTGTTGTATTTTACTTGTTTTGTTCAGAGTTGTGTTAGTCCCTATTTTTGGTTATAGTTGCATATCAATGTGTGGTTAGATATGCTAGTTAATTATAAATAAAGCTCTGATACCAACCAGTCACACCCCCGAACTAGACGGCGGAAACGTCCGAGCGAAATTGTGACTTAATGGAATACCATCATAATGAATATACATGAATCATAACATCATTCACCACCATGCATTGAAATATTACAACCGATATTGTTTACATTTAGTACATTGTTTAAAGCATTACATTCCCAAAACATAAACCGTTCGATACTAATTAAACAAACATTATGACATCACTGGATACATTTGGCTTCGATTTACGTGTTACCTGAGAATACAAGTATTTTGGAAAAACGTCAACATATGAAATGTTGGTGAGTTCATAAGTATGGTTTGAAAAGAAATGATTTGTATAATTTTGAAAACCACAGAAAATCCGATATTTTCTAAAAAAATGTTGTATATAAGAAAAAGTGTGAAGATCCGTAAGTATGCTTGTTGATTATTATAAACGTGAATAATTTTTAGACTTTGTATATATCACATAGTTAAGAGTGTTGAATTCCCCAGGGAAAACCCGATGTTTTCCCCAATACATCAAATTATGTGGCTTAGTTAGTATTATCCCTCTTTTGGTTTATAGTTGCATATCAATGTGTGGTTTGATATGCTAGTTAATTATAAATAAAGCTCTGATACCAACCTATCACATCCCCGAACCAGACGGCAGAAACGTCCGAGCGAAATTGTGACTTAATTGAATACCATCATAATGAATATACATGAATCATAACATCATTCACCACCATGCATTGAAATATTACAACCGATATTGTTTACATTCAGTACATTGTTTAAAGCATTACATTCCCAAAACATAAACCGTTCGATACTAATTAAACAAACATTATGACATCACTGGATACATTTGGCTTCGATTTACGTGTTACCTGAGAATACAAGTATTTTGGATAAACGTCAACATATGAAATGTTGGTGAGTTCATAAGTATAGTTTGAAAAGAAATGATTTGTATAATTTTGAAAACCACAGAAAATCCGATATTTTCTAAAAAAAATGTTGTATATAAGAAAAAGTGTGAAGATCCGTAAGTATGCTTGTTGATTATTATAAACGTGAATAATTTTTAGACTTTGCATATATCACATAGTTAAGAGTGTTGAATTCCCCAGGGAAAACCCGATGTTTTCCCCAATACATCAAATTACATGGCTTAGTTAGTATTATCCCGATACGACGTTGTTTTCTATAATTCCAGGTGACATTGGATTAATTATGAGTTGTGAGTCATTATAATCACGCATTAATGAAAATGACTAGTTTACAACTATCCAAACGATCCCTTAGGCATCGTCCGTACTACTCACTTAATCCAACCACCCTGACTTCTCATAGCCCCACAACCGAGGAGAAAAGAGGGTGCGAAGCCCCCATTATTTCCATAAGTCGTTCAAGGCTATCATGAATGCGAAAGGCACTTGGCCCGACTCGCATTTAACTTCTCGACTTTGCTAGCAGTACCAAAGGACCCTTGGGGCCCAACAGCACAATAAAGCTATTGAAAGTCCTTTTACACGGAATTAGGTCATTTATGGCCCAATAACATGTAAGCGCGTTCCCTTCGGGCCTAAAGATCATGTCATTGGGCTAGCTAGGCCCAACAAGCACGATTTGAAACTTTCGAACCCAAAGATGGTGTATTGACTTCTCGTAAATTTCCGCGTGTGTATTGAAGTATCATTGATTATTGATTTTTGATTCGTTATTGATTCGAGTCTGAATCAATTCGTTTGGTAATGATTTTGGTGTTGAAGGTGTATTTATTATTATGTTTCGCTGGTAGACGTAATACTCGTATTTTTATTTTAAGGGGTCTATTGTTTTAAGAATGTGAGTTTATCTTCTTAAGCCCTTTTCTCGGATAAAATTTACACTTTTAACCCTTTGTGTGTAAAAGAATTTCCGGTTTAGTCTGTAACACTATTTTTCTTGACACTTTAGTATCAAAACTTATTGGAAAGATATTTTTAGCACAAATTTCCTTGATAAACAGCTTAAGTCCTTCAAAAATGAATTTTTCTAGGTTGAAACCTCCATTTTCGCAACTTTTACAATTTTGACCCAAAATGGAAAATTTTTGCGTCTTTGGTCCCCTTTAAATTTGAAAAACATTTTTGACCCTTGAAGCAGATTTGGTACACTATTAATCCTCTGTTTTACAGAAATGTGCAGTTTCAGCCCCTCAAAATCAAAAATCTCGCAATTTTGGGCTTTATTGGGCCGAAAGGTCCATTTTGGCCCATTATGTTAAAAATTCACATTTTTAACCCTTCAAAAGTGTTAATATTCAGAAAATACATATTAGAAACTGTTTAGACTCATCTCAACCTTCAAAATTTATGTTTTTTCGTTTTGGCCCCCTTAGTTTTGTATTTTTAGCATTTTGAGCCCAAAAATGGGTTTTTAATTCCAAAAATGTTCATAATAACCAACTAGATTATTTTTCTAGACTTGAGTAGTGTGAAATGGTATAAGTTATACTTATTTCATTCTTCATATAGTAGATCTCGGCTTTTAGGTTCATGTGGCTAGTTTAAACATCACAATCACACAAGATCATACATGTAAGCATAAAAATCACACAAGGCATACATATACTCATAGATCTACACATTTTCTTGTATTCTCCCCCATAAAACTTATAAAAACCGAAAAAGAGGGGGTATGAAGCTCACCTTGAGTTGTGGTTTCGATTTGAAGAAGAAAAGAGAAGAGTTTGTTGCTATTTTCGGCCCTAGCAAGTTTCTTGAATGGATCTCGAACTTAGAGGGTTCTAAGATACAAGATCATGAATTCATATGAGTTAAGAGGAGATTTTTGATAGAACAAAGAGTCTAGAGTGTGGATCCAAGCATCAACTTACCTAAGATGATGATTTTTGTGAACAATCCTCCTTGCAAACTCCTTAAATCTCGAAAATTTTGAAGGGAAACTGAAGGGATTTGTGGTGTGTTCTTGAGAGTGTTTAAGTGAATGATTATGTGTGGGTGTGTGAAACTCTCGGCCGAGAGTAATAGAAGAAGAAGAGAGAGAGAAGTGAGAGGATATGCATGGAAACATGTGAGATATGCTTGGATATCCCATAAGTATGAAGGAGGCGGCTAATCCTCCTTAATTCTCAAATTCTTCTTTTCTTTCTTTTTTTTCTACTTGAGCCGAGAGATAGAGGGGAGAGATGGAGACTTGGACCTTTGGTGCTTAAATCCAAATCATGGGTGCATGTTGATTGTCTATCGGCCCATTGGACTCCTAGGGTGCCTCATGGCCCAATTTGGTTCGTTTAAATAATTTATTTCATTCTAGGCCTAATATGGCCCAACATGGTAAAATAAATGAAAGTGGGTCCAATTAGACCCCATTTAAGAGTTCCAAGCCCAAGATGGTCAAATTGGAAGCTTATTGGTCCATTGGGTCCAATAAGGAAGTCCTAGTCCAAAATGGACTTATACAAGGACTTCTAGGGTTTCCAATTTCTTGTTGACTATTTGTAGTGCTTGTATGATGTGTTTGATTGAAATTTTATTGTCATAGAGTATGCATCATACATGCTCTTGAGTCTTTGATTCACACTTTGTCTTAATTATTGTAATCTACAACGCACAAAAATTTCTAGGTTGTGACAATAGATTCCAAGTTTTGAAGAGGCAATGTTGGTTTTACAACTAAAAAATGATTCGTTCTTTTTTGGGTTAGAGGGTTTTGAGATTTGTAATTGAGTTTGAATCAAATTCAAGTAAGAATTCAGGAAGAGTAATAATGATGAATACAAGAGTAAATAGAATATTTGTTCAGCTCGTATTATGCTTTTGAGTTTACAGATTACAATGACTAAACTGTAAAGAAGGAGTGAAAAATGTTATCTAACCACATAGTATAGACGCCTATTTATAGGAGAACAAAAGCATAACAATACTAAGGGCTAGACATTAACACTACTCTTTATAATGCCTTAGTACAAATAACATTACATCCGAAGACTCCTTACAAAGACAAAATATACTTCATAACAATCTAACTGACTCTTCGACTATTACAACATTTAAGCCCTAACAATCTCCCCCTTTGGAATCAAGGTCGAAGTCTTCAATTTGTCAGTGATTGAATGGCATAAATCAGCACTCTTCGGATCTCCATGTACCAAGAGATAACTTTCTTTATCTCTTTCTTATCTCCTTCCGATTTCTTCTTGCAGTGGTTCATACGAACAATTAAGTTCGTATATTATGAGTTGGTGTATCTCTCCACTTCGCAAGTTTGAAATAAGAACCGCTTAGCTCTTCCAGCTTTGTCTTTTCCTGCAAAAACGTTCCCCAATGGCTTTAAACAAATTTCTCCATCTTCGTAATTTTTCAACTCATTCTGCTTCTTCGATGGCGCCATTGGTGCAGTAATGTCGATGCCTTTGACAATTGCAAGTTCGACATCAGTCTGAGCTAAGCACTCAAAATAATTCTCCAAAAATATCTTAATGTGCTTGCACCCAAGGCTAAAAACATCTGGTTCTGTGTCTTGGAGAAAAGAAAATGATTTGTCTTTGAGCATCAAGGCAATGTTGATTAGATCATATGCGTTCATCAAAGGAAAGTCTGCCACTGTGAATTCTTATAACTTCCCACTTGCACTTGCTACAGTGTACTTTAAATTTTCAAACTTCCCTTCGAATATGACATCCCTTTTTATAGATATCACCTTCTTGATTTTCTCCGCATACTTCCTCTTGAGCCTTCGTCAATACTGCATGAAACCTTATCTTCATCTTCTTTCCCTCTTCGGTTTCCATTAATTTTGCTTCAGCCTTGAACTGTGGCATAACGAACATCATTTCATTTACTGGAAAGTCAAGTTGACCAAAGTCTGTGTTCCTCACCACATAGCTCTTTTTCGGAACCCTTTCAAATGAGTACATATAATCAAACAACACTCTGGACTCGATGGTTTTGTAGTTCTAAACTTTTATTGGATCACCCTTATCAACATTTGAACCATCCAGAGCTCTTTGTCTCATTATGCTCTGTACATGCCTCATTCTTTCCACCTCAGCTTTCTTCTCTTCTTTTGTCTTCTCAATCAAATCTCCTTTTCCCTTGTCTTCGACGCTTGACAAAACCATTTTTTTCGATGAAGAAACATCAGCTTGCTTCCCAATCACAACACCTTTCGAACTTGGTTTTGGAAGTGGAATTGTTGTGATCACAGTCGAAGTGACTGGACCTGCTGAAATAACACTTGGTTTTGTCACCACCTTCGAAGGATAAAGTTTTCCAACTACCTTCGCATCTTCAGTTGTCTTCATTTGTTCCCCATCCTTCGATTTAACAAATCTTTTCTCCCCCTTGCACCCCTGTGAAAGCAGGTGGGGCATCTATAACATTTGGCAGAAGGTTGGAAATGCGAAGAAGTGGAGCAAAGTTTTTGTGTAGGATGGCTTCGAAGTGAGAAAATTTTTGAGAAAGAAATTCTTGACAAATGATTGGAGAGACAGAGTTCGAAGACAAGTCTTGGAGTTCTTTCAATAACCGGACCAACTCTCCAAAATTTTGTTCTTCTTTGGTAGAAAGAGTGGTTAGTTGAGGATTCATCTATTCAAACAATTTTACACATTTAGCAACAGCATCACAAATAATGTCAATCTTCCGATTTGCTGACGCATAATCTTGTTGAACAGACTGAACCTCCTTCGTCATATCTTCACGAAGTTCTCGGATCTGCAAGTTAACATCTTCGCGTACCTTCGTGACTTCTTGTCTGAAGAGCACATTACGCTCCTTCGTAACAATCTTTAAATCCTTTAATTCAATCACAAAATTAGATCTCAGAGAATTGATTCGATTCTCTGTAGAAATATCATTCTGAACAACCTTGTCAAGAACTCGACTCTCCGAATCCCTAATCAACCCTGATGCCTTCGAAATCACCCTTCCTTCCATCACCTTCATTAATGAATCAACTTCCATGCTTGTAACTCCACCACTGCCCACATCTGCTTGGGATTGCAAGATAGAATTCAATTTCAAATTCAAAATCTTAAATTGCTTCATGGTCATCAGCATGTGGTCAGGGAAATCTTCTTCGGCTTTATCAAAATGAAGAGCTTCGAATGTTCCTCCAAAGCCTTCATTATCGGTTTCAACATCAGCAGCCATGGTTTCATCAATAGGTGAGCATGGATGGGGTGGATCAGTTGATTGAGTTGAGAATATGGTGGTGACTGGTTAATCCATAATAAGTTGAAATGTAGGAGAATCAGTTGTGGAGGTAACCTGGGGTAGTGAACTGATATCAAGAGGCTTCGAAACAACATCCTTCGATAGACCAACAGGCGGACTGGTTTTCGCTTCTTCTTGAAGTGTAATCTCTGGTGTCTCAGGAACTTGCTCGACTTCTTCAAGTCTTTGACTCTTCTTCAAAAATTTTGCAAGATCTGCAGCCCTTCATTTCTTAGAGAATGGAGACACCGGAGCTGGAATTTCCCGAACTGTGACCCCTTTGAAACGACCCAAAAATACAACCCAAAAATTTCGTTTTTTTTTTTTGATATAATCAAAACCATAATCAGAGTGTCATATAATAAAACCATACGTGATATATTCCGACATAATAGAAAACATTGTGCGGAAACTGTATCATACTATGGCAAATCAAAACAAACTAAATCAATCCCAGGCTAAAAGCTAAAGTTGTGGTGTGTGCGATGCCGTCACCCCGAGCTCTTCCCTTTGCTTGCGGAAGTACCTGAAACCAAAACTGAAATTGTAAGCACGAAGCTTAGTGAGCTCCCCCAAACTACCACATACCATACAATAACATATAAACACATATTGGGCCTTGCCCACTGCATCGGGCCAAAGCCCAAAAACTGCATCGGACCGAAGTCCGGAACTGACCGGGACCTTGTCCCCTGCATCGGACCGAAGCCCGGAACTGACTGGGACCTTGTCCCCTGCATCGGACCGAAGTCCGGAACTAACTGCATCGGACCGAAGTCCGGAACTGACTGGGACCTTGTCCCCTGCATCGGACCGAAGTCCGGAACTAACTGCATCGGACCGAAGTCCGGAACTAACTGCATCGGACCGAAGTCCGGAACCGACTGACTGAACATGGCATAGCATAACACATCAACTAGCATAAACACATATACGGCATACTACATCGGGCCATAGCCCGGAACACATAATACTTAACGCATAAAACATAGCACACAAATCCTGTTCGAGCCACGAAGGCATCGAACATACTAGCTACTACATCAGACCTAAATCCGGAAACTACTGCTAACTGAACGGGCCGGCATTGTGGCCTTAGACCCGTTCCTACTGGAAGGAAACTCACCTCGTAAGCTGGCTGCTGAGTGTGTGGCTCGGGAAGCTAACGGCTGCTGCTCCTGAATCTCCTCGGCTACAAGTCCATAAACACACTCAATCAAATACTAAACACTGCACTTGGGGTAAAATGACTCTTTTACCCTTGGTCAAAGTTACTCTTATTTGGACTGACTCACCGAGTTGGGCCACCCAACTCGCCGAGTCCTACTCTCACTTTTCACTTTTACTCGCTGCTACTCATCGAGTCTGGCATCGACTCGACGACTACCCTCTTGATCCAAGAACTCAGACAATCTTCATCCGACTCGCCGAGTCCCTCCATCACTGAGTTTACCCTCAACTCGCTGAGTCCACTCTCTAGCTCACTGGGTTCACTCGACACTGGTAAAAATGAAGGAATCGGGAACTCGCGACCCAACTCGCCGAGTCGTTCTTCCCGACTCGCCGAGTTGCCGCCATGCAACTGATTTTTACTCGATTTTGTTTGAATCCAACACATACAATTGATAGATATGGGTCCAATAAGCTGATTTACCACGTAAAGTTTCCAACTTTACGTGTACAACCTCATGAATAAGGGAAATAAGGCTAAAAGATGCATAAAATGGGTAGATCTATGGTTAATATGCAAAGTAACTCCAAAAAGGCAGTAGATCTAGGCTCTACAACACCCAATCATTCAGATCTAAAGATATCTCGGCCTATTAAGGTATTCATGCAAACATAAGGCTTGGAACAAGCATCAACTAGATCTTAGAAGAGCTTTAATGGAGGTTTAAAGCATATAACAAGAGGGGAAATCCGAAAATACCTCAAATAACTCAGATTTGCCCTTGGATCTTCGCACTACACCTCTTCTCCTTGCTCCTTTCTTCTTCTCCTTCTTCAAACCTTCACAAAATGGCACAAAACACTTAGCTCACACAAGGGAGGATTAGGGTTCTTTCTCACAGTGTTCTCAGGGTGAGTGAGGCGAGAATGGGGGCTATAAGGTGGTTTAAATAGTGGGCAACCCGAGGATTTAGGGTTTCACCCAGACGGATGGACTCGCCGAGTCAGGGATATGGACTCGCCGAGTCCCCGACTCACGCGTGCTCGAAGTCGCGACCCTACTCGGCGAGTCAGGCTAGAACTCGCCGAGTCCCTCTTGAAAACTTACAACAATTACCAATGAATTAATGTACCGGGAACGGGTCATTACAATTCTCCCCCACTTGTCTCAGACTTCGTCCTTGAAGTCTGCTACGGCTGGATCTGCAAAAATTTCCGGGTAGTGCGCTCTCATCTCCTCCTCAGCCTCCCACGTCCATTCAGACCCCTTCCGGTGCTGCCACTGCACCTTTACTAGCTGAATTACCTTGTTCCTCAAGGTCTTGATCTTCCGTTCCAGAATTGCGACCGGTCTCTCAACATAATTTAGGCCGCTATCAACCTGGATATCCTCTAAGGGAACGACTGCCATCTCATCCACCAAACACTTCCTTAACTGCGACACGTGGAATGTGTTGTGTATCTGACTAAGCTCCTCAGGAAGATCTAACCGATAAGCAACCCGGCCCACCCGGGCCAAAACCCTGAAAGGACTAATAAATCTGGGGCCCAACTTGCCCCTCTTCCGGAACCTGATGACACCTTTCCAAGGTGAGACTTTCAGAAGAACCATATCTCCCACTTGGAACTCCAAGTCCGAACGCCTCCTGTCGGCGTAGCTCTTCTGTCGACTCTGCGCAGTCTGCAGCCTACTATGGACCTGCTGGATCAACTCCGTCGTCTTGAGCACCACTTCGGTGCTCCCTATGACTCGCTGACCGACCTCGCCCTAACAAATCGGGGTCCTGCACTTCCTGCCATACAGCATCTCAAAAGGAGGTCGATCAATACTCGCATGATAACTGTTGTTATACGAGAATTCCGCTAATGGAAGATACGTATCCCAACTGCCCCCAAAATCTAGAACACATGCCCTAAGCATGTCCTCAAGAGTCTGAATCGTCCTCTCGCTCTGCCCGTCTGTCTGAGGATGAAAAGTGGTGCTGAAATGGAGACGAGTACCCATCTCGTCGTGGAACCGCTTCCAGAATCTGGACGTGAATCGAACATCTCGGTCCGACACCACCGATACCGGCACTCCATGATGTGCCACAATCTCCCGCACATAGATATCGGCTAACTTTTCCGCCGATATACTCTCCTGAATCGGAATAAAATGAGCACTCTTCGTCAACCGATCCACTACTACCCATATCGAGTCCACTCCATGTGCGGTCCTGGGGAGTTTGGTGACAAAATCCATGGTGATATCCTCCCATTTCCACACGAGAATGTCTAACGGCTGCATCTTGCCGTGAGGTCTTTATGCTCCGCTTTGACCTTCCGACAGGTCAAACATCTCTCAACATACCAAGCGACGTCTCGCTTCATGCAGGGCCACCAATAATCAGGTCGAAGATCTCGATACATCTTCGTCGCTCCTGGGTGGATAGAAAATCGAGACTTATGAGCCTCGTCCATCAATACTTGCCACACCCCACCCCAGTACGGTACCCATATCCTACCATGAAGCGTCAACAAACCCCGACTGTCGCAATCAAATGAAGCTACTTGGCCCACTATCCTCTCACACTTCTGCCTCTCCTCCTTGAGGCCCTCCATCTGAGCCTTCTTGATCAGCTCCAACAACGGAGTGATCACTGTCATCCTCATACACAGATCTCTGATAGGGGCCGTCGACACCTTGCGGCTCAGGGCGTCGGCCACCACATTGGCCTTCCCTAGATGATAAAGGATCTCACAGTCATAGTCCTTCAGCACGTCTAACCATCTCCTCTGTCTCATGTTCAAACTCGGCTGATCCATAAGATATCGAAAACTCTTGTGATCCGTGTATATAGTACAGCGGACCCCATAAAGGTAATGTCTCCAAATCTTGAGGGCAAATACAACTGCCCCCAGCTCCAAGTCGTGGGTACGATAGTTAACCTCGTGAGGCTTCAACTGTCTCGAGGCATAAGCTACCACATGGCCTCGCTGCATCAATATTGCTCCCATACCTGTGATCGAAGCATCACAATAGACTACGAAATCCTCTACTCCCTCTGGCAAGGTAAGGATCAGAGCCTCGCACAATCTCTGCCTGAGAGTCTCGAACGCCGCCTGCTGCTCAGGCCCCCAACGAAAAACCACCGACTTCTTGGTTAGTCGGGTGAGCGGCACTGCTATCTTGGAGAAGTCCTGAATAAATCTCCGATAATACCCTGCCAACCCTAGGAAGCTCCGAATCTCAGATGGAGACCTCGGGACCTCCCACTGCATCACGGCCTCAATCTTGGCCGGATCTACCAAAATACCCTTCTGGTTGACGAGATGGCCAAGAAACTGTACCTCGCGCAACCAGAACTCACACTTGGAGAACTTTGCGAAAAGTCTCTCCCTCCTCAAAGTCTCCAACACCTCCCGCAGGTGCTCCTCGTGCTGCCCCTGTGTCTTGGAATATACCAAGATGTCATCTATGAATACTATCACCGACCGATCCAGCATCGGTCTGCACACGCGGTTCATGAGATCCATGAACACGGTTGGGGCATTGGTGAGCCCAAATGGCATCACCACGAACTCATAATGACCATACCAGGTCCTGAAAGCAGTCTTCTGTACATCCTCATCTCTAACCCTCATCTGATGATAACCGGAGCGTAGATCGATCTTGGAGAACCAAGACGCTCCCTGAAGCTGATCAAACAAGTCATCTATCCTCGGAAGTGGGTAACGGTTCTTCACCGTTACTTTGTTCAACTCCCGATAATCAATGCACATACGATGCGACCCATCCTTCTTCCTCACAAATAAGATCGACGCTCCCCAAGGTGAACTGCTCGGCCGAATGAAACCCTTGTCTAACAGCTCCTGAAGCTGTGTGGACAACTCCTGCATCTCAGGGGGAGCAAGTCGATACGGTGCTTTGGCTATCGGAGCCGCACCAGGAACTAGGTCGATCCTGAACTCAACCTGCCTCCAGGAGGTATCCCCGGTAAATCCTCGGGAAACACATCCGGGTAATCACGAACAATAGGAACATCGTCAATCGTCGTCTTGCCCTTCTCCCGAGCATCCAAGACGTAAGCTACAAAACCGGCGCAACCCTGCTGAACATAGCGCCTCGCCCTTGCGGCGGAACAAAAGATCGGTCCTCGCTGGGGCCTCTCGCCCTGAATCACTATCTCTCCCCCACTGGTAGTGCGAACCCTTACTAGCTGAAGCTCACAATCAATCACCGCCCCATTGGGGCTTAGCCAATCCATACCCACAATAACTTTATTCCCTCGTAGGGGAATAGGAACCAGGTCCACTGAAAACTGCTCATCAAATATCTGAAGGGAACACCCTCTATGTACTCTGCCGACCCTCACGGTCCTATCATCTGCTATCTCAACCTCTAATGGACAATCCAGCTCCCCTGGAGCTCTGCTAAATCTCTTGCTAAGCGCAAGCGATACAAATGATCGGGTAGCCCCCGAATCGAACAATACCAAAGCAGAGATGCCGTTCACCGAGAACGACCCTAAATAAAACATATCATCAAGTAATATTCAAACGATAATGATAATTAAAAGGTGAAGGGAAGATGCATACCCGTCACCACATCAGGAGTCGCTCGCGCCTCCTCTGCTGTCATCTGAAACGCCCTGCTCTTCGCCACTGGCGCATCAGATCGGCCCTGCCGGCCATCCGTAATCCTCAAGGTGGCAGGGGCAGGTGCAACCACCTTCCCTGCTGCAGCTAGACTGGGACACTGGGACTTTTTATGTCCCCTCTGATTGCACTGAAAGCAAATCAGATCTGATGCTGTAACCGTAGTAGCAGGGGTCGTACAATCCCTGCTCAAATGCCCAATCCGACCGCACTTGTAGCAGCCGGAACTCCCTGCCTTGCACGCCCCCTCGTGCAATCTCCCACACTTGCCACACCGACCATGGCTCTGCTGACTCCTAGACCTGTGATCTGAAACCTTGGGCTTTTTGCCCACACTGCCTGAACCCGAAACCGCCTCCGGTTTCCTCTCTTCTCCATCTCGAGATCAATCTCCCTCTCTCTAGCTCTGGCAATCATGTCGTCCAGCGTTTTACAACTGGACCGGCTCACAAACATGCGGATGTCACTCCGCAACATCTCATGATAGCGGGCCTTCTTCATCTCCTCATCGGCTGCATACTGTGGAACAAGAAGAGCCCTCTCCCTGAACTTGGCGGTGATCTCCGCCACTGTCTCTGTAGTCTGGGTAAGGTCCTGAAACTCCCTAGCTAACTGTTGCACCTCAATGACTGGTGCAAACTCCGCCCTGAACCTGGTAGAGAAATTAGCCCAGGTCATGGCATCCAATGCCGCATCATCCCCGATGACATGTCCGACCTCCTCCCACCAATCCCGTGCCCTGTCCTTCAGAAGACAGGACGCCAATCTGACCGTGTCCCCCTCGGGACACCTGCTAGTGCGGAAAGCGTTGGCCACATCCGCCAACCAACTGGTACTCGCTATGGGGTCCCGTGCCCCATGATAGTCTGGAGCTCCGCATGCCCTGAACTCCCTAAACGTAAGTGTGCGCGACCCCATCTCGGCCGCCATCTCAGCACGGAAAGTACTCAATCTCTCATCCATCAGCTCTAAAATACCCTCCTTGATCGAACCGAAGATCACAGGAGTCTGCTCCAGTATGATGCAGGTAACCAAAGAAGAAAGGAACTCTCTGGTCTGCTCATCCATCTGCCCGACCTCCGGGCCTGATCCCGATCCGGATCCCCCTCCGGCATCTGAGCTGCCGACTACTGGTCTCGGACGCAAAACTACCATTCTGAAACATATCATAACAACATCAGAACACTGAAATATCTCAAGGGATCATGACACTGCTACTAGCTTCCCAGTCTTGTCTTGGCCTTCCTTGATTCGAGTACGGATCCTCTGCTTTCAGTAGTACAGGCCCATACTACCTTCCACATCTATCCGTACTTTCCTCAAGAACTGCCTTGACTCCACCAAGTCACTTCTACTACTGCTATTCTCTGCTACTCTCATCCTAGGCTTGCCCTAGGGTAACCTCAAGCTTAACACGACTGGTCCTCAGCTGCTGTAGGTCTCCTACATAATGCCAGTTAGCCACCACCTAAACACCATCACATGTGATGAGGATCAAATAATCCTTCAAGTAAAAGATCCGTCCCTACAACGGTTGGACTCAAACAAGAGCTGCGCAATAGGGCCAGTTCCAGCACTCTGGGATTATTCAAACCTGATCACATGTGGTGTGACGTGTTCACCTAATGGCTAACTCCCACTACTCAGAACCCCACAAAGCACGAAGCAAGCAGCATTCGGACAAGGGAACCAGACTCAAGCAAAACTATCCTCGTAACAAGAAATGGCACTAGCATAGGATGCTAAGCTCATACTATCAGGCATAACCTAAACAGGCTATCCTACTGCTGTCTACTCAATTCTAGCATGCAATACTCATAAAGCTGTAACACATAAGCAGGCACATAAGGCATTCTCCTAGATCCTTAGCCCTATACTAGCATGCTGTTCTACTGAAACTGAAACTGAACAAATAACTTGTATGGGTAATTTGGGAGTACTTACTTGAGCTCGGCTGACCGCATGCACACACCTCTATCTTGTTAAAAACAATTCTTTCTTTCGAAGTGCTTTCAAAATTCTTTTTGTAAAACATTTTTATTTTACTAAAATCTTTTATTTCCCTTAGTTTGAGTTCAGATACACCCGGAAGTGTATCCGAATCCCTCAAACCAGGGCTCTGATACCAACTTGAAACGACCCAAAAATACAACCCAAAAATTTCGTTTTTTTTTTTGATATAATCAAAACCATAATCAGAGTGTCATATAATAAAACCATACGTGATGTATTCCGATATAATAGAAAACACTGTGCCGAAACTGTATCATACTACGGCAAATCAAAACAAACTAAATCAATCCCAGGCTAAAAGCTAAAGCTGTGGTGTGTGCGATGCCGTCACCCCGAGCTCTTCCCTTTGCTTGTGGAAGTACCTGAAACCAAAACAGAAACTGTAAGCACAAAACTTAGTGAGCTCCCCCAAACTACCACATACCATACAATAACATATAAACACATATTAGGCCTTGCCCACTGCATCGGGCCGAAGCCCAGAAACTGCATCAGACCGAAGTTCGGAACTGACCGGGACCTTGTCCCCTGCATCGGACCGAAGCCCGGAACTGAATGGGACCTTGTCCCCTGCATCGGACCGAAGTCCGGAACTAACTGCATCGGACCGAAGTCCGGAACCGACTGACTGAACATGGCATAGCATAACACATCAACTAGCATAAACACATATACGGCATACTACATCGGGCCGTAGCCCGGAACACATAATACTTAACGCATAAAACATAGCACACAAATCCTGTTCGAGCCACGAAGGCATCGAACATACTAGCTACTGCATCGGACCTAAATCCGGAAACTACTGCTAACTGAACGGGCCGGCATTGTGGCCTTAGACCCGTTCCTACTGGAAGGAAACTCACCTCGTAAGCTGGCTGCTGAGTGTGTGGCTCGGGAAGCTAATGGCTGCTACTCCTGAATCTCCTCGGCTACAAGTCCATAAACACACTCAATCAAATACTAAACACTGCACTTGGGGTAAAATGACTCTTTTACCCTTGGTCAAAGTTACTCTTATTTGGACTGACTCGCCGAGTTGGGCCACCCAACTTGCCGAGTCCTACTCTCACTTTTCACTTTTACTCGCTGCTACTCGTCGAGTCTGGCATCGACTCGACGAGTACCCTCTTGATCCAAGAACTTAGACAATCTTCATCCAACTTGCCGAGCCGGATGAACAAACTCGACGAGTTGTTCTTGATCTTAAGGAGATTGCCTTGGACTCGCCGAGTTGATGAACAACTCGCCGAGTCCCTCCATCACTGAGTTTACCCTCAACTCGGTGAGTCCACTCTCTAGCTCACTGGGTTCACTCGACACTGGTAAAAATGAAGGAATCGGGAACTCGCAACCCAACTCGCCGAGTCGTTCTTCCCGACTCGCCGAGTTGCCGCCATGCAACTGATTTTTACTCGATTTTGTTTGAATCCAACACATACAATTGATAGATCTGGGTCCAATAAGCTGATTTACCACGTAAAGTTTCCAACTTTATGTGTACAACCTCATGAATAAGGGAAATAAGGCTAAAAGATGCATAAAATGGGTAGATCTATGGTTAATATGCAAAGTAACTCCAAAAAGGCAGTAGATCTAGGCTCTACCACACCCAATCATTCAGATTTAAAGATATCTCGGCCTATTAAGGTATTCATGCAAACATAAGGCTTGGAACAAGCATCAACTAGATCTTAGAAGAGCTTTAATGGAGGTTTAAAGCATATAACAAGAGGGGAAATCCGAAAATACCTCAAATAACTCAGATTTGCCCTTGGATCTTTGCACTACACCTCTTCTCCTTGCTCCTTTCTCCTTCTCCTTCTTCAAACCTTCACAAAATGGCACAAAACACTTAGCTCACACAAGGGAGGATTAGGGTTCTTTCTCACAGTGTTCTCAGGGTGAGGGAGGCGAGAATGGGGGCTATACGGTGGTTTAAATAGTGGGCAACCCGGGGATTTAGGGTTTCACCCAGACGGATGGACTCGCCGAGTCAAGGATATGGAATCGCCGAGTCCCCAGCTCACGCGTGCTCGAAGTCGCGACCCTACTCGGCGAGTCAGGCTAGAACTCGCCGAGTCCCTATTGAAAACTTACAACAATTACCAATGAATTAACGTACCGGGAACGGGTCGTTACACCCTTGATGTGAGACTTGTGTTTTCTTCACCAGCTGAGACTTTCTCTTTATTTTGATACGTCGAAAAACACCCGTCTTCGAAGGAATCGTTTATGTCAATGGAGATGCTTCATTGATTGGTGTATCAACCACTGAGGTTAATATTGGAGATACCTCATCGATAGTATCAGCTGTAACCACTGGAATTTTCTTCTTCTTTTCTGCCTTCACCACTTTTTCCAAAGACCCACCATCTGTCTTCTTCGATTTCTTAGGCTTTTTCTTCTCTTCTTCATGTAACACCCCTGTAACGACAGTTGTGTCAATGGATTGCAAATATGACACCAAAACGTCATTCATCGGATCCACCTTCTTGAGCATCGCATCCGGAATGCGAGCTATTAATGTAAAGATAGTTGGATCATCATTTACCTCCTTCAGACTACCATACATGTGAAACACCACCTTTTCTTCGAACTCGGGAACTTCGATTTTCTCCTTACAGTAAATATATTGTATTATCAGACTCCAATAACGAGCACAAGAAATCCCCTGCTTGGCACTCATCTTTGAAATGCTCGTTAAGAACTCTGTCCACAATTGTTCAGAGTAATCCACTTGCGGATCATAATACAATCCAGCAACCATTGCATATACCTCCATCCTTCCTTTATCAAGACCCACGGTTCTTCCAGTAAGACATCGAAGGAAAATGCCAAATAAAAAATTCCATACCGTAGGTAATCCATACTTCTTGAAGTCACTGATACGCGTCAAAGGAGATTGATGGCCCATCTTGTTGAACATGAATACTACTTGAGAAGAAGAAACTTCATCATAAGGACAAGTATTTGGAATCCCCAAAATTTTGCAAAACAAACGCTTGGACACCCTAATATGCGTATCATTCACCATAGTGAATTCCACACAACCTATCTCCTTGTTGTATGATGCAGTGGAACCCGCCTTTGATAACCAAGACATTGGAACAGCAAAAGAATCGAACATTGCTTTAGACAGAACTGAATTCTGTAAAGCAACCACCAGCATTTGGAGTTCCTCCGGATATTTTGACAAATCAGATTCCACTTGGTAGTTTGAGCCCTGGATTTTCATAATCGAAACACTAACAACTTCGTCTGTGGTTGGGGATGATGTAGTCCCCATTGTTGAAGATAAGAACAGAGAATGTTTGAAGAAGATGACTGTTTGAAGAGATGAGTTGCAGAGAGAATTTTGTATGACACAGAATGTTTGATCGCATAATGTATTATGGACTCCTGAGTTCACCTTTTATAGGTTACCCAAATTAAATTGAAAATCGGATCATGATGGTAAAAGATAACCACGCTTCAAAAAGTAACTGTCCCATCTCCTTGAAAACTGGATAGAATACCAACCATCTTGAGGACACAGCCTGTCAAGTTTCCCGTTGTAGATTTCGAACTGTTAAAAACCCTTCTCATGGAAGCAGGGCTCTTTCACTTTTGGGATATAAAGTGAATTCATTTTCCAGATTTGCGAAATCATCAGTCTGAGTTGGTTTTACTCAGAACCTCAAGGATTTCGTGTGTGCATTGTGTAAAAAGAATAAGATGAGAAAGTAAATTAAAATTTTTTTGGAATTCTGTGATGTCAAAAATTAAATTTGACATAAATGCAGTTAAACCCCAGGCAAAGGTTGCTTCGTTAATCATCAAGAGAGATAATTAACAGCTTGCTTGGTTTCCCGTGAATTACAATCGATAACTTGTAGAGAAGTTTTGAAGGGTTTATTTTATAAGGAAAATGGGTGGCTTCGAAAATTTCGTTACATTTCAACCTTAACATAAGGTGATAAATTGTAAGCAAAATTAGTTGTATGACCAGTGTAGTCAGTGACAACTTGGTTTCGAATGATATATGAAGTAACAAGGCTTTTCAAAATATACTCACACAGAAATCATATTCAAGAAAAAATAGTATGTTGGATCTTATTGGGAACAAACATCGGAGGTTTCGAATGCTTGATGAAGATCACTCAAAAAGATTGAATACGATTTTAAGTATAAAAGGTACTTGAAACAAAGGTTTCGTAAGTTCTGGAACATAGTTCCCCGTCAATTGCTTGATTTGTTGGTTTTTAGGGTTTCACTCCCATCACGGACTCATGATGTTAGATCATAAACACAGAGTATTTGTATGTCTAGATTGCAATTGGTTTGATCAACAATCTCTTGGACATACGTCATTGTGTGTGAATGGTGTAAAGAAGTTTAGGATGAAAAAGATTGGTTTTCGAATCGTATGTACCTCTGTTATAGATGGACCAAACAAACAACTCTTAACTCATTTGAGAAGAGTAAGGTAGCTCTATTGACTTATGCGAATACAAGCCTTGTTGGGAAGAAATTTTCATGAGATAATTTCATCAAAGCTTTCATTTCTCACACATAGAGTCATACGAGGCTTGAGGCAACATACAGCAGCATGCTTCTAGGGACATCCTAACTAATCCAAAGTGTATCAAAATCATACCTTCCCATAGAAGACACACACATGAATCCTTCACATTTAAAGCTTGACAAAACTCACAATACACATGTTAAAACCGAAGAGAACAAAAAAAATATTTTTGGTATTTTTGAATTTTTTTTTTCAAAAAAAATAACAAACCAAAATAAAATCTTTTTGAATTTTTAATTTTTCTACAAAAGAAAATATTTTTGATTTTTCAGGTTTTTCGAAACAAAAAAAATAAACAAATTAAAATTCTAACCTTAGTTGAAATGTGTACGAATGCGAAGAAGTGAATTAGAAAGATCTTCAAATCATACGAACATGAAGCATTCGAACCGTTGACTTGAATAGTAATATCTGATTATGTACTTCAACAAGGAATAAATCTTGCGAATGCGAAACATTCGAAGCGTTGACCATGAACAGTAACCTTTGAACACTTAACTCTTTGTAAGCAATTTGTCCTTCAGTTCACCAAAACATTCGAATCCATCAACCTTCACTTTTATCATATGTAAGTAAATTTCCTTCAACCATACCCAATCCTTCCAATATACGAAGAAAAGATTTTTCATCCAATGCCTTTGTGAAAATATCTGCCAATTGTTCCATTGTTTTCACAAAATGAACTTCAATATATCCTTCTTCGACATGATCTTTGATGAAATGATATCTGAGATCAGTGTGCTTAGTCTTCGAATGATGCACAGGATTATGACAAATTCTTATTGCACTTTGTGAATCACAATATAAAGGAATCTTTTTCATATTAATAGCATAATCACGTAATTGACATTGAATCCAAATTATTTGTGATGTACACGCAGCTGCAGCAACATATTCAGCTTTAGCTGTAGATATCGAAACACATGTTTGCTTCTTCGATTACCAACTAACCAATTTTCCATCTAGTAATTGACACCCACCAGTTGTGCTTTTGCGATCAAGACTGCATCCTCCAAGATCCGCATCCGAATAAGCTTGTACAAAGAATCCTGTTTTCGAAGGATACCACAAACCTAACGAAGTAGTGCCTTTCAAATATCGAAAAATATTCTTCACCGTTGTTAAATGTGGTTCACATGGATTTGATTGATACCTTGCACAATTACAAACAGAAAACATAATATCAGGTCGACTTGCAGTTAAATACAATAAAGACCCAATCATGCTTCGATACAGAGTGAGATCAACAGTAGATTTGTCTAACGAAGGAGTTAGCTTTATGCCGGTTGCCATTGGTACTCGTAACTTTGTGCTATTCGTCATGCCAAACTTTTCTAACAAAGTCTTCGTATATTTCTCCTGATTAATGAAGATGCCTTCCCTGTTTTGACGAATATTCAAACCCAAAAAGTTATTAATTTTGCCCATCATACTCATTTCGAATTTGCTTTTCATCAAGTCTTTGAATTCTTTGGATAAAACAGGGTCAATAGAGCCAAAAATTATATCATCAACATAAATTTGAACAAGCATCACGTGATTCCCAATTTTCTTTCGAAATAAAGTGGGATCAACTGATCCTTGTTTAAATTTAGATTGTTTCAAAAATGATGTTAAAGTTGCATACCATGCTCTTGGTGCTTGTTTTAAACCATACACAGCTTTATCTAAAATATAAACATGATCAGGATGTTCGGTATTTATAAAACCTGGTGGTTGTTCAATGTATACCGTTTCTTCGAGTTCGCCGTTTAGGAATGCACATTTTACATCCATTTGATAAACATCGAAATCTTTATGAGCTGCATAAGCCAGAAAAATACGAACAACCTCGAGTCTTGCAATACGGGCAAATGTTTCTTCGTAATCAATTCCTTCTTGTTGAGAATATCCTTTAACAACAAGTCTAGCCTTATTTCGAATAATGTTTCCATCTTTGTCAGTTTTGTTTTTATAAATCCATTTGAGTCCAACAATTGACACATCAACAGGTTTCGGAATTAATCTCCAAACCTTGTTTCTTTCAAATTCAGACAATTCAGCTTGCATAGCAAAACCCAATCAGAGTGTTCCATTGCAACCTTAACTGTCTTTGGTTCGATTTTGGAAATAAAAACAATAAACATGCATAACTCTTGATGAGTATTCAATACCTCATTTCGTGCATGAAGTTGAGCCCTTGTCATTACTCCTGCTTGTGGATCACCGAGATTTTTTTCTTTTGGATGACTTCTTGTCCATTTATCCAATGGTGGATAATTAGGATCAAAATCCAAAGGTGCATCTTCGAACATAGCATCTGTTTCTGATCCATTTATGGAACATGCATCCTCAGCATCATCGAAATGTTCTTCTTCAAGAATGCGATCCTTCTCAAGTATTGGCTCCTATTCGTGAATTGGCTCTGCTTCGATATTTATCTCCTCTTCGATAATTGGCTCCCGTTCATCATTAACATTGGTTGACATTTTATCACTTTCGCAAGAATGCTCCCCCTCAACAAAATTGTTCGAATCCAAGAGCTCCCCCTCCACTGGACCACTAGTTAGTTCATTTGTGTTTAGATTCGAAACCGAAATTGAATCATTGTCATGCTTCGAATTTTATCATTGTTGATTATCCGATGCATTATTCTCTACTTCAATTGCTTGATCTGAAATACCAAAAAATTGATTCATAATTATCATCATCCACTGTAATTGAATCATTATCATTCGAAGAATTTTGCAAAATAGGATGATTTGCAAATTGATGATTAGATTTTTTAATGTAATGATCATCAAATGTTAAATTAAAAGTTCCTTCCACTTTGCGAGTTCGCTTATTTAACACTCTATAAGCAACAGAATTGTGTGAATATCCCAAGAAAATTCCTTCATCAGATTTTGTTTGAAATTTCGAAAGATTATCCTTAAGATTCATTATGAAACACCTGCATCCAAAAACATTGAAAAATTTGACATTAGGTTTTCGATTATTGATAAATTCATAAGGAGTAACATTAAACCGTCTATGAATGAATGATCGATTCTGAGTAAAACAAGCAGTCGAAACGGCTTCGGCCCAAAGATATTGAGGTAAATTTGAATATGCCAACATTGTTCTAGCAGCTTTGCATAATGATCGATTTCTTCTCTCAACTACACCATTTTGTTGTGGTGTATATGGAGATGAAAAATTATGCGAAATGCCTTTCTCCACCAGAAATGAATCAAAAACACGCTTTTTGAATTCAGTTCCATGATCACTTTTAATTTTTCGATATGGCTTCTCCAACGAAATTTCCATTTTCTTGATAAAATCAATCATCATTTGTGGAACTTCGGATTTTAACCTGAGAAAATAAACCCACGTAAATCTTGAAAAATCATCCACAATAACTAGAATGTACCTTTTCTTGTTAAGAGTAGCAACTATCGAAGGACCACATAAATCAATATGCAAGAGTTCGAGGGGTTCAACAATCTTCGAATCTATTGTGATTGGATGACCTTGTTTGTGCTGTTTTCCTACTTCGCATGCTGCACACAAACTGTCATTATCATATTTAAGAATGGGTAAACCTCTTACCAGATCTTGTACAACAAGTTTGTTGATGTTTTGAAAATTGAGAAGTGATAACCTTTTGTGCCATAACCAGCTTGTATCAGCAGCTGCCTTCGAAAGTAAACATACAGCAGGTTTGCCATCAATTGGAACTATATCCAATGTAAACATATCACCTTTTCATTTTGACTTGAGTAAAACTTCTTTTGTCTCAATATTCGAAATGACACTTCCTTCTTCATTAAAAAGAACATGATTGCCAGTGCCCACAACAAGTTGTGATACACTTATCAAATTGTGTTGTAAACCTTCAACAAATGCAACTCGGTTGACAGTGAAAGTGCCATTAGTTATCTTTCCATAACCCTTAACTTTGCATTTGTGATTATTGCCAAACTTAACCACTCCTCCATTTTCTAAGCTTCAAAAATCACGCAAGTTTTCCTTCTTCCCAGTCATGTGACATGAGCAACCACTATCGATATACCACTTGTTATCATATTGCTCGTCACAAAGTACCTGCGATTATTGAGAAAATTTAGGTACCCAAGACTTGTTGGGTCCATTCATATTAGGTTTGTTTTTCAATTGCAAAGTACAACCATTAACCCAATCACAAACTTTTGTTTTGAAACTGTCGAAAAATTTAACTTTTCAGTCGAAGGGTCAGATATATGATTTGTTATTGTTTTCAAATTTTCACTGATTATACCCTTCGCATTTTGAGTTTGTGATGTTTCACTTTTCACTTTCGTGACCGGCTGCCAAACTTTAACTGAAATGTTTGATTCTTTGGATGACGAACTACCATTCGTTGAAGGATTTACATACATTTCATATGTCTCATGTATTTGTTCTTTCGAAAACTTACTTGATTGATACATTTTTCCCTTTCCTTCCAACCAATGATCAATATTTCTTTTAGTAGTTATACCTTTCGCATTTGAGATTTTGCCAGCTTGCTTCTTCGGAAGATTATAACATTTTGCTGAACTTGGAACATAATCCACTTTTGGTTTTGATAGATAAGACTCATGATAAGAAGTATTTATTTTTGATTTTGAAATCTGTTTTTCAACCTTTTTCTGAAAACTTTTTCTTGGAAGTGTTGTTTTTGTTCCATTTGAAACGTTTGTTTTAATATTTGAAAATGAAGCATTTTTCTTTTCAAAAATTTGAGTCTTGGATCTTCCTCTAAAAACTTTTCCTTCTTTTGAAAAATTTATTGATGTCATATTTAATGACTCAATAGTTTTCCAAAAAATTGTTTTTCTTGCTTGACGTTTTGAAATATTATTTTCCTTTGAAAATTTTTCAACTTGAGCTTTAAACTCTTTTGAATTCAATTTTATTGCTTTGTTGACTGCTTCAACCTCTGTTTTAACACCTTCTTGCTTCGTGAACACATTTGCAGTTGTGTTAACTATCTTCTTTTCAACTTTCGACTTTTCAACCCATATTCTTTTTGGTTTTTGATGTTGAAATATATATGAATTCTTTGTGAGATTGTTTTCAACTGTGTTTTGATTTGAAAAGAAACTTTCATTTGAAGTTTGCTTATTGTCTTCCTCAACCAACTTTTTGAATTCAAGCTTTATATTTTCAACATTGCCTGTTGTTACGAAGACTTGGTTTGGTAACACAATATCATCAATGCATTTGAAGATTGGATAAACAACAGTATTCGATTCAAGATAATGAGCACCTTTTTCATTAAGAATTTTCTCAAATTCTTGTTTATCCAAATAAACATGATCAACAACCACTCGAGGAATTTTAGTTTCTTTCAAACTTTGAATTGACTTCGAATTTGTGTTTTCTTCCTCATTATCACTATCATCGGTTTGACTATCATGTATTTCCACAAACTCCATACCAGAAACTCTCGAAGTTGAAGGTTCATCAGTATCAATTTTTATGAATAAATCTTCACATTTTCCTTTCCCTTTAAATGAATTTGCTACATTTATGACAGACAATTGAGAACAATCTACATCCTCTAAATCACTAATTTCACTAATATTATCAGAATTGTCTTCAATATCAACAAAATTAGTTTGACAATTAGATGTAGAATTCTTAGTCTTTTTCAAAATTCGAAGTTGTTATGATTTAGTTAAGGTCTCATTTACAATTTTTACTAAATCATTAGCATCAAGATAATCTTCGACTTTAGCAATTCCATATCTATACCTATCATCAGGAACTTTGTTAAAATCAGAAATTTCTTTTTCACAATCATATGAAACACTATCTACCTTAGTTCTATCATATGCTAAAAATGGTAGCAATTTTATGTGTTGTTCCTTACTTATCTCACTCGAATGATGTAATTCAGTTAATTTTCCATACAAGCTTTTCGCAGAATTACAAAAATATATCTCTGTGCTAACAACAAGTTTATTTCCTTTGCTAAATTCTCCCTATCCTCCATAATATTCATTACTTGCAATTCTAAATAATCAACCATAGTGACTTTTGATTCTAATTTCTTTCTTGTCTCTAGTAATTGATCATTTAACTTTTTAGCTTCATTGTTGGCAGACACGACAATTGAATCAAAGTAAGTAACAGTTTCATCAAAAGATACTAACTCAGAATTATATGCAGAAACTGGAATATTAAAGGATTCAAGAAGATTACGTACCTTGGTAATCATGGGCGACCTGTCGGTAGACTTCGATACGAAGCACTGCCCACGTACTTCGTAAGTCTCTTCTTCATCTGAATCTTTTTCAGCTTTTGCATACATGTCCCCGTGTGTTGGATTCTTCATTTCTTCATCGTCTGAACCTGAGGAACATATTTGATATGTGCCATCCGATTCAGTTTCTCCATGAGCCACCAACGACAAATCTTTGCCTTCGACTTTACTTCCTCCAGTTTCTCAGTGTAATACGCTTCATCCTTTCTTTTATTTTTCTTTTCCTCCTTCTTTCTCAACAAGAAATCTACTGCCAAGTGATTTGCACCATAACAATAATGACAATTAATCCCTATATCACCTTTCAACATCTTCTTCATTTGCTCCAATTCACTCTTCGAATCTTTCTTCACTTCTTTCTTCTTTTCATCCATTCTATTTTTGTTCTCAAAACTACCCTTCGAATCTGATGACTTGTTCTTTGGATTAAAAGGTTTCTTAAAAAAATTATTTACTCGATTGTTTGAGTAAAATGCAACAGCTTCATCATCAGAATTCATCATAAAACCTTCTTCTTCATCAGACTTCGATTTTTCATTCTCTCTTTCTGATACCTTCGAAACGAGTGCCAATGGTCCACCAAGACTTGCTATCGCTTCCTCAGCTATTTCATTAACCTCATTTTCATGAGATTTCAATTGATTGTACAAGTCATTCAGAGTCGAAGTATCAAAACTCTGTTGGTTTTTCACCATCATACTCACACTCCTCCACTCCTTTTGAAGTCCCATTACAAATATCAAGTTGTACTCTATTGATGACCTCGTAATACCATAACGATTACAACGATAGATTAACTCGTTGAACCGATCATAGTATACTTCAATGGATTCAGATTCTTTCTGTTTGAAATCTTTGAGTTCCACCAGGCATTGTTTCATAGATGTGATCTTCGTCTTTTCACTTCCTTGAAATTTATCTTTGAGATTGTTCCAGATTTCTTTAGCTGTTGTGCATGTTCTGACATAATTGTACACAATAGGAGGCAAAGCACCTCTTAATTCCCTCATGCATTTCTTCTCCAGTTGTTTTAAATGATTGGATTGATTGTCAACTTCCGAACTTCTTGAAGACACGCCAATTGGCTGAACTGTTGCATGTCGATTGATTTCTCCTGAAATGCACTTCCATAATTCTTCATCCAATCTGTTCAAGTAATCTTGCATACGATCTGCCCACTGATCGTAATATTCTAGAATAAGCATCGTAATTTTTGTGGATGAACCAAGCAAATGAGAAAATGATGTCATGGAATTCAGATTGAATGACGCCATTGTTGTACGGAAAAAACTTCAAGATGATACGAAAACTTTGAGAATTTTGAAATCAAATTGTATATTTCAAATCAGAATCACTCAACGAACACTCGATTCACAAATATGTTCGCAGAATCAAATCCTAGATTTAGATCAAAAATAATTTTTCACACTCAAAAAGAACGGAAACTTTTTGAATCAAACAGTATATTCAAAAATCTTTTTGAACGTATGAAAACCAGATCACAGAAAGGATTCCTGCTCTGATACCAAATGATGAGATTTGTAATCGAGTTTGAATCAAATTCAAGTAAGAATTCAGGAAGAGTAATAACGATGAATACGAGAGTAAATAGAATATTTGTTCAGCTCGTATTATGCTTTTGAGTTTACAGATTACAATGACTAAACTGTAAAGACTGAGTGAAAAATGTTATCTAACCACATAGTACAGACCCCTATTTATAGGATAACAAAAGCATAACAATACTAAGGACTAGACATTAAGACTACTCTTTATAATGCCTTAGTACAAATAACATTACATCTAAAGACTCCTTCTTATGAAGACAAAATATACTTCATAACAATCTACCTGACTCTTCGACTATTACAATATTTAAGCCCTAACAGAGGGTTCTGATTGTTTTCAAAAGAGCTTCTCGGGCTAATGGATAAGATCTGAGTAATGATAAGGAGTGATTTTAGGGGAGAAATAAAATTTAAGTGGGGGAGAATTGTAACATCTTGTTCAGATCGTCTATGATTTAAGGTTCGTGGGCTACAACCCGGGCATGAGGAAGCCTTGAGGTTGCGATGACTTACTAGAAGTGTAGGGCTTCTCACCACCTTTCCATGGATATGAGGTTCATTAGACACATACTTATAACGAAGAAGCTATGATAGTTTGACTTTTTTGCAAGTTTAGTCCTTAATAAGAAATGGGTGGCAGACGAGTATGCATGGCGTAAGTATGTGTACCCTCAGCGTACTTATATGCATAGCACGGACACAAAGACCACCTAGTACGTTGGGCATACTAGAGGGTACGCTGGGCGTATGAGGTAGAGAATGTAAACGCTAATATTTTGAAGTTACCCTGTTTAAAGATCATGATGGCCTCATTTTCAGCCACCATTTCCAGCCTCCAACTCCTCTTAAAACCCTAATCTGGTTTCCATGGCTTGTGTGAGTGTTGTGGCTCATTTGAGTGTTTTTGATGACGCTCTTGGTGAAAAAGGAGTCTTGAAAGAGGATAGCTTGTGATTCTAGCTCGTGGATCTAAGTTCAACCCTTGTTGGTGCATCTTCTAGAGGTATAAACTTCGAACCTTTCTCATTGTTGTGCTAGTTCTTATTTTGGGTCCATTTTTAGAGTTTTATGTCGCAAGATTGGAACTTTGTGAGTTTGGTGAACTCCAGAGCAAATTTCTAACCTTTTAAGTGTATTTTGGGTTGCCTTAATTCATAATAATGAGAAGTTAGTCGTCTATACTTCTTTATGCATGAGATAAAAGGATTTAAGAGAGTCTTAATTGTTATTTTGGAAGTTAGGTCCCATTAAGACATGCAAACTGATAAAGTTGCCAACTTTATCAGTTAGGGGCTTGTAACAAAGCTTCCTTAAGGTTTGGATGCTTTGGGCTGAAGTGGTTAAGTCAAGAATGTAGTTTCTGGACCTAAGCATTACGCCCAAGTAGTTCTAGTTCGCCCCGCATACTGGTATAGTTTCCCCGATCAGGATTCATGTGTACGTTGAGCGTACCAAGGGAGTCACTACTCTCTCTAGAATTCGAAATTGATCCAAAAACCCCATTTCAAGCCTCAATTTGGTAACTACTTCATCCTAGCTTGTTGTTTAACTTGATTAGAATGCAAATTCATGTTTGAAACTTCCAAAAACACCCATGAATAAGTGTTTACAGTCTAGGGACCCTCCCAAAACCGTGAACACCCCTTAAGAGGGTTTTGAAGCCCCAAAACCCCTCCAAACCCATTCTAGTGCTTAGAAATTGCACAGAAACTTGCATGCATGAGCTTAGGACCCCAAATTCGTGCCATTTGAGTATTGGACATGATTTTATGGTCCAAGAAAATGCTTGGATCGTAAACCCACATTCATGGACCATAAACTCCTTTTAAAGTGTCAAAATGCCCCTAAACACCTCCAAATGCTTCCATGAGAGTGTAGAACCTTATAATCCTTCATGTGATGCACCAAAACTTATGTAAATGGATCAAACTTGAGTTTACGGTACAAGAACACTCTTAGACTGTAAACTTATCTCCTTAGACCATAAACTCTTCAAATGGGTGTTAAAGTGTCTTTAACACCTTGTATGGCTTGGAATTGAACCTAGAACCTTGTATGCTTAACCTTCAACCACAAAAACGCATGATTCATGGACAAACAACATTTTAAGGTAGTAAACTCATGTGTTTAAGGTAGTAAACTCCCCAAGAGCATCTTCATAAACCGTAAACTCCTTTTCCAAGGCCCTTTAAAGTCCCAATCACTTCCTAAGACATACAATCAACCCTAGAACTTTCCTTTGTGCATTGTGAGAACATTTAGCATCCAAGAACACACCACCCATGAGTTTACGGCCGTAAACTCATGGGAATATGGTCATAGGACCATAATCTTATCTAAGGGCTTACTTTTGAAGAGTAAACTCTTTATCTAGGCCCTACACACCCTTAGATGCTACCCGTACCACTCCTAACACTTAATTAAAGTGTTTTCGCATCTTGGAGTTTATAAGCTTATCTAATTAGTGATTTAAAGTCTAATTAGATACATTTGTATATCATTTCATATTACATAGGAACCTTGCACGTTTTCAAGCCTCGATCCGAAGTTTAGCATCCTAGTCGACACCTTTCCTCGTCTGGTGAGTTCATACCCCTACCATTTTTCAATGTTTTTCACTGTTTTCAGGGGGAATACCAGCAAAGTACAAGTAATACTTGTACTCAAAACTTATTTTATATGTGTTGTGTTTCATATTACATATGTTTTTAGCACTGACAATCATAACAGATAATCGTTTGAACTTGCAGATCATATTATCCTAGTATTTGTGAAAAAGTTATAAATTGTTGTACTTTATATTTTCACAAATGGTTTTCCACATTATAATAGTTAAAAACATAATCTTTGAACTTTGAACAAGAAACTTAGTATATCGTTTTGTCCTCGGTAACACTCCACAGAGATACGCGAGTGGAGGATCGTCTTTGTACATAGAACTTAAACAGGACTTTCCGCATTATTACTTGTAGATTTGTTATTCCTATAAATTGGAGACATGTTGTCGAAGAACACTCCACAGAGACACGCGAGTGGAGGACCGCCACTGTAACCAGAATCTCTTAGATAGGGAGCGTGACTTGAGTGTATAGATCTATACGGGGCTGACTACCTCGCACCTGGCTGCTAGCTACAGCCGAACCGAAAGGTTCAAAGGTGACGAAAGTCATAAAGTATGATGGATTACTTATTTCCATATTTAGTCTATTGTATGGTTATAGAACTCGCACTTCGGATAACAGAGATTTACTTCTAGTAATAATGGATATAGTAAATTAATAACCATAAGAATTAGTTTACTATGATAATCAGGTTTTCAGTATTCATCTTTTACATTACATTTTTGGGTTGGTAAACTAACACACACTTTACAAGGATAATTAGGTTTTCAGAATACATCTTTCACATTAGGAAAATATAGGATTTTCCTGGGCTAATAACTATTCATAACCAGAACTGTGTAACATAACGGAAAACTAAACATTACTTTTAAGAAAATATGGGATTTTCTTGCATAACCACTTTTTCAGAAAAACAAAAGGAATCTTGTGCATTTTCATAAAACAAACCACTTATGAACTCACCAGCTTTATGCTGATTTTTAAACTGCTTGTATTCTCAGGTTCTCCTTAGACAGGTATTCCCGCGTTCTTTTGCAGAAGACGGAGCGTATGGAAGTCACATCTTTCTTTTGTTTAAACTTATGTATTTATGAAACTTGTATTACTTTACTTTCAAACTGATGTAATGAAATCTATGTAATGTAATATTTTGTGCTTACTTCGCTTACTATGTACATTGGTTATGATATTCACATGAAGTCACCTCCACCCCGGAACATTTCCGCCCTAGGTTTCAGGGTGTGACATATTACTGGCCACAAGAAGCGTTTTTTCCCTACCCTTACCAGCCAAGTGACGGGAAATCAAGCTTCCGTTCAACAACCGGCGAGAAGTCAAGTCACTGTCCAACAACCAAAGAATACTCTAGCTAAAAAGGAGGAGGTGCCAAAAGCTAAGGGTTGTGCATTCCATATTACCACAGAGGAAGCACACGAGGACCCGAATGTTGTGACGGGTACATTTCTTGTCAACTCTAGACTTGCTCACGTCTTATTTGATTCCGGTTCCTCAGATTCTTTTGTATCTTATGAATTTGCGCATTCTTTTCAAACTACTTGCTATGCACTCGCGCAACCATTTCACGTAGATACTGTGGGAAGTATATCATTACTTGCTGATAAAATCTATAGGGATTGTGTCATAGAAATTGAAGGCTATAATTTGCTTGCTAACCTAATCCCTATCTCCTTGCCCAACTTCGATATTATGCTTGGCATGGATTGGTTATCAAAAAACCACACAGAGCTCTTGTGTTACGAAAATATGGTACACATTCCTATTGAAGGGGAAGATCCTATTCATGTCTACGGTGAACAAAGGATCTTAAAAATAATTTCTTTCCTCAAAGCTCTTAAATTTATATCGAAGGGTTACCCTATCTATCTAGCCTATACAGTTGACATCTCAAGAAAGGAGAATAAAACTGTAAATGATGTTCCTATTGTTAACGAATATCCTGATTTTTTCCCCGATGATCTGCCCGGACTTCCTTTAGATAGGCAAGTAGAATTCTGAATTAACCTTGTGCCTGGTGCTGCTCCAATTGCAAAGACTCCTTATCGTCTTGTGCCAGCTAAGATGAAAGAAATGATGATCCAACTGCAGGAATTACTTGAAAAAGGCTTTATTCGATCGAGTAGCTCTCCCTGGGGTGCTCCGGTATTTTTTGTCAAGAAGAAGGACGGATCGATGCGAATGTGCATTGATTATCGTGAGCTAAAGAAGGTGAATATCAAGAACAAGTACCCGCTACCGCGCATCGACGATTTTTTCGATCAACTTCAGGGTGTTAGCTATTTCTCAAAGATTGATTTGAGATCTGGCTATCATCAGTTGAAAGTACAAGGGCAAGATTTACCGAAGACTGCTTTCCGTACTTGTTATGGGCATTTCGAATTCCTTGTCATGCCATTCGGTTTGACAAACGCTCCTACTGTATTCATGGATATGATGAATCGAGTATGTCACCCAATGCTCGATAAGTTTGTCATCGTATTCATTGATGATATTCTAATCTATTCCAAGTCTGAAGCTGATCATGCCATTCATATTCGTGAAATCTTAGAAGTTCTTCGAAAGGAGAAACTTTATGCTAAATTCTCGAAATGTGAATTTTGGCTTCACCAAGTTTAATTTCTCAGCCATGTTATTTCTGGTGACGGTGTATCCGTAGATCCTACCAAAATCAAAGCCATTCAAAATTGGGAAGTGCCCCGTAATGCTTCCGAAATTCGTAGTTTCATGGGTCTTGCGGGTTATTACCGAAGATTCATTAAATACTTTTCTCGTATAGTTGTACCTCTCACTAGTCTTACTCGAAAGGAAGCAAAGTTCGAATGGGGTGAAGCCCAAGAAAAAGCTTTCTCGACTTTAAAGATCTTTTGACTCATGCTCAAATCTTATCACTTCCAGGAGGTGATGATGATTTCTCCGTATATAGCGATGCTTCAAGATTGGGACTCAGTTGTGTGTTGATGCAACATGGTAAAGTGATAGCCTATGCCTCAAGACAACTGAAAGATTATGAAAAATAATTATCCCACCCATGATCTTGAACTCGTTGCAGTTGTATTTACCCTAAAACTTTGGAGACATTATCTTTTTGGTACGAAATGCCAATTGTTTACCGACCACAAGAGTATCAAGTATATATTTTAGTCAGCAAACTCTAAATATGAGACAACTACGAGCCATAGAGCTGATCAAAGACTATGACTGTTAAATCCTGTACCATCCTGGAAAGGCTAATGTGGTTGCAGATACACTTAGCAAGAAGGTTTATCGTAATAGTATGTGCTATACTATTACTCACACTACGGTGAAGTTCACTATTCTTGATGAATTAGAGAAGTGGCAAGTTGAGGCCTTAAAGCCAGAAAATGTGAAGAAGGAAGGGATGGTACATTATGCTGATGTTTTACTTGATGATCCACGAGGATTAAAAGTATTTAAGAATCGACTATAGATTCCAAAGATTGGTGGATTAAGACAGAAGCTCATAAGTCTAAGCTGTCAATAAATCCTAGTACAAGTAAAATGTACTATGATGTAAGAGATGTTTATTGGTGGCCTAGATTAAAGAGATACATTGGACGATATGTGCAGGAATGCTTAGTATGCTTACAAGTTAAAACAGAGCACCAAAAACCATATGGAACCCCAGAAAGCCATAGTGTTCCTGTATGGAAATCGGAAGAGCTTGTCACAACTAGAAATATTGTGTCTTGTAATCACTATACTCAAGTAAATGTTGAATTCAAAAACTCAAGAGCATGTATGATGCTTACTCAATGGAAAACTAAACCCCAATTCACTACATCAAGCAATTGGAAACCCTAGAAGTTCTTGATTAGGTCCATTTTGGACTAGGACTTCCTTATTGGACTCTATGGACCAATAAGCTTCCAATTTGACTATCATGGGCTTAGAACCCTTAAATGGGCTCTAATTGGACCCACATCAATTTAATTCAACATTTTGGGGTCATTTTGGGCCTAGAATGAAATGAATTAAAAGCTTTGATCCATGATTTAACCTAATCTAGCTTAATAAAGCATGAAAATCACAATTTTATTTTATAAGGCCAATGAACACCCTAACTAACTCTAATATTGGGCTTAGGGGCAAAAAGCCCAAATTTTCTTTTTTTTCTTCAAAATTCTCGGCCCAAGGCCCACATCCAAGAAGAGATGAAGAAGAGTTGACTATTTGCTTGCCACCTCTTTATTCTCCTATGGATCTCCATGCAAACACATGTTTCCATGCACATCCCATACTCCTAGGAACATATCACTTCAAAGATCATTTCTCCTTTCCCTCTCACTCACTCTCGGCCGAAACACACACACACACACAAATCTCTCACAAACTCTCTCTAGATTACTCAAGCAACTATCCTCCCTCTCCATCCAAAATCTCGAAATTTGGCTTGGGTTTCAAGAGGATTCTTCAAGATTATCATCATCCTTTGGTAAGTTTTTCCATGTCTAAGCTTCAAAACTCCCCTCTCACATGATATCTCTTATTCTAAACAAGTTTCCTTGGTGATCATACTCCTAGAAAACTCCATAAACTCGAGATCTTCATCAAGGGGTGCTAGGGCCGAAAATCACCAAGTTTTCTTCCATCTTTTCTTCAAGAACCGAAACTACCCCCTAAGGTGAGCTTCATACCCCCTTATTTTCGGTTTTTATAAGTTTTTGTGGGGGAGAATACAAGCAAATGTGTAGATCTATCATTATGTGTATGCCTTGTATGATTTCTATGCTTATATGTGTGTTTTGTATGATTATGATGTTGGATCTAGTCATGAATCACTAAAAACCGATATATACTTTATGTTAAATGATACTAGTATAAAATATACTACTACATACAAAGTATACCAAGAAAAATAGCTAAGTGGCTTAACAACACATACTTTGGGCTAAAAACTCATTTTTTTAGACATAAAATGTTAAAAATACAAAGTTGAAGGGCCCAAAATGAAATATTTCGAAATCTGATGGGTGAGATGAGTCAAAACAGTTTCCATAATGTATTTTCTGAAAATTTACTCTTTTAGAGGATTAAAAACATAAATTTCAAGCTTAATGGGCTAAAAATAACATTTTCGGCCCAATATGCGAAATTTCCCAAACTTGAGGGGCTGAACCTTGTTTTTCCATAAAACAGTGGGTTATTAGTGTTCTAAGTACTTTTCAAAGGTCAAAAATGCTTTCCATAGTTAAAAAGGACCAAAGTTGCAAAAATTTTCCAATTTGGGCCAAAAGTGTAAAAATTGCGAAATGAAGGGCTACAACCGAGAAAATTGTATTTTCAGGGCCTAAAACTGTTTTCAACTAAAAAGGTGCTGAAAAATATCAATTTCATTAAGTTTTGATGTTAAAATGCCAAGAAAAATGGTTTAAGGACTAAACCGAAAATTAATTTACTTAAAGGGGTGAAAAAGTAAATTTACAAAATAAAGAGGGGTTGTAAACAGAAAATTTTCAATGATAATTCAATACACTCATTGTGAACAAAGACTAACACTACGACTCTCGATGAATTACAATACACAATATCACCAATAATCGTTATCAAACGAGTTGATTCGGTCTCGAATCAATAACAAATCCGAAACCACTAACACTACGACGCTCAATACACACATGGAACTCTCGGAACTCTATACTCTCGTGGAACTACTCAATATGTCGACGTACCTTCCTTAGGCCCAAAAGTTTCAAATCATGCTTGTTGGGCCTAGCTAGCCCGATGACAAGATCTTTAGGCCCAAAGGATACTTACTTACATGTAGTTGGGTCTAATACGACTTAACCTCGTGTAAAAGGACTTTCAATGGCAAACGTGCTGCTGGTCCCCAAGGGTCCTTCGGTACTGCTAGTAAAGTCGGGAACTCACGATTGCAAGTTAGGCTTCGGGCCCTTCGCATTCGTTATGGTCTTGAACGACGTAGGGAAATACCGAGGGTTTCGCACCTTCTCTTTTTCCCTTCGGTCGTGGGGCTACACAAGTACGGGAGGGTTGGGTTATGTGAATAAGTGCGAGCGACGCCTAAGGGATCGTTTGTACGGTTGTCAACTGGACGTTTTTATTAACGTACGTTACAACAATTCACAACCCACTGTATACCCAATGCCTCCGGAGCTCAACTAATACCTCTAACGTAATGAAACAACAACACACAAACTAATTAAAGCAAAGTGATAGGAAAACATCGGGTTTTCCTAGGGTTTTCAACTAATGCACTTACGAACTACATGTCGAATTTTACAACTCGTACGTTTACATCTATAGAAAACAAACAAGCATACTCACGGATCTTCACATATTTTTTTATACTATATTATTTTCAGAAAATATCGGATTTTCTGGTGGTTTTCAAAACAATACAAACATTGGATTTTGAACATTACTTATGAACTCACCAACATTTCATATGTTGACGTTTTTTCAAAATACTTGTATTCTCAGGTACCAGGTAAAGTGAAGAAGGAATTTTACTCTATGATGTTTTGCGAGTGTTTAATTTACAACAAACAATTTTATTTTTGGGCATGTAATATTTTGGTAACGATGTAATGGATGTTAATTCTATCGGTTGTAATGTTCAAATGCTTGCTAATGATTGATGTTATGTTTCATATATATTCATTGTGATGGTATTCAATTGAGTCACGACAACCCCCAGACGTTTCCGCCGTCTGGTTCGGGGGTGTGACAGGTTGGTATCAGAGCCTTGTTTATAGTGAACTAGCATGTCTAGCCACACATTGATATGCAACTATAAACCAAAAAGAGGAACTAACATAACTCTGAACAAAAGATGTAAATAAAACACCCTTGCTTGCATTAGGAATAGGAACATAACGCCAAACCAAACAAAAATAATACTAGTATCTCGGTTAAATTCAGGACTGTTCTTAGTGGTACCAAGGAGTGGATGTAGCCTGATCAACTACACTCTCTCCAAAGTATAACTAACACACGTCTTGATGAGATCGGGATAGCTAGGGAACCTAAAACTATACCCTTCTACCACCAAAGATAGAACGCTTACTTGGTCTATGCGATAGTTGTAGCATCCTAGGAATAACGTTAGCATAATTACACACTCTCGCAGACCGCATGGCTGGTTTTCATCACCCCGGATATCCTTACTTCCCTAAATAGGGGAACAACGGATGGCTAGAGGAGGAGCCCGAGGAAGAGCCTGAGGAGGAGCCTGAGGAAGACCCCGAAGAGGAATCTGACGGGGAACCAGAGGCTGGAGTCGAGGGCGAGCTTGCCGAATCGGAGGAAGATGAAGGAAACTTCGAGGAGGAACCCGATGACCGCGAAGGGGGTGATTCGGATGCGGAGTCTGAAGTCATCAACCCCCCTTACCCGATCAGGGTGCCTGCTTACCGGGTGGGCCCCACTGGTCCTACACCTCCCTGGGGTATTGATCTTTGGAGATGGAGCAGACAGCAGGGACAACGACCCCCGTACGGCATGTCACGCGAGTTCTTTGACCTGAGAGATGGAGGACCGGCTGATCAAGCCCTTCCAGTCATGGTGAAACGGTTACGGAACACGGGCGACCTTGCCTAGGACACTGCTGATCAGGTGCGCCAGTTGAGGACTAGGGTCGAGCGTGCGGAGCAGGAGACGCGTGACGTCCTTCGAGAGTTTCACATGAGGTAGGTTCGGTGGGAGTCTCGACTTCAGGACGCAGAACGCTTGGTGGCTCGCCTTCAGGGAGCATCCACATCCTCGGCACCACCTCCGGACGCAGCTCATCGCGGTTAGGGATAGACTTATCTTAGTAGGTCGTTAGGAACTATGCTATGTACCCCGACTCTATGTTTAAGTGACTACACTACTCATAGAGTCGTTATGCTGTCGAACTAGTATCACTCATGTATGCTCTTACGAGCAAAATTTTCATGTATCAAATGCGGATAATATTAATAAATTTTTACGTGTTTTGTTACGATATTACAAATTGCTATGTGTTGAGAAATTATGATTAAATGGTCAATGGTAGTAGTGTTTAAGTTCGTACCATGCACCAAGTCAGTAGGATCACAACCTCACAGAAACCACATACCCTCAACATCTTTCCGTTTTGTGACAGAAAGATGCCTCTCCGACCTACTCGCAGAAACCCAGGACCAACTCCACCTGAAGTTGACTCAGCCGCGTTCCAGGCAGCTGTATCTGCAGCAGTCACTCCATCGATTGCGCAAATTCATCAAGGGAACAATGGAGGAGTCAATGGGCAAGGAGCCGGAAGTTCGAACAACGGAATGAATCAAGGACCCACCAAGACAGGTACCTACAAGGACTTCACAAACGCCAAACCACGAACTTTTAACGGCACTGGAGGGGTGATCATCTAAAGCGATGGATCGAGAAGGTGGAATCGGTATTCGAGATATGCGATTGTCCTGAGCAGATGAAAGTAAAGTTCGCGGCCTGCACTCTTATCGATCAAGCCCTCACCTGGTGGAACGGACATGTAGAAGCCATGACGCTCCCTGTAGCCAACTCTATGCCGTGGGCAGAGATGAAAGAAATGTTAATGGCTGAATACTGCCCGCGAGGCGAGATACAGAAGATGGAGCAGGAGCTGTGGAACCTCACTGTGCAGAACACGAATATCGATGCCTACATATCGAGATTTAGTGAACTATCTCTGTTGTGCCCGGGTATGATCACTTCGGAAGGGAAGAAGATTGAGCGATTCATCTGGGGACTAACAGCACCAATTCAAGGGAATGTGATAGCTGCAAACCCCGAAACATTTGACAGTGCAAAAAGATTGGCAAAGAAACTGTATGACCATAACAACAAGAAAGGAGAGAAGCCAGTGGAGACTGAGAAGAAGAAGGAAGGTGATGGCAAGAAGGGAAAGAATAATAAGAGGAAGGGGCGCCAGGGCCCCGAGACCTCTAAAAAGAAACAGACAGTGACAGTTAACGCTGTCACCGTACCAGCTCCAGCCGCACCACATGCTCCAGCCTCAGCGGCTACAAATGCTTCAAGACCTTATTCCGGAAATCTTCCCAAGTGCAATAAGTGCGGCTTCCATCACAATAGAGAATGCAAGGATTTTTAGTGCACCCGTTGCAACCGAAAGGGACACACGGCAAGGTACTGCAAGGCTTACCCTCCCCAGAACCAAAATCAGGGAAACAACAACAACAACCATCGCAACAACAACAACATCATCACCGACGGCAGCAATGCAGGAGCTAGCCACACCCACTATGGGTGTGGAAGGACTGGGCATTTCCGCCGAGACTGCCCTCACAACAACAATTCAAGAAACGGAGGAACAGGAAGGATGCTGACCATGGGTCAGGGTGAGGCTATTCAGGACCCCTCTATTGTTACCGGTACGTTTCCCCTAAACCACACTTATGCATGCATCTTATTTGACACCAGAGCGAAGCAAAGTTTCGTAAGCAATAAGTTTAAGCATTTATTAAAACAACTGCCCCAAAAGCTAAATGAAACTTATACGGTGGAAATGGCCAATAGGAAAACCGAATCCACTGGGGAAATCTACATCGGATGTACCCTAACCCTTAATCAACGCGCCTTTCGAATAGACCTAATGCCAGTATCAATTAGGAGTTTCGATGTGATCATCGGCATGGATTGGCTAAGCCCCCACCATGCTGAAATTATGTGCCACGAGAAGGTCGTTCTTCTTCGTCTCCCAAATCACGAAACCCTATTAATTTACGGAGACAAACCCAGCATGAACCTTCGCCTCAGCTCGTGCATCAAGGCACAAAAACACCTACGAAAGAAGGATTCGGCATTTCTGGCTCACATAGTGGATAAAACCAAGGAAGAGACTAACCTTCAAGATATTCCGGTAGCGTGTGAATTTCCAGATGTGTTTCCTGAAGATCTTCTGGGAGTACCCCCAGAGAGACAGGTTGAGTTTCGAATCGACCTCATTCCAAGAGCAACTCCTCTCGCTAAATCACCCTATCTGCTGGCTCTTGCTGAAATGCAGGAATTGTCCAGCCAACTCAGTGAGCTTCTGGAAAAGGGATTTATCCGACCTAGTTACTCGCCATGGGGAGCTCCAGTACTCTTTGTCAAAAAGAAGGACGGATCCTTTAGGATGTGCATCGATTACAGAGAATTAAATAAACTCACAGTCAAGAACCGCTACCCACTCCCACGAATCGATGATCTATTCGACCAGCTCCAAGGAGCTAGTTATTTTTCTAAAATAGATCTACGGTCCGGATACCACCAACTCAAATTCCGGGAAGAGGATATTCCAAAAACTGCATTCCGAACTCGCTACAGTCATTATGAATTTGTTGTAATGCCCTTCGGTCTAACGAATGCCCCTGCCGCATTTATGGACCTAATGAATCGAATCTGTCGACCGTTCCTCGACAACTTTGTCATTGTTTTTATCGATGACATCCTCATCTATTCTCGAAGCAAGGAAGAGCATGGCCAACATCTTCGACAAGTCCTAGAAACTCTTTGTTCAGAAAAGCTTTACGCCAAACTCTCCAAGTGTGAGTTCTGGCTCCGGAGTGTGAACTTCCTAGGTCATGTAGTCAGCCAAGATGGAATCCATGTGGATCCCTCTAAAGTCAAAGCTGTTGAAGGATGGGCAATCCCGACAACACCTACGGAAATCCGTCAGTTCTTGGGTCTAGCAGGCTACTATAGGAGATTCATTCAAAACTTTTCTAAGATCGCCAAACCACTTACTTCCCTTACGCAAAAGTGCGTACCATTCAAATGGACAGACAAACAAGAGATTGCGTTTCGGACATTAAAGCAAGCTCTCTGTAGCGCCCCTGTACTATCTCTACCGGAAGGAACGGAAGATTTTGTAGTCTACTGCGACGCGTCAAATCAAGGCTTAGGTTGTGTACTCATGCAGCGTGGAAGGGTGATAGATTACGCATCTCGCCAACTAAAGACACACGAAGTAAATTATACGACCCATGACCTGGAATTGGGAGCCGTGGTCTTCGCCTTGAAAATTTGGAGGCACTACCTGTATGGTACAAAGTGCACCATCTTCATGGACCACAAAAGTCTCCAGCACATCTTGAACCAGAAGGAGTTGAACATGAGACAACGGAGATGGGTTGAATTGCTAAACGACTACGAGTGTGAGATCAAGTACCACCCAGGCAAGGCCAACGTGGTAGCTGACGCATTAAGTCAGAAGGAGTACTCTAATCGCCGCACGAAAGCTCTCTCGATAACTATTCAATCTCATATGGCCACTCAAATTGCAGTAGTCCAGTCGGAGGCCATGAAGACAGAAAATAAAGCAAGTGAAGCACTGCGCGGAATGGAAAAGAACCTGGAGGCAAAGGAGAATGGAGTATACTATTTCATGAACCGTATTTGGGTCCCTAAACTTGGAGGGTTTAGAGATGTTGTTATGAAGGAAGCCCACAAGACACGATACTCCATTCATCCCGGTTCAGACAAGATGTACTTGGATATTAAACAACACTATTGGTGGCCTAACATGAAGGCGGAAATTGCGACCTACGTTAGTAAGTGCCTTACGTGCGCCAAGGTAAAGGTGGAGTACCAGAACCCCTCAGGATTTTTACAGCAACCGGCAATCCCGGAGTGGAAATGGGAGGGGATTTCTATGGATTTCGTGACCAAGCTACCCAAAACGTCGGATGGATTAGACACCATATGGGTAATAATTGACCGACTGATGAAATTTGTCCATTTCCTGCCAATTAAAGAATCCTACAAGATGGAAAGATTGACACGTTTGTACATTCGAGAGATCGTGAGACTCCACGGAGTACCAGCATCTATTATCTCGGATAGGGACAGTAGGTTCACGTCACGATTTTGGCAATCACTCCATAAGGCGATGGGAACAAACCTCGACATGAGCACCGCTTATCATCCACAAACGGATGGTCAAAGTGAGCGAACCATCCAGACGCTCGAAGACATGCTCCGTGCATGCGTGATAGACTTTGGGAAGTCTTGGGATACCCACCTACCTTTAGTCGAGTTCTCATATAACAATAGTTATCATTCGAGCATCAAGGTGGCTCCTTTCGAAGCACTGTACGGGTGTAAGTGTAGATCACCGTTATGTTGGGCTGAAGTAGGTGACACCCAGCTAGCAAAAACACATACGCCGGACAAAGCACTAACGGGACCGGAGATCATTCGCGAAACCACGGAAAAGATCGTTCAAATCAGAGCTCGATTGCAAGCATCACGTGACTGACAAAAGAGCTACATTGATAAACGACGAAAGCCCTTAGAATTTCAGGTCGGGGATCGAGTACTGTTGAAAGTCTCACCCTGGAAAGGAGTTATTCGTTTTGGGAAGTGGGGAAAACTGAACCCACGATACATTGGACCTTTCGAAATCATCGCCCGAATAAGTCCGGTAGCATACAGACTGCAACTACCCGCAGAGCTAAACAGTGTACACCTCGTGTTTCATGTCTCTAATCTGAAGAAGTGCCTATCGGATGAAACCCTCGTCATTCCCCTTGACGAAATCGAAATCAACGAGAATCTCCTGTTCATTGAAGAACCAATTGAAATCATGGACAGGGAGGTGAAGCGTACTAAGCAAAGTCGCATCTCGATCGTGAAAGTACGGTGGAACGCAAATCGTGGGCTAGAATTCACGTGGGAACGCAAAGACCAAATGAAGCAAAAGTACCCTCACCTATTCTAGCATTCTCAAATCTAGCTTTCAAACAGAATTTCGGGACGAAATTCCCTCTAACGGGGGGATGATGTGTTGGATAAGGTGTCTAAGTCCATAACTATTTCTGGTATATACTTGACCCGACCCGGCATGGTCCATTTGGGTTGCATGGCACCATGCAATTGGATAGACTAAATGAGAGAAATAACGCTTGGAGATTATTAATATATTATAAGTTCTAATATATTAATAATATTATTGGATTAGTTTGATCAAGAATTAATTTAGAATTAATTAAGTGATCAAAAGATAACTAATTAAATATATGGGTTGATTAAGTAAATCATCCATATCTTGTATAGTGGGCTAAAAGGCTCCATGGATCATCAAGTTGGGTTCCACTCATAGGATGCTCCATGGGAGTTACAAACCCATGGGTCATGGAAATGAAGAGTCATGACACATTAGGGTTTAACCCTAGATGTGTCAACACTATATAAGTAACATGATCTCCTCCCAAATCGGCTACACTAAGAATATAGAGGGCTTGGCCGATTTTGTGAAGTGAGTATACTCTCATAAGTTCTTCCAAGAGCATTTGGTGTTGTGTGAAGCATTTGAGGCATCACACTTGGGGTGCTAGGCTCACAAGGTTTCAAGGAACACAAGCAACAACAAGGTAAGTTATTCTATCTATACTTTATGTTAAAATTGTTCCCCATGTATGCTAGATAGGAATATAACCTTGGAATTCAACTTTGCATGACAAATTAGACAAACATAGATCCAAGGTTATTAGGGTTGCATGTACACTTAGGAAGTGTTAGAATGCTCAAAACCCATCAGTGGTATCAGAGCCTAGGCTTGTTTGTTCTTATTTGTGCTTAAAAGTTGAAAACAGAATCGGAAATTTGCTGTCTGCGAATGGACTCGTAGGGGGGACTCGTCGAGTCCATGAGTATCTTCAACCAACTCGGCGAGTCAGTTTATGCACTCGGCGAGTAGGGTCGAATGAGTGCAGAATTTCAATTCAGTTGCTGGAAAATGAATTAGAAACATTACCCTAAACTGTTTTGGTAATTGTAAACTTGTTTTTGGTGGTGTAATGTCTTTGCTAATTCATTTACAACAACTAGTTATCAAAATTACAAAGTTTTATGTAATTTTTGATTGTGTTCATATTCATGTTCTTGTTCTTATGATGTTCAAGGTGATCATAGGAATTATTTGTAACCTATTTGGTAGTTTAATTCTTGATCATAATGTGTTTTAATGGAGTCCATAACTTATTCTTAAGTTATGGAAAACCAAGAGTCACACTTGAGTTAAAACCATTAAGAAAATACAAGAGTTATAAAAATGAAGAGTCTTCATTTTATTACTCTATTAAACTCATAAGTTACAAGAAATGAAAAGTTTTGAAAGTTACAAAACTTGCCCTCAAGTTTTGGAACAAGTAAAGTTAAGTTAAAACTTTAAGTTCCAACCCCTAGAATTTTAAAAGTTAAAATTCAACCCTTATACTTATATTATGATAATTTAATAATTATATATATATATGTATAAGAATAAAGTCGTCTTACCGCTAGTACGCCTCATTCACGAAGCCGGTCTATAAGGTGGGTATAAGGTTGTTGCCTATAAAATGGTGACTTAATGGGTGAATATTCTCACCCACCGCTTGCTTGACTGGTGGAGGGTCGTTAGCCGAACGGGTAAGACAAGGACTTATAAATTCTCATTCAAAGTATGATGAATATAATAAAGTAACTAAATGTTTATTAAATTCCCAATCTTAGTTACTTTAGGAAAAATGTGAATAAGGTGCTAATCCATGAAATTACACTTTACACTTTGTCTAAGTCGTTGGTGGAGCGTGTGTGGTTAACCGGCACACTAACTTGGACTTAACAAGGTAGGTAAAGGGTGACTTAAGGTTTATTATAGTATCGGTGGAGCGTGTGTGGTTTACCGGCACATCGATTGAGTGATAAACTTTAAGGGTACCAAGTGATTTGCATGGTTACTTCACACCTCGTTTTGTGATCCTCGGCATCCCAGTCACAAAACCTGGAGGGCACTCCCGAGATTGAAACATGCCTTTGAAAAGTTCATTGGATCTCAAAGAATCTAGGAATTTCTAAAACCAATAAAAACTAAATATTTAAATATTTCGGTTTTCGTGGTGGAAATTGGTGAATCGTCATTCACCTACCTTTCAAATATGGTGTAGCTTAGATTACGGCATACCTCTTCTAAGTTATATTATATTGTGATTGGATCCTAGCCTTAATATTACATTTGGGTGTTTTATTAAGGACTCTCTTAAATCTAAACTAAACTTGTTCTTCTTTTTCAAGATGTCTTCAAATAATGCTTCTGGCTCGAATCCTAATGGCTCCTTTACTCTTATGAGTTTGTGCGGAAAAGTCACCTTTGATGGATCCAACTTCAATAAATGGATCAGAAACATCAGGATGATTACCCGCTACGAGGACAAAGAATATGTCCTTGACAAGGAGCTTAAGGAAATTGACGAGTCCACTGCAACTCCCCAGGAGATCGCTGACTTTCATACTCATGAAAGAGATGCAACCAAGGTGGCTTGCATCATGTTGGCCACCATGACAGCTGAACTCCAAAAGTCTTATGAAGATTTCTACCCTTATGAAATGCACCAAAATTTGATGGAAAGATACCATCAAAGTGCACGAAAAGAGAGGTACGAAGTCATCTGCTCCATGATAACAACCATGATGAAGGACGGAGAGTCCGTCACGAGCCACATGCAGAAAATGCAAAGGTATGTGGATCGTTTGCTGAAGCTCAATGTGAACTTCCCGGAGGAGCTTGCAATAGATATCATTTTGCACTCCTTACCATCGTGCTATGATCAATTCCGCATGACATATCACATGAACAAGGAAGAGGTCACCCTCAGCAAACTTCAGGGACTTCTCAAGACCGCAGAAACAGGTCTTAAGGGGAAGTCGGTTGCTATCACTCCTACTCCAGACTCAACTCCGGTCTTGGCAATCGGGCAAAGTCGAGGGAGGAAGAGAAAGAGATCTTCAAAGGGTACCAAGGCTCGGACCCTTGATGGCTCTTCTTCAAGTGGAACCAAGAAAGGTTCCATTACTCCTTCTTCTGATCCAAAAGAGGCTGAATGCTTCTATTGCCATGAAAAAGCTCATTGGAAGCGGAACTGCCCAAAGTACCAGCAAGATGTGAAGGATGGGAAAGTCAAACCCAACCATGCAGGTATTTACACTATCATTTCTAATAACTCACCCCATTCGAAATCTTGGGTCCTTGATACAGGTTGCGGTATTCATATTTGTTGTGACTTGCAGGGACTAGGAAGAAGTGAGAATGTGGAGCAAGGAAGAATAAACTTAATCATGGGGAATAGGAAAGTTACACCTGTCACCAAGATTGGAGTTTATACTTTATCACTAAGTAGTAGGTTAAATTTAGATTTGAATAAATGTTGTTATTCGCCAGAAATGGCAAGAAATATTATTTCCTTTCATGCATTGTACAAACAAGGTTTCACCTTTTCGTTTGATAATGAAGTTGGTTCGATTAATGCTTTCTTTAATAATGTTCTTTATTTTAAAGCATTACCTTGTGATGGTGTGTATGAAGTTGTATCTATTGTAGATAACTTAGGAAATAATGTTTGGTGTATTGATTCTACTAATAATAATAACTTGGATAACGCATCATTATGGCATTGTCGTCTTGGACATATAAGCAAGAAACGCATAGGCCAACTCCAAAAGGATGGAGTCTTGGAGTCGTTTGACCTAAAGTCAAATGATAGTTGCGAATCATGCTTACTTGGAAAAATGACAAAGTCACCCTTCACAGGCTCGTGTGAAAGGGGTGAAGGTTTGTTGGACCTTATACACACGGATGTGAGTGGACCATTCAAACATGCCACAAGGGATGCTAATCGTTATTATTTGACTTTTACCGATGATTACAGTAGATATGGATATGTCTACTTAATCAAGCATAAGTCAGAGACTTTCGAGAAGTTTAAGGAATTTAAACAGGAAGTCGAGAATCAATTGGGCAGGAACATTAAGATGCTTTGATCCGATCGGGGTGGTGAGTATCTTAGTTCAGAGTTCCTTGACTATCTAAAGGAATGTGGGATTGTCTCACAATTGACACCTCCCAGGACACCGCAGTTGAATGGTGTGGCTGAGAGGCGTAATCGAACCTTGTTGGACATGGTTCATTCCATGATGAGTCAAGCTTCGCTACCAATCTCATTCTGGGGGTTGCCTTAGAGACTGCCGCCCATATCCTTAATCTAGTCCCTACAAAGAAAGTTGCCAAAACTCCTCATGAGATGTGGACTGGTAAAGTACCTAAACTAGACCACATCAAGATTTGGGGCTGCGAGGCTTTCGTGAGACGCGAGACTCATGATAAGCTCGAACCCCGAAGCGAGAGGTGTATTTTCATCGGCTACCCACAACAATCCTTTGGTTACCTCTTCTACAGACCTAGTGACAATGTGGTCTTTGTAGCAAGAAGAGGAGTCTTTCGAGAAAGAGAGTTTATAAGCCAAGGAGACAGTGGGAGGCAAGTTGATCTTGAAGAAATTCAAGAGTCAAGTGGTGAAGGAACTTCAAACTATAGCCCTTAACTTGAGGAGGAAACTCCTGTTGAGCCAATTGACGAATCTGTACCTCCGAGGCGTTCCACGAGAGTTAGGAGTGCACCTGAGCATTACTATGGATTCCATATTACTGCAGAAGGTGAGACACTTATTAGTGATGAGACACTAGTAAGTCAAGATGACCCTAACAGCTACGAGGAAGCCATGGCAGGCCCCGAGTCTGCTAAATGGAAAGAGGCTATGGATAGCGAGATACAATCCATGTATGACAATCAAGTTTGGAACTTGGTTGAGAATGTACCAGGTCGAAAGACTATAGGGTGCAAATGGGTCTTCAAGAAGAAGACCGACATGGATGGTAAAGTACATACTTATAAGGATAGACTGGTTGCAAAGGGCTTCTCTCAAATTCCTGGAGTGGACTATGATGAGACCTTTTCTCCGGTAGCCAAGATTAAGTCTATTCGGGTTCTGTTAGCCATAGCCGCATTTCATGACTATGAAATTTGGCAAATGGATGTCAAAACCGCTTTCCTTAATGGAAAGTTGGCTGAAGATGTTTACATGAGTCAGCCAGAGGGTTTTGTCAGTAACGAGTACCCTAATAGAGTGTGTACGCTTGAGAAATCCATTTATGGATTAAAGCAAGCACCTCGCAGATGAAATCTTTGCTTTGATGAAAAGGTCAAGGAATTTGGCTTTTCTAGGAGTGAAGATGAATCTTGTGTATATGTCAAGGCTAGTGGGAGTATAGTTAGCTTTTTGGTATTGTATGTGGATGACATACTACTCATAGGAAACGACATTCCAACCCTGCAGGAAGTAAAGTCCTGGCTTGGAAAGTGTTTCGCTATGAAGGACCTTGGTGAAGCTGCCTATATTTTGGGGATAAGGATCTTGAGAGATCGGAGTAAAAGACTAATTGGACTTAGTCAAAGTACCTACTTGGAAAAAATTCTGAAGAGATTCAGAATGCAAGACTCCAAGAAAGGAGAATTGCCCATCCAGAGTAACGCCAAACTGAGTAAGACACAAAGCCCTAGCACTGAGGCTGAGATAGCAGAAATGAGTCGAATACCTTATGCTTCGGCTGTAGGTTCGATCATGTACGCTATGACGTGTACTCGACCTGATGTAGCCTTTGCCTTGAGCATGGTTAGCAGGTTTCAGGGGAATCCTGGCAAGGCACACTGGACTGCGGTAAAGACTATTCTCAAGTACCTACGAAGGACTAAGGACTGGGTCCTTACCCTCGGTGGGAGTGATGACTTGAGAGTTGTAGGGTATAGTGATGCTAGCTTCCAGACTGATAGGGATAACTTCCGCTCTCAATCGGGCTGGGTCTTTACCCTAAATGGAGGAGCAATTTCTTGGAAAAGTTCCAAGCAAGAGACAGTGGCAGATTCTACTTGTGAATCAGAGTATATTGCAGCTAGCGAAGCGGCAAAGGAGGCGTTATGGCTGAGGAACTTCATTGGAGACCTTGGAGTTGTACCAGCTATTAAAGAGCCAATGGAAATTTTCTGTGATAGTGAAAGTGCTGTTGCCTTAGCCAAGGAACCAAGGGATCACGGGAGATCCAGACACATCGACAGAAAATACCATTTCATCAGACATCGGATTGAAGAAGGACTCCTCGTGGCAAAGACGGTATCATCAGATGAGAATCCGGCAGATCCCCTCACGAAGGGACTGGCTCGGGTTAAGCATCTCCAGCATGCTCGGAGCATAGGGCTGAAGGATGATATTAGATTTAGTAGTTAGATAATCTCGAAATTTGTAAAGTGTAATTGACATTTGATGATGAATAAAAGTGTTTTATTTATGAGTAAAGTGTTGCTATCTCTTGTCAATCGTTTACTATATTTCTTTTGCATGTTTTGACTTCCAGAATAATTTTGTTTGGTATAACATATTATTCAAACCTCCACAATCGGTCATATGTCGGAAGTAGGTATGAATCAAGATTGTCATGTTTGGTTGTAGAGGTCTGGGACAAGGCTACAACAATCATGAGTGCTCATAAGTTCTGAGCATTGGACTCAACCCACGCTCACTGGAATCACTTCATGGAATTCTATCTCGAGTGATCGTGAGATGGTAATATCATATAAATCTTTAAACCTAGAGATATGGTTTGTTACTTACAAGTTGGTTATGCATTGATTGTACGAAAAACGCATTGGTAACTCGATGTTATAAAATCGCGCTCTTATGTGTAATTCAATGAGTAGTAGAACAAACATATGAGTCGAAGTTTATCTGTTCCTTCTTGGATTAGAAGCTGATATTTGGGCCCCTCGATGATTTTTTTTTGACCTATGTACCGGGCCCGGTCAGAACTAAATTGATGTGTTCAATAAAGTTCTTTGTCAAACAAATCGGAAATCGGGAAACAAATGTTGGACAATAAGTAAGACATTGTTCCATGTATTTGTCCGACTGATATCTAGAACAGAGGATTATATGATCACTTATCTTAAATGGCGTACCATCATCTTCTCAAGTTTCGAGAAACCTTGTAAAGAGCTACGATTGCCGATCGGTTCCTGAAGTCATACTTGCAGTAATAGTTACTAGACTTATCCAAGTGGGAGACTGTTGGATAAGGTGTCTAAGTCCATAACTATTTCTGGTATATACTTGACCCGACCCGGCATGGTCCATTTGGGTTGCATGGCACCATGCAATTGGATAGACTAAATGAGAGAAATAACGCTTGGAGATTATTAATATATTATAAGTTCTAATATATTAATAATATTATTTGATTAGTTTGATCAAGAATTAATTTAGAATTAATTAAGTGATCAAAAGATAACTAATTAAATATATGGGTTGATTAAGTAAATCATCCATATCTTGTATAGTGGGCTAAAAGGCTCCATGGATCATCAAGTTGGGTTCCACTCATAGGATGCTCCATGGATGCTCCATGGGAGTTACAAACCCATGGGTCATGGAAATGAAGAGTCATGACACATTAGGGTTTAACCCTAGATGTGTCAACACTATATAAGTAACATGATCTCCTCCCAAATCGGCTACACTAAGAATATAGAGGGCTTGGCCGATTTTGTGAAGTGAGTATACTCTCATAAGTTCTTCCAAGAGCATTTGGTGTTGTGTGAAGCATTTGAGGCATCACACTTGGGGTGCTAGGCTCACAAGGTTTCAAGGAACACAAGCAACAACAAGGTAAGTTATTCTATCTATACTTTATGTTAAAATTGTTCCCCATGTATGCTAGATAGGAATATAACCTTGGAATTCAACTTTGCATGACAAATTAGACAAACATAGATCCAAGGTTATTAGGGTTGCATGTACACTTAGGAAGTGTTAGAATGCTCAAAACCCATCAAATGTCACAACTAGAAATTTTGTGTCTTGTAATCACTATACTCAAGTAAATGTTGAATTCAAAAACTCAAGAGCATGTATGATGCTTACTCAATGGAAAACTAAACCCCAATTCACTACATCAAGCAATTGGAAACCCTAGAAGTTCTTGATTAGGTCCATTTTGGACTAGGACTTCCTTATTGGACTCTATGGACCAATAAGCTTCCAATTTGACTATCATGGGCTTAGAACCCTTAAATGGGCTCTAATTGGACCCACATCAATTTAATTCAACATTTTGGGGTCATTTTGGGCCTAGAATGAAATGAATTAAAAGCTTTGATCCATGATTTAACCTAATCTAGCTTAATAAAGCATGAAAATCACAATTTTATTTTATAAGGCCAATGAACACCCTAACTAACTCTAATATTGGGCTTAGGGGCAAAAAGCCCAAATTTTCTTTTTTTTTCTTCAAAATTATCGGCCCAAGGCCCACATCCAAGAAGAGATGAAGAAGAGTTGACTATTTGCTTGCCACCTCTTTATTCTCCTATGGATCTCCATGCAAACACATGTTTCCATGCACATCCCATACTCCTAGGAACATATCACTTCAAAGATCATTTCTCCTTTCCCTCTCACTCACTCTCGGCCGAAACACACACACACACACACAAATCTCTCACAAACTCTCTCTAGATTACTCAAGCAACTATCCTCCCTCTCCATCCAAAATCTCGAAATTTGGCTTGGGTTTCAAGAGGATTCTTCAAGATTATCATCATCCTTTGGTAAGTTTTTCCATGTCTAAGCTTCAAAACTCCCCTCTCACATGATATCTCTTATTCTAAACAAGTTTCTTTGGTGATCATACTCCTAGAAAACTCCATAAACTCGAGATCTTCATCAAGGGGTGCTAGGGCCGAAAATCACCAAGTTTTCTTCCATCTTTTCTTCAAGAACCGAAACTACCCCCCTAAGGTGAGCTTCATACCCCCTTATTTTCGGTTTTTATAAGTTTTTGTGGGGGAGAATACAAGCAAATGTGTAGATCTATCATTATGTGTATGCCTTGTATGATTTCTATGCTTATATGTGTGTTTTGTATGATTATGATGTTGGATCTAGTCATGAATCACTAAAAACTGAAATATACTTTATGTTAAATGATACTAGCATAAAATATACTACTATATACAAAGTATACCAAGAAAAATAGCTACGTGGCTTAACAACACATACTTTGGGCTAAAAACTCATTTTTTTAGACATAAAATGTTAAAAATACAAAGTTGAAGGGCCCAAAATGAAATATTTCGAAATCCGATGGGTGAGATGAGTCAAAACAGTTTCCATAATGTATTTTCTGAAAATATACTCTTTTGGAGGATTAAAAACATAAATTTCAAGCTTAATGGGCTAAAAATAACATTTTCGGCCCAATAGGGCCCAATATGCGAAATTTCCAAAACTTGAGGGGCTGAACCTTGTTTTTCCGTAAAACAGTGGGTTATTAGTGTTCTAAGTACTTTTCAAAGGTCAAAAATGCTTTCCATAGTTAAAAAGGACCAAAGTTGCAAAAATTTTCCAATTTGGGCCAAAAGTGTAAAAATTGCGAAATGAAGGGCTACAACCGAGAAAATTGTATTTTCAGGGCCTAAAACTGTTTTCAACTAAAAAGGTGCTGAAAAATATCAATTTCATTAAGTTTTGATGTTAAAATGCCAAGAAAAATGGTTTAAGGACTAAACCGGAAATTAATTTACTTAAAGGGGTGAAGAAGTAAATTTACAAAATAAAGAGGGGTTGTAAATAGAAAATTTTCAATGATAATTCAATACACTCGTTGTGAACAAAGACTGACACTACTACTCTCGATGAATTACAATACACAATATCACCAACAATCGTTATCAAACGAGTTGATTCGGTCTCGAATCAATAACAAATCCGAAACCACTAACACTACGACGCTCAATACACACATGGAACTGTCGGAACTCTATACTCTCGTGGAACTACTCAATACGTCGACGTACCTTCCTTAGGCCCAAAAGTTTCAAATCATGCTTGTTGGGCCTAGCTGGCCCGATGACATGATCTTTAGGCCCAAAGGATACTTACTTACATGTAGTTGGGTCTAATACGACTTAACCTCGTGTAAAAGGACTTTCAATGGCAAACGTGATGCTGGTCCCCAAGGGTCCTTCGGTACTGCTAGTAAAGTCGGGAACTCACGATTGCGAGTTGGGCTTCGGGCCCTTCGCATTCACTATGGTCTTGAACGACGTAGGGAAATACCGAGGGTTTCGCACCTTCTCTTTTTCCCTTCGGTCGTGGGGCTACACAAGTCTGGGAGGGTTGGGTTATGTGAATAAGTGCGAGCGACGCCTAAGGGATCGCTTGTATGGTTGTCAACTGGACGTTTTCATTAACGTACGTTACAACAATTCACAACCCACTGTATGACCAATGCCTCCGGAGCTCAACGAATACCTCTAACGTAATGAAACAACAACACATAAACTAATTAAAGCAAAGTGATAGGAAAACGTCGAGTTTTCCTAGGGTTTTCAACTAATACACTTACGAACTACATGCCGAATTTTACAACTCGTACGCTTACATCTATTGAAAACAAACAAGCATACTCACGGATCTTCACATATTTTTTTACACTATATTATTTTCAGAAAATATCGGATTTTCTGGTGGTTTTCAAAACAATACAAACATTGGATTTTGAACATTACTTATGAACTCACCAACATTTCATATGTTGACGTTTTTCCAAAATACTTGTATTCTCAGGTACCAGGTAAAGTGAAGAAGGAATTTTACTCTATGATGTTTTGCGAGTGTTTAATTTACAACAAACAATTTTATTTTTGGGCATGTAATATTTTGGTAACGATGTAATGGATGTTAATTCTATCGGTTGTAATGTTCAAATGTTTGGTAATGATTGATGTTATGTTTCATATATATTCATTGTGATGGTATTCAATTGAGTCACGACAGCCCCCGGACGTTTCCGCCGTCTGGTTCAGGGGTGTGACAGAGCTGTCCATGGATTTTATTACCAAATTGGCAAAGACTACTAGACAACATGATAACATTTGGGTAATCATCGACCGCCTGACTAAGAGTGCACATTTTCTCGCCATGCGTGAAACGGCTCCAATGGAGAAATACGCAAGTATACTTAGATAAAATTTTTGCAAGGCATGGTGTGCCACTAAAGATCATTTTTTATCGCAATACGCGTTTCACTCCTCATTTTTGGGCAAGTATGCAATGTGAATTGGGATCTCGAGTTGCCCTCAGCACAACTTATCATCTCCATACAAACGGTTAGAATGAGAGAACAATCCAAACAGTTGAAGATATGGTTCGTGCATGTGTCTTGGAGTTTGGTGGTAACTGGGATAAATACTTGCCTCTTGTCGAATTTTCATATAATAATAGTTACCACACTTCAATCAAAATGCCACCATATGAAGCATTATATGGTCGCAAATGTCGTACACCATTATGTTGGCGTGATGTAGGACAGAAGATCCTTGGAGGTCCTGAAATGATTCAAGACACTACTGACAAGATTCAAATCGTACGAGAAAGAATGAAAGCGGCCCAGGATCGACAGAAGTCCTATACAGAAAAGAGAAGACGACCCATAGAATTCCAAGTGGGTGATTTCGTGATGCTGAAGGTATCCCCATGGAAAGGCCTTATGAGATTTGGGAAGAAAGGAAAGTTAAGTCCTAGATTTGTTGGTCCTTTCAAAATCATCCAGAGAATTGGAAAGCAAGCATACCGCTTAGAATTGCCTGAAGATTTAGCAGGTATTCATGATGTGTTTCATGTGAGTTATCTGCGCAAATGCTTGAGCATCTACGATGAGACAATCCCGTTATCCGATGTGAAACTGGATAATAATTTAAGATGTGTTGAAGAGCCTAAAGAGATCGTAAATGAAAGAAAAACAAAGCTACGTAATAAAGAAGTAGAATTGGTGTTTGTCAAGTGGAAACACCATAAAGGCCTAAACTATACTTGGGAGAATAAGAATGAGATAAAAGCAAAATATCCCCATTTATTTTAATCGATGTAATTTTGGGGACGAAATCCTCAAAAGGAGGAGGTATTTGTAACATACACGTTTTGAAATCATGTTTTGTAATAAATAAAATTGTGAAATACTATGAGAAATTGAGTGTTGAGTTCTAACAGATAGTTTTTACTAGAAATGAAGTAAAACTATGTTTAGAATCACTCCTAAAATATTGGAAGTCTTAAGAAATTCCAATTAAAAGCCAAATAGTGAAATATAGTGAAAATATAAAATTTGAAATAAGTAAAATTTTATTATTGAAAGTTGTAGATAATCTCGTTAGAAATATTTAGGCGAAAACCTTGTCGAAATCCGAGTTATAACGAAGAAGTTATGACCAATCGAAGATTCGCGATAAAACTGGCACGACGTCGAATGACGTAAAAAGTGAATTTTTGATGAACTACTTTTTAGCCTTAGTGATCTAAATGAAATTAGTAGTATTCGTTAAACCGAGAAGTTCGATAAAAAGAACACCAAAATCTGACTTCGTATGACGAAGTTATGATTTTTCTAAGTTTCGGATTAGCAGTAGACAGCTAAAAACTCGAATTTTAGATCGAGCGATATTTAGCCGATACAACCTAAACGAGAATTGAAGATCTCGTCATTTATAGTACAACGGTAAAAAGTTTGACGAAAACGAACATCGGATGAAGAAGTTACGAATTTTTAACGGATTTTCCTATCCCGGTCTGTTAAAGATATAATAATAAAAATAAATTCAAAATTTTCCAATGAAGTGTAAATGAAAGTTGTATAGTATATTCTCACCTACGCGTGCATATAAAGAACATTAAAAACGGAGTCCGTACGCAAAAGTTATGAATTTTTGAAGTTATTAAATAAAAACAAACGAAAAATCAAAATCTTATCCGAGGCCGTACGCCCCGCGTACATGAGGTTACGCCCACGTATCCGGTCCGGAGTTAGCCACGTAGTGCGCCTTCGCATGGTTGCCACATAGAAGCCACGTCTGAGACCCGGTAACCGAGCATGCGACACCTCACGTACGCCCAGCATACCGAGGATCTACGCCCCGCGTAGTAAGGTGTTTCACACCCTATATAAGGGATGCGAAGGTCTCTGGAAATGTTTGCTCATATTCACTCTTTTACACCCTCTACTCCCATTTTTAGCCACTTTTAACCCCCAAAAGTCCCGTTATCATCCCCGACATCTGAAGCAAGCCCCGACGCCCCGAAGTTCCTGAGAAAATCTTATTTTCAAGTCGAAACTATGCCCGAGTAAAGTCCGGTTTTCAATTAAAAACCCCGGTTTCACCCTAGAAAGTCATCTTTGGAGCCGAAGTGCTGCCCAAATTATTATTTTAACCCCGGTTATTTCAAGGTGAGTTCAATATATAGGAACAATTGTATGTTATATGTTATCTGTGCTATGTGCTTTTCAGTGTTATTATTCCGTGTTATTTTATTCGTTATTTTTATAGCAAAAGTAATACCTTTGATCATGTGATCAGTGAAAGGACTTAGATTCATATTGGTACTGGTACGTAGCCTCTGATCATGTAGAGTATGTCTCCGTAAGAGAATGACTTCTATTCTATGGCATTGGCAAATGGTTAGACAGGACTATAAGCCTGAAATCTAACAAGATGTTAATCAGAAATCTTATGTCTTCTGTGCCATTTGGGCCGAAGCTTTATTGATGTTTATCAAGTATGAAAATTGTTATGTCTCATTGATTGTATATCTTTGAATCAAGTCATTGATTGATATGAAAAGCTTATCACATGAATTCACATATGCCTTTGTTGCTCCTTGATTCTCTTTGCTTCTGCCATATTGAAGTATATATATGACATAACATTATATTGTATCTATTATTGAACTCACTAAGCGTCATCGCTTTCCCTATCAATGTTTAACAATTGCAGGTGATAAATAACCAGTATAATCATATATTGTTGAAAGAATTAGAATAGTTTGTAATAATACTTTTGTACTTCAGTTTATGTTTGTATAAATTACAATATCCTGGGTACTTATATAATATATAACACTTTGTAATAGTCGGTTTGTATCCAATAGTTTGTAACCTCTTTATCAATGTAAAATATTGCTTTTATGAATATGCAAGTAGCATGTTTTGGAGTAATAATATTGTGAAGTATGAAAGTTTGAGATTTTCAAAAATACAAAAGTTGGGATCTTTCACTATAAATATACCATGAATGTTAGAGTTAGAAAAGAACTTTGTCACTTGTATTTTCTTTCTAAAAACTTATCTGTATTCGAAAGCATAAATGAGCCAATAAAATTATATTTAGATCATGTGTTCTTAATTAATGCTTTTATAATCTGATCTTGTAATTCTTAGTTGATTCAAACGACACTTCAATTTTTAAATTTATTGTATAAAAAAGTATAAAAATATGCAAGACAAATATATAAGAATGGTTAATAAATAGAATGAATATTTCAATAAATCTATATAAATAAAAAATATATATATTTGAATTATTATTTTTTATATAAAACTGTTGTAAGAACGAGAGATGAATATTTGCATTACGTTTATATTCTATACATATTGCATATATTTCAAGGTTAATCATTTAGGATTTTTATGTCTATTTTTTTTACACTTTGTGGGTTCGCAAACTCAATGTATGTTTATTAGGTGTGACACGGTAACTACTGACTAGGTAATTGAGAATTAGGGGACGTGGGAGGGAAGTGATGATTGGAATGAAGCCCAAACATTTTTGGTTAGGTTGTGTGATATTTATAACTAATAACATTATAACTAGTAACATTACCAGTGATTAGATTTAACCTTATTTTCTTTTGGTATAAATAGTAGAGCAAACTTTTGTTGGAAATCTCAAAATTCCTATGACATTTCAAAAAATATATATATATATATATATATATATATATAAAAAAAAAAAAGAGGAAAAATAAATGAAAAAAAAAAAAAAATACGTGGCGTTTGATTATATATTTGTGGAGGTAGAAAATCATGAAAAGGAATTTCAAAATATAAATTTTCATACTAAATGGTCATTTAAGATTTACTTGAAATTTATGTTGTTCTAAGATATAAATCGTCCAAAAATGAGTATTTAGTAAATATTAAGCCCTATAAAGAAAAATTAACATGTTTTTTAATCTGAATTCTCATTTCTCAAACGCCTAAATCCTAAAAAATAAAAAACAAAATCAAACAATTTTAAATAATTATTACGAACCACATTTCGGACCATATAATCCACACACTTGAAATCATCTCATACGATACTTTTTGCCATAGTGTCCCTTTTCACCCAACGTGTCCTCCATTCATTTCGAACCACGTGTCCCATGTTGCTAATGGCATGAAAGACATGTATTACCGTTTTTTTTTTTTTTTTTTTTTTTTTTTTTTTTTTAATTTTTAATTTTTAATTTTTTATTTTTTATTTTTACTTTTTTTACGTAACGTGATGGAGTTTAGTATTTTTCACATGCGTATATTCACAAATCCATGAAAGTACGTATACTATCAACATAAAAGTAAATGTGTGGCCTACTGGCCTATCTCTATAATAGAATTCCCCACCACCATTAAAAAAATCTTCACCTCTACACCATAAATGCATGCTTGTAGTCGAGCACTTGTTCCTCAACTTTCTATTGAAAAGAGAACATCACAACAGTGATTAATTAGTGAAATGGAGCTACCTCTGATCGATTTGGCGCCATATGTGGACGTAGTGACCGGAAAATTTAGCTGCGACGAGCTCCTACATCCAGAACTGAAGAAGGTGTGTTCAGAGGTTAGTCGGAGCTTGAGAGAAACGGGAGCTTTGCTCATTAGAGACCCGAGATGCCCAAATGAAGATAATGATCGGTTTATTGATATGATGGAGAAGTACTTCGAACAGCCGGAAGAAGTTAAGCGTCTTCAAGAGCGTCCTCACCAGCATTATCAGGTCACCATCATACTCATATATAACATAATCTATTAGATTGGATTGAGGTTCTCTTAGATGCATTTTACAACAGTAGAAGTACCTCCTAACGTGTAAAAAACTGTAGCTATGCATCTAAAACGGGTCGGATCATTACGTCACATAGATTTGCTATCTTTATAATATTGTGATGAACAAAAAATTTAAATATAATAGTTAATGGTAGAAAAAAATACATATATTAAATTTAAAGATAAACAGTTTAACAAAAATAGATATAATATAAATCTTTAAAGGGATTATAATTCTTTTTTAAAATAAATATGTGTTTACAAACATATACATGATAAGTGCACTCGACTTCTAACAACCATTAAAGTTTATAAATAATATTAATTGTTATGTATGTATACCTTTTTAAAGTTTATATAGGTAGAAGTTTATTTAAGATGGTGTTAGTTTTGTGAAATATGGGGCGCGATTCTAATCATTCATCTAGGAGATAAAAAAAATAAAAAATAAAAGTATAAAATGCAAAATAAAAGAAAAAAAATCCAAAAATTCTTTTTTTTTAAATATTATTTTCGTTATTTAATTTATCAAAAAAATTCAAACAAAAAAAATCTCCGTTTTTTTAGAAATATAAATGAAAATTTCAATATAATATTACATATAAATAATCAAATTGAATCTTTAGATTATTAGAATATTATAATAGTGTATTAGATATGTTAAAATATTTTAATATAATATACTTGAAATTTTGAATTTATAAAAATATTTTAATATTCTATTAGATTTTATTTAGTATTTATAGTATAATATTGGATTAGAATATTCTAACATTTTAAAAATTCGATTAGAATATTTATAGTATAATATTATATTAGAATATTTTATGTATATATTTTGAAAAAATAATAAATTTTTTTGATAAAAAGATAACGAAAATATTTTTTAAAACCTTTTTTTTTAAATTTTCATTTATTTTGCATTTTAAAAATATTATTTTTATCTACAAAATAAATTATTATGATTGCATCTTATGTCTCATAAAATAATGATGGTTTCATATAAACCTAACTCTTTTATATATATATATATATATATATATATATATATATATATAGTCCCCAGTAAGTTTAAATGACCAAATTACCTTACATAATACTACAAATCATTTTTTTAATTTTTTATTTCCCTTATATTTGTTTTGAAAACCCATTTAATTATTACATACACCCTCATTCAACAACAGACCTTTTCTCGTTTCCCTCAGTGTCACCTGTTCTTCTCCTTCCCCTGTTCCGTCCTTCTTCGCCACCGATGCCACCCACGACCCCTTGTCAACCCAACCATCATCGGAAACCCTTCATTCACATTAAAATTTCTTACTAATCATAGTTTCACCCTATCATCCCTTTCTACCTCCTTCCACACCCCCTATGGCCATTGAATAACCATAAGAATTGAACGACACCCACTACCAAACACCCCACAAGAATCAAAATCTAGAACCCACAAATCAAAATTACTTCAAAATTGCTTGCCATGCATCACAAAAATCTTAAAGTTAGACACATTTCAGGGTATTGGATTAGAAATCTGATAGTAATCAATCACCATGAACGGAACAGAACCCACAAATCAGATAAATTGCAATTCTGCGATGTTTTGGCATTTACAAAAGCTTCCGAAAGCTTTGGTTTGCTCTTCAGGTCACCGTTTTTCAGATAAACACCCAGATTTGATGTTGGAGAAAACCTAAATCGAACGAAAAAGAATGAGGACGCTTGTGAAGGGGCTCATAGGGGAGTAGGTTCTGTCATTCGTTGGCAACTTCAGCAAGGCGGTTATAGCGACAGACATATAGGTTTCACAGGAGGGCTCACTGCTGGTGACTAGATGATAATGGAGTGGAAAGATACGGGATCAAGATAGGAAAAGGTGGGGGTTTGGCTCTGTTTACGAGTAGCGGGTGTGGTGGGGAGGATATACAACTTTCAGGTCCATTAATGGTGGAGTTTCTTGAAATTGATATCAAAGAAAGAATAACATCCAGGGAAAAAAAGGGTAAGGAGGTTAATGGTTCATGGGAAGTGTGAAGGAATCGGTGGGTATATGGGACCACAACTATTAATTTTTTTTTTTAATAATTTAATAACAAACAAAAATAATAAAAATAATAAATAAGGGCAGATTGGTCATTTTAAGTTGATAGAGACCAACACACAATAAAATTGGAACTTAGGGATGATCCGAGTTAAAAATAAAAATTAGCGACCAAACACGTAATTTAATTCAAACCATAGGGACAATCCGTGTAATTTACTCTAAATATTATTTTGAAATATATACAAAACTAAAAAACGTTAAAAGAAGTTTAATTTTTTTTTTTTTTAAATTTAACAAAAAATTTGTATATATTTTGAAATTAATATTCAAAAATATAAATCCTCAAAAAAAAATAACTTTTGATATATATATATATATATATATATATATATATATATATATATATATATATATATATATATATATGTGTGTGTGTGAAAATGCTTATTTTAAATAAAATATCCATTTGAAACTATTTATTTTTTTTCAAATTATTTTTATGAAATGCATTAGTATAACCAAATTATTATTATTATTATTTTTTTTTGAAAAATGTTGTTTAAAAGAAAGTTTTCATTTTAAAATGGATCTTAGCATTTGTTAAAGTTCGTATTTAAACTTCAATATATATATATATATATATATATATATATATATATATATATATATATATATATATATATATATATATATATATATATATATATATATATATATATATATATATATATATATATATATATATATATATATATATCGTTTTTGAATTTTCCGAGGGTTATTTGTTTGTAGAAAATCATTAGTGGTTGTTTGGTTTCTCTTTTTTAGAGGTAAAAGTTCTTTTTAGAAAAATTATAAAAAATCAGGTTTTTCTAGTTTTTTCAAAAAATCAGTTTTCTTTCTATTTAAAATCCAAAAGTAGTTTTTAAATTGTTTCTACCAAACATCTTTTACCTTTTATCTTTTCAAAAAATGACTTTTGCCTCTCAAAAAAACAAACCAAACAACACCCCCTAAGCTTTTTGTTTATGAACTTGGTTGAAATCTGAATTTCGTTGGAGGAGACACTGGCTGAAATAGAAGGACATAATTTTTATGGCGGTTTTCATCAGGTAGTTATGATGGTCCTAGAATCAATGTCTCGTGCCATCATCATGATCGGTGGTTCCGACAACCATTTGCAATTTACTTCAAATTGTTAGGCAAACTGAAGTAGAAAGGTGGAACAATTAGACAAACTACTTCAAATTATAAGGATCATTCGTATAATTTACCCGGAAACGTGTAAATAGCAATATGGATGTGTTGGTTCCAATAAGTTTTTCAATATATATATATATATATATATATATATATATATATATATATATATATATATATATATATATATATATATATCTTTATTATCTTATAAAAAAAATCTAATTATTTCTAAAAATAGATTGATTATAATAATAATATTTTTTTAAGACGTCCAAATAATAAAGCTGATAGTACAAGTAACAATTAATAAAATAATATTAAATTTTAACCACATTTTGATTTCAAAAATTTATCATCAAATCTCCTTATATTTTTCAGCAATTTGATATGGTTCCCTAAAATCCTGAATTCATTCAAATTTTGAACCCTTTTAGATATTCTTAAATTTAGCATGTTGATTCAAATATCCCTCCAATCGCATATACTTCTTTGTTCCCTCGTCTGCTATAAAGCCCACCGTTCAGGAACAAAAAATGACTTCATCTCCCAAATAACACCATAGTTTGATTATTTTGTCATCGATATGTACTTTCTTTTGTAACATAACATTTTTGTAGAGGAAACATATCACCGAAAGAATTTACACGCCCCGCGGCTTTGCGCGGGTACACTGCTAGTATATATATATATATATATATATATATATATATATATATATATATATATATATATATATATATATATATATATATATATATATATTCCATCAAATATTATGTCTTTTTATTCTTTTAAACATGTTCTCTCTTATCACCAATGATAAATTCTAATTTGCTTTTGTCAAGATAATAGAATTATGAGGTGAAACTTGTTAGTTAAGAGTGAATTATGATCAAAGAGCAATGGCTTCGACTGTTTTAAACCTGTAGTTTACCATAAAATTTAATTTGAAAATCCAATTAAATTGTAAATCTATTTCATGGATCAGGTTGGTTCGACACCAGGGGGAGTCGAAATTCCCCGGAGTTTGGTTGATATGGAAATGCAAAAGAACCTGAGAGCACTACCCAAAGATCGTCGACCTATAATTCCAACTGGCCCTGACCTTAAGTCCCGATACATGTGGAGGGTTGGCCCTCGGCCATCCAATACTCGTTTCAAGGTTCAGTCTATAGCTCTTTTTGTTTTCGTATCCTTAATTAGCTATAGATTATACATTGTCGTTCATGGGTATTAATTATATATTATCTCATGCATGCATGTAGGAATTGAACTCTGCGCCAGTCCTACCTGAAGGCTTCCCCGAGTGGAAACAGATCATGGATTCATGGGGATTTAAAATGATATCGACAGTAGAGGCTGTTGCTGAAATGGCTGCAATAGGATTTGACCTACCAAAGGATTCATTCACTAATCTAATGAAGCTCGTAAGTCAGTTTATTTATCCTTTTCTTATACAGAGATGTATAAATGATATATTAATTTAAATTTGGATGATTGCATTTCAGGGTCCACATCTTCTTGCTCCAACAGGAAGTGATCTTGGACGTCATGGCGAAGAGGGAACAGTGTTTGCTGCATATCATTACGACATCAACTTTCTAACGATTCATTACAAGAGTAAGTTCCCCGGTCTATTTATTTGGCTAAGGAACGGGGAGAGAGTTGAAGTGAATGTTCCAGACGGGTGTCTTCTTATTCAAGCTGGAAAACAGGTAATATATAGCTATATATCAAACAAGAAGATGCATGTTATATGATAAGTCCATGCTAACCCAAATTGTATTACTCCCACTATTATCTATATATATAGTTGGAATGGATGACTGCTGGTGACTGTAAGGCCGGTATGCATGAAGTTGTGGTGACTCAAAAAACAATCGATGCAATTAATGCAGCAAAACGAGAAAATCGATGCCTCTGGAGGGTATCCTCAACAGTGAGTAATTAATTAACATCGCTTTTTAATTAGCGACCCACCCATGCATTTACACTTTTGAAATTTTTTGATATCATATGGAACAAATATATCGCAATCAATCTGATTACTTGTCACTTGTGAATTTTTTTTGTTAGCTATTTTCCAATGTAGCATCTGATGCTGTACTGAAGCCGTTGGGTCATTTTGCAAAATCTCCAACTGCTGATAAGTATCCGGCCATGTATGCTGGAGAATATTTTGAGAAGGAGCTTGCTGTGATTAATCTTAAAGGAAAGGACGGGGCGTAAGGGAAAGAACGGGGCATATATAATTGCAGAAGACTTTTGGTGTCTATAAGATGGTGTGGTGAATAAACCAAAATTACAATTGAAGGACATTTGTGTTTGTTTGGCCTCAAGTTTGGTGTATTAATTAATTGTTGTGTAATGAAGGATTGTAAACATATCTATGTTAAAGCGTGCTTTGTATGTGTATAAGTTACGAATATGTACTTATAGTATGAATAAAATCCTTTTTGTCTGTGTACGACATATATATGAGTGCAACAAGTATTTCCTTGATCAAGCTCGAGAAAGACATTGGCCATCAGCACTATAAGAAAGGCGGGCATTAGCAGTGATAGCCACAATTAGCGGCGACATGTAATTGACGCGTACATGTCGCAGTTAATGGTGTTGTCGTTGTTAAAGGCGTTGCTGCAAATGCCTGCACAATGTTGATACACGTCAAATGATCTCTGTCCGTTCGATCTGCATTTAATCTAACTGTTGGAAAAAAGTAAAAAACAGACACTGAATTTTTCCTCCAGGGTGTCGCCGCTAATACCGATTAGTCGCCGATTTGTCATCGCTAATAATCAAGATCACATTTTTATGCGTAAATGCTCCAAAACTTCTGAAAAAACAACTTATATGTATTACAATAATCCATACTCATAATACCAAGCTTATGGGACCAAAAGAACACCATTTAATGACAAACAATATCTAATCAACTCTTAATCAAGTTCAAGTCTTTTTACCTTAAGATGATGCCAACATATGATGTGATTCAAGATTCAAGGTGTTCCATTCCTCTAAGATGATCTTCTCCTCTTCCACTCTCCTTCAAGGTTACCAAAACACATACAAAATTCTCAAGAATGCTCTAAGATGGATTAGGGTTTACTTGGGGACGAAATGAGGCTGGAGGCTATTGAGGGGAAGAAGACTTGGGATTTAAGAATGCTTAAATAGGGTCCAAAACCTAAAAATTGGGTTTTAGTCCAGACTAAGAACGCATAGCGTTCATGATGGACACATAGCGTCTAGAACACTATTTGTTCATAATGGATGCATTGTGTCCTTCTGAACATGCGTTTTCTTCAAATACTACAAGGGACCCATTTTGCCAACATTTCTCAATAAAGGGTATAAATGGAATACCTGGAAGTCAAGATGTTACAATTCTCCCTCACTAGAACTCGACTTCGTCCTCGAAGTCCGTTGTTGTGAACAAGTCAAGGCAATGCTCCCACATCTTTGATTCAGGTTCCCACATCCATTCAGAACCTTTCCGATGTTGCCACTGAACTTTTACCAAAGACACCACCTTGTTGCACAAGGCCTTCGTATTTTAAACCAAAATCGCCACAGGTCTCTCCACATAATTCAGGCGATCATCAACTTGAATATCCTCTAAATGAACAACTGTTGAATTATCAACCACACACTTCCGAAGCAGAGAAATATGGAAGGTGTTGTGAATATGACTGAGCTCCTTAGGCAATTCTAAACTTTAGGCTACCTTGACAACCTTACTAATCACCTGAAATGGACCAATATATTGTGTCCCCAACTTGACTCTCTTCCTTAAGCGTATTACACCCTTCCAGGGTGATGCCTTCAGAAAAACAATGTAGCCAGCCCGGAACTCCAACTCAAATCGATGCTTATCGGCGTAACTCTTTTTCCCACTCTAACCTGTCTGCTATCTCTATCTAATATGCTGAATAAGCTCTATCGTATGAAGGACTACTTCAATCCTTTTGTCACACCTCCGAACCAGACGACGAAAACGACTGTGGGCTTGCACGTGACTTCATCCTTGTAGTATCATTACATAGTATATAATTGAAACATAACATCATCATCATCACACATGTAATATAACAACATACATTGTTTATATCGAGTATTGTGTTTAAATATTGTAACATCCCGGAATAGCAAGAGTAGTGTTGAAGGGCTAAAAGTGTAAATCTTGAAGGGCGACTCGGCGAGTCCATGGATGGACTCGGCGAGTAGAGTCACGACTTTGGTCGTGTGACAAGTGACCTACTCGGCGAGTCCAAAGATGGACTCGGCGAGTAGGTGCTGGGCAAAGAAAACCCTAAATCCGGGGAATAAGCCCTATATAAAGATCATTATGTTTCCTCCACAGCCTCCTTGATCCCCCTTGAATCCCAGAAACCCTAATTTCGTGGAGGAACCCCATTGTTGAGCAAATTGGAGCTTGGAGAGGTGTTGGTTGAAGAAATCTTGAAGGAGAAGAGGCTTAGATCAAAGGGCTTTGCTTGGATTCGAGTTTCCTTGCTGTTGGGGTATTCTTTGGAGGTAATATTTCATTCTTGGGCTGTGTTCTCTTAGATTCTCATTAAGGGGGGTGGTGTAGGGAGCTTAGTTGTGTGACATCTTGAGTTTGAAGGATGGATATGAGGTTGGTACCTCAGATCTGGAGTGGAGAAGATCTTAAGAGCATTAAAGCTCCTATTCTTGTGTTGTTAATGGAGCTATCATGTCCTAAACCTTACCCCTAATGTGTATTATGCCTAGATCTTCATGGAATCACGTAAAGTTTGCCACTTTACGTGATGGATGGGTTGTAG